>NC_072441.2:49522500-50147500 GCF_028878055.3 Symphalangus syndactylus | reverse complement strand
ATGGTGTAAATACTCTCACTATAGCTGATTATAAGGTTTGAAGATGACATCACTGAATGCATATTTGGATGGAGATGTTAACAATTCAATCTCAGGATCCAGCATAAGCCAGCTCCAGCACACCACTGTGTGTGTGTGTGTGTGTGTGTGTGTGTGTGTACCTTTTATATATATGTATATACATGAATAATATATGGACTATTCATATATGTATATATAAACACAAAATCTTAAATGCATGAAATTACTGACAAAATAGTAATGATTTATGAAAATAAAGTCTAAATAAAAGTTACTTAAACATTGATGCCACTTTTATCTTGAGGACATTTGCTAAAGTTGATGATGTTCAGCTTTGAACTGTGTTGCCTCCTGGGCCTGGGCAATGGCTGACTAAGCCTCAGGCTCATACAGGCAGGAAGCCTAAAAAGAGACAATCTTCCCATAAAAAAAGTCCAGGAGAAACATCCTCAGTGCAATCAGAAGGAATATCTCCTTTTCATCCTGCCGTTGGATACTGAGCGGAAATTCGTTATGGAGCTAATCAGATGAAGGGGGAAAGCAAATTGCCTCTGAGAAGTTTTAACCACTAGCCAGCCCTCAAATGGATTGGTAGCCCACATGAGTGGTCCAAAAGACTTGTAAACATGAAGTATCTTCACACACTTGGCATAAGAAAATACAGATTATCTCCAGAGGAGAATGCACTTTCAGCCCAGACTTCAAAGTATATCCACAAGTAGCTTTAGCATTTTTCAATTCAAAAAAAAAAAAAAAACCATTAAGTACAGAAGGAAACATGTCATCATGCATGAGACCTTCAGAAATTAGATAAAGCAGAAACAGGTCCTCTAAGATTTCAAATATTGAAACACAAAACAAATATGCCTAAAGAAGACAAAGATATTCTAGAAAACAGAAAACAAGAGATTACAAAGCATATCTTAAAAAGAATCAAATTCGATTTATAAATTTAGAAATATAATACTGTAAATCATTGCTTCTTCTAGATTAGCATGCGTAAAAATTAACCGGATAACTTGTCAAAACATAGATTCCTACGGGCCCTACTCCTGTAGATTCTGATTTAGTTGTTCTGAGGTCAGTTCTAAGAATTTTCATTTCTAACAAGCTCTCAGATGATACTAGTGCTGCTGGTCTGAAGACTACACTTGGAATAACACTATTGTAAATAAAAGAGCTCAATGGATTGGCTTGACAGCAGTTTAAATCAGCTAAAGAGAAAATGAATAAACTAGAAGGAAGGTCAAAAGAAATTATTCAGAATGCATTCAGGAAATATAAAAAGAAAGGAAATAGAAAAGAGAGAGATAAACAATAATGGAGAATGGAGCACGAGAAGAGAAAGAAAGGGTAGCAGAGGCCATATTTGAAGAAAATAACAATTAACATTGTTCAGAAGTGGTGAAAGATACAATTCACAGACCTGAGAAGTCAAATAAATCCCAAGTGGTATAACTTTAAAGAAATAAATAAATAAAGGAAAGATAATAAGCTTGATTCCTCAACCAGGAAAGTGACTGGTTGGTTTCCTTGTTTTCAAGGAATGTGACTGAGAAGAAAGAAAACGCGGCAGTCTGGAGATGTTTCTCAGACGTTGGTCCAGGATTCCCTCAACTGTGGATCTGCACCATTAGAGATTTCATTGATGGTTTGCGTATTGGTTTTCCTCTGATCACGGCATGAAACAGAGAAAGGGCATGTGTTCCCTCAAGTTGCTCTACAAATAGCTGGGGTAGAGTCAGTGTCTTTCTTACAGGAGGTGTTGTGAAAGAATATTCATTTGTTTCTGGAATCACACGTGAAGTTGGGGATGGAGTCCTATTTATTTAATGTATTAGGAACGATCAGAATTTGGTGTAGCCATAATTTAGGGGAGTTACCCGGAGATTTTCCTCTTCCTGAATATGGTATTAGGTATTGTCTGGACTTAAGTATTAGGGATTGTCTGGACTGAACAGAGTGGAGTGGTATTCAGAGTTATTGAAGAAAAATTCATCTATCTCCAATTTGCTGGTTGTTCAAAGACTACATCTTCTAAAGGAAAATGAATTCTTTTATCTCATACACATTTTCAACAATAAGTATCAAAACAGAAAGAATTTTCTGTTAACCCTCACTAGGTAGGAAAATTACATTAGCAGATAATTCCCTTCTCTGAGGCACTCTTGTTAACCTAGATTTTTGCTTTAATTTGCTTAAGTATTTATCTGTCTACCATCAAAGGACTAGAAAATTGTGTTAGTTATAAATAAATGGAAGCAACTGAAGACTAGCAGAGAAAATTGTCTACTCACCCCCCTCCAATTAATTTCAGCAAATTAATTTTATGTCAGAATAAAAATCTATTTTGGTGATCTCATGGGATAACAAAAACATTACCTAGCTAGAACTGTATAGCTCATTATAATGCCTCACTCATTCAATACTTTCTTACATAAAGACTTATTGACTAGTGGGGACACAGTTTGCTAGGCACTTATAAGTGTCTGGATTATGGGAGGGGGGAGGGACAGCATTAGGAGATATACCTAATGCTAAATGACGAGTTAATGGGTGTGGCAAACCAACATGGCACATGGATACATATGTAACAAACCTGCACATTGTGCACATGTACCCTAAAACCTAAAGTATAATAATAAAAAAAAAGTGTCTGGATTATAAAGATAAATAAGAGATTTCTTTCTCTTTTTTTTTTTTTGGTAGATATGGGATCTCACTATGTTGCCCAGGCTGGTCTTGAACTCCTGGCCTCAAGAAATCCTCCCGCCCTGACCTCACAAAACACTGGAATTACAAGTGGAAGCCACAAAGAGAGATTTCTGTTTCTGGCTATGCTGTTATCATTGACACTAGACTATCTTTCCTGACATAAGTGACTTTAAAACTGGACAAAATACATGAAACAACTATTTTCAGGCACTGGACAATAGTTGACACAACACTTGCCACCCTAGGGATGAGGAAAACAAGAGATGAGCCTCATGACTGCCCTACCTTCTGCCTGGAGACAATTCCCTGGGCATGGTGTGAAGAGCTGGAGTCTGAGCAGAGCATTGTGGCCTCATTCAGCTGAGGAGACCAAGATCAACGTTTGGGTCAACTGAAATGGCTGGAATCTACAGGGTAGGGCATCAGAAATTGGGAACTGTGCAGAGTAGGACCCAGAAGTTCCTGTGTGGGATCCCCTGTGGATTTGTGGCTGACGACTGGGTTATATATATGGAGAGTGGAACGACTTCAGGATCACTAGAGAGAAAAACAGAGACACCAGTGGGTGAGCATCTGTGGGAAGAGCAGTGCCTGAGAACACTGGAATTCTGGCCCTGCCAGAGTGGAGAGATTACTCGATACTTTCCTGCTAACACCCCTGCACGCAGCTAAGACACACAAAACCTTCACTTTAGGAGGAAGGAGAACAACTTCAGGTAAGGCCTACACTAGACCCTCCTTAACAAAACCTAAAATTGTGATTCAACAAGATCTTCAGAGGAGACATAGTTCAGTTTGGATGTTCAGTCCTGGCAAGTTAAAGACATTTGTGAAACACATTAGGTTTTTCATGGATCTTAATAACAAACCAAGGTTGCTGTAGTACATAGTGATCAAATAGCAGTAGAACTGACTGATAACATAAGAATCAATCATCTTCCAAAGAAAATGACAGAATTGAGTTCCTACAATGAGTTAGCAACGATTCAATATTCAATCAAAAATTGCTAGACATACCAACACATTTTTTTAACCAGGAAATTATGATTAATAGTCAAGAAGCAAAGCAGTAGATAGAGATTAACTCTGAGATGGGCCAGGAATTAGATGTAGAAGACAAGGATTTAAAGTTCCTGCTCTCAAGGTCATTACAATTTGTTAAGGGAGGCAGATATGTTAAAAAAAAAAAAAAAATTGCTGGCCTTGTGCAGTGGCTCACACATGTAATCACAGCACTTTGGGAGGCCTAGGAGGATTGCTTGAGCTCAGAAGTTTGAGACCAGCCTGGGCAACATAGTGAGACCTTTACAAAAAATTGAAAAATTAGCTGGACCTGGTGGCATGCGCCTGTAGTTTTAGCTACTCAAGAGGCTGAGGAAGGAGGATTGCTTGAGCCTGGGAAGTTGAGGATGCAGTGAGCTGTGATCATGCCACTGCACTCCAGCCTGGGTGACATAGCAAGCCCTGTCTCATTAAAAAAAAAAAATGCTGTGAAGTGAGAGATGAGCAATACTAAATTTTGTAGTTGCTATAGTTTGGTCCAAAAAAGGTAATGATCAAATCTGTGAAGTAGATTTAAAAAGAGTTCACAGACAAAGCATCTGCAATGGGTCTTAAAGGGTAAATAGAAGTTTGCAAGGCTGTGGAGGGGGAACAAGGGCAGTTTCAGCCGATAAGCAAAAGGAATGTGTGTAAAGGCACGATGGCTTGAAATAGGAGCCCTGCAAGCATAGCAGTGTTAAGAACATGGTTTCTCATCAGTAAAATGGGGATGATAATAATAATAATACCTACCCCTTCGGGTTGTTGTAAAGATTAAATGGAGTAATCCAGGAATAGTGCTTGAGTTGTGATAAGCACTCAATAATATTAGTTATTATCTTGGCGAAATTGCTTAGCGTATTTAGGAAGAAACTATGTACATCAGTATAGCTGCAGTATACATCAAGAAAAAAAGATGTAAAGCCTAGTATGGGACCAAAGCTAAATGCAACAGAAGATCTGAAAGTTCCTGGCAGTGTTGGTGTTCAATCAGCTCAGGGCAAATCAGCTTTTACTGCTTCGCTCTGGAGAGGCAAAACAAGAACAAAAAATGAATCAAGTGCATTGTGTGAGGCCTACAGGAATGACAACGGGCAGAGAGCAGTTATACTTTTCCCAGCACAATGATGTCAATTTCTCTCTATGTGAAAGGCTAATAGACAAAATCAGGGTCACTATCCAAACAACTTAGAGTTCAAAGAGAGGTAGTTGCAAATAATGGCTGCGGATGAGAAATAAGGTCAATACAGAGTAAAATTGCCAATTAGCTCAATATAAACCAGATGAAATGTATTCTCGAGGACATGAACAGAACGCTATGTTAAGAAACATAAGCATGATGAAGAAAGTATGACTGATAAAAATTCAAGTGTAGGTACTAGTAAATTCCCCCAGCAGGTAAAATAGCAATATATCGTCCTTTCTTTTAGACAAAGTTTTTAGGTAACTTTCTAAAATGACACTTTGGAATTAATATTTTTATGTGTATTTATTTTCTTTAATGTCTAGGCCAAAGAACTTTACTAATAGTAATACCATATTCAATTACAAGTATTTCTGTTCCAAACATATACCATCTTTTCACCATCCATCAAACCTTGATTGAATGCCAGGACACTACATCACATCCTAAAACATTTGAAATTTGTCAAATGAGAGCAAAAATGAATCCCTAAGATATAGGCTTCCCTTAAAAAGCGACTTGGTCAAATTTAGAGACCATATATAGAAGGACTAGCCTCTTTACCTACACCCCCACTCATTCATTGAACTCTTCTCCCTCTGCTGTGGGGAATTTAAAAGTAAGTAAATAAGTGAAAGGAGTTCCAGCCTCTGTTTTTAAATAATTTTTGATCTTTAGTTAACAGCACACCAGGGTAAGGTACAAATGAACCCATTCAATTGATAGCTAATAGTTGGTGTACTCCAAAATATATATACATCACTGATAAAACAGCTGAATCGATTGTATTAATCACAAAACAATAATCTTGAAAACTATTGGGCATTTTTATTCATGTTGAACAATGGCCAGCTCTTTGCTGATAATAACCATTATATAGAGACACATATACAAATATAAGAAAACTTCCTAGGTTACATATTTATCAGTGAAACACACATATGCTAGAATAGCAAATAGCTAAATAGCAAAACACTAGTCTCCGAAGGCAGGGAGTTTTTTCATATGGCTACATAAGAAGTACCATAGAATCAATGTCTTTTGCACAGTGGGAAAACAGTTTCAGTTCAAATTCAGCTTGGAAGGTTTTCTCTATCCATCAAAAAGCCAGGACTGTTTATAAAGCCCTTTCCATTGCCACAATACTCTGAGAGAGACAGTGAGAAGTATAACACAGAAAGAGATGTAGCTATGAAGTGCTGGAGTAGAATTCAAAACCATGTCAGATTTACTGGAGCTCATACTCGTCTGTGCTTCTTTTGAAAAGGCAGGTTGGGGGGAAGATCATGGGCATTGGACTGAGAAAGGTAAGAGGCTCAGTCCTTGTCCTTGGGTACATTTCCTGATCTTTCTGCTTTTCATTACCTTCACCTTTAAAATTCCAGTCTTTAACCATATTGTCATACTTAATAAATATGTATTGAATGAATGGATAACTATAATGAATAATAGGTACTTGTGAAGTTGTATAGATAAAAAAAATTTCTTTTTTATTTTTTAGGCAAATGTGATAACCACCAAACTACAGAAATGTGTTCTTTTATATTTGTATAATGCTTTACACATAGCAGGTGCCAAATAATTGCTCCTTTCTATTCTTATTCCTTAGGGAAAGAGGCCATACCTTTTTTTTTTTTTTTGATTAATCATGGTAACTAGGATAGTACCAGAACAATAAAATGCATCTTTACTGGTTACTTAATAGTACTCATTTCATGTAACAATAACTGGAAACTGGGGATTTATGTCAGGATGACTTACGCCAAGTATATTATAGTAATCTAGGAAAATAATGTTTAAGACAAGCTGCAAAGTGCAGGCCAGCAGGCCATGTCTGCAGATGTGTTTGATTTGACCATACATAATGCTTAAAAGAAAACAATACATATTGGAATATCTTTACAAGGGCATATGCACTCTGGGTATACCTTAGCTTCCATCATTTCCTACTATCTTTCAGGGTGTTCAGTTCGTAATTCTATTACCATTCTGGCTGCTGTTGGCATTTAAGAGCATATCTTTGGTTTAAGACCAAGGAAAAGTATTGAGACTCAACACTGGGGAAATGGGGATATCACCTCTGAATGAAGTATAGGTAGAGAAAAGTTTTATTGACAAGTGCAAGCTGAGAACTCAGGGACTGCTGAATACCTAGGCATATTCTTAACTCACACAACATATCAGTTAATTGAAAATCTATACAGTTTAAAGATGCTAAGGAAATTCTGATAGATGTACTTTGGTAGATTGCATATGCCAAACTTGATAATTTTTAGATAAGCAAGTATAAATTGACTCAAGATTAATTGTAACAAATGAAATATATATGAAGATAATCAGGTAATAACATAGTGCAGATTTTAATATGTTCAAAACCTTAGGAAATAGATATGACTAATAAAAAATAAGGTTCCAATTTGACCAAAAGGTAAATCGAAGATAATAAAAATGGAAAAAATTTGTCATCATATTGGTACATCAGAAAGTAGCCTATCCCAGGTTTAATAAAGATGCTAATATAATTGAGTTATTAAAATTGTTCAGCCAGGCCAGGCACCATGGCTCATGCCTGTAATCCTAGCAATTTGGGAGGCCAAGGTAGGTGGATCCTTTGAGCTCAGGAGTTCAAGACCACCCTGAACAACATGGAAAAACCCCATCTTTACAAAAAATACAAAAAATTAGCCTGGTGTGGTGGTGCGTGGCTATAATCTCGGGGGTGAGGTGGGAAGATTGCTTGAGCTGGGGAGGTCCAGGCTGTAGTGAGCTGAGGCGGCACCACTGTAATCCAGCCTGGGCAACAGAGTGAGATCCAATGTCAAAAAGCAAATAAACAAACAACCAAAAAACTGCTTGGCCAGGAATATGCATATATTAACTAAAAAAGGACAAGAAAATAGTGCAGATTTTAATATTATCAAAATAAACTTCTACTTCTATATTCAGCCAACTGAACGTAGTTTTCTGTCTTCAACCTTAAATTTATTGTTTAACTTGAAATGAAGTATCAAAATTTCCCTTTAATTTTAGAAAAGTCCCATTGTATTTTACAAAAAGGAGTAGGTTTGTTTGCTTTAATGTAAGATCTGCATTTAATTTTAGTAGAAAATTCTATAATTCAACACGAAGAGCAGGTTTTTTATTTCAGGCTAAATTAACCATCATCATAAACTTTATTTCTTTTTCATAATTTAGAATGAGGGCAAGAATCTTCATTTTGTTCACGATGTACTACAAATGCCTAGAAGGATTTCTGGAACATTGTAGGAGGTCAACATATTTATTAAATCAATGAAACTGCATCATTCTATGACACTATAGTAGGGTTTTTCAAATCATAGCAAAATGAGAAAAATAATAGTTCATCCACTGAAAGGACTGTTTTTACTCTATAATTATGTACTTTCTTCTAATTAAATTTGATGATAGACTATGGTAAGATTTGTTTCGTTGTTAGTTTAATGACTATATTCGGAAAATAAAATTTGGCCACCATGTATAATTTGGGAGGGAAATTTTATTAGTTTATTAAATCACAAAGCCTGAATGCCACCGCTATATAGCAAAGAATAAAATGTGCTGTCCTGTCATCTACAGCATTGTTCTTTACTTGTGCTTTGGACAGCGCCTTCTGTCAGCTTTTAAATTTGTTCCCACCTATAACTGCATGTGGTCTTAGAGCCTACTCTATGTGTTTGAAGTGTCCTCTCAGATCAAACATCTTTCATTCCTTCTGAAGAGTTTGTGTGTTTTCCATTAGCTCATATATTGTGTAAAAAGAATGGCATGGCATGTTTGAGAATTCCTGAGTTCTTACCTATTTTTTGCATATTGTAGGTACAAAATGAAAATTTGTTCATTGAATGAATTAATGGATGAATCAAAGGAATGGATTGAACAAGGTCAGGGATTAATGAGTAAGATTAAGAAGGAGATTGGCTTGTTTTGTGCTCTTACAGAAAATTTATTCTTCTTATTGTATTAATGTACAAGTACTCCTCTACAGTTAGAAATGACATCATTTCCACATTACACTTGTGGGAATTGAGGAACCTAAGTATAATCCAAAAACATGCATAGCTAGGAAAATAGTCCACACAGCAGTAAAGCCTTACACCTGGAATCCAAATTCTCTTACTGCCTATCTAGTCAAATGTTGGGCATTGATATCAACCCAACACTCATGGGACTGAAGTCATGCAGAGAGCCACAGGAGCTGTGGAAAGGATGTGAGAAAATCCCTTCCACAGTCACTGGTGATGAACGGAAAAAGTAAGTAATTTTACAGGCAGAGGTTTGAAAAACTAAAACAAATACAAAAAAGAGGTCCTTGGTTCTGGAAAGAATAGAGCTCTGTGGAAGAGAAGACACTGTTGCCTCATTCCAAGAAGGTCAGAAATGACATTTTCTTTCCTGAACCCAAAGCTTGATTTGAAAGATTTCCCATACAGTTACATTTTTCTGTATTTACTTCTTTTGTAAAAGTTGTCTTAACTATACAAAACAAATAAACCCAGAAGAAAAGTCTTATGCTTTAAAAATTATTTGGAAAATAAGTATACAATATTTCAAATAGCAGAAAATCTAGAGAAATTTGAATAATCACATGTGTACCCACTACCCAGACTCAACATATGGTAACATTTTGCCACATTTACTTGTTTTCTTTCTTTCTTTCCCTCCCTCTTTCCCTTCCTTTCTTTTCTTTCTTTCTTTCTTTTTTTAGAGGAAGAGTCCCACACTGCCACCAAGGCTGGAGTGCAGTGGCACAATGACAGCTCACTGCAGCCTCAACCTCTCTGACTCAAACAATCTTTCCACCTCAGCCTCCCAAGTACCTAGGACTATAGGCACACATCACCATGTCTGACTGATTTCTTTAGTTTTTGTAGAAATGGGGCCTTGCTATGGGGCCGGGCGCAGTGGCTCATGCCTGTAATCCCAGCACTTTGGGAGGCCGAGACGAGTGGATCACAAGGCAGGAAATTGAGACCATCCTGGCTAACAAGGTGAAACCCCATTAGCAGGGCGTGGTGGCAGGCACTTGTAGTCTCAGCTACTCGGGAGGCTGAGGCAGGAGAATGGCGTGAACCTGGGAGGCGGAGGTTGCAGTGAGCCGAGACAGCACCACTGCACTCTAGCCTGGGCAACAGAGCAAGACTCTGTCTCAAACAAAAAAAAAAGAAAAAAAAGAAATGGGGCCTTGCTAAGTTGCCCAGGCTGGATTTCAACACCTGGGCACAAGTGATCCTTCAGTCTTAGCCTCCCAAAGTGCTAGGATTACAGGCATGAGCCACTGCACCTACTCAGTTTCTTTTTAAAATTAAAAAAAAAAAAAATTCAGTTTTAATTGAAGCTTCTTTAAACCTCATCCTGATTCATTTTTTTTCCTTTCTCTCCCTGGTTAATTTGAATGTTTATTATTTTCTTACTTCCAGTCTGTACATTAATAATGTAGAGTGTTGTCATGTATTTTAAAAATCTTTCTTATGCAATTACCTTTTTCATTAACAAAATATTTTTGAGATTAAAAAAATAACGTGAATATGCCACAAGTTATTTACTCATTCTCCTATTCCCAAGAGTAGGAGTCTATTGGCTATCATGAAAAAAAAAAATGCTGCTACAAATATTTTAGTATATCCCTTTGTGCATGTGTGCATGAATTTCTTAGAATTGGAATTCCTTGGCCAGAAGGTACATGGAGCTTCCACTTTGCTTGATGTAATTAAATTGTTCTCCTATGTGGTTTCATTGTACAGAACGATTACTGTTGCTCCATTTTCTCTCCAACATCTGAAGATACCAGGATTTTAAATTTTTGACAATATTTCTGATGTGAAGTGTTATCTCATAGTGGAAATTTGCACTTCTCTGAGCACTAGTAGATTTTTTCATTGTTACATCTTCTACCCTTTTTTTTTCTATTAGGTTGCTTTTTAAAAATTAATTTGGAGGAGTTATTTTATATTCTGGATTCTATTCTAGACAGTATTTTTATATGTTAGCATTTAAAGGAAAATACAAAAAGTCAGTATAATAAAAAATAATTTTCCATACTGTTTGAAGCTTTATTTTTTTAACCCTATTTGGCAGTGAGACTGCATGAGTTTGCTTACTTTGATGATAAGATTTTTTTTTTTCTTTTGATGGCATTTACTACAGGATTTATAAATAAACTTTCTTGTTTGGATACATCAACTGTAAAATTTCAGATAATATTACTCTCTTGCAATAGTTAAGTTTACATTTCATAGTCTTTGATATGGGCCACTCTTGCTCAAAAGAATGAAAGCTTTGCTGAAAGCAAAGTTGCAGGGCGGAGGACACCCTCACCAAATCATCCACTGTGGCTGTGAAGACACTTCATTCATACTAGGTGATTTCAGATTTTGCAGATTATGAATTGGAAATAACTAATACTATTTTCACATTAATTTATAATTCATTTAGTAATTCATATTTATAACAGCCTATGATTAATTGTATGTGTCAACTTGACTAGGTCATAATGCCCAGATATTTGATCAAACATTATTCTGAATGTTTTTTGTGAGGATGTTTTTTGGATGAAATTAACATTTTAATTGGGTGGACTTTCAGTAAAGCACACATAATGTGGATGGGCCTCAGCCAATCAGTTGAAGGCCTTACAGAACAAAGATTGACCTCCCCTGAGCAGGAAGGAATTTTGTCAGTAGATGAATTTTGGGTTTGAACTGCCACATGGACTCTTCCTGGGTCTCCAGACTGACAGCTTTAGGACTTGAAGTGCCACATCAGCTCTTCTTGGGTCTTTAGCCTGTTGGCCTACCCTATAGATACTGAACTTGCTGGTGTCCATAATCACATGAACCAATTCCTTAAAACAAATTTCTTTCTCTCTGTGTAATTATATCAGTTCTGTTTCTCTGGAGAACCCTAATACAGTGCCCTTTTAATATACAGTTACTCAAGAAACACGTTTTCCATTATCAGAGCATACTATGTATTTCTTGACACAGCTGGCATATTAAACCAAAACTATACCCATGTCTTCCACTTTTATTTAGAAATGAAGATCTTCCATAAATAAGGGTCTGCAATTATTACTGAGTCCAGATTGTTAGAATCATAAAGATAGAAAGCACCCCAAGAATTTATTAGGACATGGGTAGAGGTTTTACCTCTTTACTCAGGCTGAAATACGAGTTAAGCCATGCTTAGATCGGAGGTCAGGTTGACAAACAGGTCTACAAGGCCAATTTCTGATTTTTGGTGATGGTCAACAGCAGCGCTGACTTGAGAAAATTTCTGTGGCCACTTTTGGGCTCAGCGAGAAAAAGACTGTGATCTTTGTCCTAGGAAGCAGAGGAATCCTTATGCTATGTATTTGCCATCTCTGGCCTAGGCCTTAGGCCAGTGATTTAGAAGAAATTCCTTCAGCTTATATGTGAGATGGCCACCGGTTCATGGCCAGGAGCACCGAGGCTTCTTATTAATATTAATCTGTATTTGCCTGAGTGTTCCTCCTGTGTATGTCCCTTGAGAATGTGCAATAAGATCTTGGGCAAATATCTTGCCATTGAACCACAACTAATAGAAAAGTAATCACTGAATTTGTTCTATTATGTATGTCCCATTTATGGAATAATTACATTACCATTATTATATCCCAGCAACATGTTTGCTTTAAAAGCACCTGGATTCTTTTAAATTTCTGAAATATTTGCAATCTAGTGTCTGGCACCTAATAATATGTTGCTGTTTTTTATATAAGATGTCCGTAAGTTTATGGCTTCATGAGTATAGTATGTACTTGAGCTTTTTGCCAAGACTGAGCCTTTTGCTTCTTTTGTAGCCTCTAAATGCTCAATAAATAGTGGCTGGATTGAACTGCTTCTAAGAGACCATGGAGTCTCAAGTCTTTAAGATTCTGTAGCAGTAAGGGGGAAAAAAAAAAAGGCCAGAGTGTTCTTGGCATCACCAAGCAGGGTATTAGAATGAAAATAGAAAGTATAATGTTACCCTTGAAGAACATGTTCTGGTCACTACACTTCCAAAAAGCAATAACTGACCTGGAAAGGGGTGAGAGATGGGCAGTCTTTGTTTGATAAAGGTTTTGGAATAGTTTCCTGACAAGACCAAACAAAAATGTCTAGTATTATGGCCTCATCTGAAGGCATTTGCTATCAGAGCAACACCTATAACATGCATAACAAGGGAAGATTTTGATAAATGTAGTATAAGGACTCCAATAGGGCAGCCTCTATTGGACTAGATTCATGAGAGGATCCTTAGGTCTGGCTGGCAAAGGATCCTTGGGTCTGGTTGGCACATGTAGCTTTATCCACACATGTAGGTGTCAGTGATCCTGAATGAATGGGGAGATCACTTCTGTGTTTTAAGATTCAGGCCTGCATTAACAGTCACTGGTTTCTTAAGATGAAAAACACCGAGGTTGCCTCCAGATAATCAAATTTCCTTTACTTTTTTTTTAAAATTATTATTATACTTTAAGTTCTAGGGTACATGCTCACAACGTGCAGGTTTGTTACATATGTATACATGTGCCCTGTTGGTGTGCTGCACCCATTAACTCGTCATTTACATTAGGTATATCTCCTAATGCTATCCCTCCACCCTCCCCCCACCCCACAACAGGTGTGGGGTTCTCATTGTTCAATTCCCACTTATGAGTGAGAACATTCCTTTACTTTCTATCTTTGCTAGAGCAACCAGCTGCCTTTAGAATTTTCCACCCAGATTCTTTTAATCTACCCAGTTTGCTAAACCTGGTTTAAATCTGAAGCTTACCTGGATTCAGTGTCTCCTCATCTGTTATCTCTACTGTAAGCAGGACTGGATCAGTCAGACCCATGCCAGTGCTCTTATCGTTTTTGATCCCAGGAAGTCAACTATGTCTTTTCTATGACATTGCCTGGGCCTCAGACTGTTTTGTTACATCAAGTCTTTGGTCACCAGCTTTGCCTTTACACCCAAGACTGAGAAATTAGCACTCTTCTGTGAGCAAAGAGAAAGGGAAAGTAGGCTACTGATAAGTCTATGAAATTGTGATTCATTCATTAAATTTCTAAAATTTAAGAACTAGAGGAGTAAAATATTCTGCCCTTTTCACAGCAAATAGCAGGCCCTAGGAATACTATTATCCCAGAGTTGTACAAGACAAATATAAAGAGCGCCCTCAAAGAATTTGAATTTAGTTAAGGAAGGCTGGATTCATTATTCACTAAAGGAAATTTATTAATATTCAATGTTGTTAACATTTGAAGATGATATTGAAGGGCAACCAGGCTTTTTCACTAAAGGCAACTCTTGGCATTAGACTGTTGGCCTGAATAAATTATTACTTTATATGAGGCTTGTTTTTTTGGTTGTTATTGTTTATATACTCTTTACCTTGTTAAGTAGTGTTATTTTTATGCCTTTTTCATGTTTTCATCGGACTATGCTAAAAGAGAGGAGATTAGTTCTACACCTTCATAGCTCTACACCTTCATAGCTCTACCATAATAATAATAATGCATATTTATTGAACACATCTGAGTAGATGGTTGATGTAGATATCCCCATTTAATCCTCAAAACAATCCTATGTGATTGATACTATATGCATTTTGCAGATGAGGAAATGGAGGCACACAGAGACTAAGTAACTTGCTCAAGTTCCTGTGGTAGGAACTGGCACTCCAGGATGCAAACTCTGCCTGTCTGATTATAGAACCCACATATTTAGCCACTTCTTACACTGTCATTGAAGGCTACAAGGCCACACTTTCTGATTGTATGCCTTCTTGGGAAAGTCCAGCCCAAGAAAGGCTGGCATCTATCTTCTCTTGAGGCCTTATTTCAGGGCTATTTTAGCAGTGTTGTCAATATCTAAACCTGTCGCCTGATGAGATTATTCCTACTGTAACCAGAAACCCAGAAAGTAAAGTTAATAAATCCTCTACTCATGCCCAGCAACTTGGGAGACTGAATGTGAAGAAGGCCAAAGCAGATTTAAAGTGATTGAAATGACAAAAGGTGAAATGTGAGTGAAGTGAATGAATTACAAAAGCGTGTGTGAATAGTATTACACAAGTGAAGAAAATTCAATAGCAATTCAATTTCTGACCACGTGCAGAGGGAAAACAAGGGTAAAGGAGCAGAAGAGTCAAGGGTAATGAACAGCTTTATTACTTTTTTTCATTGTGCCACTACATATGAATTTTTGTTGCTATTTATTAACATGTAGAGGTTAAAGTTTTTGTAAGATCTGATCATAAAATTATGGAAGGCTAAGCGAAGTCCTGCAATGGAGAATGCAGTTTGAAGTCAGGTTACAACAAAATATTAGCTGCTTTTCATATTATAAAGTGCTGAGGATATTTTAGAAATTAAACATAAAGGCTTTAAAACAAACATGCTGGGTCTTGTTGGGTGAGTCCATTGTTCCTGTCTGTAGGCGAATCTCTTCTAGGTTATTTGGGGGAATGGTAGAGTTTCATACTAAGTCATCTTTGCTGTTCATGGTGTATAATATTCAGCTTTGAGCAATATAAAAAGACTTACCCATCTAAGCAAACAATTCTCAGATGACTCCATTCTCCATCTCCATTTGAATTTAGACTGGCCTGGGTTTGAGTCTTGGTATCCTACACACAAGGTGTGTCCATAGGCCAGTTGTTTAGTATTAGCTTTTTTCTTCTTTTCTTTTCCTTTTTTTTTTTTGAAATAGGGTCTTGCTCTGCTGCCCAGGCTGGAGTGCGGTGGCGGAATAATGACTCGCTGCAGCCTCGACCTCCTGGGGTCAAGCAATTCTCCCACCTCAGCCTCCTGAATAGCCGAGACTACAGGCGGGCTCCACCATGTCTAGCTTATTATTATTATTTTGCAGAGATGAGGTCTTGCTATGTTTTCCAGGCTGGTCTCAAAATTCTGGGTTTAAGTGATGCTCCTGCCTTGGCCTCCAAAAGTACTGTGATTGGAGGCATGAGCCACTATTCCTAGCCAGTTGTTTAGCTTTCTGAGCACAACTTTCCTTACTATAAGATGCAAATAATTGCTACCTTGGAGGATTACAAATAATATAGTATCTGGAAAGGGATTGGTAGAACCCCCAGAATACAGTTGGCCCTCCATGAATGACAGCAAATACAATTACATAAAGTGCACAATACCGTGCCAAGTACATACAGAAGCTTAATACATATTAGTTGATGGAGTTTAATAAATGAAGGACTAGAAGCTATCTTCAAGCAATAAATTTGCTTTTAATTTGTAGCTTCTTGTTTCCATATTTAAAATGTGACTTTAGAGGGTGGAGCCAAGATGGCCGAATAGGAACAGCTTCGGTCTCCAGCTCCCAGCCCCAGCGACACAGAAGATGGGTGATTTCTGCATTTCTGCTTGAGGTACCGGTTTCATCTCACTAAGGAGTGCCTAACAGTGGGTTCAGGACAGTCGGTGAAGCGCACTGTGCGCGAGCCGAAGCAGGGCGAGGCATTGCCTCACTCAGGAAGCGCAAGGGGTCAGGGAGTTCCCTTTCCTAGTCAAACAAAGGGGAAACAGACGGCACCTGGAATATCGGGTCAGTCCCGTCCTAATACTGTGCTTTTCCAACGGGCCTGGAAAACGGCACACTAGGAGATAGTGTCCCGCACCTGGCTCGGAGGGTCCTATGCCCACAGAGTCTTGCTGATTGCTAGCACAGCAGTCTGAGATCACGCTGCAAGGCGGCAACGAGGCTGGGGGAGGGGCGCCCGCCATTGCCCAGGCTTGCTTAGGTAAACAAAGCAGCCAGGAAGCTCCAACTGGGTGGAGCCCACCACAGCTCAAGGAGGCCTGCCTGCCTCTGTAGGCTCCACCTCTGGGGGCAGGGCACAGACAACCAAAAACTCAGCGAGAACCTCCACAGCCTTAAATGTCCCTGTCTGACTGACAGCTTTGAAGAGAGTAGTGGTTCTCCCAGCACGCAGCTGGAGATCTGAGAACGGACAGACTGCCTCCTAAAGTGGGTCCCTCACCCCTGAGCAGCCTAACTGGGAGGCACCCCCCCAGTAGGGACAGACTGACACCTCATTCAACCGGGTACTCCTCTGAGACAAAACTTTCAGAGGAACTATCAGACAGCTGAATTTGTGGTCTCACGAAAATCCACTGTTCTGCAGCCACCGGTGCTGACACCCAGGCAAACAGGGTCTGGAGTGGACCTCTAGTAAACTCCAACAGACCTGCAGCTGAGGGTCTTGTCTGGTAGAAGGAAAATTAACAAACAGAAAGGACATCCACACCAAAAACCCATCTGTACATCACCACCATCGAAGACAAAAAGTAGACAAAACCACAAAGATGGGGAAAAAACAGACCAAAAAAACTGGAAACTCTAAAAAACAGAGCACCTCTCCTCCTCCAAAGGAATGCAGTTCCTCACCAGCAACGGAACAAAGCTGGATGGAGGATGACTTTGATGAGTTGAGAGAAGAAGGCTTCAGACGATCAAACTACTCTGAGCTACGAGAGGAAATTCAAAACAATAGCAAAGAAGTTAAAAACTTTGAAAAAAAATTAGAAGAATGGATAACTAGAATAACCAATGGAGAGAAGGGCTTAAAGGAGATGATGGAGCTGAAAGCCAAGTTTCGAGAACTACGTGAAGAATGCAGAAGCCTCAGTAGCAGATGCGATCAACTGGAAGAAAGGGTATCGCTGATAGAAGATGAAATGAATGAAATGAAGAGAGAAGGGAAGTTTAGAGAAAAAAGAATAAAAAGAAATGAACAAAGCCTCCAAGAAATTTGGGAGTATGTGAAAAGACCAAACCTACGTCTGATTGGTGTACCTGAAAATGATGGGGAGAATGGAACCAAGTTGGAAAACACTCTGCAAGATATTATCCAGGAGAACTTCCCCAATCTAGCAAGGCAGGCCAGCATTCAGATTCAGGAAATACAGAGAACGCCACAAAGATACTCCTCGAGAAGGGCAACTCCAAGACACATAATTGTCAGATTCACCAAAGTGGAAATGAAGGAAAAAATGTTAAGGGCAGCCAGAGAGAAAGGTCGGGTTACCCACAAAGGGAAGCCCATCAGACTAACAGCTGATCTCTCAGCAGAAACTCTACAAGCCAGAAGAGAGTGGGGGCCGATATTCAACATTCTTAAAGAAAAGAATTTTCAACCCAGAATTTCCTATCCCGCCAAACTAAGCTTCATAAGTGAAGGAGAAATAAAATACTTTACAGACAAGCAAACGCTGAGTGATTTTGTCACCACCAGGCCTGCCCTAAAAGAGCTCCTGAAGGAAGCACTAAACATGGAAAGGAACAACCGGTACCAGCCCCTGCAAAAACATGCCAAATTGTAAAGACCATCGAGGCTAGGAAGAAACTATAGCAACTAACGAGCAAAATAACCAACTAACATCATAATGACAGGATCAGATTCACACATAACAATATTCACGTTAAATGTAAATGGGCTAAATGCTCCAATCAAAAGACACAGACTGGCAAACTGGATAAGGAGTCAGGACCCATCAGTGTGCTGTATTCAGGAAACCCATCTCACGTGCAGAGACACACATAGACTCAAAATAAAGGGATGGAGGAAGATCTATCAAGCAACTGGAAAACAAAAAAAGGCGGGGGTTGCAATCCTAGTCTCTGATAAAATAGACTTTAAACCAACAAAGATCAAAAGAGACAAAGAAGGCCATTACATAATGGTAAAGGGATCAATTCAACAAGAAGAGCTAACTATCCTAAATATATATGCAACCAACACAGGAGCACCCAGATTCATAAAGCAAGTCCTCAGTGACCTACAAAGGGATTTAAACTCCCACACAATAATAATGGGAGATTTTAACACCCCACTGTCAGCATTAGACAGATCAACGAGACAGAAAGTTAACAAGGATATCCAGGAATTGAACTCAGCTCTACATAAAGTGGACCTAATAGACATCTACAGAACTCTCCACCCCAAATCAACAGAATATACATTTTTTTCAGCACCACACCACACCTATTCCAAAATTGACCACATAGTTGGAAGTAAAGCTCTCCTCAGCAAATGTAAAAGAACAGAGATTATAACAAACTGTCTCTCAGACCACAGTGCAATCAAACTAGAACTCAGGATTAAGAAACTCAGTCAAAACCGCTCAACTACATGGAAACTGAACAACCTGCTCCTGAATGACTATTGGGTACATAATGAAATGAAGGCAGAAATAAAGATGTTCTTTGAAACCAACGAGAACAAAGACACAACATACCAGAATCTCTGGGACACGTTCAAAGCAGTGTGTAGAGGGAAATTTATAGCACTAAATGCCCACAAGAGAAAGCAGGAAAGATCCAAAATTGACACCCTAACATCACAATTAAAAGAACTAGAAAAGCAAGAGCAAACACATTCAAAAGCTAGCAGAAGGCTAGAAATAACTAAAATCAGAGCAGAACTGAAGGAAATAGAGACACAAAAAACCCTTCAAAAAATTAATGAATCCAGGAGCTGGTTTTTTGAAAAGATCAACAAAATTGATGGACCGCTAGCAAGACTAATAAAGAAGAAAAGAGAGAAGAATCAAATAGATGCAATAAAAAACGAAAAAGGGGACATCACCACCGATCCCACAGAAATACAATCTACCATCAGAGAATACTACAAACACCTCTATACAAATAAACTAGAAAATCTAGAAGAAATGGATAAATTCCTCGACAAATACACCCTCCCAAGACTAAACCAGGAAGAAGTTGAATCTCTGAATAGACCAATAACAGGTTCTGAAATTGTGGCAATAATCAATAGCTTACCAACCAAAAAGAGTCCAGGACCTGATGGATTCACAGCTGAATTCTACCAGAGGTACAAGGAGGAACTGGTACCATTCCTTCTGAAACTATTCCAATCAGCAGAAAAAGAGGGAATCCTCCCTAACACATTTTATGAAGCCAGCATCGTCCTGATACCAAAACCTGGCAGAGACATAACCAAAAAAGAGAATTTCAGACCAATATCCTTGATGACCATTGATGCAAAAATCCTCAATAAAATACTGGCAAACCGAATCCAGCAGCACATCAAAAAGCTTATCCACCATGATCAAGTGGGCTTCATCCCTGGGATGCAAGGCTGGTTCAACATACGCAAATCAATAAATGTAATCCAGCATATAAACAGAACCAAAGACAAAAACCACATGATTATCTCAATAGATGCAGAAAAGGCCTTTGACAAAATTCAACAACCCTTCATGCTAAAAACTCTCAATAAATTAGGTATTGATGGGACGTATCTCAAAATAATAAGAGCTATCTACAACAAACCCACAGCCAATATCATACTGAATGGGCAAAAACTGGAAGCATTCCCTCTGAAAACTGGCACAAGACAGGGATGCCCTCTCTCACCGCTCCTATTCAACATAGTGCTGGAAGTTCTGGCCAGAGCAATCAGGCAGGAGAAGGAAATAAAGGGTATTCAATTAGGAAAAGAGGAAGTCAAATTGTCCCTGTTTGCAGATGACATGATTGTATATCTAGAAAACCCCATTGTCTCAGCCCAAAATCTCCTTAAGCTGATTAGCAACTTCAGCAAAGTCTCAGGATACAAAATTAATGTACAAAAATCACAAGCATTCTTGTACACCAATAACAGACAAACACAGAGCCAAATCATGAGTGAACTCCCATTCACAATTGCTTCAAAGAGAATAAAATACCTAGGAATCCAACTTACAAGGGATGTGAAGCACCTCTTCAAGGAGAACTACAAAGCACTGCTCAATGAAATAAAAGAGGATACAAACAAATGGAAGAACATTCCATGCTCATGGGTTGGAAGAATCAATATCGTGAAAATGGCCATACTGCCCAAGGTAATTTATAGATTCAATGCCATCCCCATCAAGCTACCAATGACTTTCTTCACAGAATTGGAAAAAACTACTTTAAAGTTCATATGGAACCAAAAAAGAGCCCGCATCGCCAAGTCAATCCTAAGCCAAAAGAACAAAGCTGGAGGCATCACGCTACCTGACTTTAAACTATACTACAAGGCTACAGTAACCAAAACAGCATGGTACTGGTACCACAACAGAGACATAGATCAATGGAACAGAACAGAGCCCTCAGAAATGATGCCGCATAGCTACAACTATCTGATCTTTGACAAACCTGACAAAAACAAGAAATGGGGAAAGGATTCCCTATTTAATAAATGGTGCTGGGAAAACTGGCTAGCCATATGTAGAAAGCTGCAACTGGATCCCTTCCTTACACCTTATACAAAAATTAATTCAAGACGGATTAAAGACTTATATGTTAGACCTAAAACCATTAAAATCCTACAAGAAAACCTAGGCAATACCATTCAGGACATAGGCATGGGCAAGGACTTCATGTCTAAAACACCAAAAGCAATGGCAACAAAAGCCAAAATCGACAAATGGGATCTCATTAAGCTAAAGAGCTTCTGCACAGCAAAAGAAACTATCATCAGAGTGAACAGGCAACCTACACAATGGGAGAAAATTTTTGCAACCTACTCATCTGACAAAGGGCTAATATCCAGAATCTACAATGAACTCAAACAAATTTACAAGAAAAAAACAAACAACCCCATCAAAAAGTGGGCAGAGGACATGAACAGACACTTCTCAAAAGAAGATATTTATGCAGCCAAAAAACACATGAAGAAATGCTCCTCATCACTGGCCATCAGAGAAATGCAAATCAAAACCACAGTGAGATACCATCTCACACCAGTTAGAATGGCCATCATTAAAAAATCAGGAAACAACAGGTGCTGGAGAGGATGTGGAGAAATAGGAACACTTTTACACTGTTGGTGGGACTGTAAACTAGTTCAACCATTGTGGAAGTCAGTGTGGCGATTCCTCAGGGATCTCGAACTAGAAATACCATTTGACCCAGCCATCCCAATACTGGGTATATACCCAAAGGACTATAAATCATGCTGCTATAAAGACACATGCACACGTATGTTTATTGCGGCACTATTCACAATAGCAAAGAGTTGGAACCAACCCAAATGTCCAACAACGATAGACTGGATTAAGAAAATGTGGCACATATACACCATGGAATACTATGCAGCCATAAAAAATGATGAGTTCGTGTCCTTTGTAGGGACATGGATGAAACTGGAAAACATCATTCTCAGTAAACTATCGCAAGGAAAAAAAGCCAAACACCACATGTTCTCACTCATAGGTGGGAATTGAACAATGAGAACTCATGGACACAGGAAGGGGAACATCACGCTCCGGGGACTGTTGTGGGGTGGGGGGAGGGGAGAGGGACAGCATTAGGAGATACACCTAATGCTAAATGACGAGTTAATGGGTGCAGGAAATCAACATGGCACATGGATACATATGTAACAAACCTGCACGTTGTGCACATGTACCCTAAAACCCTGAAGTATAATAAAAAAAAAAAAAAAAAAAAGAAAGAAGAAAAAAGAAAGCCTGAGAAAAAAAAAATAAATAAAATGTGACTTTAATAGTGGCAATTGCCCTTGTGCTATTGGTGAGGAAGTGGAATAAAGCATGACCCAGATGTTCAGGAGATTCTCGATGAATACACCAACTTTCATTGGTCCTTAAATTACTATGTATAGGTTGCTATTTATTTGAAATATTTACAGAACCTGACTTGGTTGCAGATGCTCTATCAATCTTTCAGGGCATGGGCTGAATCAAGATAAATGTAAATGTCTGATGTGGACAGGGTTTTAAATAAAAACATTGATACTTACACATTCTACTTATTAAACACATAAGACTATTCTTACACACACACACACACACACACACACACAGAGGCACAATAGTCTCTCTCTTGCATGTTTCTTCAAATACATGGACTTCTCTTTCTTTTGTTTATTTTCCTACTTTTGATAGAGACAGGGGCACAGTGAGATCTTTCTCTACTATTAGAAAACCATCAGTGCCAGGGTGATGTTAAATAACCTTTGTGCCATAGGGAGCACTGATGACTACACGCTGGTGGACATTTGTCCTTTGGAAGAGACCCTGCTCAGCGTCAGCTGAGTGTCACCATGGGATAATTTGAGCATAGTGTAAGAGCTTCTGGTTTCTCAGAAGAAACTAAAAACCAGGGGCTTTGTGTGAGATTTATTAAATTTCATGACTGACACAAATATTTTTAAAACATCACATGGATGAAATAAAGCCTTTTGTCAGCTGAAGGTGGCCCAATGATTTCTGTGATCTTTCTTCTAGATTCGGCTTCTCTAAAGTACTCCATTGCTTTAATCAGCTAAGAGTAGGAGAATATCTAGGTTGGAATGCAAGGGACTTCATGATCTGAACCTGTATTCTGAGCTCAGTCAGCAGTGGGAGGAACTAGATATGGAGGCTGGAAACTGGAAAGTAGGCACAGCCCTGAGAATGGGCAGTGGGACTGTGAAAACTTAGCAGCAGGTGGGGCAGATGTTTCGGAGGGCATGTTAGGAACTCAGCAAGACCTAACAGAGGGGATAGGCTGTGGTGTGGGGGCAGACAACGGGGACGGACTCGGCGTGGTGAAGAGAAGGTAGTGGATATCTGTCTGGATGGCCTGCCTGCACACGCTTAGCAGGAGGATTTCTGAGAGGAAAAAGGGGTTGAGAGGGGCCGCATAGATATGACCTAGAGCTGTGAGCTGGAGACTTGGTTTCAGATGTGGAACAGAAGTGATTTTAGAATAAATGGCATGATGCAAAGTCACTTGGGTTATGGAATGAGGGCTCTATAACCCACTAGCTCTCATTCAACAATAACAGCAGCCATAACCCCGAAGCCTAAGACAGGGCTGAGCCTGTGAGTTGAGGAAGGAACTAGAACTAGCTAGAACTCCGGCTAGAATTCAGCTGTGAGCGAGAGATCAGGAAAGTCAATATGTTAAGAATATAGAATAGCTTGAGGGACTGCTGATCTTTCTAGCAAGAAAAAAACACATATTAATATCGAGAACACTGGAAGCATGTCCACAATCCATTTTCATTGCTGGTGAGAGCACAGGGTGGAGGGCCTGAAGGAGTAATCCCAGGCTGCTCCTAGGAAAAGTCTTTTCTGAAAATGACTCAAAAGACTTTGGGCCTTTGAAAAGCAAAAGATGTCCTATGCACTTTGTAGCTGATTCCCATCTAGCAGTTAAGCTGCCATTTAGACCTACCTGGGTATGTTTGGTGAACTGATGGGATGGGCCTGCTGGAGAGCTCTTCACAAGAGGGATTGATGAGCTTTTTCGTAAAGAATTTATTTAAAATGAAGGGAATGCAGAAAAGAGTAGGTTGACTCAGGAAGGGAATCTGAAAATGTCAGCAGTGTCAGGGCAGAGAGGTGATGCAGTAGAGTGAGTATCACTGGGAATCTATCTCATGGATTAGCACAGGCCCAGATTCCACTGGAATCATATGTGAGTTCTATGGAAGTAGTAGGCTTTTTTTTTTTCCCTTAGAAATTGTTTCACCATACTACTCATTATCAGGAAAAGGCAAATTAAAACCACAATGAGATACTACCCTACTCCTGCAAAACTGGCCATAATTAGAAAGTCAAAAAATAATAGATATTGGTGTGGATATGGTGAAAAGGGAACACTTTTATACTGTTGGTGGGAATGTAAACTAGTACAACCACTATGGAAAACAGTATGGAGATTCCTGAAAGAACTAAAAGTAGAACTACTATGGGATCCAGCAATCCCATTACTGGGTACCTACCCAAAGGAAAATAAGTCATTATATGAAAAAGACACCTGCACACACATGTTTATAGCAGCATAATTCGCAATTGCAAAAATATGGAACTAACCTAAATGCCCATCAACCAACAATAAAGAAAATGTGATATTTATACAGCATGAAATACTACTCAGCCATAAAACAGAATAAAATAATGGTCTTTGCAGCAACTTGGATGGAGCTGGAGGCCATTATTCTAAGTGAAGTAACTCAGGAATGGAAAACCAAATATCTTATGTTCTCACTTATAAGTGGGAGCTAAGCTGTGAGGAGGCAAAGGCATAGGAATGATACAATAAACTCTGGGGTCTCAGGGTGAAGGATGGGGAGGATGAGGGATAAAAGACTGCATATTAGGCACAGTGTACACTGCGCAGGTGGTGGGTACACCAAAAACTCAGAAATCACCACTAAACAACTTATCCATGTAAACAAAATCCACCTGTACCCCTGATATGGTTTGAGTGTGCCTCACCCAAATCTCATCTTGAATTCTCACGTGTTGTGGGAGGGACCTGGTGGGAGGTAATTGAATCACGGGGACAGGTCTTTCCCATGCTGTTCTCGTGATAGTGAATAAGTCTCACGAGATCTGATGGTTTTACCAAGGAGAATTTCCCTGCACAAGCTCTCTTCCCTTGTCTGCTGCAATGTGAGACGTGCCTTTCACTTTCTGCCATGATTGTGAGGCCTCCCCAGCCACGTGGAACTGTGAGTCCATTAAACCTCTTTCTTTTGTAAATTGCCCAGTCTCGGGGATATCTTTATCAGCAGCGTGAAAAAAGACTAATATAACTGGCAAAACTATTGAAATAAAAATAAAAATTTAAAAATTGTTTCACCAAATATTCTGACAACAAGTAACACTGAGTAGAATCTCATTGGAGAAAAACATCCACCAGGAAATTCTTCCCCACCTTGAAATAGACACTGGTGCAGCTTTGGCTCATCGAAACCCTAACCTGTTGGTAGGAGCAGCAATGCTGGGTGGCGGATCTGGCATCTGGCAGGAGGTGGCACCTGCTAGGGATGAAAGTGAGCAAAGCAGGAGAAGAGCAAAAGAACTGTTGACAGTACAGCTGAGCAGAGTTTTCTTGAGTGCATGAATGAGGCATGCTCTGCGGACACCTAGAAGTATTTGCAGGACAAGAGGAAACTCTGAAGTCCTGCCTGAGTAAGGCTGGGGAAGGAATACAAATGATTTCTGTTCACATGAACCTCTCTGTGCTTACTATCTGCTAAAGTTTACTACAAACTTATATTCCATTTTTAAGTCATGACACAAAACCCCCATGCTTTTCCATTATCAAGTAAGTGTAGTCAGTGAGGCCTTGCCACTTGTGAAAGATCTGAGCTGTTCTGACAGCATTCAGTGTCATCTCAAAATTTAGTGTTCTTAGGTTCTTTGACCTTTGGATGGCACTTCTGAGAAGCCACTCTGGCCGGTGACATTATTTATCATTTAGGAAGTAAAGAAACTAATCCATTTTATTTAACGATTTGTAGAGGTAGATGCACAGAAGTGCACACCTGCCGGCAAACACACACACACACAGACAAAGGAAAGCAGAACTGTACAGAAAGAGAAATAAGTATGTAGGAACTGCTGGTCATGCAATTCATTGTTGAGACCCCGGGTCTCATTTATCTCACTGATGGACTATTTAAAAAGAGACTTTGCAGGACCATAGCTGGAAAAGGTGTAGAAAATGAAACAATTTGTTTTGTGTCCCACTTTTAAGACTATGCATAAAATTAAGTGGCTTGTTAAAAGTCTCATGTCAGAAAGATGTGCTAGCTTTGTAAGAAAAACACTGCATATGAAGCATATTAATTTTTCCTTTCTGCAAGCCTTTTCTGGAACGGTGTTTGGATCAAGAAAACAGCCAGAAAAGGAATAGTAATACATTGTTAGGCAATTATATTATAAAATGTTACCCCCTTATATAGGGTCTCTTTGGCAGGCACTCACAGTCCTGTGTTTTTCATTATAAGTGGCTTACATCAGTACTGACATCTTCCAGATGTTAGTAGCTTTGATTTTTTTCCCTCGTGTTGCAAACTAGTTGGCATGGAAACAACTCTTTGCTGGCAACATGACATATGATTCAAGGCAAAATGCATTTTAACACAGATGAATAGTTCAGGAATCTGCCTTTAACAAAAGTCATTTTGAGAGCTGTTTTGAATCTGTTGGTATTTTGTGACAACTTTTTCAACGTAGATGGAAGAAATCAAAGCATTTCGCGTTATGCAATGTAGCTCTTGCTAAAATGTGATTTGGCTCTTACGCTGAATAAACCCTTCAAGTTTAGAAATGGACTTTAGGTATAAGGAACCTAAAAAAAAATCTTCAGTGGAAATTACCTGCTTGTTTTAAATCATGAACCCTCTAAAACAAACCAAATACGGACTGGCAGTGTGCTGCTCTTCAAAGTAAGAGCTAGCGCTATAATTATTTCAGATGGTTTGAATTTTTTTCCCTTAAGAGGACTGTAGAGAAAGGAGGAAAAATTCTCTTCACTGTGCCTTGCTAGCTACCTTTGTTCACCCACTCTACAATCTCTTTACCAGAGAGCCTGGAAGCACAGGATGTTCTAGATGCCCTGATGTCATTCCTTCTGCTTGCTCCAGATACTGGAGAATTCAAGTGCTTGTTGGTTTCCTGTTGTCCTCTCCATCTGAGCACAGGAAGAACTGCACTTCTTGGCCTCTTTGCAGGAAAGAGAGCTTTGTGACTAGCTCTGGACAGTGAGCTGTAAGTGGAAATTAGTTGCCTATGCAAGATCCTTCAGCGCCCTCTTTCTCTCTGCCCTAGCAATGAGAGATCACATGTTTCAGGCAGTGTGACTATTAAATGCCATTAGCTTGGGTCCTAGTGACTCTGCTGAGCAGAATCTCCAAAGACTACTCATGAGGGATATGTAGCACAGTGTGAGAAAGAAACTTCTGTGTGTTTGTTAAGGCACTGAGATTTTGAACTTCTTCATGACCACAGCTACCTCAGAGAATGTTTGAGCCATGATATACGTTAGATATCATCCAGTCCAGCCCCTCATTATGCAGATATAGAAAGTAAAGCCCAGAGAAGTGAGAAACTTGCCCAATTATCACACAGCTAGCAAATCCATAAACCGGGGGCTATACTTCTGCTTGTAGGAGAAATAAGACTAGTCCTTAGGCTTTTCCTCATGGGACTATTAGGGTGTTTGATTTGCATATGCTACCCTACCCTAGTCATTCCCAATCAAATCTCGGTTATCATAAAAACGCATATTATATCTCGTCTTCTGTCATCCCCCCTATCAACAAGACACCTATGCCCAAGAGACTGGATAGGAAGGTACGATGAGCAAGAAGAGAGTTTGTGTAGAAGAAAGCACATATAGCTCTATTTTGACTACTTCATGGATTTTTTTGTTACTGGTAAATTTAAAATTAAAATAGAGACTGGGCACAGTGACTCACACCTGTAATCCCAGCACATTGGGAGCTGAGGCAGGAGGATCCCTTGAGCCCAGGAGTTCAACACCAGCCTGGGCCACATACTGAGACCCCATTTCTACAACAACAACAACAACAACAACAACAACAATAACAACAACAACAACAACAACAAACTAGTCAAGTGTGTGGTCTCAGCTACTAAGGAGGCTGAAGTTTGAGGATTGCTTAAGTGGGAGAGGTTGAGGCTGCAGTGAGTGACAGAGTGAGACCCTGTTTCAAAAATAAATAATAAATATTAAATTAAAATAGAAATAAGTAAAAGAAAAATTTTGAAATACTGAAATTGAACTACTGGTAGTAATTTGTCCACTGAGGGAGAATATAAAGTGGTGGTTAAGAGTGGCAGCCGTGAGCCTTGCTGGGGCTTCCTCACTTCATTCTCATCATTGTTTCTGAGGAGTCCCACTGCCCTGTCTACATCCATGATGCCTGTAGTTGGAATATAAGCTCCTTAGCATGGCATAAAACCTCTTTAAAAATGATCACAGTTTACCTTTCTAGTGTCAATTTTGGAACCTCATTCTGGATCCCCACTAATTATTATGCATCTTCTACTCCAATAATGTATACACTTGGTTGCAGAGTCCAATCTATAACCTAAAATTGTCATCTGTAAATTTTGACAACTTGAGCTGCATTTATGTTGCACACAGAGTCCTCTTTGTCTACTTAGATATTTTCTAATCATCTTTCTTGACAGTTCTTAAAAATTTCCTCCTTGAAGAGGTCTTCTTCTTCAACATTCCTGGGCAAAGTAAGCCACTCCTTCCTATATAGTCCTCCATATCAGAGCTATGTCACTTCAAGTTTGTATTTTACTTCTTTATCTGTATCTTTACTATTACTGGATTATGGATTCCTCAGGGACGAGAGTCATGTCAAATTCATCTTTGCATCCCCAGACGACTAAACTATAAACAATGCTTATGCTTCTTTTTCCTTGTGCAATACAACTTGAGTCAATTTTCAGAGTGTTTTCTAAATGCAAAGTACTGTTCCTAGGCTAACAAGATACTTAAGACACTGCTTCTTCTCTCAAGAACTTACCATTTTATCTCACTGATATATACATTTTGAATAAAGACTTCTAGGGAGCTTGTTGTTTCTTTAATACAGCAAATTTGTGGCATATTCTTGGACTCATTTACAAAGTCAGCTTGCTCTAAACAACTACCATAATGTAGTTATTATTATTATGTGTGATATATTGGCATTTAAAAGTTTTTAAAATATGGCTACGGTCTCAATAAGCCATAATGCATGTGAATATGTATTTCATATACTGTATATAACCACTGATCTTTAAAACAGCCTGGTGAGGCAGGGAGGTATAAGACAGCTATAACCCCGGGATTTAGAGTCAGAATATATGAGTTACAACATCTCTTCTGGCACTTCCTAGCCATTATCACCCTGGATTAAATGAATTTAGGTATTATAAGAGACTTAGAAAAGTTTTGAAGATGAAATGAATTTAGATATTATAAATAATGAGGCTTCAAAAAGTTTTTCGTACATTGTAAATGCTCAATAAATTTTAGCTATTGTAATTATTTCATACATGAAAAAATAAAGATCAGAAAAATTAACTAATTTCCCAAAGATCACAGAATCAGATGCAACCTTAGGTCAGATTGACATGAAAGTCCCTGCTGTTGTCACTACAACGCCTCCCTCTCTATAGAAGCAGACTGGTTCAATGCACCAAAACTTCATATGGGTTATCCAACCTTTAATTGGTCAGCTTCAAACTGATGGTGTACATTTTACCTATTACTGCCTCCATTTTATCATGTGCAAAATAAAATGACCCAAATGTTCAGTAGCCTATTAATCAACATGTAGAAAATTTTTATGGTTGGGGTTCGATAAGCAGAGAAGCAGTGTATGTAGTGGAAAGACTTCAGGCATCTGAGTTTGAACCTCAGTTTCTCATCTGTAAAATCATAATAACATCCACAGGCAGATTTGTTTTGAGGATTAGAGACAACACAAGAACAGTGCTTGGCACATAGTAGATGCTCTGTAAACAACAGCCATTATTGTCACTACTACCATCAGTGCCAGTAAGTTTAGAGCAGCTGTCTGTAAGTTCAACCACAGGGAAAAGATGAGCTTTGCACATGCCTGAGGGCCACAACTCAGTGAGCTACTGCTTAGCCTGTTTATTTATGAAAGTTTTTTATTCCATTTGTGGCTGGATTATGGTCTTAAGGCAATGACAGCGCTGCTGCTTGGTGTTAATTTCTGAGCAGTAATGCAAATTGATGGAGCACAGGACTCAGGCCACCAGCTGTACAGAGTGATTCCCTCTGCCATCTGACTGTGAGCTCGGCACCAAGAATTCACATAAGGAGAGACAGCACGAGGGGCCAATCTTTTGGCTCTCTGCTTGAGAGATGTTTTCCTGCCACAGAAGTGGAACCTATGGTGAGTGATTGGAGTCCATGTTGCTAAGGCAAAACAGAAAATGATTTCTTATTAGTAGTAGTTGTAGCATTAATAATAACAATAGCCATGAAATAACAAAATAGTCTCTGTCTTTGAAATGTAGAAGAGAAATAATTGGCCCAGAAAGATGTTATCAGTTGGAAGGTTCCATATTTGCTTGATTTACCATCTTCAAGCAGTTCAAACAGCTTTGCACAATAAACTTAAATGTCCAAAATGTCCTGCTCCTGCACTGAAGCATCTTTTATATACTTGTTTCCATAGTTTGGAACACTCTTGCTGTAAAAACAAGAAATCAGAATAGACCCAATTTGTTTTACTGATATTTGAAGGTAATTTTTCCCTTAATGAATGTATCTGTTTGGATGATAAATGGCCCGTTAGACAATGCTGAAGTGTTTTTATGCTCTCTGTTTTCATTACGGAGCTTTTAACGTAGTGTTGCCTCTACTCTTCGAATTTCTCTGCAATTCAGTCATCTGCCAAAGAGAATTGACTGAAGAAAATGCCAGACTGATTTTGCTTCCTTAAGTATTTTAATGTATTAAACAAATGACCTAATAGATTGCATAAAGATGTATTTCTCTGCTTTGTGCTGACCTTATTGAGAGTTAATCAGTTTTATAATGATAATTAGATGTCAGCATTAGTATCCGGCGTGTACGTAAAGATAATGGCTCCAGCACACAGCACGCGCAGCACACAGCATAGGGCACACGGCACACAGCACATACAATGACCAAGACTTGACCCAACACAATCACAAGAATTTCTGAATTTGCTCCACTTTTCAAGGGGGTGGTGTGCTGCTTGCTTCCTTTCGGAATCATGAGGAAAAATGTTAGATGTAGTGTGAGCGGAAGATACATACAATGTGGGGAATTAGCTACACAGTTGCTATTTCTGTCATATTGTTAATGGCAATTACACATCTAAATTCCCCTGTAGCAATAGTTCACAGTAGGCACTGGAAGGGAGTAAAAACGCTTGAGAGAATTCAAATAATGTACAACATGGTGACTGTAGTTAATAGCAATATATTGTATTTTTGAAAAATGCTAAGAGAGTGGATTTTAAAATTTTATTTCTTATTTTTATAGCTTTCGGGGGTATAAGTGCAGTTTGTTACATGGATATAGTGCATAATGATGAAGACTGGGCTTTTAGTGTAAACATCATCTAAATTGAGCTTGTCAACCCTCAGCCGGCAGGCTGCATGTGGCCCACGATGGCTTTGAATGTGGGCCAACAGAAGTTTGTCAACTTTCTTATAACATTACGAGATTTTTTTTTTTTTTTTTTTTTTTTAGCTCATCAGCTATTGTTAGTGTTAGTGTATTTTATGTGGGGCCCAAAGACAATGCTTCCTCTTTTTCCAGTGTGGCCCAGGAAGTGAAAAGATTGGACACCCAGAAAAATAGTGAACATTGTATCCATTATGTAACTTCTCACTCCTCACCACCTTCCCACCTTCCCACCTTACTGAATCTTCAGTGTCTATTATTCTACTCTCTATGTTCATATTTACACACTATTGTTTCCACTTATGAGAGCATGCAGTATTTAACTTTCTGTGTCTGATATATTTGAGAGTGGATGCTAAGTGTTCTCACCACAAAAATCGTAACTATGTGAGGTAATCCATAAGTTGATTAGCTAAAATTAATTAATCCACAATGTATGTATACTTCAAAACATCATGTTGTGTGTGAATGAATACATAAAATTTTATGTCAATTAAAAAAATAGTAACAATTTTAAAAGAATTGAAATAATGAATAGTACTGTGTATTATTCCATTTTCACGCTGCTGATAAAGACATACCCGAGACTGGGAAGAAAAAGAGGTTTAATTGGATTTACAGTTCCATATGGTTGGGGAGGCCTTGGAATCATGGCGGGAGGTGAAAGGCACTTCTAACATGATGGCAGCAAGAGAAAACGAGAAAGATGCAAAAGCAGAAACCCCTGATAAAACCATCAGATCTTATGAGACTTATTCACTATCATGATAACAGTATGGGGAAACCGCCCCCATTATCCAAATTATCTTCCACCAGGTCTCTCCCACAACATGTGGGAATTATGGGAGTACAACTAAAGATGAGATTTGGTTGGGGACACAGAGCCAAACCATATCATATGGTATTTTAGTTTGGTTGAATTTTAAACTACCTTTGGAAATGAACACATCTTTATCTTACATAAACACTCTATATATGTAGGCTTCCTGTCAAAATTGGCATATGTTTTACTTCAATATGGGTGCTGCTGCCAGTGCAAGGAAATGGTATTTGACAATGATGTCCAGTTCCACTGGATCTTCTTGGAGAAAACTAAGTAATGATATTAAGTTATTTTGACAAGTAGCTTTGCATTTCCTAAATGTTTATTCCACAGTATCATTTAGCACCCCAACCTACTAGAGAAGTAATCTTCATGACACTAACTTGCGTAAATGAAGGCCAAAAAACCAAAAAACAAAAAACTTCCCCTTGCATCCTGTGCTGTACATCATCGAAATTTAACATGCTTCTCAAATAGAAATACATAAAACAAGTGCTTATATCTCACTTTTCCATTTTTTTAAACCACTGGTTTATACGCTGTAAAAAGCTGCAGGGTCCACCCACCGCCAAAGAAAACCCATTTCATATTAAACTGTAAAATTAATTCCCCCCCCACCCCGCAATCCTAAAACATTAAATGGAGCTTCTTAAGTTGAAGAAGGGGTGGCAAGACTAGGGCAGACCTCTTCCTAACCCTAACCTGCTACCACACAGGGTCCCCAGAGGCACATCTGAAAAATTTAGGGATCCTAGGAGCAAAGTTTAAAAACCATAGTTTAAAATATTTACATGTCAGAATAATATTTTAACAATTCTTCCTCAACAAAAGAGAGAACAAGTAGTAAAACTGACCTTTTGGATGGACTAGTTTTAACAATAAATAATTAATTCATCCTTCTTTACAGCTGAGAGCACTCGTTTCCCAATCAAGGAATGTCTTGGAATATTCTCTATGATGTAGTGGTTAAAAACCACTCCTTCTTCAATAGGTTGGATGTGAAATGTCCCAGGTGTTAAAGGTCTAGAGCACTTGCTCTGTGTCATTCCTGCCATGGCTGTGTGCATCCATTGAGGTAGCGTTGCTCTATTGGCAACTCACTAAACTGTTGGTCCTGCAAGGGCAGAGACCTCATCTTGATCTTCCCTGAAGCCTGGTCCAAGCAGACCATCTTGCTGAATGAACAAATGAAATCTCTGGGGTCTGATCTCTGGCTTACACATTTCCCCTATCATGATCCTGAAGTCTTTCCACTGGACTATGAGTACTCCTTATTTTATATTTTCTTTTAGATGATTCTTCATTGATACTCACCAAAATGTATAGACCTTTTCATTTAATGTTTAAACGTTTTGAAATTCTGAGAATGGAATTTCATAAGATCAGTTGGAAATAAGGCTTCCCATTTTTATTTTTATAGTTCATAAAAAATAATTCATTTAATCAGAATGAACCCCTCTTGATGTATTACAGTTGCAGCAGGCATCTTCAGAATGGCTCCTGAAAAGAAGTCCTAAATAAAAACTGCAAAATAAGAAGCATTTTCCTCTTGCCTGAAAGGCTTTTCATGACACAATGAGGCTGCTGTCCTCCAGGAGTTTATAATCTCTTCAGATAAATAAAACAGATATAGAAATTATGACTAACAGTATGTGAGAGATATTCCAAACTAATGATACAGAAAGTAAGCTAGAGAAATTCAGAAATAATGATAACATTTCATTTGGTACCTGAAGCCTCACATTCACATTCATAATTATTTAGATACTGTATTCATCTGTTTTCATGCTGCTGAAAAACACGTACCCGAGACTGGGAAATTTACAAAAGGAAGAGGTTTAATTGGACTTCCAGTTCCACATGGCTGGGGAGGCCTCACAATCATGGTGAAAGGCAAGGAGGAGCAAATCACATCTTACGTGGATGGCGGCAGGCAAAGAGAGAACTTGTGTAGGAAAACTCCCATTTTAAAAACCCTCGTATCTCATGAGACTTATTCACTATCATGAGAACAGCACAGGCAATACCTGCCCCCATCATTCGACTACCTCACACCAGGTCCCTCCCACAACAGTGGGAGTTTGAGATGAGATCTGGGTGGGTTCACAGCCAAACAATGTCATTCCCCCCATTGCCCTTCCCAGATCTCACGTCCTTATATTTCAAAACACAATCATGCTTTCCCAACAGTCCCCCAAAGTCTTAACTCATTTCAGCATTAACTCAAAAGTCCACAGTCCAACGTCTCATCTGAGACAAGGAAATTCCCTTCTGCCTATGAGCCTGTAAAATCAAAAGCAGGTTAGTTACTTCCTAGATACAATGGGGGTACAGGCATTGGGTGAATACAGCCATTCCAAATGGGAGAAATTGGCCAAAACAAAGGGTCTACAGGCCCCATGCAAGTCCAAAATCCAGCAGGGCAGTTAAATCTTAGAGCCTCAAAATGATCTCCTTTGACTCCATGTCTCATATCCAGATAATGCTGATGCAAGAGGTGGGTTCCCATGGTCTTAGGCAGCTCCACCCCTGTGGCTTTGCAGGGTACAGCCTCACTTCTAGCTGGTTTCACAGGCTGGTGTTGAGCATCTGCAACTTTTCCAGGTGCACGGTGCAAGCTCTTGGTGGATATACCATTCTGGGGTCTGGAGGATGATGGTCCTCTTTTCACAGCTCCACAAGGGATTGCCCCAGTGGGGACTTTGTGTGGGAGCTTCAACCCCACATTTCCCTTCTGCACTTCCATAGCAGAGGTTATCCATGAGTGCCCTACCCCTTCAGCAAACTTCTCCCTGGGCATCCAGGCATTCCCATACATCTTCTGAAATCCAGGTAGAGGTTCCCAAACACCAGTTCTTCAATTCTATGTACTCACAGGCTCAACACCATGTGGAAGTTGCCAAGGTTTGGGGCTTACACCCTCTGAAACCATGACCTGAGCTCTGCACTGGCTCCTTTCAGCCAGAGCTGGAGCAGCTGAGATGCAAGGCACAAAGTCCCTAGGCTGCACACAGCATGGGGACCCTGGGCCTGACCCACAAAACCATTTTCTCCTAGGCCTCCAGGCCTTTGATGGGAGGGGCTTCCATGAAGACCTCTGACATGTCCTGGAGACATTTTCCCCATTGTCTTCAGTATTAACATTTGGCTCCTCTTTATTTATGCAAATTTATGCAGCTGGCTTGAATTTCTCCTCAGAAAATGGGTTTTTATTTTCTATCACGTTGTCAGGCTGCAAATTTTCTGAACTGCTATGCTCTGCTTCCCTTATACAACTGAATGCCTTTAACAGCACCCAAGTTACCTCTTGAATGGTTTGCTGCTTAGAAATTTCTTCTGCCAGATACCCTAAATCATCTCTGTCAAGTTCAAAGTTCCACAAATCTCTAGGGCAGGGGCAAAATGCTGCCAGTCTCTTTGCTAAAGCATAACAAGAGTCACTTTTGCTCCAATTCCCAACAAGTTCCTCATCTCCATCTGAGATCAACTCAGCCTGGATTTCATTGTCCATATCATCATCAGCATTTTGATCATAGCCATTCAACGAGTCTCTAGGGAGTTCCAAACTTTCCCATATTTTGCTATCTTATTTTGAGCCCTCCAAATTGTTCCAACCTCTGCCTGTTACCCAGTTCTAAAGTCGCTTCTGTATTTTCAGATATCTTTTCAGTAGCTCCCCACTCCTGGTACCAATTTACTGTTCTAGCCTGTTTTCACACTACTGATAAAAACATACCCAAGACTAGGCAATTAACAAAAGAAAGAGGTTTAACTGGACTTACAGTTCCACATGGCTGGGGAGGCCTCACAATCATCGTGAAAGGCAAGGAGGAGCAAGTCACATCTTATGTGGATGGTGTCAGGCAAAGAGCAAGCTTATGTAGGGAAACTCCTGTTTTAAAAACCATTAGATCTCATGAGACATATTCACTATCACGTGAACAGCACGGGAAAGACCCGCCCCCATGATTCAATTACCTTTCACCAGGTCCCTCCCACAACATGTGGAAATTCAAGATGAGATTTGGGTGGGGACACAGCCAAACCATATCAGATACTGAGGAACTTAAGCAACTGTGTAAAAGATCCTAGGCCAAGAGAAAATGGATTTCTGTCTCTCTGCTTTAAAGTAAAAACTTTGGGAAGAAAATGTGGGATTTTTTTGCCCACTGTTAAATTCTTGGTTGTTGGTACAGTGCCTGGCACATAGTGGCAGTTTCTTAAATATTTATTCAATAAAAGAATAAATGAATACACTGCTATGCCACTCAAATCTTCTACCTAACCTTGAAACCCAAAGGAGGGAATTAATACATTTCAAGTGATAATCCACTCTTGATAGATAGAAAATATCAGGCAATATTCAATGATTGACATCTATAATCCAGGCATAAAGGAGGGAGTGTCTTAGAGTTAGAGTTAAATGGTGAGAGGGCTTGCTTATACAGGAAATATTTTAAACTACATTCAGTACTTATGCTTTTGGAAAGCAGATTTTAATGCAGCCTGGTGTAGAAGTAGAGAAAAGATTATGGTGGCTCATAAAACTCTTCTCCACTTAATTCAGTCTTTACAAAACTCTTTGGACTCACAGAAACACAGGAATGAAAATTATGCTTATGAGCGTTTTTACCTAACTCAAGGGTGAGTTTCATTTGTGAGGTGGCCTTAATGAGGAATAAAGAACGGTCAAGAAGACAAGAATAATGAAAGGTGAGTGTGTGAGGGCCTGAGGTGAACACCTGGCTAAGTTTTATGATCTGCTATTATCTAGGGTGAATCTACAAATTTGCATATTGTGTTAATAATTACTGTTTCAGCCACACAGTTTATCAGTTACCAAGCTAACTGCCATTATGAGGATCTCTTACCATACCAAAATGTATTGAAACCGCAATAGTTAGCCTTAGAGATGAATGATTATACAGATGCATTAGTAAACATGAACATATATAATTAGTACACATGTGCATCACATAAGTATTTAAACATTTCTTCTGTTTCGATAACTAGATCATTTATGCCTTGAGGTCAGTAAATTTTTCATTTATTTATTCAACAAATATTTCCCGAGTGTCTACCATGGGACAGCCAGGCACTGGTGTAAATGATGAATAAGTCAAATGTGGTCCTGCATTCTTGTGGAGATTTTAGCCTGGAGGAAAAGATGAATAAATGAGCTTTTGCATGAAGTGTCTCACTATGTAAAGTGATGTATTATGGGGAGTACAGGTTACTTTAGTGACATGTAGGAGGAACATCTAATCTGTACTTAGAGTTGGGAAGCTACCAAGAGAAAACTAGTCTATGTAAACTGAGGCTGGAGAGATGAGAAGGAGTTGGCCAGGCTGATATGTCCTTTACAAATCTTCATAGCACCCAGCATGGCATTGCACATAGACTGGATGCCAAATGATTTTATTTGATTTAAATTCTTTATTTTTGAGCGCTTGCCACAGATTCAGCTTTGCACTAGGAATTGGAAGAGATTCAAGGGAGTGTAAGACTTCATCTCTGTAATTAAGCATTCTACAAATTAGTTAAGGAGAAAAAGTGCATACATTGTTCTCTAATTGTTTTATACACAAGAGGATGTAATTAATAACTACATGCATGGTATAGGCAATAAGTACCATTGTAACCGCCCAGTGGGTTCACCTTGCCCGCTGCCTAGACAGAGCCGATTTATCAAGACAGGGGAATTGCAATGGAGAAAGAGTAAATCACGCAGAGCCAGCTGTGCGGGAGACCAGAGTTTTATTATTACTCAAATCAGTCTCCCTGAGCCATTCAATGATAAGTGTTTTTAAAGATAATTTGGCGGGTAGGGGCTTGGGAAGTGGGGAGTGCTGATTGGTCAGGTTGGAGATGGAATAATGGGAGCAGTGGGGGTGGAAGTGAGTTTTTTTTTTTTTTTTTTTTTTTTTTTTTTGCTGTTTTCTGTTCTTGGGAGGGATGGCAGAACTGGTTGAGCCAGATTACCACTCTAGGCGGTGTCAGCTGATCCGTCTAGTGCAGGGTCTTAAGCACTGATCTTAGGTTTTACAATAGCGATATTATCCCCAGGAGCCATTTCGGGAGGTTCAGACTCTTGGAACCAGAGACTGCATGACCCCTAAACTGTAATTTCTAATGTTGTAGCTAAGTTGTTAGTCCTGCAAAGGCAGACTGATCTCCAAGCAAGAAACGGGATTTTTCAGGAAAGGGCTGGTTCCAATTTTGTTTCAGAGTCAAACCATAAACTGAATTCCTTCCCAAAGTTAGTTTGGCCTATGCCCAGGAAAGAACAAGGACAGCTTAAACGTTAGAAGCAAGATGGAATCAGTTAGGTCTGACTTCTTTCATTGTCATAGTTTCCTCAGTTATAATTTTGCAAAGTGGTTTCACTATGAAACATCAGGAAAATGAGAGATTAAAATAAGGGTAAAATTAAAAATTGGGAAAGGGAGACAACATAGAAGAAATGAAGCTTGAGATGAATCACGGGACAGGCAGAATTGATGGGGTACGACTTGGTAAGGGGGATGAATGTGGCAATAGGGGAGAATGGCTGCAGAGACTTCAGGTCCAATATAGCAGAGGGTATGTGTTTAGTTGCAGTTTTGACTGAATTTTATAGGTCATGGGATCTAGTTTCCTGAGTAGGAACATGGCAAAGACATGTCAATAAGTTGCCAGCAAGGCAAATCACCCCTCTCCTCAACTTTCTTCCTCCCGATGGGCCTACATTTTGCACAACAGATCTTGAGGGATGGGACAGGATGTTCCGATACAAAAATAAACTGTTAATAGCTTGAAAATAGAAAAAAGATCTTAGAAGATAAAGGCCTGGTTGTCTTTCCAGTGAAGGAAGTAGGAGGAAAGTCCCTTCTAATCCTTCAAGTCTTCTATAGCACAAATCACAAATACAAATTACAAATTAATATCTCAACAGATTATCCTATCTCATTATCGGGGTTGCTAAAAAAGATAGATATACCTTTGAAAGAATAAGGATAAGGCCAGAGAAAAGAGCTCAAAGATGTTGGTGAATAAATACAGGATTGAGAATACAGGATAAGTGGGAGTTGACAGGATTTATACAAATCCCTATTTATAATAAATGTAAAGGCTTTAGCTTTTAAGATAAAGAAGGTATTCATTGAATTTGAATTCCCTCAGTCATCTAAGGAAAACAGGTCATATCTTGGTGCTGTTGCCTTTTTCTAATCTGCCATGGGGTCTTGCATATGCTGTTTCCTCTGCCTAGAATGTTTCCCCACTCACATACCCTGTCTTTTGCCTGACCTTCTTCTAGGCAACCTTCACCTTTCAGCTTAAACATGACTTCCTCAGAGAGGCCTTTCATAACTCTTTTGTGTCCCTTTGTTATTCTCTTTCATATCACTGTACAACCTGTCTTTCATAGCACTTATTGAAATGTGTATTTCACATTGTGACTTTGTCTTCTGCTAGACTACGAGTTCCATGGAGACAGGGAGCATTTTTACTTTGTTCACCACTGTATCTTTGGAGCAGGCACCATTTCTAGAACAGAACATGCCCCCACTAAGTGTTATGAAATGTGTACATACATGCAGCTGCTGCAGGTAAAGACAGGTGGCAGCCTTGCCGGGGAGTCGGTGGAGTGTAATGGTGGGACATTGCCATAGCTTGTGAGTCAGTCAATGGACAATGGCCAAAAAATTTTCTGCCATTGTCAGAAAGCATAGATTTGTATTGGGTTGACTTCTTGCATTCTGGGATCAGGGTTCAGGAAAGCCAACTGTGGGGAATGTCTTAGGGTTGTTGGTTTCCTGACACAAACCCTAAGATCCACATCTCCTAGATTTGAATAGTTTTAATGTTTCTAATAGTTCCTGTTCTTTTGCTATAACTGTTAATACTGTAACATATGACAGGATGAAAACTATTTGGAGTTAAACATTCAGATTAGAAAATTCCAAAATTACCCACCAATTAGTAAGTCAAAGAGGATTTTATTACCATTTAGTGAGTCTTTGTTCTTCTTGTCTCTTCCACCAGAAAAGTAAAAGTTATCCTGAGTGGGGTTTCTTCTGTAGATCAAGTCAAGATACCAGGATTATTAACTTGCTTGTTTGGAGCCATAGAATTTGTGTTCAGAGGGTTCCTCTTCACATTGTTGTCAGAGCTTCCTGTTTTCAGCATGTTACACACCAGTCATCACTCACTCTCTGTGTCAGAACCTTATCAGCATCCTGAGCTGTGGCTGCCTCTAGTGGATGGAGAGTTTTCCAGCTTACCTAAAAGAACATCAATCATTCTTCATTTTCAGTGTTCCAACTTGCTCATCGGTTAGTAACAACACTTCCTGCAGCCTTGAAAATTATTTCTGAATAAACACAGGGCAGAGGACAGCTAAAGTGATTGACAGCTCATAACTTCTCCAGTGCTTGATGCTTCAAAACCAGTGCATATGCAGATGTCTCCTCATTACTAACGTTTGAATGTCACTTAGTATAGCTGCTTCTGAGAGAAAAATGGCATGGGTTAGATTGTCAAGCATCTTAATGGGGGTTTTGTGTCTGTAGCAGACACTCTAGCAAGCTCTGAACCAAAGTTGAGATTTGAGTAGGAGAAGAGCTATTGCTTACAGATCAGGTAGCTCACAAAATTGTGATGTGGGGAAAAATTGTTTTCAGCATTTCTTTTCCTTTCTTTATGTTTTCTTTCCAGATCCCTACAACCAAAGCAAGCCTCCCCACTGAGATACCTATAAGCCTTCTGAACAAAACAGATGTTCTTCCCCAATAAGGGATTAATCACTGCCATCCCACTCCACTTCCCAGTCTTGGATTTACAGCTACTGGAGCAGAGACAGAGGTGGGAACGGGTGGGGATAATGGCAGGCATTAAGAGGAGAGAGGGGAGAGGGTAATGCATTAATTAAATACATTAATTCCCGATAATGAGTAAGATTTGATCATGGATTTTTTTTTTTTTAATTTCCAAGCATCTGATGACTTAATCTGGTGAAAATGGCTTTCTCAGAGGGCCATTAAGAATTTTGTAGTTGGCAGGGCATGGTGGGACTCGCCTTTAGACCCAGTTACTCAGGAGACTCAAGGGAGGATTACTTGACCCCAGGAGTTTGAGACCAGCCTGAGTAACATAGTGAGACTCCATCTCTAGTTTAAAAAATAAAAAAGGGAAAAGGAAAAAGAAAAAGAATCTTGTGGCTGGTTTGAGGGTATTTTCTAGGACAGGATGGGCTTCAGGCTCCTTCAGAGGTGTCAGGCCTTTCTGCCTATGCATGCCAACTGCTGTATTTGCATAATTTGGAAAGACAAGGATGGCTGCTTACTGTTTCTAGCTGGCCTCGTATTGGATTTCACTAGATTCTCCCACTTCCTAAGGAGCATATTTGGTATTCACTTGGGCAGTGGCAGCAAGCCTATTGGCATGGAAGAATGACCATAGTGCTCAACAATGCATAAACTAATAGCTCATAGCTCAAGTTCTGGGAGGTTTCATCCATTATCAGTTACCCTCCACACTAGAAGAGCCCGAGACCTAACAACCACTTACACAGTATGATTTTCGGGGCAATGAAATCAGTAAGGCTATCAGGTTGATACACAACAGCCCCCAGCAGATTTGAAGTTCTTTGAGAAGAGGGACTATGTTCTGTTTACCATTATTTGGCAAGAACATAGCCCATTACTTGGCTTAGAGTAAGTAAATGATGAATCGTGATTGAATGAACAACAAGGCTTTTCCATCGTCTTTGCTTCCCTTCTTCTCACACTCCTCCTTTCCCTCATTTGCAACTCTTTGCTCCACCCCCACTCCCAATACATGCACTCACACTGCCAGTAAAAGTTCAGTGTCACAGAATTTCAGATTCAGTAGTTATTCATTTGAATGAAAGCCACAGATTCTCTTTACTGACAGCATAGTGATTTGAGTAGGTGTATTCTTATGGTTATTTGGATTAGGAGCAAGGATAATGACAAAATAGGAACAGCAAGAGACAGAGAGCACAGTGCTCATGGAAAATACCAGGGCCATCGCTCATGGTGTCTTATATTCTTAGTAAAAGGGTAAACTCAAAAGGTCAAACTGCTATAGGTTTAAAAATTTTAGCTTTTGCGTTTGAATCAGATGGTTCTGTAGCTCTAACATTGAAAAGGCTATTTGTTTATTCATTCATTTAAAGTTATTGAAATCGCTCTACAGGCTAGGCACTGTCTTAGAGTTTGTGAATAAGACAAGATGCCTGTCTATGAGCTGCTCAGTCTAGGTGAGTCATATATGTCAATAGTTGCTGTGTATTAACAAAACAGTGGCTCAGGGGGAATATCACAAAGCACAACCTATCATATAATTTATTTATTTTTTAACCCCACAGTCTCCTGGGGCAAACACTGGGCCAAGACCAAGCCTCCTTACTCAGTCAGACCATCAGTCTGGGTGGTGTGTCTGTGAAATCTTACAGTTGTATGGTCAAGAATGTGTCCTTTTTTTTTTTTTGGCTTTCTTGAATCTCTCTCTGTTGCAGTAGTGCAATATTGGCTCATTGGCTCACTGCAACCTCTGCCTCCTGAGTTCAAGTGATTCTTGTGCCTCAGCCTCCTGAGTAGCTGGGATTACAGGCAGGTACTCCATGCCTGGCTATTTTTTTGTGTGTTTTTAGTAGAGATGAGGTTTCACCATGTTGGCCAGGCTGGTCTCGAACTCCTGACTGAAGTGATCCACCTGCCTCAGCCTCCCAAAGTGCTCGGATTATAGTCATGAGCCACTGCGCCCAGCTAAGAGCATGAGTCTTCAAAGATCTTATGTGAGCTGAGAACAAGAACCCATCCTATTAATGACTGGATAGCAATTGGAGCAACCTGTTTTCCCCAAACTTAGTTAAAACATGTGCAACCCCTAATTTGGGTCAGTTTTGGTGAATTCACGAGATTAGATAAATCACGAATGGAAGGCTCAGCAAGAGGTCCTAGGGACAAACAACAAAAGAACATATACACTAAGGCACACAGAAGAAAGAAGAATACAGCAAGTGAAATGAAACAAGTCTCTAGAAATAAAAAATGGGCCTTACCACCAACACTTGGGGCATCTGACAGAACCAAATCAACAAGCTCTGTTGCACTTTCTATTGGCTGTTCATTTTCTATTTTTCTCTCTAGACATCTTTCTTTAAAAAGAAAATCCAGATTTCCCGGGCTGGGCAAAGTGTTGGGATGAAATGACAGGAGGCAGGCGCTGTCAAGGAAAGACGTTCTCTCTGGAAGGAAGTGAGGGGACAGACGGGATGGCTGGCTCCTCTAGGCAGGTTTCCTTGCTGCCATCCCATGTGTCTTTTCCCTCCCACTCCTGTGGGCACTTTCTTGCTTGCTTGGCACAGTGAGAATTTAGGAAAGTCACGACAAAAATCCTGTCATGTGCTAGAAAGGAGAAAAAGTTTTAGATCTTTGCCTTTTCACGAATGAAGAGTTTCATGGAAATTAATGTGCAATTTTAGATGGAAGCTTTGCCTTGTTGAAGCTACTCTAACATTCTTTCTCCCCAAGTTCCTACAGTCTCTGCTTCTACACTTTAACAAACAAACAAAAAGAACAAACAACTGCTCCCCCTGCTGCACACACACACACACACACACACACACACACACGTACACACACAAAATCCGACTTGGTGGGCAGCCCACATCATCTACCCCAGGGCTTTCTCTAAGGACTGAAGATTTATCTTGGACTGACTTCAGACATTTCCCCTCTGATCTTCCTCTGGCTACGTTTTTCTCCAATGTTTCCTCACTGCCTCCCTCGGCTCTCATTAATTAACTGCTCCTCACTCTGTGACTAAATGCGAGCCGTTGTGTTTGGCCGTAGAGAGGATTATGACATTTTGCAAACACACACACCACTGGGGAGAATATCTTGGGTATCACACAGGCAAAGGAGGTAAACTAAGAAAACCGACTTTTAAAAACCTGTTGAAGCAAGTAACCAAAAAAGAAAAGATAGCGAAACAGGTTGATTATTTGGTGACATTTACTTATTCCTGACATGATATTTTAGAAGGCAAATAAAGAAACTGGAACTTGCTATTTAACCGAGGTTCAGGTATTTCAAAGCTTGCTTATCTCTCCAGCCCGTCTGGTGTTTCCATGGTGTTCCTTTTCCGCTTCTATTAGTCTGGAACGTGGGTAGCAAGTTGATGAACATTTTTAATGAGTAAGTCCTTTTCTCCACCAAATTTTATAGATAATTAGATCTGATTTATAGGGCAGGTTTCAGCAACAGTAAAAGAGGAAGGCAAGGAATGCAAAGGGGGAGGGGGCCAATGATTTGACTCTGGGCCTCTGTGAGTGGGCTCTGCTTTGTATAACCTTCCCAGCAGGCACACTGCAGGGCTCCCAAGGTTTCTGAAGCAGAACAAGATCCAGTGAGGGCTTTGCAATAGTTTTTTTTTTTTTGAACTGTTCGGTTTTGGTTTTTAGGCAAGGACGTACTCTTGTCCAAGAAACAGATCCTGATCTTTATTTTCTCCTCTCCACTTTTACTCAAAGTTATGCTAAAAGCAAAAGTCACACATATAAAACCTCAGAGCACACCACTAAGGAATTTGCCCTTTCAACAAATATTAAACATCTTCTATGTAGTAAACCTCATTCTAGTTGCTGGAGGTACAGCAGTCAACAATACAGGCAGTTGGCCGGGTGCGGTGGCTCACGCCTGTAATCCCAGCACTTTGGGAGGCTGAGGAGGGCGGATCACGAGGTCAGGAGATCGAGACCATCCTGGCTAACTGGTGAAACCCCGTTTCTACTAAAATTACAAAAAAAATTAGCCGGTCGTGATGGTGGGTGCCAAATAATCCCAGCTACTCGGGAGGCTGAAGCAGGAGAATGGTGTGAACCCGGGAGGCGGAGCTTGCAGTGAGCCGAGATCGCACCACTGTACTCCAGCCTGGGCGGCAGAGTGAGACTCCGTCTCAAAAAACAGCCACAACAACAAAAACCAATACAGGCAGTTCACACTTACTACCTGTAGTGTCAAATAGACTCAGTGGAAGAAAATGTAGACAAAAGGCAGTCTAATGAGAAATTGAAACCCAGAGAGTGTAAGTGGGTTGACCAGACTCATCCAGTGTGTCTGTCAGAAGCACATTTGAGTCTAAGAGTTCAGGTCGCCTGACTGACTTCCATATTGGACTCTTGTTTTGTTTTTTCATTTTTGGATACAGGGTCTCCAGCCTGTTGCCCAAGCTGGAGTGCAGTGGCATTGATACAGGAGTTAAGAAGAAATTACTTAGGCAGATAGTGAGGGTACGGGAGTCCTCGGTAAGGTTTTCCTTTTAATGAAAAGCAGCCCCCAAATCATTTTCTTTTCTAACAAAGAGCAGCCTGTAAAATCGAGCTGCAGACATAGACAAGCAAGCTGGAAGCTTGCGCAGGCGAATGCCGGCAGCTGTGCCAGTAGGAATAAGCTACCTGGGACTAGGCATGTTCAAAATGGCAGCTCCTTCTTCTCTTCTCCTTGACAGCCACGTGTACAGTAAGGAGCAGACAAGACTGCACTGGCCAAGAGGAAAGTCTATCTGCATAATAAGATTGGCGGGGGGTGACCAGCCTTCCCCATGCGCTATGTAAACATCACAGCTGGTTGAACCTATCTGTGGGCCCTAGGTGAATCAGACACCACCTCCTCAAGCCTGCCTATAAAATCTATGGTCCACCACAGACGGACTTTCTCCTTTTGGAAGCCTCTCTGTCGCACTAGAGAGAGAGAGAGCTGCTCTCCTCTTCTCCTTTCTTCTAAACTTTTTGCTTCTTAACCCACCCATATATTTCTAGTGTCCCTGATCTTCTTGGCACGAGAAAACAAACTCCGGGTATTGACCCCAAACAATGATGCTGCTTCAATATCACGGCTCACTGCAATCTCAATGTCCCCAGGCTCAGGTGATCCTCCTACCTCAGCCTCCTGAGTAGGTGGGACTACAGGAGCATGCCACCAAGCCCTGCTAATTCTTTAAATATTTTTCTGTAGAGCCAGGGTCTCCCTGTGTTGCCCAGGCTGGTGTTGACTCCTGGGTTCAAGCGATCTGTCTGCCTTGGCCTCTGAAAGTGCTGGGATTATAGGTGTCAGCCACCATGCCTGGCCCAGGTTGGACTCTTCTGAATGCAATCTATTCTTTTCCATTTGTGGAATACATTAAAAACAACAAAAACTTATGACTTAGAGTGCCTAGGATAATGCCTACAATAAGGCAACGGAGATTAATTGACCTTGAAACACTATGTGAAGTTGTTAAGTATAATCTTATTTCACATCATCATAGAAGTTTCTAACAGCTCCTCTACCCCTTTGTTTGTATTCATTAATAAATAAAAAATTGTGTTAGTTGGAGTTATGAGTCATGAAATATTTGGTACTGCTGAAGACTAAACATAAACCAGATTTTATCAAAGTTTCCTATGCTGCCTCGTCTTTGATGGAATGCATTCAACATAAGTTATTAAAAGCCAAGCTCATTCCTGTCAGTCATCATCATCATCATCATATTACTCTGAGTGATACATGTGTTAGACACCTTATAAAAATTAAAAACATAATTAGTTCTCTGAAATAAGACAAATGGCATCCTGCCAAACTTTGCCCTAATGCTTAACTTAAGACATTGAGAGGCCAGGCGTGGTGGCTCATGCCTGTAATCCCAGCACTTTGGGAGGCCTAGCTGGGTGGATCACTTGAGGTCGGGATGTCCGAGACCAGCCTGGCCAACATGGTGAAACCTAATCTCTCCTAAAAATACAAAAATTAGATGGGTGTGGTGGTGGGCTCCTGTAATCCCAGCTACTTGGGAGGTTGAGGCAGGTGAATTGCTTAAACCCGGGAGGCAGAGGTTGCAGTGAACCAAGATTGCACCACTGCACTCTAGCCTGGGCAACAGAGCAAGACTCTGTCTCAAAAAAAAAAAAAAAAAAAAAGGCATTGAGAGAGGAGTGTACATGTCTATGGGCAGCTTACTTACATATTGTTTTCCCTTTAAATTTTTTAATGATTCTAATGGTAATATAAAGTTGCAACCAATTTGCATATAATGGAAAATATATAGAAAATGAAAGTCCCATCCCCAGGGAGAACTACTAAGAACAGTATGATGCATGAGCTTCTAGCTTTCTTCTCTGTGTATACTGATAAAGGAACGTAGACATAAAACTGTGCTGCAATATGGTTGTCACTTACTGATAGATTTGGATTGTCTTTTTATGTCCACACATGTAAAATCACCTTTAATTTTTTTAACTGTATAGTATTTTGCTGTAAGTCTGAATAATAGTTTAACTAACCTATATTTCATTAATATTTGAGTTGTTAACAGTAACTCTTTTTTTTTTTTCCAAGATGGAGTCTCGTTCTGTCGCCAAGCTGGAGTGCAGTGGCACAATCTTGGCTCACTGCAACCTCCGCCTCCTGGGTTCAAGTGATTCTCGTGCCTCAGGCCCCTGAGTAGCTGGTACTACAGGTGCGCACCACCACACCCAGTTAATTTTTGTATTTTTAGTAGAGACGGGGTTTCACCATGTTGGCCAGGATGGTCTCCATCTCTTGACCTCATGATCTGCCCACCTCAGCCTCTCAAAGTGCTGGGATTACAGGCGTACAGGCGTGAGCCACAGCGCCCGGCCTAGAGTAACTCTTTATTAAAATGAATGTTATAGAGTTCATTCTTGTACATATTTATTTATGAACTGTACCCTTGAACCCAGAATTCCCTGTTTCACTCTTAGGTTAAACATCAAAGCGTTTAGGCTGATACATATACACACATATGTGAAATATAGTATATATATTATATACATATAAATATGGGGTCATACACAAACACACACATACACATACATATATATTTCTTCGCATAGGTAAAAGTACTATCCCACTTGATATTGAAGGCAGTTAGCATTACACTACTTACTGATCTGAAGAAACCCCGCATTACCTACCCATCTTCCTCACAATCATAAAATAAATAAAACCACTTTTAAAAAATCGCTTGGCTGGGTTATGTTATTTAAAGCTGGGCAAGTGGGGGTGGTAGCCATTAGCAAAACCGATTTAAAATATAGTGCCAATTAAAAAAAATTCTTCATGAATCAAGCCGTTATTACTGTGAGTCAATTAAACCAATATCCCTCAGGGAAAAATACCTAAGAACTCAAATTCCTTTCTTAGAAAGATGTTATTAAAATGTCTCTGTGGTTTATTGATTTCTTTACTTCTGCTTCTTTAAGAATATGGGATTTGCTAACAGAACTGATACCAATACTAAATGCTAGGAAATGCTTGTCAAAATAGTATTTAGAAACAATAAATTTAGTGTGTCACTATGAAGGGGTTGGTTAGAAACTTTTCTTTCAGAAAGCCTCTCATTCTAACCAGGCATACTCCTTCCTTCCACCTGCCAACCTTAGGTTAGCCCCTATTCAGAATTAGTTTTCAGTTTCTTGAGAAAGAAAGCCTGAGATTAAAACTTAATGGATTGTTCCATAGATTTTTTTTACTGCTGGTGTCTTGTAGTGTTGTGCTATCTTTTGCTTGGATTTGCTTACTCTTTGCTTTGACCCTTTGGCCTGGAACAATGGGACTTTGACGTTTTTTCCATGTTCTTTGTTGGAATGCAATCCTGAACTTCAGTATAGTCTTGCTCCCACTCTGTACTCTCTCCTACTTCCACTTTGTTGAACATGGACTTAAAAGTATAAAATGATCTGCAGGAAACCTTGGGGATAGTTAATATAAAATTCTTATTTAAGCGATGAGGAAATGAAACAGTGAGGTTAAGTGATCCATCTAGAATCTTACCACAAGGAAGAGTGAGAACTGGAATTAACAGCTCCTGATTCTCAATCCGGTATCATTTCAGTACACCTGTCAGTTACACTCTTCTCCAGGCTGGGTTGGTCACTGTAACCTGCTCCAACCTGTGTTCCCCACCTTGGACCCCACGTGTGGCCTTCATACCAAGAACTATTGCTGCCTGCATTCGCTGACTAAAACTTGGTGATTATTCCTCCTATGGGATGAAGTGAAGACAAGTGCTAGTTTTCTAAGACATCTTATGTAAATGTCAGCATTAATCTTGTGAGTTAAAAACTTCTGACACTCAGCTTGATGACCTCCTCCTCTCTCTTTGGGGCTCTAAGGCTCTTGTGGCTAGATAAGCCACAGGTTGATTATTATCCTTTAAAATAACTGTGTGAATGCTCTGCATCTGTAATTCAGCTAATCAGGAAGCAGACTGCATATTTTTATAGGAGTTGGTCTACAATATACCTTTCTAATGACAGGATTACACGTTTTCTCTCTGTGTTCAGTGTGTGGACACTCAATACTACGGGGGTGTTGATGGATGGATTTTATGGTCAGATGTGTCATGGTTCGAAAACTGGTTCTTATCACCTCCTGGCTGCATGACCCTGGATTACATCAGTAAAACTCAGTTTACTCATGAGTAAAATGGTGATAATGATGCTGGCTATGAAAGAGTGGTATGGGAATTAAATGAGATAACACACAATTCAGTGCTCAGTGTGGGGCCTGGCACATTGTAAGTTCTCAGTAAATGCTACTTGGCTTTCTGTCTCTCTTTCTCCTGTCCACTTTACCACCCAAAAAACTCCCTCCAAGAGGAGAAGTGGGAGAGAATTGTAAAAGACTAAATACATCAATTTTAGTTTTTCTTCTTTTTTTAAATCAAGGATTTCTTGCTGAAAGTGCTGCATTATAAATGGACTTCTCAAAAGCCACTTGTATCTGTAGTCTGATCGTTTATTCCTTGATGAGAAATATTTTGGTCTATTAGTGAGAAAGAAGAAAGATGAACTGAACATTAATCAAAAACTTCAGGATGAGTAGAAATGTGCATATATCACAGAAACTGCCAGAGAGGAGCCACTGCCACAGACTGGGAATGTGTGTTTGGTGTATTGACTTTGGTCTCACACTGCTGATGTGGAGCCTGACTACTCTGTTAACTGGGCAACCTTAAAATGTTCTTAAAAATCCATATGTGCTATTATTTTTAAGAGAAGTTTATCTGATTTTGTTTTACTTACATTTTCCCCCCTTCTCCTAGGCAATTAATTTCTTGCTGCTACTATGCCTGGAAACAGTAGGAGAAAATGAGTTGCTAGAAGTGTATTTCTAAATTAGCAATCATCTCAGTGACGTGTGCACTTAGTCAATGTGTTTATTTCTTGGTTATTGCCTGTTTTTTAAAAATACCTAGACCAAGGCTATGCATATCCTGGTAATTCCCTGGAAGCTGAATTAGAGCATGATAAAGTTGGCCAGAGTTTGCCATTTTGGGGCTCTCACCATTGTTTCTGGGATGAGGCAAGAGCAGGTCTTACCAAAATAGGATGAGTCTGTCTCCACCTGGAAATCCTCTGGCTAACATAAGTATCTGGTGGAAAACTTGGTTGAAAAGTCAAGTTCAATTCAGGGTGTCGCTGCAAAAAAAAATATCCTCTTTGAAAGCTTTGAAGGGAAAGCCCCATTTAAAGCTCAGAAGTCACAAAAATAAAGGAGGCTTCACAGGGTGTAAATTCCCTGTCAGGGGTGGAGAACTGTTATTTAGCTATTTGCTAGCATGCCATTATATCAGCACATAATGGGACAGAGTTGTCCAGGAAACAGTGATCAGTGGTGCAGGGCTGAAGATTGTGTGTGTGTGAGTGTGTGCATGCACATGTGCGTGTGTTTGTGTTTAATAAGGTCCACTAAGCTATCAACCATCCATCGTCAGAATCCTCTTCCCTATTTTTGCTTTTTCCCTGAGGCTCACTGCTATATGGAGTGTGTATAGCGTAGCTTTAGAGATGCAATACTGTATCAGGAAATGGGGAAGTATAAGTTGTGAGTCTCTAAGGAGAGTTGTATTGGGTTTATAACCCATTTGGAAATGTAACCACAATTTCATTTCATCCCAGAGACCCCCATGGAGCAGTAACAGGGGAGAGTAGGATGATTCACCTAATTTCTTTGATGTAAATTTAAAATTTCTCCTGACAGATTCTGCTGGAGAACTGGGGCTTGAATGCATCATCCTGAAGAATTTTTGCAGTTGCCCAGAAATGTGGGGCTAGAGAGAGCAGATGCTTGGAAATGCCGTTGACATTTCCAAGTTTTTATAGCCCTGGTACATAGCCCACTAACTCCAGCATGCTTCACACATGGAGAAGGATCATTTGTCATTTTGATGCCAAAATGATACTCACAACTCTAAATGAAATGGATTACTTCTTTCTACCTCCTGCTTGGACAGTCAAAGTCGAAGCATTTCAGGCATTTATTGGTCACCCTGTGTATGCATGAATGGCAGAGTGGTATCAGTATTTGCTCTGTGGCTGTGAAAATGAGGGCCTCCAAAATTGCTTATGACAGCAAAAAGGATAAATCGCTGCCACACTCTATTAGGACACGATTTATTTGGCAAAAGCAGTTTCATTGAGAAGCGTACAAACAGTAGTCATTAAAAATGCATTTAAATTCTGAAACAACCCACATTCAAATAGATGGTACACACCTATACACACCATTCTTTGTATTTAAACAAAAGTGTTTTTCTGGGTAACTCAGAAACTTGCCAGCATTGAAAATCTGGACAAATTCCCAAACAGTAGATATTTAGTGTTTTGAGTTGTAGACATTATAGTCAGGAAATCTCTAGAGCAGGTATCCCTGCTTTCAGGGAATTATTCCTTTACAGTATCACCCAACTCTTGAATATTATCAAATAATATATTGAGGTGAGGATTAATCATATTTTGGCTACTGGATGAAGGAGAGTGGCCAAGCATATGGTTGGAAGCAAGTTTCTGCTTCTCTGGATACCTAAAGATAATGACAAAATCAATTAATGTACAAGTGTTTACTGTGTGCCCACACTGACCAAAAGGCATTCTGGAAGTCATGTTGCTCTCTCTGCCCTGCACGTCGAAAATATTCCATAATCTTAATTTGCCTTTTCTGTCAAATGCATGTGAGATGATCCTCTCAGGGCAAATTTTAGCCACCAGGATACTCTAAGATTTTTAGTTTTAGTTTGCTTCTTTCTAGGGCTTATAAAGAAGTTGTTATGCCTTGGACTTAAGGGTTTGTGAAGCAGGTACACCAGGGACACAGCCTATGGGCAGGCAGGTCTCCACTGGGAGGCTGGAATCTGTGTCAGACAAACCCTTACAAAGGATAAGGAGACAACCCAGTAGTCCCAGAAGTTGCCCAAGCTGCTGATCCTACACGCTTCATCACCTTTTTTTTTTTTTTTGAGACAGAGTTTTGCTCTTGTGGCCCAGGGTGGAGTGCAATGGCATGATCTCAGCTCACCGTAACCTCCACCTCCTGGGATCAAGTGATTCTCCTGCCTCTGCTTCCCGAATGGCTGGGACTACAGGCATGCACCACCACGCCTGGCTAATTTTTTGTATTTTTAGTAGAGACAGGGTTTCGCCATGTTGGCCAGGCTGGTCTTGAACTCCTGACCTCAAGTGATCCTCCCACCTCGGCCTCCCAAAGTGCTGGGATTACAGGTATAAGCCACTGAGCCCTGCACGCTTCATTACATTTTGACCACCTCTGGTTCACCTGGCAACCATCTGATGGACTTTTTTGCCTTGAATTATAGAGCTGGGCTGCTTGGCTTTCATTTGGAATTTTTTTCTTTTCTTGTTTTTTTTTTTTAATTAATTTATTTATTTTATTTTATTTTTTTGAGACATGGTCTCACTCTGTCATCCAGGCTAGAGTGCAGTGATCATGGTTCAGTGTAGTCTTGAGTTCTTGGGCTCACGTGATCTTTCCCACCTCAGCCTCCTGAGTAGCTGGGACTACAGATGTGTGCCAGTATGCTTGGCTAATTTTTGTATGTGTATATATTTTTAATAGAGATGAGGTTTGGCCATGTTGCTCAGGCTGGTCTCGAACTCCTGAGCTCAAGCGATCCTCCCAAAGTGCTGGGATTAGAGGCATGAGACACTGCACCCAGACTGGAAATTTAACTTTCTTCTAAATCTACTGGTGGGTAGAATTAGAGTGGAAGGCAATGAGTCAGCAGCTCAGGCTCTGGTAAGTCTTTCTACCTTAGCTATCTTTCTAACTTTCTACCCTAGCTATCACCTTTCACTTTCTACCCTAGCTTTCTACCCAAGAGTTGTGAACAAAACTCTATCTTGAATCCCAATTCCAATAATTAGAAAAAAAATCCACGGTGCTGCTGCCTAGAATCCTATATCCTCCACTACCATGATCCTGTTTTGCGACCTGAGTTATTTTATAGACCTGAACTTTAGTGCCACAGTTGGCTTCCTTTACCTGTTGTCAGATTTCCCTGATATTGACTCTGTCTGCTGCCAACCTGGCTCCTGATGCTGTATTTGTTGTCTTCTCTGCCAGCACACCTGTTGCTCACTGCTGACTCTCCCCTGATGCAGATTTGCCATCTGCCTGGACTTTCTCCTATCTATTTCCTGCTGCTGGGAATGTGTCCTGTCCTCTGCGTCTGTAACTATGATTAGACCATACTTCGTTAACAACAAATAAGCAAACTTTCGAAAACCAGGATATGTTTACTTGCTCTATTCTCCATCAAACCTTGGCTATAAAATGTATTGTTTATGATGCATTGTAACACTAGAACATTTGTATGAAAGTTCAATTTTATGAGATAATTTCTCCATAGACTTGCTCGGGAACAAATGAACAAATGGAGTAGCATCCATATGTAAATAGTGAGTACGGATTAAAAGTTCTGGAAAAGTGAAGTCAATGTTATCAAATAGAAATGATTCTAATATTTCTAAGAATGTTTGCTGATGGACTTTACCAGAGCTAGATGATGGCTGCCTTTAAACATGCCCAGAGATATTTCAGGGATATTTATTAAGTGACAGGAAGCCCTGAAAGAGAGATGTGATCTCTCCTGCTGGGGTGAGAGTAGAGACAATGGAATGCTCTACCTGGTCAGTTGTCAAGAGGTTGCTGAAGCAGTTAGAAAGGGAAGAACAGTTTTCGGTAAACCTGTGTGTTTACAGAAGGAAGTGAGAAGGAGTCTTAAAGGAGCCAGGAGGCGTTGAGCCTGGGTTAAGGGCCTGAGAAAACAGCAATTTGAAAAGGATTAGGAAAACGAATAGGAGAGACAAAACAGAAAAGAAACCAGATTAGGTGGTGAGAGTGAAGACAACAGGGTGGGGTGTGGGAAAGAGAGAGAGACCTTTCAGGAAGAGTGGATTATACTGGAATTCAGTTTAAGCAGACTGAATAACAGGTGGGGCTTCAGAGTTAAGAAAAATATTTGACTGAGCCAAGGAGGTTTCCAGTCACATACATGAAGCAAACCACTAACATACGATCTCCTAAAGTCAAAAAGGTTAGGAGCCAGACAGGAACAGCTATCTTTCTCCATTGACCTAGGTATCTGGAGAAGAGGTCTTGACTCACGCCTGGCAATGATACCAGGGAAGACTGAGAAGAAAGCCAGCACCAGGTCTTAGGAGGGGCAGATGGTTGAGACAGAGAGAAGCAATATATGAACACATACCTTGTGCCTGCGTAAGTGAGAAATGGAAGTGCATGCTTGTTACTGGCTCTTAGTATCTACCGCTTTGTGCCTCAAGGGTTCCTTGAGTGGTAGGACACCTGCATCAACTGGCAGCAGAGCAGAGGAATTAAGAATGTGACCTCTGGCCCAAAGGCTTTAGTTTAAATCCCAGGCTCTACCATTTATAAGCTATGTAACCTTGGACAAGTTATTTAATCTCTACATAGCTCAATTTTTCGCCTATGAAATAGCATTAATAATAGAATCTACTTCACTGAATTGCTGTGAGAATTAAATGAGATAATGTTCTGAAGAGTATCAAAGGTGTCTATTAACACAAGAAAGGAAAGGAGAGTGTGGTCCCCCTCCTTTACTTCCTGGAAGGGTCAACAGACAACTGTCAGAACATCAACAACAGCTCATGGGAAATGTAACAGGGATAAGCCCTTTATTTGCATTCTTGGCAAAGGAGGAGCCTTATATTTGTCCTTACCTTAGGAGTAGTGTGTGTCTATGGCAGCCAGTTTCCTGGCAGCATTCAAGGGAATTACTCCTCTGCCCCAGTTCAGCGAAGCCTTTGAGCCTGGATTATCTTGATTTTTTGAGCACCCAAATAGTAGAATAAGTCAGTTCTCCACCTATTCACCATTTGTTCAACTTGTTGAATACAACAAATTATTAGAAATTTTAAAGTAGACATCACGTTTAATGCTACATCCAGCGAACACATTCCACTTGACAGTAAACTAGAATGTTCATGTGTTGAATTCTGCAAAGGTAATTTCATGTCAATGATAAGTAAAATAATAGATGGTGCTGAAAGAATTGTGAGGCTGTAATATACTTGAGGTGCTAAGGCAATTGACTAATGGGAGCTAGGCCATTTGAGATATTCAGCCTTGGATACATTTTAGAGTTATGGATGTATTTATAAGATCGCCATATATCACTTAGCTTGTTCCCTTCACAGTTCTAAAATCTTTTACAGAGGATGAGGCCAGAGAATTGTTGAGCTCCAACAATTCAGCATTTTGGACAGCTGTTATACTGGTCCAAAATGGCTAGGCCAGCTTCTGTCAGGTAAGAAAATTACTTCCTCGGTGTGGATTAGGCATTTTGGGAAGGGATGTTAAATTTTTAAAGTCTTCAGTATGTAATCTCTCCCCCCCTTTTTTTTGGCCGATATAGCCAAAAGCATTTATGCTTCCTTCAAAGAGTCTGTTTGTAATTGTCTTAAGAACCTCTTTTGGGATTATGTACTCAATTAGAAATATTTCCTTAGAGCCAAAATAATGTTTAAAGTGAGTGGTTTAAGATGGAACCCATGGTGAATATCTCAGAGTCTCTCTTGACTAATTCCTATAGTTAGACTGTTCTTGTGGTATAAATGCTTTCAGCTTGTTGTGGCAAAGCCTAGTTCCTTATGAGAGGCTTCTAATGCCCCTTTCAGAGTTGGTGGAAGATTTCTCTCCAAAGGATATATGCAGCACATTCAGCATGTAGCTTCTGTGGATGCCATCTGTGTAATCATTATAATCTTGAGAAGTGCGTGGTGGCCGCCACACAGTGGCAAAAAGCCTCACTGTCGGTATCTTTACTGACTGACAGAGCAGAGCCAGTATTGACTCCCATCTGGCAATCTTAGCCATTTTCTAATTCTGTGCAAAAGGCTGCAGTATCCTCAAATACCTTCCCACGAACCCTCTGAACACAGCCCAGTTCCCAGGCTTGTTTGTCATGATTATAAGGTAAACTCTAATGCCAGGTGGTGATGTGATTTGCCATGCCCTTCTGTGAGATTTATGTTGAAGTTTTCTGAATACCCTGTTAAGATGGTTCCACTTTTCATATCCTAACAAGGTGATGTGTGTGAATGTAAGTGTAGATTTCATGGACATCAATTCCGTTAATAGCAAAATTCTTAGATTGTTGTCAAGAAATTTCAGACTTTTGCAATATAAACAGTTTATATTTGCTTCTCTGTACTCTGAGGCTCTACAGCAACTTGACCACCTGTATTAAACTTTCTTCCCTAGCTGCCCTCACAGTTCCACTTGAGAAGCCTGTTGAAATAATGTTGAAATGACCAAAAAATAAAATGCAATAAAAATTTTTTTAAAAGGACAATCTACATCAATACTGGAAACTAGAGAGTATTTGCCATTTCCCTGTCAGTTACTCTGAGTGAACTAGTGATAACGTAGATGGCATAAAACTGAAACGAGTCATTGTGGGTTGATATACAGCTCTCCTCTATAACAAAGCAGGAGAATGTTCCAGACAGAGTGAAGTACCTGGTAGAACCTAACTAACACCTATCAATGTAGTGGACCATGAAACAGATGGAAGCATTTTCCTTAGAATCTCTTTTCCTTTAAAAATGCTTATACATTTAGATGTGGCTACATTGGGAGGTCGTGAGGTTTATGCCAGTGGGCACAGCAAAGATGATACAGTACAGCAGTAAAACAAGGTTTCTAGCTGAATACCAGTGACTATTTTCCCTGATGTGGAAGGCAACACCAGCAAGAAGGCCTGGACATCTACACAAGGTAAATAGCATGGAGAATGGAACAAACAGAAAGCTGGATACAACAAAGCATGGCAGTTCTGCTACACATCTGCTTAGAGACTGTGGCATGGACTTCCCAGGGCTCAGACAAACACTTTCTCAGATTTCCTCTGGCTGTTGGATCTTAATATGTAGTGCTTCCATCTGCACTGTAGCACAAGGTTTGGACAAAGGTTTCTGATCAGGAAGATAAAATGGAGACTGGGAGAGCATCCACACTTCTGCTCTTAGGCAAATAAGAGGTTAGGAGAGTCAAATTGTCACTCAAAGATAAATAGTAAAGGGCAACAAAAAAGTTTTTCTTCCATAGAAGAATAAGTAAAAGATAGTACTTAAGAGCAGAGGAACTTTTTTAAAGATAATTTTTTTTGAAATGAAGCAGAAGTAAATGTATAAAATCTACTTCATACATTCCATAAAATTCTAGAAACCATGATCTATAAGGAAAGAGGAAATGTAAGATAAGATGACAGACAAGAGATAGAGAGAATAGAAACTGTCTTATGTTCATAAATAACAAGACAAGAAAATAATATAGTAGTACTGTAATAGACAAATGGAAATGTGTACTAGAAGCAGGCAGAGCTAACACTGAAGAAAATCAAGTCAGATGTGGCAGTTAATTAAAGTGATTTTACCAAACTTAGAAAAAAGGAAAAAATAGAGGATTTAGAAAGTAAAGAAATCCAACATATAGATATTTTATTTTTTATTTTTTGAAACAGAGTCTCTTACAGTCTTCCAGGCCGGGGTACAGTGGTGCAATCATGGCTCAGTGCAGCTTCCACATCCCTGGCCCAAGCAATCTTTCCACCTCAACCTCCCAAGTAGCTGAGACCACAGGCACAGGCATTGCACCACCAGGTCCAGCTAATATTTTTATTTTTGCAGAGACAGGGTCTTGCTATGTTGCTCAGGCTGGCCTTGAACTTCTGGGCTCAAGTGATCCTCTCACCTCAGCCTCCCACAGTGCTGGGATTACAGGTGTAAGCCACCATGCCCCACCAATATTTCATATTCTTGAAGAAGAAGGAAACAAAAGAAAAAGAAGCAATGATTAGGGCTAAAAAGGAGGTAACTTTTTGAAATTAAAGAAGGAAATCAGTGGAATTAGAGACCTTAACATGTGTTTAGCAAAATTAATTAGAAGAGAAAAATAACAAGGTGTATTATTGGGAAACCTAGGAATTTCAAAATTCAAAATGATTTCCAGAGTCATCCTGTTAGATATTTAGAAATCAATAAAAGTCAAGCAGTTTTCTGAGTTTTCTTTGATAACTCTAAATACCAGAATAATGATATTGATGATGATGAATGATAATAAGAAATTAAACACTTCCTGGGCATATTTAATGCATCAGGTACTGTTCAATATGCTTTTTACATAATAGGTAATTAAAACCTCACAAGTTTATGACTTAAGTACATATAGTCTCATTTTATAAAATAATGTTTTAAATAAATCTAAAGAAAAAAATGAAATTAAAAAATACCAGAAAACAAAGAGCAAAGGAATCATAAAAGATATAAAATGTGACTGTGAGATAATTCAGACTAGCCATATTAATTATGACAATGAATATAATTTTAATAACCCTATTTTTAAAAACATATAAAATTTTAAAAGTGTAGAACCAAAAAGTAAAACCAAATCTATGCTATCTATAAGAGTGATCTCCCCTGCACCCTAAGTAACTCAGAAAATTAAAAACAGAATTGGCAAAAATATTTAAGGTAAATGAAAACAAACAGAAACAAGCATAGAAATGCTGTTATTAAAGTAGTTTTTAACGCAAAAGAGCCTTAAATGGAATAAAGAGAGTAACTTCATATTGAAAAATGGTAACAATGCCTTAAAGTTGATCATCATTATAGTCAACAGAAATACCTCACTATACTTGAAAAATTAACAGGCTAAAAACAAATAAGGATGTAAAGGATTTAAATGGCTTAAAAACAGATGGTTTAACAAATATAACTAATGTTCTGTTTTCTTAAGCATAGGTAATACCTTTTATTCAGGTGGGCAATGAATATTTTCAAACATTTCAAAGTATATAAGACCAAAAACTCCTTAAACATATGCAAAGTAGCAAAAAGTGCGCAGGGCTCATTGTCTGACCACAGTGCAAGGGGAGAATTATAAATGTATTAAGCTACTCCCTTGCTCCAACACTTTGGGAATTAAAGAACCACCACAATTTTTCTAAATAATAGTGGGGTTAAAGCAAGAAATAAAGCTGCCTTTTCAATGATTAGAAAATAGATATTGTGTGAATAGCATATATCAAAATATATGGGATCTATCTAGTTAGAGCTGCAATCACAGGCATCTTACTTATTTAAATTCATTCATTATCAAATAAGAATGAATGAAAATATTGGATCTAAACCTTTAACTCACGAAGGTGAAAAACAATAAAACGAACATAAGGAAATTAGAAAGAAAGTAATAAAATAAAAGCAGAAACGGATAAACAAAAAAATTGTAGATTTGAAAAATAAACACAAGGGCCAGTTGTTGAAAAGCAAACAATGATTTATAAAGAAAACTCTCTGCAGCTTTTCAAATCAAGAAAACAGGAAAACAAGTACATAATTCTAGAAGAAGAGAAGGAAAAGATGAACCATCAAAGGCACTGGAAGATTTCACAAAACAAAATCCAGGCTATTATGTGCAATCCAGACTTTAAAATCTGGATTAAGTGCATAATTATTTAGTAAAATAAAGTAACAAATTGATTAAATAAATGGAAAGTCTCAATAGACTACAATTTTGAAAGTTGTCAAATAAATACTTGCAAAAATATGCCAAGTGCAAATGGTTTTATGAACAAAGTTTTTCAAAATTTCAAGATGTAGCTTTTTAATTCATTTTTGATATTTAAAATATTAAGATTAGTATCAAAATTTTAGAAAAATTCTGATTAAAATACATATTGTGAATTGAAATTATTTGTATAATAAAGTATATTAGCCCATGATTAAGTTAGGTTTATTCCAGAAATGGAAGTTGTGCTCAATAATAGGAAATTTATTAGAATAGCAATTAGATTAATAAATGAGATGAAAAAGACTGTACCTTGATACATAAATGACAAAAATATATTTGAGATCATTCAAATTCTATTTATTATGCTATTTTTTGGTAAATTAATAATGGAAGATTATTTATTTAATATGGTAGAGAATGTCTATCATACTTAACGGAAAAATTTCTGAAGCATCCTTGGTAAATAAGAAACAAGACAAGAATGTCTACTATCATTGCTATTATTCACTATTTTTCAGGAAGCTCTAGCCAATGCAACATGTTAAGAAAAAAAATTCAGATGAATAAGTATTATAAAAGAAGAGATTTTCATAAGATATGAATTCTCTATGTGGTAAATCCAATGAAATCAACTGAAAAACTATCAAAAACAGAATTCAGTAACAAAGTCAGATACAGAACAAATACTGGAAAAAGTAAAAATGTTTATATACATTATTGATCCTTAGAATGCAATATAAATGAAGCCTTAGTTACTTTAGAAATGTAAAATCTAGGCTGAGCATGGTGGCTCATGTCTGTAATTCCGCACTCAGGGAGGCCGAGGTGGGAGGATGGTTTGAGCTCAAGAGTTTGAGACTAGCTTGGGCAACACAGTGAGACCTCATCTTTACAAAAAAATCCAAAATTTAGCCAGACTTGGCGGCATGCGCCTGTAGTCCCAGCTGCTTGGGAGGCTGAGGTGGAAGAATTGCTTGAGCCTGGGAGGCTCAGGTTGCAGTGAGCTGAGTTCACACCACTACACTCCAGCCTGGGCGACAAAGTGACAGATCCTGTCTTGAAAAAAAAAGAAATGTAAAATGTATATAATTTTTTGAATAAACTTAGTAGTAGAAATTCATTAAACTTATTTTAAAATTCATATGGAAAAGTAAATAGAAGGAAAGTCTACTTGAAAAAGAAGCACAAAGAGATGAGACTTTTAAAAAATCAGTATTATGTAATCAAGCTACAGTTATAGAATCGGTTGCAAAGGAAAGTAGACCAATGGAAGTCTGGAGAGTTCAGAAGCAGGGTCATATATATGTGGAACATTCATATACAATAGCAGGAGACCAAGGTATTAGTGGAAAAGGGATAGATTGCAGATAGTGTTGGGAAAAATGTCTTACTGTATAAGGAAACATAGAACATGAGGTACGGAGAGGGACTCCAGATGGATTAATTATATAAATGTGAAAATCATAAAGCTAATAGAAAAGAATAGGGTAGACTATCTCAGTAATCTAACTGTGGAAAAGTCCAATACTCCAGAATCATGAGGTGGAAAATTGCTATATTTGATTGCATCACATTAAAGATTTGTATTCAATGTTGAACACCATTGAGACTAATATCTAGAATATACATGAGCCTCATATGAATAAAGAAGTGGATATGAACCCCTATAGGAAAACGATCCAGGTATATATGTAATGGCAATTCATAGAAGAGCAAACCCAAAGGACCAATAAACTTATGAAGAGGTATTCAAAATCACTAGTAATTAGATGAAATGCAAATTAAAATAACAATAACATATCCCTGAAGACCTGTCACATAGATAAAACAGTAGCTGATACTGCTAAGTGTTGGTGGGAGGAAAAAAATATAGGTATACTCAAACACTGCAGTTTGATACACAATGACTAAATTATTCTGTAATCCACTGCTGGTTGAATTACAGAATAATTTAGCTATATGTATCAAATTGGCAATACCTAACCAAATTAAATAAAGGTATCTCCTATGACCAGTGGATTCTACTCTATACAGAACCATAAATGGAAACATCCTCATTTGTTTCCACTTGAAGCATTGTTTGTGATGTTGAGAAGCTGGAAGTAATCTAGTTATCCCTCAGTGGAGGAAAGGATACATAAATGTTGTGACTGCATCCATAGAAATCCATACAGGTTAGAATCAATGAATGATGTGGAGATGTGTATTCACAGTAATACGGACAAATTTTAAAAATCTTTCATGGGGTGAAACAAAAGCAAGAAAGAGAATGAAGTTTACATCTCACAATATAATTTGTGTAAATTAACAATACATGCCTATAAATAAATACACATTTCATAGAGACACATATAAACGCTTGAAAAAGATACAAAAACAAATGACAGTTATTGCCTTTGGGGAAAAGAAGGAAAATGGATATGAAGGGAATAAATTAAAAAATAAAGAAGAGGGAAAACCTGCAAGGTAATGTTAAAGAAAGAAGAAAAGAAGAAAAAAAGAGGGAGGGCGGGAAGGGAAAAAGGTGTCTCATAGTGATGTTCTTCCAGGATTTTCCTAGTCCACCTGGATTCACACAAGCTAACAGTAATCCAATCAGGGCTCTTTAGCATCAATTACCTCCCTTCCCATGAGAATGTTATCTCAGATGGTGAAAAGGAAAACTGTTTCAGTTTACCAAAAAGGCATCCCTCTCCTGTGGTTTGTAAACTTCTGTTTTTAGGAAGTTTGGCCATAGGAATTTAGAAATTTGCCATGCTACCCAGGCCCTGAACCCTCTACCTGTAGGTAACTTGGTTTCTTTGACTTTAGAATCCATCTCAGTTGGTAAAGGGGCATCTGATTTGGTCTCTGAGATCACACAACCCTGCCTCCTTCAAAGATCACTGTGGATTGCATAAACCCTTTATTGTCAGGATGGCTTCTCTACACAGCCCTTTTTGTACCTTCAGGCCTTGAGATGATAGTGGTGTCTGGTGGTAACTGACCCAAGATGATGCACTATTCATTGTTGCATAAGAACAATCATGAAAATTTTGGAAAAGATGAACAAGAAGTGACTTACACCATCATATACATTTTAGTGCATCCTAAAATCATAGTAATTAAAACCACGTGATGGCACAAATATAGACAAAGTATGAGAAAGCCCTGTATGTTTGTGCTTTTATTTGTGCATGTATGAATATAAATAAAGGTAACATTTTAAATCAGTGGTTTGAGAATATTTGTTTAATTTTTTGAAACTATAAAATTACATTCCCATGTCATGGCACACACTGAGATAAGTTCTAGGTGGATGAAATAATGAAATTTAAAATAAATACGTAAATAAATAAATGAAGAAAGGAAGAAATTCAGCAAAAATTAATTTGAAATCTGGTTGGCAAATTTATGCTTAAGCATAAGACAAATATAGAGACCATAAAGGCAAAGAGTGCACTATTTGATTATATAAAAAGAATCAGCCGGGTGCAGTGGCTCACGCCTATAATCCCAGCACTTTGGGAGGCTGAGGCGGGCGGATCACCTGAGGTTGGGAGTTCGAGACCAGCCTGGCTGCATGGTGAAACCCCTTCTCTACTAAAAATACAAAAATTAGCTGGGCATGGTGGCAGGTGCCTGTAATCCCAGCTACTCCCAAAGCTGAGGCAGGAGAATCGCTTGAACCCTGGAAGTGGAGGTTGCAGTGAGCCCAGGTCACACCACTGCACTCCAGCCTGGGTGACAGAGTGAGACTCTGCCTCAAAAAAAAAAAAAAAAGTATAAACACAAACTGTCCATACGTTAAACGATATAAATAAATTTAAAAGGCAAATGTCAAATAAAAAATTTTGTAATGTATGACTGGTAAAAAATTAATTATTTTAAGATTCCCAGCTTCTTTAAAAATAACTTAAAACATGAACAACTCAATAGAAATGTAGAAATTCACTAAAAAATTGCAAATAACCAATCAATTTATGAAAATGCATTTAACCATGCTAATGCTAAAATGAATATAAATTAAGATAATATGATACCACTGTCACTTGTTAATTTGATGAAAATATTAAACCTAGTGCTGGCAGGGTTTTGAAAATGAAGTTAAATTATTAAAACTATTTTGGAGGTAATGCAGATGTGTGTACATACACATACATATATTTGAACTTTAATTCTATATACAGAATTTTAATCTTTGAATAAATAGTCACAAACATAGGCAAAATATATGTAATAAGAAGTTTATGACTACATTACATGTGATACTGGAAGATTGGAAGTAATCTAAATATCTTAAATTCATGATTAGTTAAATAAAGTAGGGCATATCTATTGGATTACATAGTATAAAGGCATGTAAAATCTTTTCATGTAACATTTAAAGAAATGAGAAAAAAATTTTTTTTTTGGTTAAGGAAAAGAACAGTTTACAGAGCCTTAATATATTAAGTATGAGCTCAATTAAATACAAAGACATTGTATAGTTTCCATAAATCATAGAAAATTAAAAATCAAGGTATTAAAAATTGTTATCTCTAGGTTATCATAAATATGATCTTTAATTTCTTCTTTGTATATTTCCTGTATTTTCCTAAAATTCATAATTTATATAAATTAATACATTTTACAATCAGAAAAAATTTTAATTTTAAAATGAGCTGTTCCCATTAATTGTGATTCATATAGTATGACAAAGTCTTGTTGACTAATCAGTGGGCCATTTTAAATACCAGTTTTGCTTTAGTAAAGAAGCATTGCTGGAGGGCTTTACATGATTTACTTTGTGATTCCCAAATATGTCACCAAATAATTTCCTTAAACTGCAGTGTTGAGCCAAATGGTATATTTTGCTAAATAATTGTTTCATTAGGCTGATTAGTTTATTGATGATTTTATATATCTGAATGATAACAATATGAAAGGCTCCCTTTTAAAGCTTTCTATATAGATTACGAAGTGCTGTATTTTATAACAACCCAGTAATGCAGGTACTATTATTCCCATTATGCAGGTCAAAAACCAGATTCAATTTATGAATGAGGACCCAGATCACTAATTGATGAAAATACAAGAAATGGGTATTTTAATCCTAACCACTCATTGCTCTTCTGCTCCACAATACTGGCTTGTATAGACACAGAAAGAATAGATCACCTTTGGATATCAAAGTATTGCTATATTATGTATTATTTGCCAGATTAAAGCAAGGCCCTTTACCCTCCCCCTCAAATTCTCCAGCCTTCCTACTTTCCTCCCTTCCTCTTTTCTTTCTTTCTTCCTTTTATTTTAATGCAGTCTACATCAATTTATTTATGTAGCATGTATGGATACTTCTGCATAACAGTGGCTGAGTTGAACAGTTGTCAGAGGGATTGGATGGCCAACAAAATCCAAAATACTAAATCAGGCCCTTTACAGAGAAAGTTTGCTGACCCCTAACTGTATAGAAAAAGGGTTTTTAAAAATAGAAACAAGCAGTCTTTCAGAAAGTACCTTGGACCTCCCTGGCATATGTAATAGAGCTGTTCCTTAAAAGAGCTATTTCCCTAAAAAGCGGCAACACAGTTGTTAACTATCCTCTATAGATTTGTGCTGACAGAACAGAAACGAATTGCTCATTTCCCAGAGGACCTTAGAAGCTATTTGAGCAGGTAGTATATGCCTAAACCAAGAAAAACCATTGACAAGTTTAGCACAGACAGAACTGGTGTTTAGGCAGGTACCTGGGAATGAAGTAGCAGTCAATAAACTTTAACTTGGATATGAAGAGTTCCCGGATGAAATGAAGACATTACAACAATAAAGAAAAAAGGAAATAAGGATGGTAAAACCCCAGAGCAGTTTAAGGAGCCACTGGACAGGGCATTAAGCTTAGCAATTTTTATTACCTATAAGTAGGGCATCCCACTCTACCACAATGTGAGATGTGGTTGTGGGAAAGAGTTGTGTGAGGTCTTATTGTTAAGGTACACCTGAGGAGTATGCAGGCTATTTTGGGTGACTGTGGGGGCCAACAATAATACTACTGAAGGAACATGATATTATGTAAACCCTTAAAACTCTAGATATCTGGATGGTTTCAAACTGCATAGAAAGACTCTGGGTGTAGAATCTGAAAAGGAGGATTCAAAACCATGGATGAGTATACTCCAAAGTGAGATAGTAGAGAACTGGTGGGAGATTACTTCGGAGGCCAGGGTGCAGGGAGAGGTGTTTTGGGGATCCATCTAAAGGCAGAGGGTTTCTACAAAGCAGACTATCCATGAGTGTGCCGAGCCAAGGAAAAGAGACAAAAGCATAGTCCACAGGGAAGGGAGAGTGGGAGACCAAGAAGGACTAGCAAGGTGAAAAAAGGATAGAAATGTGGAAGCTAGGGGGTATGGAGACTGGGACGAACAATGAGGAACAGATAAGATGATATCATTTCATGGCAGAGGGAGCTCCCTTCATTTTTGAAAACCTGATCTGCCAGGGTTATAATAGGACACGATGGATTAGAATACACAGTGCTTTCTTTCAAGGAACTTGCAATCTGGGGTTGGGGGCGGCTGGAGAGAAAACATGTACACATAAAAATCCACTAATAGTACAAAGCAGTAAAAGGAAAACAATCTACAGAATCATAGCAGGTGGTTTAAGCCACATAAATGTGAACCGTAAAACATATTTCTTTTTCATTCCTGAATTCCTTTTTAGGAAAATCTCAGCTCAGTGATTTAGTTAAAAAATGGTACCTAGCACAGTAGTTTCCACTAAGGTTATCCTGAGGGTCATATTCAAGTGGCATAGATAATAAAAAAGTCCACGCATATTTTGCATTTAAAGTGGTATGATTTACATGTTTTTGCATATTCACATGTACTATGCATACGAGTATGTTGACTGTATGGTCTGCCTTTACACACAATATCAAAGTTTAATAGGCTGGTGGGAGTCTGTTCTTAATTTTTCTTGCCTTGATTTCTTCTAATCATTTGTCATTGAGCTAGCCATCTTGTGGGAAAGGCAAAGAAAATGTGCATAGGGACTGGGCTGGTAGAGTGTTGAGTGTTGACAGGAATTTAAACCAGATCCCAACATGGAGAGTGCTGGACTCAGTTTATCAGGTTGCTATGTACCACAAAAATAAACTAAAGCTATATGTTCTGTGTTAGTGAGAGGTTCAGTCAATAATTATAAAAAATATGCTAATATTATTAATATCATTACCAATTATTCACATCTGTCCATTTTTTTTTCTCTGCTCTGTATGAGTGACATAATCCCAAAGAGACAGGGATTAATGAAAGCAGTCACCGCTCATTGAAATCTTAGTATGTACCTTGTACTACCTGTGCCAAGCACTTTACATACAGCCTTTCACTCTATTTGTATAAATAATTAATTACCTAATAAAGTTGGTATTATTGTCTCTATGTTTGAAAAATAAGAGACTTAAAGAGGTTATGTGACTTACTCAAAGTCTCACAGCTAGTAAGTGTCAAGGCAGGGATTCAATTCACTGATTTATTCATTTAATACGTATTGAGTGCCTGTATGCAAGATACTGGTGAGGTACTAGCTGTTGAACTCGAGTCATGCTAAGTAATTAAAAGAATTACATAATTACAATAATTATTTTCTGCCTTAAAACTGCTTATCCTTTTGGTGTCTCTTCATAACAGTCAAACCATTCACCCACTCACTGAAGTCATAAATCCACAAAGCCATCTTAGAGTATACCTACTCCTTCGACTCCATCATATCCAGATAATCATGCAGACCTGTCAATATCTCACTCTTCCAAGGCCTCCTTCAAATCTGCATTGCCACCAAGGCATCTTTTGCTCATATTACCATATAGCTTTCTCCTTGTTCTCCTTTTCTATAGAAAATGAGTAGCCAGAGATGGCAGGGACGACTTATTGGGGATCTTTCTTTCCCAATGCTCAACACAGAGGTCGTAACACAACTAGGGCTTAATGTTTGTTGAAGAGATTCTTGAATAGAATTCTTACAAGTGAAATTTTGAAAAGTAGTCTGTCCACGAGACAAAGACTTACTCAAGTATATGTATACTTTTCTATGCCAGTAGAAAAATGTATATGGCCATATCTATACATGGTATTTGTAGATGACATTTTCAAATGAGGTACCATTTGGTCAGCAACAGAACTGTGCTGCAAAGAGCCAATGGGTTTAGGTCAGTCTGCTACATAATAGAGTAATTTTATATGGAGGTAGGGGGAAGAATTGTCCTGATTGAAAATGATCCTAAAAAGCAGGTTGAGAGAGGCACCAGACTGAGAAAGAAACCTAGATCTTAGAAACCCCAACAAGCCAACTCCAGATACTTTCTGGCAATGATTTCTTACCATTCACGCCAACTTGCTTTCTCCCCCATTCTCCAATGTAAGATGGACCAGCCATAGTGAATTTAAGTCAAATTAATAAACATTTACTATGGACTGATTGTGTGTCAGGAGAATGGAAAATAAATAATACATAAGCACTGGGGACTGAGAATTAGTGATGCATAAGTAGAATCTCTGCCCCTAAGACGGTAACTGAATACATCAGTCCTTTAATGTTTGTGATGTGCTTTCACATGAACTCTCTGTTGTAAACTCATTTTCCTAACTACTGTCCCCATTTTTTACTGGTGAGAAAATAGTCTTGAAACATTAAGTGAATTAGTCAATATCACACTACCAATGAGGGTTAAAATCCAGGACTCTGAGACCAAATCTTTGCTCTTATATTATGCTGTCAGGTTGCTGATGCATTTATTCAGTGACTTTCTAATCAAGCAAATACTTATTGGACATGTAGTGTTTTCTAAGCACTTGGGATATATCAGTGAACAAAAGAGATGGATATCTCTGCTCTCAAGGTGCTTATGTTCTTGGGAAGCCTTAATAAGCTGCAAATCTCCCTTTGTATGGGAAGGCTCTGGCTGCTACACACTGAGGCTTCAAGATTCTTTCTCTTTAAGGACAGTAGCTTACTCTGTGGAACAACTGTCTTCAGGCCCTAACCAGTGAGAATGGCTTTTGGGGATGCAAGCTTTTGGGTTAGCCATTTTTAACCACATTTCACTGATCTGACTGCACATATCAGTTACTACAAAATTACTTAGAGCACAAGGCTGTTTGCATTTAATTAATGTAAATATAAACACACAATCTTAGGAAAATTAAGTAGACAAAAACGTTTTCATGCATCATAGGCATTTTGCAAACATATACAGTGTAACCTGTTAATTACATTTCTCCCACAAACCATTTATCTTCTCAAAGCCTTGCCTAATAACTTGATGCTTCTCTCTTACATTTTTAACTCCTTATGATTTATTTTTCCATGCTGTTTCTAAAGCAATTGCCGTGTCCCAAATGAGAGGGAATATTATAATAATGTGGTACAATAAAACAGCATACAGTGTTTAATTTTAGCTCAAAGACTATGAGAAATCATTCAAATAGTTACAATTTACGTGAACAAAATAATACAATGAATTCCTTCCTAACCAATATCTTCTCTTTAATTTGAAGGAAGCTCATCAGAAGACCAATAATAGAAATTTCCAAAATTGGATACATATCAATTGGCATCACCATTTATGCACTCCTAAACTGAATCCTGGAAGTCATCCTCATAGTGTCCTTCTGCCTCACTCCCAATGGACAGTCTGTGACTAAAGTTGACTCAGCTCTAGTCACAGCCATCTAGTCCTCCTTGCCATCTCCTCTCCACTCCATTCTGACATTCATCATCTATTTCAACTACTGCAGTAGAACTCAATTTCATCTCCTTGTCTCCAAACAGCCACTACGGGAAATAGATGTGTAGCAAGGAGTACCACCTTAAGCTCCAGCCATACCAAATTATTTGTGTTTTCCTGAATAAACTCTATTCTTTCCAAGCCCTGTGCCTTTGTAGATCCTCCTTTTGTTTCCTTCTAAAAAAATTCTTTCCTTTTAGTCTGCTTAAAATTCTGCTCTCATTTTTCATACTCTGATCAGAGGTCACTTCTCTCCTAAAAGAAGCATTTCTTCTCCCTCTTCACTTGGTCTCAGTAAAAATGGCTCTTCTCCTTTGTTCCAACTCTACCCCCACACTACAATGCTTTACTAGTTACCTTTCTTTGCAAGTTTGTCTTTCTCTGCTACAAATGTTAGCTCCTTTGGTAGATGGCATGAGGCATTTATTTCCCCAGCATCTAACAGAGTGACAATCAATGATTCAGGGAAACCTACTGAATGAATAAACAGACACCTTCAATACGTAGGAATGTGCCCACTATTCAGGTGCAGTATAACTCTGAAGTAGCACAAGAAGCTACAGAAGGCTGTTCCTAAAAAGTGGTGAGATAGGCTGGGTGTGGTGGCTCACGCCTGTAATCCCAGCACTTTGGGAGGCCCAGGTGGGCAAATCACTTGAGGTCAGGAGCTCGAGACCAGTCTGGCCAACATGGTGAAACCCCATCTTTTACTAAAACTACAAAAATTAGCCAGGTGTGGTGGCGGGCACCTGTAATCACAGCTACTCAGGAGGCTGAGGCATGAAAATCACTTGAACCTGGGAGGCAGAAGCTGCAATGAGCCGAGATCACCCCACTGAACTCCAGCCTGGGTGACAGAGCGAGATTCCGTCCCCCCCAAAAAAAGTGATGAGATAGCAAGATTTGACAATCATTTTTTTGCTTCTTCTCTCTTTTGATTCTTTACTCTCCCTTCTTGCCAAACGGATAGATATAACATTTCTATCCAAATGATATTTGCTATGTCTTAGGAAACTAAGAATTGTAGAGTTTTCAGCACTGGAAGTTTCTCTGCTGCCCCTGGATATTTTCTCAAAATGAGCTACACTGGTACAAGCTGGTGGAAAATGACTTTGTCACAATGTCTAAACCACAAGCCATATGCTATGCCTGCAATTCACATGGGGCTCCTTGACCAATCTCTCCTGCACATACTTGCAAAAATCAATTCCTCAACTTAAATTATTTTATTTTAGTTGCTTATACTATTGTGTGTCTTGAATTTGCTTGTATTACTGATGTGTAGGACAAGTCCACTTTCGCCATGAATGATTGCCTAAGATACGCACCCGACTTTTAAAACATAAAATATAAAGTTGATCAAAACACGTGACTTTAGTAATTCTTATCAGGCAAAATACACTTTGTGCACATTAAAGTTTGAGGGGCACTGATGAAGACTAGATTGTAGTTTCCTCATCTAAAACAATGAGAATGACCAAAGTACCTACCTCACAGGTTTATTGTGAGAATTAAATGTGTCAATGTCTGTAAGGCATGTTACACGGTGCCTAGCACACATAGCAAATGCCAAAGGCATCTATATACACATTATACACATATAATGTTGGGAAATGTGGAAGTAAGGATATTGTTCTCTTTTAAATTGGTCACCAAAAACATATGCCTGGTATTTTACTCCATTTGAGGTACCATAATTTATGTAGATATCGAAAAACCATAGCATATTCAAAAGACAGTGTGTTGAGGAAAACTAAACTATGTCAGAAGAATGGTTAAAGAAACTAGGAGTATGTATGCTAGAGAAGAATATACTTATGGAAAATGATAACTGCCTGCACATTTTTAAAGGTTCAGACTAATTCTTTATGACCTCAGACAATTAAATGAGGACAAATGAAGGGAAGTTATAGAAAGATAGATTTCATTCAAAATAAGGAACAGTTCTAATTTCCTTGCAGCTAGATCTGTTCAAAGCAGAATGGACTTTCTTGTCAGAATGTGAGTTTCCTGCCCTAAAATGTCTAAGTAGAGCTTGATGTTCACCTCTTGGGGACAGCAACAGGAATTCATTACCTGGATGATTCATTACCTGTATAAGAGGAGCCTCCCAACTCTGAGATGCAATTCTATGAATGATATAACTGAAGGGTGCTTAACCTTCATCTAGATTCTGGAAACTTCAACTTCATCTTATAGATAAGGGAATTAAGACATAGAGCTGTTAATTGGCATGCCTATGGTTATAATTTGGTGGCTGGTTGGAGCAGGTCTTTGGCCAGAATGCTGATCTTGTGAAATCTGCTCTAGTACTTTAACTATGGGTCTTTTTGTTGGGCCCTTATAATCACTAAATTAGTACCAAGCACCAAATACACTAACAGTGACCTCTAGATTTTGATACTTTAGATTCCTTTTGTTGTTGTTGTTTGAGGTAGAGTCTCACTCTGTTGCCCAGGCTGGAGTGCAATGGCACGATCTTGGCTCACTGCAACCTCACTTTCTGGGTTCAAGTGATTCTCCAGCCTCAACCTCCTGAGGGGATTACAGGAGCCCACCACCATACCAGGCTAATTTTTGTATTTTTAATAGAGATGGGATTTCACCATGTTGGCCAGGCTGGTCTCGAACTCCTGACCTCAGGTGACCCACCTGCCTCGGCCTCCCAAAGTGCTGGGATTACAGGCGTAAGCCACCGTGCCTGGCCTGGATTGTTTTTGTTTTTTGTTTTTTTGTTTGTTTGTTTTAGAGCTTACCTTGGCTTCTATCTTGGGGAAAACATATCTTGAATCTTCTAAAGTGCGGTAATTTAGGCCAGTTTTGTGTAGGAAATCTTTCTCTCAGCCACCATTGATCGTACCTTCACATTATGGCAGAGTCTCTCAAAGCAGAAAGTATTCATTGAATGCTAGTCCTTTGATATGCTCTCTGAAAAACAGTTATGAGGATAATTACATTTGTAAAACCAGAACACTTAGCTGAGTTCTTGATGTTCCACAACATACAATAGCATATTAAAGAATCTTCGAAGTCCTGTAATACAGCCACTTGTTTAATTTGATATCAGAATTTCTTAGGCATTTCACCATTCAGACACTGAGCACCCCACACATAATTCCCTAATCTCTTATATAATAAACATTAATACTTTATAAAATCCTTTTTTTTTTTTTTTGAGACAGTCTCGCTCTGTCGCCCAGGGTGGAGTGCAGTGGCACGATCTTGGCTCACTGCAACCTCCACCTCCTGGGTTCAAGCAATTCTCCTGCCTCATCCTCCCGAATAAATGGGACTACAGGCATGCACCACCATGCCTGGCTAATGTTTTTGTGTTTTTAGTAGAGACAGGGTTTTACCACGTTAGTCAGGGTGGTCTCGAACTCCAGACCTCAAATGATCCGCCTGCCTCGGCCTCCCAAAGTGCTGGGATTATAGGCGTGAGCCACCACTCCTGGCCTATAAATGACTTTTCATGAAACTTCAGCTTTTGTGTCTAGGAAAGTCACAGCAAGGAACTTTGACAATTGGTTACCTAATTTCTTATGGGTTCTCTGTCTCTCTTAATGGTTCCTTGTTTCTCTTTTCCACATTTCAAAAGCAAGAAGAAAGCAACAGCAAACTTAGCGCTTTGTACAATTGATATATGAATTGTCGTCTACTGATTTAGCCCTTTCAAACCAAAAGACAATTATCTACTTAACTATCAAAAGGGAATGGAGCTGTCCCATCTCCTTGTAGCCTTCTAGGTATTTTCTTCTAGAAATTATGTTACATTAAATAGGTCTTCCTTTGCCAAAGGTATAGAATGCTTACATACAAGGTTTACATATTTCTTCAGTAAGAATTCTACAGGATTGTTCTGCATATATACTGGACCTACTTGGAGCAGTATATATATATTTTTTTCTCTTTTCTTTTTCCTAAGAATTAGAACCTGCGAATGGAGCAGTATATTTTAAAACCAATGTAAATATATGTTAGAGCTGAAAGTTGCTTAATTAACTAAGTAAGAGGTTAAACATCCATCAGAGTTCATTATCACTGAATCATTGCTTCCACTAACAGGAGTATATTCTAGGAGAATTCCAGGCACCAAGACAAGGCCAGTAGGGGTAACACAAGTCAGACTAGCAGCATGATAAGATCAAACTCCTTAATCTGACCTACACTAAGGTGAAGAAATATGACAGAATGATTGCCTTGTCTTTCATGGGCAACAATTGGTCTAGTGAACCCGAGACAGCAAAGGGCAAAACTGAAAATGAAATAAAAACTAACTGACAATCTGCTGTTTGTCAGATACTTCCACATATATTTTCTCATTTAAAGCCTCAAAATAAGGCTATGAAGAAGGTTGAGTTCTCATTTTACAGATGAGGTAGCTGAGGCTCAGAGAAGTTGAGTGACTTACTCATCACACAGTTAATTGATTGCTAAGCTGATATTCAAACTTGGATGTTGTGATTTTCAATGTCGGTTCGTTCCCATTACACTCAAAGTGCTGGAATTTGCAAATCCAGCAAATCTTATCCCTGGGACTAGACAACAAACAGAAAGGTAGAGTCTCTTCTAAACAAGTGCTCACTCACGATTATTTCAATAACTTAGCAGACAATATTCCAGGTGGATAATGTCAGAAACCAAATTTTTGAATGGAAAAGAGGCAGCATTTTAGATGCAAATGGATCCTAGAGCCCTGTGTGTGGTCAGACTTAGCACCACAGTTTCCATCTCTGTAGAGAAGCAACACAGCAAGAGAAGGCAATGTAAGGATTCCAAATTGCTAAGAGAATGAACTAATCAGCATATATGTACTCCTTATTATGTTCGTGTGGCCAAGTGTGTGGGGTGGGGACTAAAGAGCGACTGCAGAGTTGGAAGAACTCAGAGACTACCATTTCATGTCAGCATGAGGGCAAAGAATGGAGGGATTGGCTGTGATCGAAGTGTCAATAGTTAGAGCTGTAATCACAACTTCAGGAGAGATCAACACCTACTGTATAAGAGGATTTAAAAATCCAATAAATGAAGCTAAATGGAGCTGCTATACTGAACAGTGGCATAAAGCCATGATTTACTGGCAACATAGAACATCATTGCATAATGGCTGAACACAACCAGCATGCTGCGTCAGGCAGCATGAAGCACAGCCTGCAAAAAGCCAGAGAGAAGTTTTGAAGTGATTGACCAAGTTATATGATTTGCAGGTGCTTTTGTGTACTGTTTCACTGGTTGGTAACTTATTTAGAAGGTAGGGAAGGTTTGAACCCAGGCTGGCAATTATGCGACTGATTTTGAGTTTGGAAAGAAGCCATGAAGGGGTCACAACATGGTCTGGAATCTACAGGTGACTTCCAATTTCTCTTTAAAAAGGGAATTCAAGGGAAAACTCGGTAAGTATTTTAAATCACATGTGTGTAATCATATTTAATGAACAGGTGGCTTATTGTAGAATTGATTTAAAGTATGACAGCATGTGAGTGTGCATATATATGTGTGTGTGTTTCCTCAAAAACATACAGGAATTATTGAAATTAATAGCATGTAGTCCTGTTCTGGGCTATAGCTGGCATGCCAGAAACAACAGTGCCATAGCTGTTACCACATTCTTTTCCTCAAAAGGGGAACAAATGAGCTTCTGTTGTTAAAGCCACTCCTTCCTGAATCACCATTTCAGTCTCTATCTTTTCTGCTGCCTGTCATATAAAGCCGTTTTAATTTAAAAAGCAAAATAAAATAGACAGCTATTTTAAGGCAAAATATTAAATATGAGAGTGATTTGAGCTCTGAGTTTGTTTTTTAAAATTAAAATAGAGAGCCAGCGTGTGGGTATTGTAAACAGGCGAAGCTTTAGCTCTCCCTACAGGCTTTTGTTACAGTAGCTGTCTAAGAGGAAGAGAATATTGGAAGCTGAAATCATCCCGAAGTGTTCATCAAAGAGAGTGATTTCCTTTGTCCAAGACAAAGTCACAAGCTGTTACCTGGGTCGACAGTGAGACAGTGCAAGCGACATTTATCACATTACTGAGGCTACAGAGTCTTTTTTTTTTTTATTTAGTGATTCTCAGCTTTTTATTGGAAAAAAAGGAGAATAATAGTAAAAACAACAACTGCAACGGCAATGACACAATCCCAGAAATGCTGGTGCTGCTTTCCAGTTTGCCCATGGTCTTTCCATAGCTTGGCTTTTGAGACTAAGGGTTATACTGGGGCTTCTGATTTGGGGTTGGACTCAGTATGGATTCTAAGTGGAATTACTGCAGAATGATCATCTATTAGCATAAACCCTTGCTAAAAAACAGACCAACAGCAAAGATTCTCAGTGAGCCTCTTATCTTAATCGTCATACATCAGCAACATGGATACCATCTAAGAAATGTGTCGTTAGGCAGTTTTGTCATTGTGCAAACATCATGGAGTGCAGTAACAGAAACCTACATGGTATAGCCTACACACACCTCGGCTATATGGTACAGCCTATTTCTCCTAGGCTACAAACCTGTACAGTACAGCATGTTACTGTACTGAACACTGCAGGCAGTTGTAACAAAACAGTAAGTATTTGAGTATCCAAACACGTAAAAACATAGAAAAAGTACAGTAAGAACAGCTGTAACCCCAGCTACTCTGGAGGCTGAAGCAGGAGAATTGCTTTGAACCCCAGAGGCGGAGGTTGCTCTGAGCTGAGATTGCGCCATTGCACTCCAGCCTGGGTGACAGAGGGAGACTCTGTCTCAAAAAAAAAAAAAAAAAAAAAAAATGGCATGCTTGTATAGGGCATTTACCATGAATGGAGTTAGTAGGACTGGAAGTTACTCTGGATGAGTCAATGAGTGAGTGGTGAGTGAATGTGAAGGTCTAGGACATTTCTGCACACTACTATAGACTTTCTACACACTGTGTAGTTAGGCAGCACGAAATTTGTAAAACAATATTTTTATTTCTTCGATAATGAATTAACTTTAGCTTACTGCAACTTTTTTATTTTATAAACTTTTTACTTTTAAAAAACTTTTTACTCTTTTACAATAATACAGCTTAAAACACAAACACATTGCACAGTTTTTCAAAAATATTTTCTTTCTTTATATCTTTATTCTATAAGCTTTATTCTATTTTAAAAATTATGTATTTACTTTTTAAATTTTTTTGTTAAAAGCTAAGACAGAAACACACACATTAGCCTGAGTACACAAAATCAGAATCATCAATATCACTGTCTTCCACCTCCGCATCTTGTCCCACTGGAAGGTTTTCAGGGGCAATAACACACATAGAGCTGTCCTCTCCTATAATAACAATGCCTTCCTTCTTCTAAAATGTCCCCTGAAGGACCTACCTGAGGCTCTTTTACACTTAATTTTTTTTAATCAGTAAAAGGAGTACACTCTAAAATAATGACAAAAGTATAGTACAATAAACACATACACCAGTAACATAGCTGTTTACTTTCATTATTAAGTATTATGTACTCTATGTAATTGTATATGCTAGACTTTTATATGACTGGCAGCTCAGAAGGTTTGTTTACATCAGCATCACCGCAAACATGTGAGTAATGTGTTGCACTACGACATTACGATGACTATGACATTACCAAGCAATCAGACTTTTTCAGCTCCATTATAATCTTATGGGATCACTGTTTTATATGTGGCCCCTCATTGACTCAAACATAGTTATGTGGTGCATGACTGACTATATAAAAAATGAAAACCAGTTTTATAAGCACACTTTGGCCCACACCTCAAACCCGAAGGGAAAACTGTCTCCATATACTATTCAGTGTAGCACCAGTGGTGCATTGAATCAATGATAACAATGGATAACAATAATCAGTAATCTATAATAATAACAGCCATCATTTATTAATTATTTGCCCTTGCTCTTGGCTACACATTCAACTGAATAATTTTGCTTAGTACTCAAAATAATGCAAACACGTAGATGTGATTATCCTCTTTCACAGAAGAACAACCCAGTTCGGAAATTAAGCAACTTGCCCAAGGTCAGTCACCCAGTGAATTCGGGCTGGAAGCAGAACTCAAACCCTGGACTGTCTGACTGTGGAGACTAGTCCATTAACCAATCTGCTGTACTGTGTTATCTTTGTTAACTATTATATTATGCTGCTTTTGTTTTGTTTTGTTAAGAAGGTACCTCTAGATATCGATTTAACAGACACTGTTGCTTTTTAACAGGTACATTTAGTATTTGTGGAGTGCTAGAAATGAACAAAGTATTTAACAGACACAGAAAAAATTGCTAAGAGAAATCTGGCAGATGAGAAACATACAAAGTAGGACTACGGAATACGGATGAGTCAGATAAAAAAATAAGTCAAAAGAAGGTGAGGGGAAGTAAGCTATTGAATTGAATAGGACATCCTGGATAACACCACCGGTGAGAGGGGTGAGGGGCACCAAAGATGCTATGATGAGAGGAGTCAGTATGGGGATAGACTGAAATAATGAATAATAGTGAAAAGACAAAGAAGAATTCTGTTTGAATTTTTTAAGGTTAGAAATTAGGGAGAATACTCAACCTTCTAATATTCATTTATTCCACAAACATTCCTTAAGTGCCAATTATAAAAATAGTAATTGTTTCATGCCTTCTGGTGACAAAGACTGAGGAAGAAAAACAGACATATAAACAATAACATGTCATGAGTGCTGTGATAGAACTTGTGCAAGGTACAGTGAGGCAAAGAGGAAAGACTCATTAAAATTCTAGAGAGAATGCCAGTTAACGTCTATGTTTCATAGAAAATGCAACAATTTAATAGATTCTTGAAAAATAAGGAAGCTTTTGCCAAATGAACTGGGGAAGTGATATGGGAAAAGAAAGATATTTCGGGGAGGAAACAGGATGTGCAATGGCATGAAGGCATGGGTCATGCGGGATCTGTGAGTAGTTTTGAACGGCTGAATGAAGCATTAGGATTTAAGAAGACTGTGCAGAGATGTAAGCCTAGAGAAGTAAGCGGGGTCAAAGTCATGGGGACTTTAAATGGGGAGCTGGTGCTGAGAAGTCACTGAAGAGACTATGAAAGACATCCATGATTTAAAAATCACCCTGGTAGCAATGTGGCAAATGAGTAAGGGGGCTAAAACTGAAGACAGGAAGACAAGGTAGGAAGCTGTGCAATACATGGTTGAAATAGGAAGAGAAACAGGTAGATAAATTCAACAGTTAGAGCAAGTAGAATTAATGACTGATTGTGTACTGGGAATGATTCTGTACCATATTTTGTAATTAAGCAATGGATGTTAGAATTCTGAATAAAAGGATGACTCTGCCACTTCCATATGGAAAAAGAACAACTGGCTAATTTTACACAAATGCTATTTTTCAACTTCTGTACTGTTTAGTGGTTAATATAGCTCTTGGTTCAAAATAGTCCTACTTCTTCAAATCTATCCACATCTCCTACAATCAGAATTTTTGATACTTAACAGGACCTCAGTAGTTCTCTAGTCCAAAGCTGCTTCTGTATTGTCCCATCACCTAGATAAATAATTTAAAGGTGAAACTACTTATCAAAGGCAACACAGTAAATTAGAGGCAGGGTCATGAGTAGAACCAGGTGACCTTACGCCCAGGCCACACTGAGTGCCCCTTAAACATGGACCATATGGTACATTTCCGCTTGGGCTCAATTCCAGGAAAGATTATAGGTATTCAGATGATTTTTGGGTTTCCGTAGTTGTCAGAAAATTTACATTCAAATTTAATATTCCAGTGCTATAATTTGCTCAACATGAGTGACTGAAAGCATCTATCTCTCTTCTTCTGTTCTATTCTTTTTTTTTTTTTTTTGAGATGGAGTCTCACTCTGTCACCCAGGCTGGAGTGCAGTGGCGCAATCTCCGCTCACTGCAAGCTCTGCCTCCCAGGTTCACGCCGTTCTCCTGCCTCAGCCTCCCGAGTAGCTGGGACTACAGGCGCCCGCCACCACGCCCGGCTAATTTTTTGTATTTTTAGTAGAGATGGGTTTCACCGTGTCAGCCAGGATGGTCTCGATCTCCTGACCTCGTGATCCACCCGCCTCGGCCTCCCAAAGTGCTGGGATTACAGGCGTGAGCCATTGCGCCCAGCTATTCTTAAGTACCTTACCTTGCATTGCATTTTACACTTCTGGCCACCCTTATGTCCTTTAGGATGGTTGATGGGAGTAAATTTATTCACTGTAAGTAAATAAATTTCTCAGCAATTAGTTTTCTTCTCAGCAGGAATATAACTCTGTCTTTTATGTTTATGTTCAACAATCTCATCATGATACTTTTGTGAGGTGGGAATGTAAAAATTTCAGGGGACTTTTCCATGAGCAGGAGAAGAGTCTGTTTAGGATGAACAAGGAGAAGCATTCATGGAGTTGTGGCTCTGTAAAAGCTCTTTCGAAGCTGTGTTTGTCTTTGTTGAAGTATCACCAGGCAAGCCTCTTTATCCTAATGGCACTTGCTGCATGTTTTGCTCTCCCAGCTTCTGCAGTCTCCCGCGGAGTCTTTACTAGAAGATTATCTTGATAATTCAGTCGTGCATCCTTCTCCCCACTCCCAGTTCAAGTGCTTTTACTTTGATTAAATTAAAACAATCAGAGGAAAGTGTATAAAAGCCTAGAAACCTAGTACTTAACCTATACAATTTTAAAAAGGTCTAATATTATAGCTGCAGGAAAAGCATAGCAGTTCAAGCTAGAATGAAAGCAAAGGAAGGCAGTCTTACCAAGAAGATGTGATACATGATGTGACTTTTCTGCTGGAAGCAAGTGGGAACTTTGCTTGTAATATGTGTTATAAGGCTAAGTCCTAGAATGGAGACTGGAAAGCCTTCTTTTGTGAGTGGGTGGAGACTGAGGGCGGGAAGGAGAGGAGCAACTTCTACTGTAGGTTCAGCAGGGTATGCATTAGCTGGTTCTGGCCATTCCAAGTGAAGGTCATTGAAAAGTTGTGTGGGAGAGACAGGCCTGTGATAGCCAGAGAAAATACAGAATAAACAAGTAGCTTTATAAATGACATCATGTGCTGAGTGTATTTTATAAACTCATAGTCAGGACTTAGGGACTTGGGGTTTAACGAGTCTGCATGTATTTATGATGGCAATAGAAATAAATATTTGAGATTAGAATTAATTCTTGGATATAAAGTCACTGTAACCATAGTAAACATTAGTTGATTTTACATGTAGTATAAGGAAGAGTTGGATTGTTTTGGAAATTGCATTCGCTGTCTGCTATGGTTGTGGCTTGGTTGGTAGCCTGAACTTCAAATTAAGCAGAAAGCATATCTTCATATCTTTAGTGCTTTAAATTTTTTTTTAATTGTGGCTCAGTACCTTTAATTTCACAACCTATTAAAACTATACACATAACAAACACATAAAAGTAAAACAAAAGTTCAGGAAACAATGCTATTACTAAATGTAATATATTTGGATTTTTTTCTATTCTTTTATGACCTATTACTTTTATTAAAATCTTGGTGCAAACCTCTAAATGGATTTCAAGACTCACCAATGGGCTGCAACCAGCAGTTTGAAAATCACTGCTTAAGGCAACTGTTGTAAAATCAGTCAACTCGACTAAATCAGAGAATCTACTTGATCCGAAAGGTAGAAAACTAAACAGATGTAGAATGGTCCCTCTTGATCATATGAAAGCATAAGCAAGAAGTGTTTGATGGTGGGAAACTAAAGAGAGGAAATTCTTATTGGGAGATTTATTAGCTTTGTGGTCCAGGAAACATCATTCTCAGAGTCAGTATTCTACTTGATGATAGAAAACCCAGAGAGAGGAGGGAAACAATATTATTTTTCTAATAAAATATTGAATTGCTATTAATATGATTTTCTATTGCAATTATAATCTGTTGTAAGCCTGCTCTGCAGGGACTGAGCCTAATTCTCTCTTGTGCAGAGCCTGGCATCCTGTTGGCAGCCAGCGCATGTTTATTATGGGTAATAACAATAATAATACTAATAATGATAACTTGGTGATTAGAATCATTTGCAGTAACATCCAAAGCTAGGATTATAAGAACTTATTTCCTATAGCTTCTGCTTTTATTCTCCACGGTTTATATTTTTTCTAATCATAAAAAATACTTTCCTTATTTCCCTTCTGATTTAGTCTATTTGGCAAACATTAATGTTTTTGAGCATTTTTTTTTTTCCTTATAGACCTCAAAATTAAATGTCTTCCCATTTGACTCCTTGTTTGTCTTACCAGAATCACTGATGAGGTCAACACAGCTAGAACAGGGAGATTCATTTGTTAACTGTTGCTGCAGAAGCCACAAAGAGAGCACAAAAGCTCACAGAACATCATTTTGGTGTTCGTTCTATAATAACAGCATAAGTTACTTAATTTTCCCAAATTTTCAGTGATTTACTTATTTTTAAAAATTAAGAAACAGGAAAATTAAAATAAAATAAGACAGTGTGTGCTTTTTTCTCAGACTTTACCAAATTTTAGTTTCAAATTAAGGCTCTAATTCAGCACGGGTATAAACGGAGAGAGGGGATGACAGAAGTAACTACCTGCCAACGGGAGGACAGGGATACTTGAGAAATAAATGTGACAGTAGGAAAGGGAAGAGAAAACCTGGTGTTAAGGTAAACAGAGTGGTGGGAGAAAGTATGAAGGAAGTATTAAATATGGCCACAGCAACAGATAGGTGACCTGAGTACAAATCCAGGGAAAAGAGATGGAATAGAAGTGGAAAGCAATGGACTGTTAGTAATGGGATAGGGAATTCCAAATAGAGAGAAATGAAAGGAGATGTAGAGAGAGATGTGGCTTTCTGGCTGTGCCAGTATGGAGAAAAATTTCAAGTTGACACCATCCTTTATAACAAGGAGATTAAATTAGTAGCTATTTGCTTACCTTCAAAGTTTTTTCCCCCTTACATTAATTATATGTATAAAATAACTTTAGGCCAGGCACCGTGGCTCATATCTGTAATCCCAGCACTTTGGGAGGCTGAGACAGGTGGATCACCTGAGGTCAGGAGTTTGGGACCAACCTCATCAACATGGCGAAACCTCATCTCTACTAAAAATACAAAAATTAGCCAGGTGTGGTGATGTGCACCTGTAGTCCCAGCTACTTGGGAGGCTGAGACAGGAGAATTGCTTGAACCTGAGAGGTGGAGGTCGCAATGAGCCAAGATGGTGCCACTGCACTCCAGCCTGGGTGACAGAGGAAGACTCCATCTCAAAAAAAAAAAAAAAAAAAAAATTAAATTAAATTAATTTCCTTGCCCGAGTAACTATGTTGTGCTTCAAGAATTTTACACATTTTAATACTATGCCCAATGTTGTCATTCACTCCTAAATAGTACTGTAAAACCAAATTTATTCTTTTTAAAAATCTATATAAATTTAAATTTATTCTTAATTAAGTCTATTAACTATGGCTTTCCCTCTTAGTTGATATCACATTCAATTAAAATTCAGGTTATTTAGTGGAAGAATCACAATCTTTCCTATTTATATTTTTATAGAATGGGAGATCTGATCCAAGCCATGGCATGGATTGAAGGTAGTGTAGGGTATAATGGTTAGGACAACTGGCTCAAATCTTGGCTTTATCCCTGTCTAGTTGTGGCACTTTTAATAGTTTCCTCATTTGTAAAATAGAGGTAATAATATCTAATTCAGAGGGTTATTGTGGGGATTAAAATAACAATGATGAAAGCAACATCTTTAGCATAACTTAGCCCATCACAAGAGGCCAGTAAAACAGTACCTGTTATTATATATTCATTAGAAGACTTTGGGGGAGGGTATTTATTAAGATAGAAAAAACAGCTAGGAGATTAGTTTATTTTACTTTTTAAATTAGGTACATCTGAGACATGTGCGCATTTTGGCACCTGTCTCACAGACCCAATAAGGAGGGTTGAGGGGGTTAAGGTGGAGTGGAGTAAGTAGTCACTATCACAGGCAACATCTACATCACTGCTTTCTCCTACCCATCGGATATGGAAAGCCGATTTAAACACCATGACATCTACTGCTCTTTATGTTAAATAAACCGAAGCCTTCCATAAATTAAAATGATTTTATTATGCAGTGTGACACAGGGTTATCCAATATGCCAGAGAGGTGCAACTGAGTCTGTTGTCAGGGGAAAGTGCAGGTAGGCTGTGTTCAAAGCTGCAAGTACCGTGTCAAAAAAGTAAAAGCCCTCTCTGTTTAGTAAATGCATTTGCTGAGCCCTAATAAACTAAGAATGGAAAAAGGTTAATTGACAAAATGATACTTGTCTAATGCTGTCCCAAGCACTGCACTCAGGCAGATGTGTGCGACAGGGATCCTGCTGTGCTGACAAGGATGATTATCGTAACTGACGCTTTTTGCCCTCAAGGGTGTGTGACTTCTAGAAGCTTTTCACCCTGGAATCTCACTGTTGGCGTTAGAGCCAATCCAAGAAGGTTTACAAAACATGCAAATACATGTGGTAAGGCAAGGCCACAGATTGACATGAGTTTCAAATGCCAATGCTGTTGAAATTCCACTTTGCATTCACTACTTTCATTTACTGAATTACCCATGTGCCAGGCACTGTGTAAGAGCTCTCTCCCTATAGCTTATTTTATTCCCACAAAGATTCAGTGAGTTAGGTGTTAGTCTCCTACAGACACAAATAGTGAAACTGAGGCCATCACAATACTGTGATTACATTGTGTGTTCAGTTTCCCAAAGCAATTGATTATATCAATATATTAATCCAACTTTTTCTTTTTCATGGTTTGTTGATTAATTTACTGATACAGCTAGGGTCCTAGACATGGGTCTGATTCAGCTCAGCAAATAGAAAAGGATTCCCTTAAACCTGTTGCTATGATTTCCACTGGAACTATGAAGGGCAGCCACTTAACTTTCCAACTGAAGAGGATGGGGAAACCCACACCTTTGCTTTTCTAATTCTTGGGAGCAAGACTGAAATTCCCTGGGAAGAGCAACAGATTTATTATGGAGCTTAGAGGAGATGGTGTTGTAGGGGAGAAAAAATAATTTTCTCCTCTACCTTTCATGAGAGCATAGGTGGGACTCCCTGTAACAAGAAACAGATTTAAAAGAGAAAAACAAATAGAAGTTTAATAACATGTATATTTCCTTTATATGTCGAAGATAACTAAGAGAATTGAGTGCATCTCCAGATCTCAAATAGTTGTCTTACACATCAGGCTTAAATGCCATGTTCCCTGAAACAAAGATAGAAGAAGGTAGGGAAAAGCTTGGTTAACCATAAAGCAATAGTAAGGTTTATTATGAAGACTGAAGTCCCCAACTTTATTTTCCATTGACTGAGACTCTCTAGTGATTTAGTCTTCCCTTACTTCCTGGTGCAGAGAGGGAGACACACTCACAAATGGAGATTTTCTTGATAGATGTAAATTTCGCCTACGAAAGGGCAACTTCTCAAAGCTTCTCCTATGTCTGCAGTTTCTTAAAATAACCAGCTCAAAATAATCCATATGCCAAAAAAGTGTATTTTGTGTGGCATATTCTGGTTTTCTACAGTCGTATTTTGGGGGGAGTGTCCTGAACCTCATCAGTGCTGTGGCTCTGTGACTGTCTAATGGTTGAAATAAGAACAAATCAAATAGCAAACCTACATATGAATGCATACATTAAGGTGACACATAGTACCTTTCATAAATAGTTACATGCCCATTGGGTCCTACTGGAAAGCAGGGAATAATCATGATTTTTTTCAGAACTACTAAGGTTGTTAGCTGTGATATAAACTAAACAGAATAACAAAAACCCTTTCCAAGTAGAAACTAGTTCTATTTTCATAGTCATCAGAGCAAGGCTCTTAAAACCTAAATGTCTCACAAGTACCTTCTAATGGGTTTATTACTTTGTTTTTTCTGCTTAGAGCAAGTCAGGGGGCAATTTGCAATTTGCATCATTAAAAATCTTTTTTGAAAGTGTGTTCACATTTCAGTTTCTGGTTTTGAAGTGCATTAAACAGCTCTCTTAATGTGTACAGTGGTCATCTGTCCAGACACTATGGACACATAGGCATTGTCACATTCCAACACAGGCTGTCATATGTATGGATACATCTACCCACATTAATATGCCTGCCTTTCCAAATGCACATTAGCTGTGGTTATTTTGATCCCTTTTGCCTAACTATTTCTAGATGTTACTTTCAGATACCTCAGACATAATGGTTCACCTTAGGTCTTTCTAATCAGTAGATGGATATTTACTTTATTCTTAAACATTCTTCTTTTAAGTCAGACATCTTTTTTTATTCCCTTTCCTCCAGCATACTAATGACAAAATTCTCCACGTTTCTCCATACAATTGGACGTATCTCCCAGAGTGTTCACTTTCCCCAAGCACTCTTCCAAGAATCATTTTCTGAGTTCCCTTTAGACAAACTAAAGGGCTCCTCCAGGTAATAAAGCATGACTAGGAACACAGAAAAATGCAAATGCACATTAAGATGCACAAAGTAGTCATCGGTAAAAAGAAAATTAAAGAAATTGTGTTGGTCATTTTATTGTCTCTTGATTTGAATACATATCCTATGTAGTATATATAGTTCAGATTTTAACATAAACTCCTTGAGTTACACTGTCTTTCTCTGTTTCCACTGAATAGTGAAGAGGCTTCGTTGTCAGGACACTTTGCCTCCAGTCTTGAGAACAGAATGGAGGGGAAAAGTACACATAATTAAAGATCTGTCACCAATGCCCTAGGAACTGGAACAATTGAACAAGCCATTTGCCTTCTCTGAGGTTCCATTTCCCCAGAAAATACATACACACATACATACATACATACATACATACATACATACATACATAAACAAATAATAAATTTTGTGATTTGCGTGTTGTCAAAGCAAAATTGCATGGAACAAAACAGGCAAGGAAGTTTAGTAAAGGCTATTGCAATAAGGGATAGAGACAAGAATAGTCTTCATGAACTCAACTCTTCTGAAAGAAAGCCTGGGAGAGTTTTTAGGAGCTGGCGTGGGGGCATTCCTAGGCCATCTGTGTTTGCCAACTGGCCTTGGCCAAAGGAAAAGTAAACTTCCTCTCATATCTTCATGGCAAGGGGTAGTTTTACAACTGGGAGCAAGTACCCTAGGAAGTTGGGCTCCTATCCTCCCACAGAAACTGGGAGGGCGGGGCAAATATATTTCCCTTGATGTTTACACTTGAAAGAGATGGCTCCTGGGCCCTTGAGAAAGACATTCTTGGGTTGTAAAACTGGTAAGAGGAGTTTTAAAAGATTTACATCTCAAAGGGGTGGAAAAAGAATTTACAAGGTTTCTAAAGTAAATGCTCTAAGAAAGAGGTCCGGGGCCTTGAAGCAGACCGTCTAAAGCTTTGTTAGACACCCATTGACCACTAGGGCTTTAATGATTCCCTTTGATCAAGCTGAGGGGAACCACGAAGGCCCTCTGGGTCAGTGGGTGTGTTTAAGGGTGGGAAGGAACATTGTGGACAAGATCAATGTTCTCCTTTCTGGGCTTTGATTCCATTAAGTCTCCTGCATGTTAGGGTAAAGTATGACCAAAACCAAGGAAGAAGTGTCCCTTTGTGAAATGTGTGGGCGAAGCCAAGCCCTGCAGGGCATGTTTCCTTCTTACTTTGGCCTTCCAGGTGCCCCCCTAGCTATGTCTTTGAGTTGTCCCCACCACCCCACCACAGTACTGGTACGCCCAATCCCACATGTGGCCTAGCGTGGAGGAAGGCTGTAAGGGTGGGAGCAAGATAACCACTTGCTGCTTTAGCATCACCCGAGGAAATTTCTAGAAATGTAAAAACTCAGGCCTCACCCCAGACCCAGTAAATCAGAATCTACATCACAACAAAATCCCTGAGTGATTCGCAGGTACATTAAAACTTTGGAATAGAGGATCCTGTAAACAAAATCTGTCAGGAAGTGGCACACCTATGACACCTACCATTAAGCAAGAAAGACAGGGAATTCACTGAAATGCCCATACTCAAGGTGGCTACCACTATGCCAAGAAATGACTAACTTGAGAGGCAAGCCATCTTCCTCAGGTTAAGAGTTTTGAATCAGTTTGGGGAAACTTACCTTTCTTCTCACAAATAACCAGCAATTTTACTTTTCCCTCTGGTTTCCTACCACCCTCATTAGAACCTCCCTCTTTCCACTCTGTCGCCGTTAACACCTAGAATCATCCTTTAGCTATGCCCAGATACCTCTGCAGCCTTTTTTCACCACCATTAGCCTCTGCTCTTTAGGGACAGACCCAGGTCCTGACATTTGGAATCTGGTATATGTTATTTGTTATTCAGATTCACCCGCTTCTTCCAGAGAGCAGCCTGAATTTTTAAAAGAGCATAAACTCGTAACACAATTCAGAAGAACTGGATGAGTTTAGTGCGATACTCTGAATAACGGTAGACAAATCCTGGGACGAGAAATGCTAATTTCAACTGGCGCTGTGAAAGCAGAGGATCGGCTTTAGCCCAGAGATATTTGCAATGAAGAACACACCGCTGAGCAGACAGCGCTCACTCCCTCCGCTCCCAGCACCCTGTGGCTTAGCCCTCCTTTTTATTTCTATTTTCTCCCTCCACTGAAAACACCTTCCCTGGTGCCCAGCTCCCGCTCAAGGCCAACACCCTGACAGACAAGCAATCTCACGGTACCTGGGGGGGAAAAAAGCTGTTTTAACTAAAATAGATCAGCCAGGATATTTTCTTTGACAATGGTCTCTTCATGCAGTTATACCTCTCCTACACACTGCCCAAGGGGATGAAAATGGGAGTCAGCGGGGAATTCACATCTGAGTCATGTCTCACCGACTCACTCCCTGGGATCACTGAGGCTATGTCTAAATGCAAACGTGATTTTTCCTGAATTCATTGTGCATCAGAAAGCATTGTAATGGGAGTCAGGAGGTGTGTGGGGTTCTAATCCCAATTTTGCCAGGACCTCACTGCTTAGCCTTGGGCTTTAGCCTATTCTTTCTGGACCTCAGATTTTCCTCGGTTAAAAGAGAATTTGGACTAGACCAGTGGCTCTTAGCCTTGACTACTCATTAGAATAATCTGAGGATCTTACAAAACAAAACAATACAATGACAACAAACTAATACTGGAACTCCACCTCCCCGTCAATTAAAACAGAGTCTCTGTGCATGGGGATCGACTTTGATAAGTATTTTCAAAGCTTCCAAGATGCTTTCTAATGTGCGTGTAGGATTTAGAACCAATAGACTAGGATTCTCATCAAATGTCTGTCAGAGGACAAAAAGCATCAACATCGCTAGGAAACTTGATAAGAAACGCAGAATCTAGGGCTCTACCTGACATTCTGGCCAGATCTCCATCACTTCTAGCACTGCCTAATAACATATGAATTGTCATTTCATTTTAGTCACATTTACAGATTTTAGAGTCTCTTTCTTTTACGTAATAAATATCCCTTGCGCATTTACTCTGTGGTAGGAACAGGTGAAAGGCTGGGGATGAAAAGCGAACCAGGAAAACATGGTTTCTACCATTGCAGAGTTTCAGTCACTGGGGGAAGACAGATCCTAATTATATCATCACACAGGATAATGTGCTTGAGGAGAGGGAAAATATGGGGAGTTCTGAAAGCACCTAGTAAGCAGGAAGGAGGTCAAACTAGGTTAAGGAAGACTTTCCTGAAAAATAAACTTTAAGCTTTCTAACTAGTGCATCCTGTGAAGACGTAGAGCTAGTTTTATATCTGTATATACTCATGATTTCTGGAAAAACATTGACTGATGTTGAACCTTCTTTGCCTTTGTATATTTGGGTAACTGGGAATTGACTATGAATCCAGTGCAATTTAGCAATTACCCTTTGAAAGTGTTCTCATCAATTCTACCAATGATCTTCTCATTGTAAACTTGGTACAGTTTTCTAAATCACATCTTGTTGATGAGTAGCCTTTAATAATGAGAACTACTCCCATCTTGAGTAGTTCATTTCCTTTGGATTCTGTCTTAGCTTGGATTTCCCTCAAATAGCTTGAAATATGTGCATGCTTGTGGTAAACTAGTTTTGAAAGTGATCCTAGATGTGGTAGATTGAATAATTGCCCCCCACCCCCAGCAACCCCTTCATCAAGCTATGCACAGAATCTCTTACCTTACATGGCAAAAGGGACTTTCCAGGTATGACTAAGTGGAAAGATTTTCCTGGGTTATCTAGGTGGGCTTTAAATGCAATCACAAGGGCCTTTAAAAGAGAGGGAGGCAAGAAGGACAAAGGAGGAAGGTGAGATACGATAATTAAAGCAAGAGGTTGGAATTGTTCAGTAAAGATTATAGGTCACTGTTTTGGACTAAGTTCCTACTCTAAGCCCCAACAGACCAGACTAAAAGTCAAAATGAAATCACTCATACTGAGTCCCACCTCGTCAAACTAAATCCGAGTTGTCACCTGGCCTTCCCAGAAATCAGGTGAGAAATCTAACACCCTAATTTCCCAAACTGCTGGTTTTAGTCTACAAGATAATTAAGTTCCCTTGGTTTTAAACCTTGACTTAAAGTAATCTGGTTAACCAATCAGTTAGCTTTCCATTCTCCCATTGTCCCTGCCTTATAAGGAAAGTTAAGTTTGACATGACCAATCCACTTTTTGCCCTTTATTTCTGCTTTCTTCAACCTTTTTTTTTTTTTTTGTCTATAAAGCCAATCTCTTACGTTCTACTCATTTAGACACTAATTTTATTTCAAAGAATAAAATGTTGCCGAATTCTAGAATCTCAAAGAAAACTGACTGACATCTTTAAACTAAATTTGTTGTAATTTTGACAGAGTGATTTCAGGAACTGTCGTGTGCCAAGGAATGCAGATGGCCCCCAGAAGCTAGCAAAGGCAAGGAAACGGGTTCTCTCCTAGTGTCTCCTGAAGAAACCAGCCCTGCAGACACCTTGATGTTATATAGTGAAACTGATTGAGGACTTTTAACTTCCAGAATAGTAAGAGAGTCTGTCTGTGTTGTCTTAAGCCACTGAGTTTGTGGTAATTTGTTACAGCAGCAATACGAAACTGACTCACCAAGGAAAAAGGAATAAGGGATTGGGAAGAATAAAGACAGGAAAGAGAGAAAATCAAGGTTGAATTGATTTTTCCCATGGGCAACTGGGGCTTCATTCCACTGGGGACCTTCGGGGGTATCAGGTACAAAGTCATGTGTGCCCAAGACATGGAAGAGCGAAGCATTTATCTACCAGCTCCTACTCCTTACTGGTTAAATCTTGAAAGCGGTGTTTATTCCCACGACTTTCAAGGGCAAGGAAAAAAAATACACCTGTAGCTTCCTTCAGAGGCTTGTAATTCAATGGGAGACGTAGTCAAGAAATGGGTTAAAGTCCAGCATAATATGTGATAGTGGTAAAGGTAAATTTATACTGTATGAAGAATAGAACAAAGTTTCCATAAGAGCCTCTGGAAAATATCATGGGGAAATGGTTACTTGAATTCATAAGTGTGACTCCTCGAGATTGAAAAATAAGGGAGTTCATTCCAGGAAAAAAGGACAATATATACACAAGCAGGGAAGTAGAAAGGCCTATTGTCAACAGGTAGACGTTCTATGTAGATGGGGTGTGGCGTTATATGGGCCAGTAAGAAGGAGATGCTGAAAGAGCTGACTGAAGGCCAGATCCAGAAAGGCTTTGTGGCTGTGGCTGTTGGCTGTGTACCTGAAGATATGTGTACACAGCAGCAAACCCCTGACAAAACAAGAGTCTTTTGATGAAAACTTATTTGGTTCCACGTGGGGGTATCAGAACAAAACCCCAATTATATGATTCTTTAAACTTCCCTACAGCAAATTTATAGTTATAAAAATATCTTGAGTTATCAGCCTTGACTTACATTTTCTTTCAACGCTGTTTAGAGCAATTCTACAAAATAGAGAAAAAAGTTAATTAGAACTAAAGCAGGAAAAGTTTAATTCTTGTTTTCAATAAGAAGCTGGCTTCAGTTCATAGAGGCTTAACAATAATTCTATTTTGTGACTAACAGTAATTACTCATGAATAATTATGGAATAGAAATGTGAAAAATATCTAATTAGAAAATAAACAACTTCCCCAAATTAGGTATTTATTATTGCAATTAGGTATTATTAGAACCAATAATGACACGATGGCAACACAAGATATTAATGAATACATTGTTAGCCATTGTATGTATTTTGTTATGTCAGAAATCAATTTGACATTTTCTGAAGACATTTAGTTGAAACTGTTATTGCCAATGTAAACAATCTAGGGTGATAATTCCACATTTTAGCTACTGTATTAATCATACATCCAATTAAAAGCAGACTTTCTTGCTGTGATGAAGATAGATCTGTCTCGGTTAATTGAAAGGGGAAATACCTTGAGAAATTGTGATGATGTGTAGGGTCACCCTGTTAGTTCAGATTTTACAAGAAAAGTATCCTAAATATTGCATTAGCTCAGAGAAATAATACAGGTACTAGACTTCTCTAAGGAAAGGCTTAATTAAGAAGAGAGATTTAATAAGCCTTTAAAGAGGCATTTTGAAACTTTGTGGTTGCCATGATAGTCTGGAATTGTCATATTTAACTTTATTCACGTAAGAGTTAGTGTATTATTTTAGAATAACTTTTTAGTGAGCCAGAAATATAGGAGGGAGGCTTGCACTGCCCTTATAGGCTCTGTGAGTATCCCTTAGCTAATTTTTGGATTTCAGAGATATAGTGGCAGTTCAGCACTCACTCTGAAGTACACACGTAATATTTGGCTCTCTTGAGAGACCTGGCTCATGCAGTGAAGGAGGGGCACACAAGGCCTGCCCCAAGAGTCTTTGTAACAGCAAGGAAAGGATAAATTTCTGACCAGGTTTGGGGCCCTATTGGTTTCTAAGACACAACTTAAATTTCCACATTAGCTCATATTCTCTAAGGCTCCTGGACCAGGTCAACCCAGTGCTGGCTTGAGCCATGATGACCTGGGACACATTTTATTGACTGGTCCATGAAAGAACCAACCTCTAAGGCAGCTATGATATCTTGCTAAGGTGATTGGATTTTGTTCAATGTAGGGTTTTGTTTATAAATTGGAAGAACTGAAATTAGCCGAAATGGAAAAAAGAGAATTGGTCACTTTATGGAACAGGTACATTGAGAAAGACACCATTGGGATTTATGCCTCCTGGTGAGATATTTATTGTAAGAATGTTTTACTGTAAACAATACTGTAAGCTTAGGTGATGCCCTCCAGCTGCGCACATGATACCACTCGAGAGTGGAAGTCTACACATTGAACTTGGCTTTCAATCCTGTAGGAATTCTAAGACCACGGTGGAGATACGATTTTGGACTGAAAAATGCATATGAGACCCACAGCTGTTTGGAGAATTTATAGGCTTGAGTATAGGGAGTGCAGGGTAGGAGAAGACATCCTCTGTGCTTGGACTTAGGTCAGCTTCTAGGTGGGTGATGAAAGAAAATGAATTAACAATTATTGAGTACCACTACGTACCAGGTTCTATGATTACCTCATTCATTTTTTTTAGCTCTATGAGTTAGGTATTATCCCTGTTTTACAGATTAGGAATTTGGAGAAACTAAGACAGTTGTCCAAAGCCATACATTTAGTTCTTATCAAAGTTGAGATGTAAAGCAATTTTTGTCTGTGTCAGTAAATCCATGCTCTTTCCAATACTAGGCTACCTCCTAATAAAGGACGTAGGTTTTCTTGGGATCCACTTAGGACAGGTGTCCAAGGATACCTTGGTAGGATATCACTTTAACTGGAGAGAGTATTCTAGCTTTATCAATGTTTTCTCCTCCCTCTTCTCCCCTCTCCACACCCTCTTGAGACTAGGGAGACCCCCACATATATTTCATTCATTTTATAATTCTTTACAGAATGATGGAAATAGCCTAGGCTCAGACTAGTCATCAACTGAGTCTAGATGAGAAATTGCCATTTACTTCATCAATATCAGACATGTTTTAGATTTTGAATCTGCTGCTGCTTGATTAGACCTTATTTGTAAGTGCTCTGAAAGAAGAGCTAAGAGCATAGGCTCTGGAATCAAATAAATCTTGACTTGTATCTATTTTTATCTCCTCAACAAAGCCCTGTTACTCTGGGTAAATTATTTAACTTCTCTGAGTTTCAGTTTCCTAATCTGTAAAATGGGGATGAAACAACGAATGCATGCTCCACTTAGCAGGTGCTCAAGTACATGGAAATGAAAAACAGGAGAAAATGCTTTCACAACACTGTTTATCCAAACAACAAAAGAGAAAACGTGAGTCTTTTAAACCTCACAACTAGAATTTTCTGCCCTGTGTATTAACAGCCGAGAAACAACTCCAGCAGGTTACCTGCAGTGATCTGTGAAGCACAAAAGGTTTGCAGAGAAACTCAGATCATCCATCAGCAAAACAGAACAAATTGTTTCTTAAGGCAATCATATAATCTTGCTATCATTTCCTTAATTCTAACTCTTACTTTCAACTATGATTCACATCTGCAGTTGTACTTTGAGGTGCACAGTTGGAAAATGGCTTTTGTTGATAAAATAAAAATTGTGAATTTTCATTTTCTTTCTTATGCATTATCAACAAGTCTCAATGCTACTCCTACATTACCACATCATCTAACTCAGCCTATTTACCTATGTACAAATCCTCAGTGGATGGGGAAGAAGAAGGAGAAATACTGGCCTTTTTAACTCATCTGAGCAGCATGGGAACACTTGTTTTCCATTTGGACCTCTGTTTCCTTCAATGACTGTCCATCTGCATAAAGAACCTTTTACTTCCCTGAGCGTTGACCAAAATCTGAGAGAGCCCACCACATGAGATCCTTAAAAGTTAAAAGCAGGAAAAGCACGAAAAAGCACCCATGGGACTTCTTTCTAGTGCCTTTGCACCTAGCCTTGCTGTGGCAAGCTGTCTACCAGAGAACAAGTGACTTTTCACTGAGCCACATAGCCATTGTTTATGAGGCTATTTCTAACTCACTCTCTAGACTTTTGACACAGTGAAAAAGATAATCTTGTGAGTGAATGACTTTGAGGCTTGATGAACACTCACAACAATAGTTGAAGAGCTAATATGTGTGTGTTTGCAAGCACATGCATGAACTCACTGGGGCCTGTGTTGGACTGTGAGGTGGTCGCTTTCAATCTCATATTAAATTATTCTCTTTGAGATGAAAAATAAATCTACTTTTTTCTTCCAGGAAAATCTATTCATTATTCCTTCTCAGTTTCTTTAGTTTTGAAACAAGTTAACTGTGTAGAGTGAAGGCCTGGAACTAGGGGCTATGTGTGATCCATTCGTCGAGCAGAAAGCACGAAATAGGCCATGAGGGATCTGGAGCTTAAGTGTAGTGAACTCCGGAGAGCAGTAGCAAAGAATCACAGTGCCCACAGCCAGCTACACCGAGAACCAAAAACAGGTCATTGGCTTCTGCCCTGCAATTCACGGTAACTGCCAGCGATATTTCTACATAGGGGAACACACGTTACACAACAGCTCTCTTTGCAGGAAACCTCCATCCTGGGGAGTTGAAATTGCATTAGGATTACTTCTCTGCAAGCACGCTGACACCAATATGCAATATGTGGTATGAGAAACCAAAACGCCATTAATCTAAAGCAGGAACTTAAACAATTGCATCTAACTCTGGAAGAATTCCATTGAATTAGAATGCCTTTCTAAACTGAAACTGCTTTGACTGAATTCAACATTGCAAATAAAGATTTAAATTTAGCAAAACAATCAGATTTAAATGTAAATGACCTACTCCCACCTTTATTCCAACTTTTTAATTGGAATCTTTGGAATTGAATAAATGTATTCATTCATTCATCCATCCATTCATTCAATATTTATTGAGTATGTATTCAAGGACGTACTTTGTGCTAGGGATTAGGATTACAAATATGAATAAATTATGATCCCTGACTTCAAGAAGTGTGCAGGACAATGGTGAAGACAGATGAGGAATCAGATAGGTATAACACAGTTTGACAAGGGTTCATCAAAGACACTGGAAGTACAAAAGACACTACTTCACTTGGGTTCTCAGTTTATTGAATTTTGATGCTGCGCAGCCAGTGTCTTTAAACTAGGGTGCCTACCCCAGTTAATCTGCAATCTACATTCAGAAAGGACAGGAGAGTGCCAACCAGTATTGTGCCACCTTTCCTAGAAGGAAATATTTCAGGAATATTTCAACTGGACTTGACCTAGAAATCCTCATTATATTAATAACCGGCTCTGGAAGAGATGTCACACTTCAGCCCTTGCCCACCTTCCATGAGAAAGCGTCTTGCTCGTGACTTTACATTCATAAATACGCTCACAATGCCAAGGGATGTTTTTTTCTTCCATCAATTCATTAGATCTGCTCACATGAATTATTTATATGCAGTGCTAAAAATGATTCTGAAACATTACAAGAATTCAATATCAGTTTTCACAGTGGGATTTCATCATTTTAGCATTGCAGTATGGTAGCCTAATGCAATACTAATAAGATATGGTGCTAATAGGGTACAACGAGAATTCTCTCTAATATGCAAACATTTCCATGTTGTCTTATTATTTCTTTTAAGTTAATATGCTATGGTGATAATATGATGAAATGAATTAGCTTCATATCATTGTCTGCATGAGTTGTGCATATTAACGGCATCTTTCTTCCCCCACCCCTCCTTTGAATTTACTTGGAATGAGCTTGAAAACTTACCCTGTAGTTATGCTTATGTTAATGAGGCTGTTTAGTAGGAAACATCCCTGCCGTTGCTTAGCCAGCTGGAGAAACAATAGATGCGTATCCCCTCTCTTTGGAATGAAATGTTTCCTGGCCTCCCTTCAAAGGGTCTATCTCCATCAGGCTGCTTTAGTATTCTCCACTTGTTCACAATCTCAATCCACCCATGTGTTAGACATTTTACCAGCAACATTTAACCAGATTGTATATTTCTATTAGATATGAAGCAAATCTTTTCCAAGAGAAACTGAACGCATGGCCAACTGGCCCAAAGCTTCGGAATATTTAAACGCACACACACACACACACACACACACAGACACACACACACAGACAAACCTACATGCATATATACATGAAATGCATAGAAACATACACATATTTGTGTGTGTGGATTATGTATAGACATGTTTACATATGTATACAGACATATACATATGTGCTGCTTTGTTTTTGTGTGTAAATTACTTAAAAGTTTATGGAATTCATGCCATAACCAACATTTCTTTTCTGGCTGTTAGATCCTGGGTGGATTAGGTCCAGTGAGTATGAATCTTCCAGATTTCAGTGTTTATTCATTTTCAAATACATAACCAAAAGCCAGATGCTTATCCAAATCTTAGCTGACATTTGCAAATCACGTATTTCTCACCCAAACCTGTGTGACCTTTCCTCTGGAGTTGCTATCAGGTTCGACGAATTCAGTTTCAGAAATCCCAGATGTCATTGCTCTCAGGAGACTTCTAAAGCTCCTTCTTAGCCTTTCAATCAAGTTTCTTCAAAAGGTACCTTAATAAGGATCGGGGCCATACACCAGGCTATATGGTGTCTTAGTGCAAACCAGCAAAAGGTGCCTGTTTGGACCAGCACAGTTCCTCAGGAAGGAGTGTGGTGGGTGAAACTAGGCTGGACTTCTGTTTCTTCTCATCCACTCGGATAGGCTTTCTTGGGTTGCAACTCCAGTGTTTTGTCTCTCCCTTCTAGGAACACCTCTGAGTGGGAATGTTTCTATCTTAATGGTAGTTTGAGGTTGTACAACAGCAATACAATTCTGATCCAACTACATTTAACCTACCTGTAGCTCATTTCTTCATTTGCAAAATGAATAAAGATATGATCTCTGGTGACCTCCAAATTTGAACACTATCATCTACGATTGAACGTGATAAACCTCTTCATCATTTTAATGGGAGAAATAATGAGTTTCTGCATTTGGTGGGAGAAAGAGAATACTATGAAAAAAAAAGTAGGTCTAAAAGAAAAGCAATGTGGGCAATTTCAAATATTACAGTTTGGATTCTGGGCTTTCAATAGGATTAAGTATAAGTAATATGCTTTCTTAATAAAGGAAGTTACTAAGAAGAATGCAGGTGTGTTGCACATCTGCAAGATGCAACTACTGGCAAATATCAGTGGGTTGATTATTAAGCTGAAGCCGAATATGTAACATTTGAAAGACATTAGTAAAATGTATATTTTAGGGCCTTGTAATATGACCTTGGTTATTGGAATAAAATATTGTGATTAGACTATGTGGAGGACCACCCCAAATGCCACCCCAAAATATTCCATTTGACCTAAGTATTATTTTGAGCTAGAGGCAAATGAGATCAACAGATTCAGAAAGAAGTGTTCTTGGAGCTTCTCTTCTCTGAAAGCAGAAACTGGCCAGGCACGGTGGCTCATGCCTGTAATCTTGGCACTTTGGGAGGGCAAGGTGGGAGATTGCTTGAGCTCAGGAGTTAGAGACCAGCCTGGACAACTGTCTGTACAAAACAATAGAAAAAGTAGCCAGGCATAGTGGCACAGGCCTGTAGTCCCAGCTGCTGGGGAGGCTGGGGTGAAAGAATCACCTGAGCCCAGGAGGTCGAGGATGCCGTGAGCTGAGATCGTGCCATTGCATTCCAGCCTGGGAGACAGAACGAGAACCTGTCTCAAAAAGCAAAAACAAAAATAAAACAAAACAATAACAAAAAGCAACTCCTAAGAAATAAGAACAATCTCCTCTCCTGTGGAAGTTTTACAGCTATGAAGAAGATGGAAAGTTGGCACCAAGATGGACCTGCCCAACCTTACCTTACTCCCCCATATATTTACCTTCCTACAATATGCAGTTCCTACAAGCCTAAAACCTTTGTTTTGTTTTGTTTTGTTTTGTTTATCTCTTCTCTGCAAATTTACTCTTCTTTATTAAAATCCTATATATACCCCAAGTTTTAACTACCCCTTTGTGTTGCTCATCACTGAGTTTCTCAGCGTTTACGCTTGCTTGTCATGTTAATAAATTCTGCTTGCTTTCTTCTTGTTAATATCTCTTTTGTTTTAATTTTCAGGGGCCCAGCCAGCCATAGAACCCAGGAGGGAAGAGGAAAATAATTTTTCCCCTTTCTTATAACTTATAAGAGGACAAAGATGGATTTTTTAATGAAAGTACTCCCAACGGCTCTGATAATAGGAAAAATGGTGCCAAATCTCCTTTACTCTACATCAGATGTGAATACATATTTGGATCGTTTTTGTCTACATTCACCTAAGAAAGAATCAGATTTATTCTGAGGTCTATGAATGACTTCCTCTTTGTATATCACATTGGACAATGGAGAATAAATGAATATTGGGAGAGAGTCCATCGATTCACCTTTGAATCAATTCAATTTCTTTAGCAGACCACTATTTCCCTGAAAGTTACAGTTATTTCATTATAATTTTATGCTTCTCTTCCTTTCTCTACTAAGACCTAGTCAGAGCAGATGGCCTTTTTGCAGCTCTGTAGCCAGTGTAGTTGGCTTTTCTGGTATAATTTTGCATCTTTTCCTTTCTTCACAGTTCCCTCTTAAGGTAGCTAGCTTAACCGGGGTTAGAAATGTACTCATCACGTGCAACATTACTTAAATATAAAATTTCACTGTAGCATTGATGAAAACTTTTTAGGCTCAAAAATGTCATCAACAAAGAGTCTGGTGCTTCTTTAATTATCCGATTTCCAAAGCTATAGTACATAATTCCTTGTTTAATCAGAGCTTAAATTCTGAAGAAACTCATATGGATGACATTTCCTCTCAATTTTGAATGGGGATTATTTTAAGAGGATACAGAACTTAGAAATATTTCAATGGAGCTGATATTTAAAGCATATTTAGTGGCATTTATGTTTTAATCTGCTTATTGACTAGGCATTAAAGGGAGCTGTTAGCATTTTAGCAGTGATTAAAAGAACCAGAAATTGTTTGATATAATGAGCAAGGCAGTATTTCCAGAATGTGGTGCTAATAATTTTTTTTAACTTACAGAATGATGTAGCCTCTTCTCAGTGAGGCATTGCCATATGAAAAACTTTTATTTGGACCTTTTCCTTTCTGCTACTGGTACAAGAAATTCCATTTACAGATACATTTTCCCCAATTGCATAAAACATAAAGATTTATTGAATTCCATTGTTAAGCCACTTTCTTATCTTATGTATTATCAGAATCAACTGCCACAAAAGTAATTATGAAAGCAAAAATAACAATTGTTACCCAGGGTCTATATGAGGCTCTGTACAAGATATCAGACATGCTAAGGTAGAAAAAAACAATTCTTCTCTCAAGGAACTTCCATACCAAAAATTGTCATTCTGTAGTACAATACCTGGCATATCTAGAAAGTCAATAATACTTACTGAATAAATGAATGAGTGAATGATTTGGCCCTAATCACCAAGGCAATTTATTGAATGATTACTAACTTCGCAATCAGCTATTACAATCTACTCCATTTAGGCTTTGTTTGCATAATGGCAAAACACCCATCAGATCAGTAACTTTAGAAAAACAAATAGATTTTTTTTTTTTTTTTGAGACAGGGTCTCCCTCTGTAGCCTCTGTCATCCAGGCTGCAGGCTGCAGTGCAGGAGCTCCATATCAGCTCACTGCAGCACCGACCTCCCCATCTTAGGTGATCCTCCCACCTCAGCTTCAGAATAGCTGGGACCACAAATGCATGCCAAGCTAATTTTTTTTTTTTTTTTTTTTTTTTTGGTAGAGGTGGGGTTTTGCTTTGTTGTTCAGGCTGGTCTTGAACTACTGGGCTCAAGCGATCCACTTGCATCAGTCTCCCAAAGTGCTAGGATTACAGGGGTAAGCCAATGCTCCCAGTCTGTTTTTTGATCACTTATATAAAATAATAGATCATTTAATGCACTTCTTTATTTTTTCAAGTTGTCTTTGTTGCAACAATTGTTTGTTTGCTTGTTTTTTGAGACAGGATCGCGCTCGGTCTCCCAGTATGGAGTGCGGTGGCACGATCTCAGCTCACTGCAACCTCTGCTTCCCGGGCTCAGATCCCCCCACCTCAGCCTCCCGAGTAGCTGAATAGACAGGCATGTGCCATCATGCCTGGCTAATTTTTGTATTTTTTTTCTTTTTTTTTTTTTTGTAGAGACAGGGTTTTGCATGTAGCCCAAGGTGGTCTCAAAGCCCAGGTAGACTCGAGCAATCTGTCCAATCTCTTGCCTCCCAAAGTGCTAGGATAATAGGCATGAGCCACTGCAACCAGATGCAACATTTTTTTTTAAAATCCAGAAAAAAATAGATAGAGGTTACCAAAATAGCAGAGATTTATCATTTAAAAAGCAATAGCTTTCTTGAGCTGTGACGTGTGTATGCTCATCACTGCCAGTAGATATATAATCAAAGCTCTTTTTCGTTGTTTTCTGTTAATATTGGTGACCCCAAACAATAAGGTGAGTTTCTGAAACATATATATTTAAATTGAGCCTTTTTTTCAGCCAAACCATTTAATTCAGTTTTACTTAAAATACTCAGTGGTACCAAAGTAGGTTTTATTTAATTTTCTTCATTACTTTTTTCAAATGTTGCATATTCTTTGAGACAATTTTTTCCTTTGTATAGGAATCAATTTTGTTTAAATACAGAAACCATCCCCTATTTCTTTCCCAAAGAACATCAGAAAAATCTAAAAGGAACATTTATAGGTAACTTGGATATGAATATAAAGTAACAATAGCTGTAATAGTCTTTCTGTAAATATTGCTATAAAGTAAAATTAAAAGAATTGATCCAAGGAGTCAATGAGAGAACAAAAAGTAAGTTAAAAGAGCCTGGTATGCACCTCAATATCTCTATCTAGGGACTGCCTTTTTCATCTTGCTCAATTTCTACTTTAGACAAAATGAGAAAATACTACCTATGACCACATAAAATTGGCATTTCTTGGGCAATGGACATTATTCTAGGCATCAGGGGACCAGGACAAAAAGTTGAATTACAAGACTGTGAGTGGCTGGGACAGTAATGTCACACAAAGGAGGTTGGGTTAAGCTTAAAAGTAGTTTTCTTTTTTGTTCATTCTTTAATTCTATCTTTATTTGCACCATAAAAATTGTCAATGAATAATTAGGACTCATAAGCTTTCAAAATAGGGGAAGACAATAAAGATGAAAAACTGAGATATAACTGCATTTAATTTTCATAAAGTATGAAATTATTGAGGAATTCCCTTTCCATTTGGTTTAGGGTTGCTCATAGATGCAGTCCAGCAAACTCTAGTTTGAAGTAATACTTACCTTTTTTCTTCTTTGAATGATTAATTTTTTATCAATTTCTTGTAGGACTCTTGAACTTGGTCTTGACTCTTCATATATAACTAATTTGCATATGGATAATCACAGGGTATAAATATTTATTGACATTTTAGTTATCTGAGGATAAATTTTAAAAATGTCTCAAGTTCCTTTTACCCAGACCCAGTACATCATGTTTGACTATCAAGGAAAAAATATAAGACATACTAAATGACAAAAACCACATTTGAGGAGATAGACCAAGCATCAAAGCCAGGATGCTTGGTATACTCAGGATGTTGGAATTGTCAGACTGGAAATTTAAATCAACTATGATTAATATGGCATTTGCTTTAATGGATACAGTAAATATTATTCAAGAACAAATGGGTAATGTAAGCAGAGAGATGGAAACTCGAAGAAAGACTCAAAAAGAAATGCTAGAGATGAAAAACATTGTAACATAAATGAAGAGTACCTTTGATGTGCTTATGAGATTAGATACAGGTAAAAAAATTCTTTTTGAGCTTGAGGATATTTCAGTAGAAACTTCCAAGACTGAAAAAGAGAAAAGAAATGACTGAAAAAAAATAGAACAGAATATCAAAGAACTGTGAAAATGAAAACACAACTTATCAAAATTTGTGATGCAGTAAAAATAGTGCTTAGTAAGAAATTTATAGCATTGAATGTATATATTATAAAACAGAAAGACCTAAAAAATCAATAATCTAAGCTTCCATTTTAGGAAACTAGAAAAAGAAGAGCAAATTAAGTCCAGAATAATAATAAGAAAAGAAATAATAAAAATTAGAAAAAATCAATAAAATTGAAATAGGAAATCAGTGGAGAAAATCAACAAAACCAAAAACTGGTTCTTTGGAAAAAGTCAGTAAAATTGGTAAGCCTCTGACAAGCCTAATTAAGAAAAATAGGGAGATAACACGAATAACTAATATCAGAAATGAAGAAGAAGCATCATTACAGATCTCATGGACATTGAAAGAATAATAAAATAATACTTTGAAAAACTCTATGCCACAAATATTATAATCTAGATGAAAGTGATCAATTCCTTCAAAGAAACACTCTGCCAAAACTCACCCAAGGAAAAATAGGCACTTTCACAGGACCATATCTATTGAGGAAATGAAGTCAATAATTAAAAGACTTCTAAAACGGAAGACATCAGGTATTAACGGTTCACTGGTGAACCAAATGCCAAACATTTAAGGAAAAAAAAAGTACCAATTCTCTACAATCTCTTCTGGAAGATAGAAGCAGAGGAATATACTTACAAACTCATTCTATGAGGCAAGTATTACCCTAATACCAAAACTAGACAAAGTTATTATAAGAAAAGCAAACAACATACTAATATCCTTTGTGAACATAGTTACAAAATTTCTTAATAAAATATTAGCAAATAAAATCCAACAATGTATAAAAAAAGTTATACACTATGACCAAATAAGTCTTATCATAAATCTGCAAATCTGGTTCAAAATTTCAAAATCTATCACATGCACAGGCTAAAGAAAAAGAATCACATAATTATCTCAATAAATGCAAAAACGCTTTTGAAAAAAATCCAACATGGATTCATGTTGGAAACTCTTAGTAAACTAGAAATAGAGGGGGATTTCCTCAATTGGGTAAGAAATATCTACAAAAAATCCACAGCTAAGAACTTACTTAATGCTGAGACATACAAAACTTTCTCACTAAGATCAGGAGCAAGGCAAAGATGTCCCCTCTCACCGCTATTTTTCAACATCATACTAAAATTCTTAGCTGATGCCAAAAGAAAAGAAAATGATATAAAAGATATACTGATAGGAAAGGAAGAAATAAAACTGCCTTTGTTAGTAGTGACATGATAGTCTATATAGAAAACCCAAAATAATTAAAAAATTCCTGGAATTAAAAACTAATATAGCAAAAGTTGCAGCATATAAGGTTAACATACAAGAATCAACCACTATAAATCTAACAAAAACATATTCATTATCTATATGAGGACCCCTGAAAACACTGATGAAGCCTGGGTGTGGTGGGTCTTGCCTGTAAACTCAGCACTTTGGGAGTTCAAGGCAGAGGATCACTTAAGGTTAGTAGTTCGAGGCCAGCCTGGCCAACATGGTGAAACCCTGTCTCTTCTAAAAACAGGAAAATTAGTGAGGCTTGGTGGTGCACATGTGCCATCCCTGCTACTTGGGAGGCTGAGGCATGAGAATCACTTGAATCCAGGAGGCAGGGGTTGCAGTGAGTTGAGACCATGCCACTGCACACCAGCCTGGGCAACAGAACAAGATTCTATCTCAAAAACAAACAAACAAACAAACAAAAACATGTTGATGCAAGAAATCAAATAACTAAATAGAGAGATATTCTATGTTCATGGAAAGGAAGAATCAATATAGTCAAGATGTCAGTTCTTCCCAAAATGACCTATAAATTTAATGCAATTCCAAACAAATTCCAGCAAATTGTTTTGCAGATACTGACAAATTTCAACTAAAGTTTATATGAAGAGGCAAAAGACTCAGACTAGCCATCACAATATTTAAGGAGAAGAAAAAAGTTGGAAGACCGACATTACCCTTTATCAAGACTTAATATAAAGCTACAGTAATCAAGATTGTGTCATATTGGTGAGAGAATAAATGAACAGATCAATAAAACAGAATACAGAATCCAGAAATAGATCCACATAAATATAGTCAACTGATCTTTGAAAAAGGAGAAAAGGCAATTAATGGAACAAAGATAGTTGCTTCAACAAATGGTGCTGGAACAATGGAAAATTCACATGAAAAAAACAAACCAGATACAGACCTGGCACCCTTCACAAAAATTAACTCTAAATGGATCATAGACCTAAATGTAAAATGCAAGATCATACAACTCCTAAGAGATAACACAAGAGAAAATATACATAATGTTGGGCTTGGCAATGACTTTTTTGATATAAGACCAAAGGCAGAAACCACAAAAGAAATGAATAATGGCTGGGCATGGTGGCTCACACCTGTAATCCCGGCACTTTGGGAGGCCAAGGCAGGCAAATCACGAGGTCAGGAGTTTGAGACCTGCATGGTGAAACCCCATCTCTATTAAAAATACAAAAAAATTAGCTGGGCATGGTGGCAGACACCTGTAATCCCAGCTACTTGGGAGGCTGAGGCTGGAGAATCACTTGAACCCTAGGAGGCGGAGGTTGCAGTGAGCCAAGATTGTGCCACTGCACTCCAGCCCAGGCAACAGTGTGAGACTCCATCTCAAAAAAAAAAAAAAAAAAAAAAGAAAGAAAGAACGAAAGAAAGAAAAAGAAATGAATAATAAGCTGGACTTTATTAAATTTAGGACTCATGCTACGCAAAAATAAAAGACCTACTGCCAAAAGAACAAAGAGACAAGCCACTGATTGATAGAAATATTTAAAAAGTATATCTTATAAGAGACTGTTATTTAACATATACAGAGAACTCTTAAAACTCAACAACAAGATAATGAAAAACCCAATTAAAAATGGGCCAAAGGCTTTAACAGACAACTCACCAAAGAAAACATACAGATGCTAAATGAACATATGAAAAGATGCTCCACATCATATATCATTAGGAAAATGCAAATTAAAAAAACAATGAGATACCACTGATATACATTTCGGACAGGCCATAATCCAAAACACTGACCACACCAAATGCTAATGAGGATGTGGAGCAACAGGAACTTTCATTGCTCGTGGGAATAGAAAATGGTATAGCGACTTTAGAAGACAGCTTGGCAGTTTCTTATAAAACTAAATATGCTCTTAGCATGCAATCCAATAATTGCCGTCCTTGGTATTTACCTAAATGGTTGAAAACTTATGTCCACACAAAAACATGAACGTGGATATCTATAGCAGCTTTATGCATAATTTCCAAAACTTGGAAGCAACCAAGATATCCTTAAGCAGGTGGCACGTGCAGACAATGGATATTATTTAGTGCTAAATGTCAAGCCATAAATAGACATGAAAGAACTTTAAAAGCATATTACCAAATGAAAAAAACAATCTGAAAACACTATATACTACATGATTTCCTACTATATGACATTGTAAAAAAGGCAAAACTATGGTAACAATTAAAAAAACCGTAAAAAATATCTGTTCTCAGGGGTTTGTCAGAGACACATAGGCAGAGCACAGAGGAATTTTGGGGCAGTGAAACTATTCTGTGTGATACTATAATGGTGGCTACATGTCATTATACATTTGTCCAAAGCCACAGATTATATAACACAAATAGTAAACTCCAATGCAAATTATGGACTTTGTCTGATAATGACGTGCCAATGTAGGTCCATTAATTGTAACAAGTGTACCACTTTGAAGGGGGATGTTGATAGTGGGAGAGGCTATCCATATGTGGAGCCACAAGATATGTGGGAAATCTATGTACCTTCCCCTCAATTTACCTGTGAACCTAAAGCTTTTCTAAAAAATAGTTAATTTAAAAATACATCTAACAACAATTACAAGTCTTTTGAATAGCTTCCATTTATTTAGTACTTACTATATTACCAATACTCTACTAAAAGCTTTTTATACCTTATATTGTGAATTTCTCCTAAATGTTTAAGGTGGTTATTATTTCCATTTAACATTTGAAAAAAACCCTGAGGCTTTCAGACATGAAAGAATTTGCCAAGGTCACATAACTAGAAGGCGATAGCTCTGAGAACTCAATTCAGACCTGTGTGACCTAAGAGTACATCCTTTAAAAAATTGTGCTCTTAAATACACTAGCGAATTATTATACAATTATGCATTGTTTATAAGCAACCATCAAATGTCCATTCATGGTATCATGATTTAATTATGCCTATGTTTAAAGAAGAGGTTCTTTTCAGAATAGAATTAAACCCACTTTTTACCTATTGCAGTGGTTTGGTTTCAAAGTGTGAACTGAGTCCTTTTGAATAACACATACACAAATATATTTGTGTATATACACAATATACTCAAATCTTAGGATAAAATTTTACTCTACCTCCCTCCACTTTAGAAAGAAATCTGGGTATTGAGAGAATGAAGTAGTTATATAAAGAGAGCACAATGCAAAGTAATTGTTGCCTAACATTTCTAGAACTTTCTCAAGAGGATATTGATGTCAGTAAATGTGTTTTAGCTTCTCAGGACACATGCTGGGCACTCCATATATATTTGTCAAAGAAACAAAGCTTAGGGATAAGCATCAGTGCATAAAGAACTTTGGCGATTTTGGGCTCATCTATAAGATTTTCATGGAACAAACTAACAGAAATGCTGTCATCTTAACTCCATTAGTAATGGGGAGATTTGCTCAGCTGATTATAAAGCTAGTTTATGACTTTACTCTTATGAAATAAGGAAATAGAGCTATAAAATGTTAGCTAAAGTTAACCAAGTTGACTGGCTCGTGTTGAATTGCAATGTGGCCATACTTTTTATTCCTTCTTGAACACACGTAAAACAAGAATGGCAATGTAAGAGTTATCCCGTTTACCAAAATTACAAAACATATTAGATACGTTTTTTATTTTCCTTAGAGACAGGTTCTTGCTCTCTCACCCAGGCTGGTGTGCAGGAGTGCAGTGGCCACTCAGAGCTCACTATATCAGTCCAGCTCACTGCATCCTCCAGGCTCAAGGGATTCTTCCACCTCAGCCTCTTGAGCAGCTAGGACTACAGAAGTGCACCACTAAACCTGGCTAGTGTTGAATTTTTTTTTTTTTTTTTTGTAGATAGAGTATTTCACAATCTTGCCCAGGCTGGTTTTGAACTCCTGGGTGATTCTTCTGCCTCTGCCTCTCAAAGTGCTGGGGTTACAGGGTGAGCCAACACACCTGACCTAGATACATTTTAATGAGATTTTTTTGGGACTGCGTCTATTCAAAAGAACAATGAACTATTGGGTTAATTTTATTGGTTAATTTCATTTAAAAACTCCACAAAAAACAAAGAGAAGCCCTCTGCCCCAAATCCAAACCCCAAACACACTAAACAGTACCAAGAAAACTCTTTATCATGAACACCATCACCCACTTTAGACCAGCAATCGGTAGTGTGAAAGTGAGACCATCTCATCCTAAATCTGGCACCCCTCAAAACTGATGCATATCCAGAGAGAGGCAATATCCTCCTCATTATCTCAGACTGCCCTTAAAAAAACTCCCTTTTAACTTTTCAGCAATTGGCACTGTTAACTGTCCACTCATTCTTGAAATTCACTCATCTCTTGATTTTATGATAATATTTAAAATTGGCTCTTTTTTGGCTGAGACAATTCTTTATTTACATATTAATTGATTCATTTATCTATTCTATTTAATATATAAATTAATTACTCATCTATTCAAAAACACTTGCATACAGTAAACTGAATAAATCATTGGCTTAGTGAATTGTCACAATATGAACACGTTTATTTAAAACTATCTAGATCATGAAATAATCTATGACCATCACAACAGAAGCACTCCTTACACACTTTCCCAGTCACTGCTCCAAAAACACTATTATACTGACTTTCATCAACATAGATTAGTTTTGCCAGTTTTTTGAACTTTATATAATTAAATAATACAATGCTCTTTTTGTTTTCTGACTTCTTTGCTCAATCTTACGTTTGTAAAACATAATATTATAATTAAAATTAATCATGTTAGTGCATGAGGCAATATTTCTTTTTTTTAAAATTTATCTGGTTACTCATTTATTCAATAATAATTCATTGAGCACTGGCTAAGTTTGACTCTATAAATACAAAGTCGTATAAGATAAAGCTCTTGACCACAAAAAAAATTGTTTGCAGCTTATCCTAGAATATAGCTACTGGACCAGTAACATACTAAAGTGTCTATTCTAACAGGTTCTATTATGGTAGCATACACAGGGTGATATACATAGGAGGAGACAAGAATCTAAATCAAATTCAGCCACTCAAGGAAAACTTGAGGCAATATTTCATATATTTTCGTTGCTTTCTAGTACATGATTGTATGATTATACCACATTTTTTTTGAGACAGAGTCTAGCTCTGTTGCCCAGGCTGGAGTGCAGTGGCATGATCTCGGCTCACTGCAACCTCCACCTTCCAGATTCAAGTGATTCTCCTACTTCAGCCTCCTGAGTAGCTGGGATTACTTACAGGCATGAGCCACCATGCTCTGCTAATTTTTTGTATTTTTAGTAGAGACAGAGTTTCACAGTGTTGGCTGGGCTGGTCCCGAACTCTTGACCTCAGGTGATCCGCCCGCCTAGGTTACCCAAAGTGCTGAGATTACAAGTGTGAGCCACCATGCCCAGCCAATACCACAATTTATTTATCGATTCTACTGCCAATGAATACCCTAAATTTTTGCAAGTTTTGACTATTATGAATGGTGCTGTTAGGAACACTGTTATATATCTATTCTGCACATATGCATCTATTTTTCACAAGTAAATCCCTAAAACTAGAATTACTGAATTGCAAGCTATACATGTGATTGACTTTAGTTGACGGTGCCTGATTCCAAGGTGTTTCTGTCAATTAGCAAACCCACCAGCAGTTTATGGGAGTGCCAGTTCCTCCAAATCGTTGATAAATCAGTCCCTTTTATTTTAGTTATGCTGGTGAGAATATAGAGGTACCTCATAGTGGTTTTAATTTTCATTTCCTTGATAACTGTCAAAGTGGAGTATCTTGTCATATACTTACTGCTATTTGCATATCATTTTTTGAAACGTTTTGCTTATTTTTATATTGGTTTGTCTGTATTTGCTTTATTGATAAGTAGAAGTTTTCAAAAAATATATTCCAGGTATGAGTTATTTGTTGGACATATGTTTTGGAAATACCTTCTACCATTCTATGACTTAAATTTTTCTTCTCTTTTAGTGCATTTAATAAATGGATGTTCTAAACTCAAATGTAATGTATCAGTCTTTTCCTTTTTGAGTAGCACTTTTTATGTTCTGTTTAAGAAACCTTTGCCTACCTCAACATCATAAAATATTCTCTTATATTATTTTCCAGAAGTGTTTGTATTTTAGCCTTCCATTTGTGTCTGCAATCATCTGCTACTGACTTTTGCGTTAGTATAAGCATGGGGTTAAGATAAATATTTTTATATGAATACCCAATCTCATATGACCTACCACAATTTATTATAAAGAGTATTTTTTTTTTTTAAGGTGGAGTCTCAATCTGTCGCCCAGGATGGAGTGCAGTGGCATGACCTCGGCTCACTGCAACCTCTGCCTTCTGGGTTCAAGTGATTCTCCTGCCTCGGCCGGCCGAGTAGCTGGGATTACAGGCAGCGCCACCACGCCCAGCTAATTTTTGTATTTTTAGTAGGGACAGGGTTTCGACATGTTGGCCAGGCTGGTCTCAAACACCTGACTTCAGGTGATCCTCCTGCTTTGGCCTCTCAAAGTGCTGGGATTACAGACATAAGCCACCGTGCCTGGCAAGAGTGTTCCTTATTCACTGGGTTGCAGTATCAGCTTTGCCAGCTTTCAGTGAACTGCAAACATGTGATTCCTTTTGGGACTCAATACTGTTTCACTGGATTAATTGATTATCGTGTTTATACACCACATTATCTTAATTGTTGTAACTTTATAATAAATCTTTTTTTGCTTCAAAATTGTCCTGGGGCTGGGCACTGTAGCTCACACCTGGCACTTTTGTAGACCAAGGCAGGCAGATTGCTTGAGCCCAAGAGTTGGAGACCAGCGTGGTCTCCAACATAGTAAAATCCTGTCTCTACAAAAAATACAAAAATTAACCAGGCACAGTAGCATGCCCCTGTAGTCCCAGCCACCTGGGAGACAGGTGAGAGGATCACCTGAGCATGGGAGGTCAGGGCTACGGTCAGCCGTGATCACACCATTGCACTCCAGACTTGGTGACAGAGTGAGACCCTGACTCAAAACAAACAAACAAAATTGTCTTGATTTTCTTAGTCCTTTGAAGTTTCATATATATTTAAGAATTAATATGTTGAATTTTCCTACAATCAAACACAAAAACATGCTGAAAATTTGATTAGGATTGAACTGAATCAATCTAGGAAGGACTAACATCTCTACAACACTGAAACTTCTAATCAATGACCATGGTATATCCCTTTATTTCGGGCTTTTAAAATTTCTCTCAACAATGCCTTGTAATTTTATGTGTAGAGGTCTTACATAATTTAGTTGAATTTATTTTTATAAATATTGTGTTTCTGATACTATTATTAATAGTACCATTAAAATTTATTTTCTTTTTTAGCTGGCATGCAGAAATACAGTGTTTATATATTTACTCTATTAATTTTACCTAATATGTCTAATAGTTTACTTATGAAGATTATTTTTGAATTTCTATGTTCAATATTATGTAACTTCTGAATGAAAGTTTTTTTACTTATCTTTAAGCTCTTATTTTTTTTGCACTGACATTTAGACAATTGTATCCTTGACTCATTCAGTATCTCAAGGTAATTGCTTTCAGTCTTTTACCATTAAGTAGAATATTTGTTTAACTCTTTTTAGAGATAGATTTTGTCAGAGTAAGAAAGTTCTTTCCCATTTCTTATTTCCTAAAAGCTATTTTTTAAAGCATAAATATGTGTTGCATTTCATCAAATGCTTTTCCTGAATCTAATGAAATTATCATGTAATTTTGTTCCTTTTTATTACAGAAATTTAAATTAATTGATTTTTGAGTATTAAACGAACTTCATTTTTCAAATGAAACCACTTGGATATGATATATTATCTTTCTAGATCACTGGTTTTGCTTTGATAATTTTAAGATTGTGTATTTTTCTTTATGAGAGGTATTGGCCTGTGTCAGTTTCCTTTTTTGTCATATCTTTGTTCAGTTTTGTTATCAAAGCTATGAGGAACTTATAAAATAAGTTGGAAACTGTACCCTTCTTTTAAAAATATTTCTTGAGGAATTTGTGTAAAGTTAGTGTTATTTCTTCTTTAACTGTCTAGAAATATCCCCAGTAAATCTCTCTTGGCTTGGAGATTTCCCAAGCCAAGGAAGATTTTATACTGGAAGATTTTTCCAGTATAAAATACATTTCTTTAATAGAATTAGACAATTCAGGTGTTCTACTTATTTTTGTATCATTTTTATAAATTATATTTTCAAGTAACTTGTTCATTTCACATAAATTACATAATTTATTAGATACAATTTTTAATAATATTCTTTTTTTGATCTTTTTTAATGCCTATAGAAAAATTTTATTTCTGTCCCTATTTTATCTTCTGTCCCCTTTTTCCAATTTCTACTTTCTTTTATTTCCCATTGTTCAGCCTTGTCGATTTTTACTAATTTATCTAGTCCTTTCAAAAAACTTGTTTTTGACTTTAACACGGTCTGGGCCTACATGTCTGTTTAATTAGATTTCTCATTGTTTTTGTGGTCCTAATATGCTCTTTTTTGAAACGAGCACATTAGGACCACAAATAATATATTTTATTTATTTCTTTCTTTTTTTATTTATTTTTTATTTTTTTAGAAGTGGAGTCTTGCTATGCTGCCCAGGCAGAACTTGAACTTCTGGCCTCAAGTGATCCTCCTGTCTCAGCCTCTTAAAGTGCTGAGATTACAGATTTCTTTTACATTCCAATTGTTTTATTTATTTATTTTATTTATTTATTTTTTGAGACCAAGTTTCACTCTTGTTGCTCAGGCTGGAGTGCAATGGCATGATCTTGGCTCACCGCAACCTCTGCCTCCCGGGTTCAAGTGATTCTCCTGCCTCAGCCTCCCAAGTAGCATGCTCCACTACGCTCGGCTAAGTTTTTTGTATTTTTAGTAGAGATGGGGTTTCTCTACGCTGGTCAGGCTGGTCTCGAACTCCCGACCTCAGGTTATCTGCCCCCCTTGGCTTCCCAAAGTGCTGGAATTATAGGCATGAGCCACCGCACCTGGCCTGGTTTTATTTTTTTTAATGCCTCCTTATCCTTGACACTGTTATTCTTTCTGTAATTCCTATCCTTTTCTTAATACACCTGATTGGATCCTTCCAGATTAGCCTTTCCCTCTCTGTCAAGCCATTAAGACTACTTTTACTACTCAAAGGAAAATACAATTTTCTCTCTTTTATATCCTATAACAATCTGTCTTCTCCACTGTGCTAAGGGATGCCTGAAGGTAGGAACCTAGGTATATAGCAAATTGTCCCATACCCTAGAGAGAGAAAAAACGTGGTGTATTTAAGAGTTTAGTTATCCTTATTTCTATCCTATTTCTTTTTTCTTTGAACTTTCTTTCTAAGAGACTGTATCTGAAATATCAAGCAGAAGGAATATGGTGAGAATTTACAGAGTATTTAGATTCTTATGTTAATAGCACATAAAGCACAATTAGCAAAATTTACAGGAAAAAAACTCTGTCAGTATTTATAAAATTCCTGTGTTTGTTCAGCAGCATGATCTGGACAATTATATTTGGCTAAGGGCTTCACAAAAGCAGGGCTTCTAAGTTTGCACAGCGACACCCTAGTTCCTTGAATACTGTTGCTTAATTACTCATTGAGAGAATCCCCAAATTCCTTACCACTGAGAATCCTATCATTTCTGTACTCTTCTGGAACTTAAGGGCATGTGCATGGATAGAAGTACATGCTGTTACAAATTCATGCTGTGTCAACCTTACTAACTTGAATTCTAGCAAGGAATAGAGGTCACAGTCAAATTATAATGAGGAGCGTTTAAGAGGGACTATTTACAAAGTTTTGGTAAGGTGTAGTGCAACTACAAGAGTTCATGACATACCTTGGGAAAGTATAATGGCAGTATTCTCTTACTAACCTTGGAGATAGGTGATAAGAGGAGACAGTGATTGCCTGAGTGACAGACAGGGGTGGCTATTTGGAGATGGCTGTTTATAGGAGCTAAGACATTTGGCTTACGGATTGGACACAGCCTACCCATGATAACTCTGCATGGAAGGATCCGAGGGACTAATACTGAGATGTTACTTTTCTTCGTCTTGCCTTTCCATCTGTCACTCCTCTCTCCTTCCCTCCCTGCCTTCCTCCTTCCAGATCTCTTGCTAGCGTTCCCTATTGGGTAAACTCAATGGTAAGTCAAAGGATGTTGCCGTCTTCCAAACAGATCAGCCTCCCAGGGCACATAGCAGAGCCTGGGAGATTGGAGAGTGGATCACACTGAGAAAAGGCATCACTCCATTTTCCAAAAGTGAATGAAGAATTTTCACTTGAGGGGATAAAGGAACCCAGATGTCAGGAGCTGCAGTAGATGAGGTCAGAGGTTAGACAGACTGGGTTCATCCTGAGGCAAAACAGAGAGTAGAAAGAGAGCCTGTGTCTCGTGCTTTTTGTTTGCTGTCTCAGGTGTGGTTTTGTGTCTTCTGCCTGTCCTGCAGTTTCTCTCCTATGACAATAAAAGGTGGGTGTTACTATTAGCATTGGCCCAGTTACACAGAGAAAACATTCTAACACAAGGAAACAATTATAAACATAGCCCAGTTAATTATACAAAACATTCTTGGCTGCCATAATTAAGGCATAGTTCAATATTACTATCTGTGTAATTTAAAAAAAATTGTGAATAGATTTAGTAGGTACTTGTCTGGTGAACAAATAATGAGATCAGTGTCGCAGAAAGAATCTGATTAAGAAAAATTATTCACCAATCACTTGTTTTCTGCTGCTTTAGAAACTCCTTCTCACTATGGCACGGATAGAGAAGAATATGAATTTACTCTCCAAAAAGCCTGAAGCCTAAATTACAGGAAACTAGGGGATGTTTAATTCATTAAGCAGGAAGGGCTGAGGAATGAAGGATGATCCCACAGGGACATATGTGTATTCTTTGTGCTTCTGGTGCCTTTTCTGACTGGTTTCTTCCCCAGAGAAGTTTCTAGATTTCACAGCTCCCATGCAGATGTGAACCATGTGACAATGTGAAAAGTGGGTATCCAAAACCTGTACTTTCTTTTTGTTCACATACAATAATAGAAGTGTACATAATAGCCAAATACCTAGTTTTATAGATCCTTTAAATAGTTTGGAGATATAGGATATAATAGTATAAAACTGGACTTTGGATTTTGGTGTCAGATAAAAGTACAGGCAAGTCCTGGCAAACAAATACTTTTTCTGTATGAGTTCAGGCAAGTAGCTAACTTCACTGGGTCTTTAGGTTCTTTTCTGTAAAACAGGAATTATAGTTGACTTTTGAACAAGGTAGGGGCTTGGGGTGCTGACTTCCTGCACAGTAGAACTTCATGTATAGCTTTTGGCACCACCAAAAGTTAACTACTGATAGTCTACTGTTGACCAGAGGCCTTACCAATAATATAAACAATCAATTAACACATATTTTGTATGTTATATGTAGTATATATAGGCATATAGTATATTCTTAAAGTAAATTAAGCTAGAGAAAAAATATTATTAAGAAAATCATAAGAAAGAGAAAATGTATTTAATATTCATGAAGTGGAGGTCAGTCATCATCAGCCAGGCACAGTGGCTCACGCCTGTAATCCCAGCACTTTGGCAGGGTGAGGCAGGCTGATCATTTGAGCTCAGGAGTTTGAGACCAGCCTGGCCAACATGGTGAAACCCCGTCTCTACCAAAAATACAAAAATTAGCTGGGCATGGTCGTGTGCACCTGTAATCCCAGCTACTCTGGAGGCTGAGGCAGTAAAATGCACCTGTAATCTCAGCTACTCTGGAGGCTGAGGCAGAAGAATCCCTTGAACCTGGGAGGCGGAGGTTACAGTGAGCTGAGATCACACCAGTGCACTCAAGCCTGGATGACAGAGCAAGATTCTGTCTTAAAAAAAAAAAAATCATAAATATCATTGTCTTCATGTTGAATAGACTGAGGAGGAGGAGGAGGGTTTGGTCTTGACGTCTCAGAGGTGGCAGAAGTGGAAGATAATCTGCGTGTAAGTGGGCCCACACAGTTCAAACCTGTGTTGTACGAGTCAGCTGCCTATGTTCCTCATTGTACATGGTACATACATAAATCTTAGGGTTTCTTTTTAATTTGGTTTCATTTTGAGAATTAAATGAGACAACACATGTGGAGAACGTTCCCATTGTCAGGCATTTGGTAGATGCATAGTCACTCATGTTTTATACCTCTTTGGTTCTTTCTTCTCTAATAACCCATGTATCTTTCGTCGTCCTAATGTTCGCATTGTCTATGTAGGGTACCTTGTAAACGAGATTTTTTTTTTTTTTTTTTTTTTTTTTTTTTTTTTTGCGACGGAGTCTCGCTCTGTCGCCCAGGCTGGAGAGCAGTGGCACAATCTCGGCTCACTGCAAGCTCTGCCTCCTGGGTTCACGCCATTCTCCCAGTAGCTGGGACTACAGGCGCCCGCCACCACGCCCGGCTAAGTTTTTTTTGTATTTTTAGTAGAGACAGGGTTTCACCACGGTCTCGATCTTCTGACCTCGTGATCCGCCCGCCTCGGCCTCCCAAAGTGCTGAGATTACAAGCGTGAGCCACCGCGCCCGGCTGATTTTTTTTTTTTTTTTAAAGAGAGGAAAATGTTACTGAGCTGAGATGAGTATGGAAAGAATGGGAATGCAAATTAAAATGTCCTATACTTAGAGTTTTCTTCATATTATGTTCTCTTACAAAACATTTTGGTTAATTTTAATTTCCTATTTTTAAGCCGTTAAGCATGTTCTGTAAGTAAACAAATGAGTTGGCAATTATGCAGTAAGTATAGTTTATGCTAAATTTAGATAGTGACTAATTTAGTACTTGAGTTTTAATGTACAGATCCAATCCAGAGGAGATAAAGGGAAATAAAGGATATTTTAAAAATAAATTTAATTTACTCACAAAGGCAAATTAATCCAATTTATATCTTTTCCTATAGGCATTTTTAGCAAGATGCCCATCAAGTATCACCCTAATCAGTTTCTGATTCCTCTCAATTCTATCTGTATTTCTTATACCCAATTTTTGTTTTCTGTCCACTTGGCAGGATTGAAAGATGGCAGAATTTGTATTTTAGAGAGATCACTGTCTTATGGAGAGTGGATTCATGGAGGTGAGTTTGGAAGCACTGACTCTCCATAATAACTAACATTATGGTGCCCTACTCTATGGCCAGGCTGTCTTCAGGCCTCTCTCTACCCGATGTCCTTCACTGCTTATAACAGCCCATTTGGAAAGTACTATTAGTATTTGCTATTCACTATTAGTACTATTAGTATTTACCATTACAAGTGGGAAGAAGTGAATTTAGACTAGTTATCCTCTACCAGATCACACAGCTAAGAATTAGTTGCAAGTCTGAGACTTGAATGAAGGTCTACCTAATTTCAAAATTTGTGTGACTAGCCACTGTGTTCTGGAGTGGCCTAAGTGAGAAATGATGAGTCTGAACTAGGACAATGTTATTTAGGGTAGGGATGACAGCATGGATCTATAAATTACTTAGGAGGTAAAGTTTTCCAGACTTGGTAAAGCACTGAATATAGAAAATGAGAAAAGAAGAGGAGTCTGGGATGATTTGCAGTGCTCTTTTCTGATAGAATGATGGTGCCAGTTACTGAGAATAAAGTGGGGAATGAATTGGGGTTACAGGAAGGATGGGAACAAATTACAGGCTAAAAATTAGGCAAGTGATAAGTTTTGGAAGTGAACGATATGCTTTAAAGTTGTAATGGGATTGTCTTGGAGGAGCACTGCAGGCAGCAGACTAAGGATGGAGAATGCCAACTTTAAAAGAGAGGCAGAGAAAAAGGATTCAAGATAGAAGGTTGGTGTGGGGTAAGTGGTCAAAGAGGATAGAATCACTACAGGCAGTAGCAAATGTCAAGGAAGACAACGGTGTAAAATGCAGCAGAGAGGTATTAATTACCATATTAATTAATACATATATTAATTAAGATAATATACAGTGCTGTAACAAATACCCAAAGTTTTGTAACATAACACACTAAGTTATTAACCCTAATTATTCAAGTTGAATAATTCTGATTATCAGTCAGCTTTCCTCCTCCTGGTAATTCAAAGATGCAGACTCTATCCATTATATGGCTTGGCCATCTCCTAGCTTTTTGGAATTCTTGCTATCCGTCTAGCAGATGGGTAAAGCAAAGATGCTGCACACTTGCTTCTTAACTGCATTGGCCTGAGGTATCACACATAACTTCCACACAAATTCTACAGGAGAGGACTAACAAACACGTGGGTCCTCTAGATGCAATGGAGGCTGAGTATGTAGTCCTTGGCTGGCAGCCACTTCACAGAAACAATTCTAAATCTGGGAGATGGGATACACATTTCTGATGGATAGCCATCTCTGCTAGGGTAGGATTAAAACTGAAGTGTCTATTCGAATTGGAAATGTGGAGATTGTTGGTGATGTTTGCCAGGTGTTGGGAGTGGGAACCTCTTATGTAGATAGACCCATTCTTGAAATAATCCCTAACTAACCCTACCACTAGCCTGCCCAAATGTGGGTCCAGTTTGTTGGTGTCCAAACTAAGCCAACATGTTGCACATAACTCAGGTGTCTAACTCAGAGTCAGTATCCTAAACTCTAGGGCCTGGTTTCAGTACTAGCTGTTTGGTGTTAGAGAGCCCAAACGTGTTGGCATTATGGGAAGTGTAGTAGAAAACTGTTTTGGGGGAGTTTGTTTAAATAAGTTAGCAGAGGCACTGGTACCACATACACACTTTCATCTTTTTAGGTAGGTCTGTCAACCTATCTAGAAAAATTGAGCGATCTTTTGAACAAAGAGCAAAGAGAATGTTTGGCTTTGTAGGAAGTCTATTGAGGATTAAGATGGCAGATAGGAGGCAGGACTAGGTTGCAGCTCCCCTTGGACAGATAGAGCAGTGTGTGGAGACTCACATTGTGAACTTTTTCTCCAAGAACAACCGCAGGAACATACCAGGAGACTCTAGAGAATCCACAGACCCTTTGAAGGAAATGAATCACCCCTGCAGGCTCCCTGAGATGCTGAAAAACTGACCACAGCTGATGCACTCTTGAAAGCATCACCTCCTGGGTGGAGGCCAACCAACACGAAACCAGCACACTAAACAAAAACACAACCAAGGCCCCTCACAGAGTCCACCTCATTCCCCTGCTACCTCCACCAGAGCAGGTGCTGGTATCCATGGCTGCAAGACCTGAAGACAAATAACATCACAGGACTCTGCAGACACTCCCCAGTACCAGGCTGAAGCCCAGTAGCTCCGCTGGATGGCTAGACCCAGAAGAAAAAAACAATCACTATGGTTTCACTCTCAGGAAGCCCCATTCCTAGGGGAGGAGAGAGAACACCACATCAATGGAACACCCCATGGGACAAAAGAACCTGAACAGCAGTGCTTGAGTCCCAGATCTTCCCTCTGGCATACTCTACCCAAATGAGAAAGAACCAGAAAAACAATTCTGGTAATATGACAAAACAAGTTTCCTTAACACCTCCAAAAGATCATACCAGCTCACCAGCAATGGATCCAAGCCAAGATGAAATTACTGAATTGCCAGAAAAAGAATTCAGGAGGTCAATTATTAAGCTAATCAAGGAGGCACCAGAGAAAGGTGAAGTCCAACTTAAAGAAATCAAAAACATGATACAGGATATGAAAGAATAATTATTCAGTGAAATAGACAGCATAAATAGAAAACAATCACGACTTCTGGAAATTAAGAACACACTTAGAGAAATGCAAAATGCACTGGAAAGTCTCAGTAATAGAATCGAACAAGTAGAAGAAAGAACTTCAGTGTTGGAAAAAGATCCCAGATGGCCAAATAGGAACAGCTCCAGTCTGCAGCTCCCAGCGTGAGCAAGGCAGAAGATGGGTGATTTCTGCATTTCCAACTGAGGTACAGGGTTCGTCTCACTGGGGCTTATCAGACAGTTGGTGCAGCCCACAGAGCAGGGTGGGGCATCGCCTCACCCAGGAAGTGCAAGGGGTCAAGGAATTCCCTTCCCTAGCCAAGCAAAGCTGTGACAGATGGCACCTGGAAAATCGGGACACTCCCACCCTAATACTGTGCTTTTCCAACGGACTTAGCAAACGGCACACCAGGAGATTATATCCCGCACCTGGCTCGGAGGGTCCTATGCCCATGAAGCCTTGCTCACTGCTAGCACAGCAGCCTGAGATCCAAGTGCAAGGCGGCAGTGAGGCTCGGGGTTGGGGGATGGGGGAGGGCGTCCGCCATTGCTGAGGCTTGAGTAGGTAAACAAAGCGGCCCCAAGGAAGCTAAAACTGGATGGAGCCCACCACAGCTCAAGAAGGCCTGCCTGCCTCTGTAGACTCACCTCTGGAGACAGGGCATAGCTGAACAAAATGCAGCAGAAACTTCTGCAGACTTAAACGTCCCTGTCTGACAGCTTTGAAGAGAGTAGTGGTTCTCCCAGCACAGAGTTTGAGATCTGAGAACAGGCAGTCTGCCTCCTCAAGTGGGTCCCTGACCCCTAGTGGCCTAACTGGGAGACACCTCCCAGTAGGGGCCAACTGATAACTCATACAGCCCGGTGCCCCTCTTGAGACGAAGCTTCCAGAGGCAGGAATAGGCAGCAACATCTGCTGTTCTGTAATATTTGCTGTTCTGCAGCCTCCGCTGGTGATACCCAGGCAAACAGGGTCTGGAGTGGACCTCCAGCAAATTCCAACAGACCTGCAGCTGAGGGTCCTGACTGTTAGAAGAAAAACTAACAAACAGAAAGGACATCCACACCAAAACCCCATCTGTACGTCATCATCATCAAAGACCAAAGGTAGATAAAACCACAAAGATGGAGAGAAACCAGAGCAGAAAAGCTGAAAATTCTAAAAATCAGAGCGCCTCTTCTCCTCCAAAGGAAAGCAGCTCCTCATCAGCAACAGAACAAAGCTGGACAGAGAATGACTTTGACGAGTTGAGAGAAGAAGGCTTCAGATGACCGGTAATAAACTTCTCTGAGCTAAAGGAGGATATTCGAACCCATCACAAAGAAGCTAAAAACCTTGAAAAAAGATTAGATGAATGGCTAAGTAGAATAAGCAGTGCAGAGAAGTCCTTAAATGACCTGATGGAGCTGAAAACCATAACATGAGAACTACGTGACGCATGCACAAGCTTCAGTAGCTGATTTGATCAAGTGGAAGAAAGAGTATTAGTGATTGAAGGTAAAATGAATGAAATGAAGTGAGAAGAGAATTTTAGAGAAAAAAGAGTAAAAAGAAATGAACAAAGCCTCTAAGAAATATGGGACTATGTGAAAAGACCAAACCTACGTCTGATTGGTGTACCTAAAAGTGACGGGGAGAATGGAACCAAGTTGGAAAACACTCTTCAGGATATTATCCAGGAGAACTTCCCCAACCCAGCAAGGCAGGCCAACATTCAAATTCAGGAAATACAGAGAACACCACAAAGATACTCCTCGAGAAGAGCAACTCCAAGACACATAATTGTTAGATTCACCAAAGTTGAAATGAAGGAAAAAATGTTAAGGGCAGCCAGAGAGAAAGGTCGGGTTACCAAAAAAGGGAAGCCCATCAGACTAATAGCAGATCTCTCGGCAGAAACCCTACAAGCCAGAAGAGAGTGGGGGCCAATATTCAACATTCTTAAAGAAAAGAATTTTCAACCCAGAATTTCATATTCAGCCAAAGCAAGCTTCATAAGTGAAGGAGAAATAAAACCCTTTACCAACAAGCAAATGCTGAGAGATTTTGTCACCACCAGGCCTGCCTTACAAGAGCTCCTGAAGGAAGCACTAAACATGGAAAGGGACAACCAGTACCAGCCACTGCAAAAACATGCCAAATTGTAAAGACCATCAATGCTAGGAAGAAAGTGCATCAGCTAATGAGCAAAATAACCAGCTAACATCTTAATGACAGGACCAAATTCACACATAACAATATTAACCTTAAATATAAATGGGCTAAATGCTCCAATTAAAAGACACAGACTGGCAAATTGGATAAAGACTCAAGGCCCATCATTGTGCTGTATTCAGGAGACCCATCTCGTGTGCAGAGACACAAATAGGCTCAAAATAAAGGGATGGAGGAAGATCTACCAAGCAAATGGAAAACAAAATAAAAGCAGGGTTTGCAATCCTAGTCTCTGATAAAACAGACTTTAAACCAACAAAGATCAAAAGAGACAAAGAAGGCCATTACATAATGGTAAAGGGATCAATTCAACAAGAAGAGCTAACTATCTTAAGTATATATGCACCCAATACAGGAGCACTCAGATTCATAAAGTAAGTCCTTAGAGACCTACAAAGAGACTTAGACTCCCACACAATAATAATGGGAGACTTTAACACCCCACTGTCAACATTAGACGGATCCAAGAGACAGAAAGTTAACAAGGGTTCCAGGAATTGAACTCAGCTCTGCACCAAGTGGATCTAATAGTCATCTACAGAACTCTCCACCCAAAATCAACAGAATATACATTCTTCTCAGCACAACGTTGCACTTATTCCAAAATTGACCACATAGTTGGAAGTAAAGCACTCCTCAGCAAATGTAAAAGAACAGAAATTATAACAAACTGTCTCTCAGACCACAGTGCAATCAAACTAGAACTCAGGATTAAGAAACTCATTCCAAACTGCTCAACTACATGGAAACTGAGCAACCTGCTCCAGAATGACTACTGGGTACATAATGAAATGAAGGCAGAAATAAAGATGTTCTTTGAAACCAATGAGAACAAAGACACAACATACCAGAATCTCTGGGACACATTTAAAGCAGTGTGTAGACGGAAATTTATAGCACTAAATGCCCACAAGAGAAAGCAAGAAAGATCTAAAATTGACACCCTAACATCACAATTAAAAGAACTAGAGAAGCAAGAGCAAACACATTCAAAAGCTAGCAGAAGACAAGAAATAAGTAAAATCAGAGTAGAACTAAAGGAGATAGAGACACAAAAAACCCTTCAAAACAATCAGTGAATCCAGGACCCGGTTTTTTGAAAAGATCAACAAAATTGATAGACTACTAGCAAGACTAATAAAGAAGAAAAAAGAGAAGAATCAGATAGATGCAATAAAAAATGATAAAGGAGATATCACCACTGATCCCACAGAAATACAAACCACCATCAGAGAATATTATAAACACCTCTACGCAAATAAACTAGAAAATCTAGAAGAAATGGATAAGTTCCTGGACACATACACCCTCCCAAGACTAAACCAGGAAGAAGCTGAATCCCTGAATAGACCAAAACAGACTCTGAAATTGAGGCAATAATTCATAGCCGACCAACCAAAAAATGTCCAGGACCAGAAGGATTCACAGCAGAATTCTACCAGAGGTACCAAGAGGAGCTGGTACCATTCCTTCTGAAACTATTCCAATCAATAGAAAAAGAGGGAATCCTCCCTAATTCATTTTATGATGCCAACGTCATCCTGATACCAAAGACTGGCAGAGACACAACAAAAAAAGAGAATTTTAGACCAATATCCCTGGTGAACATTGATGCAAAAATCCTCAATAAAACACTGGCAAACTGAATCCAGCAGCACATCAAGAGGCTTATCCAACATGATCAAGTTGGCTTCATCCCTGGGATGCAAGGCTGGTTCAACATATGCAAATCAATAAACATAATCCATCATATAAACAAAACCAAAAACAAAAACCACATGATTATCTCAACAGATGCAGAAAAGGCCTTCGACAAAATTCAACAACCCTTCATGCTATAAACCCTCAATAAACTAGGTATTAATGGGACGTATCTCAAAAGAATAAGAGCTATTTATGACAAACCCACAGCCAATATCATACTGAATGGGCAAAAACTGGAAGCATTCCCTTTGAAAACTGGCACAAGACAGGGATGCCCTCTCTCACCACTCCTATTCAACATAGTGTTGGAAGTTCTGGCCAGGGGCAATCAGGCAAGAGAAAGAGATAAAGGGTATTCAATCAGGAAAAGAGGAAGTCAAATTTTTTTTGACTTCTGTTTTGACCCTGTTTGCAGATGACACGACTATATATTTAGAAAACCCCATTGTCTTAGCCCCAAATCTCCTTAAGCTGATAAGCAACTTCAGCAAAGTCTCAGGATACAAAATCAATGTGCAAAAATCACAAGCATTCCTATACACCAATAACGGACAAACAGAGAGCCAAATCATGAGTGAATTCCCATTCACAGTTGCTTCAAAGACAATAAAATACCTAGGAATCCAACTTACAAGGGATGTGAAGGACCTCTTCAAGGAGAACTACAAACCACTGCTCAACGAAATAAAAGAGGACACAAACAAATGGAAGAACATTCCATGCTCATGGTTAAGAAGAATCAATATTGTGAAAATGGCCATACTGCCCAAGGTAATTTATAGATTCAATGCCATCCCCATCAAGCTACCAATGACCTTCTCCACAGAATTGGAAAAAACTACTTTAAAGTTCATATGGAACCAAAAACGAGCCTGTATTGCCAAGACAATCCTAAACAAAAAGAACAAAGCTGGAGGCATCATGCTACCTGACTTCAAACTATACTACAAGGCTACAGTAAGCAAAACAGCATGGTACTGGTACCAAAACAGAGCTATAGACCAAGGGAACAGAATAGAGCCCTCAAAAATAATACCACACATCTACAACCATCTGATCTTTGATAAACCTGACAAAAGCAAGAAACGGGGAAAGGATTCCCTATTTAATAAACGGTGCTGGGAAAACTGGCTAGCCATATGTAGAAAGCTGAAACTGGATACCGTCCTTATACCTTATACAAAAATTAATTCAAGATGGATTAAAGACTTAAATGTTAGACCTAAAACCATAAAAACCCTAGAAGAAAACCTAGGCAATACCATTCAGGCCATAGGCATGGGCAAGGGCTTCATGAGTAAAACACAAAAAGCAATGGCAATAAAAGTCAAAATTGGCAAAGGGATCTAATTAAATGAAAGAGCTTCTACACAGCAAAAGAAACTATCATCAGAGTGAACAGGCAACCTACAGAATGGGAGAAAATTTTTACAATCTACCCATCTGACAAAGGGCTAATATCCAGAATCTACAAAGAAGTTAAATAAATTTACAAGAAAAAAAATCAAACAACCCAATCAAAAAGTGGCCAAAGGATATGAACAGACACTTCTCAAAATAAGACATTTATGCAGCCAACAGACAAATGAAAAAATGCTCATCATCACTGGCCATCAGAGAAATGCAAATCAAAACCACAATGAGATACCATCTCACACCAGTTAGAATGGCGATCATTAAAAAGTCAGGAAACAACAGATGCTGGAGAGGATGTGGAGAAATAGGAATGCCTTTATACGCTTGGTGGGGCTATAAACTAGTTCAGCCATTGTGGAAGACAGTGTGGGGATTCCTCAAGGATCTTGAACTAGAAATACCATTTGACCCAGCAATCCCATTACTGGGTCAAATACCCCCAAAGGGTTATAAATCATGCTGCCATAAAGACACATGCACACGTATGTTTATTGCGGCACTACTCACAATAGCAAAGACTTGGAACCAACCCAAATGTCAATCGATAGACTGGATTAAGAAAATGTGGCACATATACACCATGGAATACTATGCAGCCATAAAAAAGAGTGAGTTCATGTCCTTTGTAGGGACATGGATGAAGACGGAAACCATCATTCTGAGCAAACCATCGCAAGGGCAGAAAACCAAACACCACACGTTCTCACTCATAGGTGGGAATTGAACAATGAGAACACTTGGACACAGGGTGGGGAACATCACATCTGGGGCCTGTCGTGGGGTGGGGTGAGGGGGGAAGGATAGCAGTAGGAGATAAACCTAATGTAAATGACGAGTTAATGGGTGCGGCACACCAACATGGCACATGTATGCATATGTAACGAACCTGCACGTTGTGCACGTGTACCCTAGAACTTAAAGTATAATAAAAAAAAAACTTCAGAGTTTGAAGACAAGGCTTTCAAATTAACCCAAACCATTAAAGACAAAGAAAAAAGAATGAAAAATAATGAACAAAGCCTCCAAGAAGTTTGGGACTATGTTAAACATCCAAACCTAAGAATAATTGGTGTTCCTGCGGAAGAACAGAAATCTAAATGTTTGGAAAACATATTTGAGGGAATAATTGAGGAAAACGTCCCAGCCTTGCTAGAGATCTAAACATCCAAATACAAGAAGCTCAAAGAACACCTGGGAAATTCATTACAAAAAGATCATTGCCTAGGCACATAATCATCAGATTATCTAAAGTCAAGATAAAGGAAAGAATCTTAAGAGCTGTGAGGCAAAAATATCAGGTAACCTATAAGGGAAAAACCTATCAGATTAACAGCAGATTTCTAAGCAGAAACCCTACAAGCTAGAAGGAATTGGGGTCCTATTTTTAGCCTTCTTTGACAAAACATTTATGAGCCAAGAATTTTGTATCCAGCCAAACTAAGTTTCATAAATGAAGGAAAGATACAGTCTTTTCCAGAAAAACAAATGCTGAAAGAATTCGCCACTACAAAGCCATCACTACAAGAACTGCTAAAACGAGCTCTAAATCTTGAAGGAATTCCTCAAAATACATCAAAATAGAGCCTCCTTATAGCATAAATCTCACAGGACCTATATAGCAACACAATAAATAAAAAACCCCTCAAGGCATTCAGGCAACAAGTGGCACGATGAGGAGAATAATATCTCACATCACAATATTAACATTGAATGGCCTAAATTCTCCACTTAAAAGATAAAGAATGGCAGGCAGAATGGATAAGAAACACATGAAGAAATGCTCATCATCACTGGCCATCAGAGAAATGCAAATCAAAACCACAGTGAGATACCATCTCACACCAGTTAGAATGGCCATCATTAAAAAAGCAGGAAACAACAGGTGCTGGAGAGGATGTGGAGAAATAGGAACACTTTTACACTGTTGGTGGGACTGTAAACTAGTTCAACCATTGTGGAAGTCAGTGTGGCGATCCCTCAGGGATCTAGAACTAGAAATACCATTTGACCCAGCCATCCCATTACTGGGTATATACCCAAAGGTCTATAAAACATGCTGCTATAAAGACACATGCACACGTATGTTTATTGCGGCACTATTCACAATAGCAAAGAGTTGGAACCAACCCAAATGTCCAACAACGATAGACTGGATTAAGAAAATGTGGCATATATACACCATGGAATACTATGCAGCCATAAAAAATGATGAGTTCGTGTCCTTTGTAGGGACATGGATGAAACTGGAAAACATCATTCTCAGTAAACTATTGCAAGGACAAAAAACCAAACACCGCATGTTCTCACTCATAGGTGGGAATTGAACAATGAGAACTCATGGACACAGGAAGGGGAACATCACATTCCAGGGACTGTTGTGGGGTGGGGGTAGGGGGGAGGGACAGCATTAGGAGATATACCTAATGCTAAAAGACGAGTTAATGGGTGCAGGAAATCAACATGGCACATGGATACATATGTAACAGACCTGCACATTGTGCACATGTACCCTAAAACCTAAAGTATAATAAATAAAAAATAAAAAATGAAAAAAAAAAAAAAAGAACTCACCCACCAAGTTTCTGCTGTCTTCAGGAGATTCGCCTAACATGCCTAACACGTGAAGACTCACATAAACTTAACGTAAAGGCAGGGAAAAAGACATTCCATGCAAATGGACACCAAAAGTGCAGGAGTAGCTATTCTTATAAAAGACAAAACAAACTTTAAAGCAATAGCAGTTAAAAAAGACAAAGAGGGACACTATATAATGAAAAAGAACTAGTCCAACAGGAAAATATCACAATTCTAAATATATAAGCCCCTAACATTGGAGCTCCCAAATTTATAAAACAATTACTACTAGACCTAAGAAATGAGATTGATGGCAACACAATAATAAGTGGGGGACTTTAATACTCCACTAACAGCACTAGACAGGTCATCAAGACAGAGTCAACAAAGAAACAATGGACTTAAACTATACCTTACAACAAATGACTTAACAGATACTTAACAGAACATCCTACTTAACAACTGCAGAATATACATTCTATTCATCAGCACATGGAACTTTCTCCAAGATAGACCATATAATAGGCCACAAAACAAGTCTCAGTAAATTCAAGAAAATCAAAATTATATCAAGTACCCTCTCCGATCATAGTAGAATAAAATTTGAAATCAACTCCAAAAGGAACCCTCAAAACCAGGCAAACACATAGAAATTAAATAACCTGCTCCTGAATGATAATTGCATCAACAATGAAATCAAGATGGAAATGAAGAGATTCTTCGAACTGAGCAATAATAATGACACAACCTATAAAATCTTCTGGGATACAGCAAAAGTCGTGCTAAGAGGAAAGCTCATAGGATTAAATGTCTACATGAAAAAGTCTGAAAGAGCACAAATGGACAATCTATAGTTACACCTCACAAAACTGGAGAAACAAGAACAATCCAAACCCAAACCCAAGAGAAGAAAAGAAATAACAAAGATCAGAGCAGAACCAAATGAAATTGAAACAAAAACAATACAACAGCTAGATGAAACAAAAAGCTGATTCTTTGAAAAGACAGATAAAATTGATAGAACATTAGCGAGATTAACCAAGAAAAGAAGAGAGACGATCCAAATAAGCTCAATTAGAAACAAAATGGGGGATATTACAACTGATATCACAGAAATACAAAAGATTATTCAAGGCTACTATGAACATATTTATGCATATAAAATAGAAAACCTAGAGGAGATGGATATATTCCAGGAAATATACAACCCTCCTAGATTAAACCAAGAAGATATCTGAATCTCTGAACAGACCAATAACAAGCAGTGAGATTGAAGGGTAATAAAAAGTTACCAACAAAAAAAAAGCCCAGGTCCAGACAGATTCACAGCTAAATTCTATCAGACATTCAAAGAAAAATTGATACCAATCCTATTGACACTGTTCCACAGGATAGAGAAAGAAGGAATCTTCCCAAAATCATTCTATGAAGTCAGTATCACCCTAATACCAAAACCAGGGAAGGACAAAACAAGAAAAGAAAACTACAGAGCAATATCCCTGATGAACATACATGCAAAACCCCTCAACAAAATACTAGCAAACTGAATCCAACAACATATCAAAAAAGACGATCAAGTGGGTTTCATACCAGGGATGCAGGGATAGTTTAACATATGCAAGTCAATAAATGTGATACACACCATAAACAAAATTTTTTTAAACATCACATGATCATCTCAATAGACACAGAAAAAACAGTTGACAAAATCCAGCATCCATTTATGCTTAAAACCCTCAGCAAAATAAACATAGAAGGGACATACCTTAAGGAAATAAAAGCCATCTATGACAAACCCACAGCCAACTTTATACTGAATGGGGAAAACTTGAAAGCATCCCCTCCAAGAACTGGAACAAGACAAGGATGCCCACTTTCACCACTTCTATTCAACATAGTTCTGGAAGTCCTAGCCAGAGCAATCAGACAAGAGAAAGAAATAAAGGGCATCCAAATCCATAAAGAGGAAGTCAAACTATCACTGTTTGCTGATGATATGATTGTATACCTATACAACCCTAAAGACGCATCCAAAAAGCTCCTGGAACTAGTAAATGAATTCAGCGAAGTTTCAGAATACAAAATTAACGTACACAGATCAGTAGCTCTGCTATACACCAACAGCGACCATGCTGAGAATCAAATCAAGAACTTGACCACTTTCACAATAGCTGCAAAAAAATAAAATACTTAGGAATATACCTAACCAAGGACATGAAAGACCTCTATAAGGAAAACTATAAAACACTGCTGAAGAAAATCATAGATGATACAAACAAATGGAAACATATCTTGTGCTCATGGGCGGGTAGAATCAATACTGTGAAAATGGCCACACTGCCAAAAGCAATCTACAAATTCAATGCAATTCCCATCAAAATACCACCATCATTTGTCACAGAGCTATAAAAAACAATCCTAAAATTCATATGGAACCAAAAGAGAGCCCTAATAGCCAAAGCAAGACTAAGCAAAAGGAACAAATCTGGAGACATCACATTACCCGACTTCGAACTATACTATAAAGTTGTAGTCACCATAACAGCATGTAACCGATATAAAATATGCACATAGTCCAATGTAACAGAACACAGAATCCTGAAATAAAGCCAAATATTTACAGCCAACTGATCTTTGACAAAGCAAACAAAAACATAAAGTGGGGAAAGGACACCCTATTCAACCAATGGTGCTCGTATAATTGGCAAGCCACATGTAGAGGAATGAAACTGGGTTCTCATCTCTCACCTTATACAAAAATCAACTCAATATGGATCAAAGGCTTAAATCTAAGACCTGAAACCATAAAGATTCTAGAAGATAACATAGGAAAAACACTTTCAGACATTGGCTTAGGCAAAGACTTCATGACCAAGAACCCAAAAGCAAATGCAACAAAAACCAAGATAAATAGATGGGACTTAATTAAACTAAAGAGCTTCTGCACAGCAAAATAAATAATTAGCAGAGTTAACAGACAACTCACAGGGTGAAAGAAAATCTTCACGATCTATGCATCTGACAGAGAACTAATATCCAGAATCTACAAAGAACTCAAACAAATCAGCAAGAAAAAACAAACAATCCCATGAAAAAGTGGGCTAAGGACATGAATAGACAATTCTCAAAATAAGATAAACAAATGGCAAACAAGCATATGGAAAAATGCTGAACATCACTAATTATCAGGGTAATGCAAATCAAAACCACAATGCAATACCACTTTACTCCTGCAAGAATGGCCATAATCAAAAAACCAAAAAATAAGAGATGTTGGCATGGATGCACTGAAAAGGGAGCACTTTTACACTGTTGGTGGGAATGTAAACTTGTACCACCACTATGGAAAACAGCGTGGCAATTCCTTAAAGAACTAAAAGTAGATCCAGCAATCCCACTGCTGGGTATCTACCAAGAGGAAAAGAAGTCATATGAAAAAGATACTTGCACATGCATGTTTATAGCAGCACAAATTGGAAGTGCAAAAATATGGAACCAGCCCAAATGCCCATCAGTCACTGAGTGGATAAAGAAAATGTGATATATATATATATATATATATATATATATATATATATATATATACCATAAAACGCTACTTAGCCATTAAAAGGAATGAAATAATAGCATTTGCAGCAACCTGGATGGAATTGGAGACTATTATTGTAAGTGAGGTAACTCAGGAATGGAAAACTAAACATTGTATGTTCTCACTCATATGTGTGAGCTAAGCTATGAGGACACAAAGGCATAAGAATGATACATTGGAATTTGGGGACTTGGGGGAAAGGGTGGGGGGGTGGCGAGGGATAACAGACTACACATTGGGTACGGTGTTCACTGCTTGGGTGATGGGTGCACCAGAAACTCATTAATCACCACTAAAAAACATATTCATGTAACTAAACACCACGCGTTCCCTGAAAACCTATTGAAATAAAAAAAATTAAAAATACAAAAGTCTACTGAGAAGGCGGTAATTGTGCCACTATTGTTGGCTGCTCCATAGGTCATTAATAGTGCCCTATGCTGTTGATGTAATTGTTTGCAAATATATAGTTGCTGTTTTAATTTAGTGATAGTCAATTGTCTACAATTTATGATTATACAAGGGTATACCATATATTTTTAAACTTAATGTGGGCTATAATTGCGGGCATTAAATAATAGTAAAAACTATCCAGAGGAAGAGAAAAGGATGAGGAACATTTTTTAGTTCCGTTCCACCAGTATTTATCAGCAAGCTGTACCAGATATTGTTGTGGGGATGAGTGGTGGGCAGGCCACAAAAGGATAATATGGGGCACTTGAATTCAAAGAAATTAGCTTGTTTTCAGGAAGAAAATACATAGTCACCTAAAATAAAGTGCTGCTGCTATCAGGCAGTGCCTGATTGTGTGCCAAAATGCAATGTGCAGAAAAGAAGTTCTGCTAAGTACAAAGAAAGGAAAGACCCTTCAAAGTGGAGGAGCTGAAAAGGCTTTTGGAGAAGAGGGAAATAACATACATCAAGTACCTACTTTGTGTCATAAAGTTAAGCTTTGGCTTGTTAGGTCATTAACAGCCTTTGAAGGTAGATACTGTTATGTCAAGCTTAGGAAAGTAAAGTTAAAAAGATTAAATATTCTATATTCCTTGAATACCAGAGCCAAGATTCGAACCGTCTCCTGGAACCACTCCAGTAAGGTTTTGGCCACATTGGACTGGATTCTTTGGAAGACCTAGAGCTCATTATATTCTTGAGAGAATTTATGCTACCCATTTTCTACAGCTTCTCAGATCCAACTAGAGCATTTGTTTTTCAAAGTATCATTAGCCCTGCAGAATTTAGTCATCTGATGTCTTTCCTGGAGTGCAGTAGGAATTGGCAATGCTGAGAATCACAGTTTGGATTATACTTCTGGGAATAAGAAGCATTTATTATAAAGAATTTCAAATTGAATTCTCAGGGGCTTCTCCACTTTGCTATATCTTTTCAAAAATTTCTGCATTTTGAGTCCCTTAAGGTGGGAAATCAGGGTGGGCAGGGTACTTTACTAGATTTTCTTACTCTCAATAGTCATTTCTTCTCCAGACAGACTCACAGCCATAATGATTAATTGCTGAGTTTCTTATATTTGCCTGGATGGTATACAGGTCATACACTATGGTAAATAGCAGTTTGATGAAGAACAAAGACGCATTGGGGCCATTAAAATATGCTCACTAGCTTTCTGACATAGGAAAACAAATTACACAGCAGCAGTTACAAACATCAAGTTTGAAACATCAAGTTCTCACCATTGAGAACTGGTGGCTTTATCATACACATATCACAGTCCACAGGAAAGTTTCCCTGGGAATTAATTAGGCCCATTGGCATAATATAATGACAATATTTTACAGTCATAAAACACTTGAGTTTGTAATGTCAAAGTGGCAGAAGAGATTTAAAATAAGACAAAAGAGAGATGGAAAGAAATGCATCAACTTCACGTTGAGCTGGGGCCTGCCTTATTGGAGATTTGATTTGAAACTCCAAAACAGTGACCAAAATCAAACCCAAGATATTTGTTGTTTAAATGAGCTATAGCATGTGTTTGCAGGTATTTCTGAAGGTAGTTTTATTGAAATATGGTTTTTAACACCTGCCTGGAAAGTTTTATGGTAAAAACAAACTTAAGACTGGTTAGAAACCTACATAAACACTCACGCACAATTTGGCAAATGCAGCTAAATCATTTGTGTTTGGAATAGTTCTTTTATAGTAAAGGATGATAAATGATTCACTTTTCCACTGTTATTTTGAGGAGTGTAGAAATAGCATTAGACTTAAGGAAAACCTAGTTATGAGTGCTGGAGTCACTTATTCACATTCAAGAAATTATTTTGATAAGCCTTCAAACCAGCCAAGAGAATTTATTCCCCCAATGACCAGGACTATTAAAGCTAGGTAGGAGTGGAACGCTTACACCTGTGAATGGTTAATCTAGCCACTAATTCAAAGAGTCCTGGGTTGCCACAAAACGGCATTAAAATGTTGATTATTTTATGGCTTGTCCAAATGCCCAATTCCCGAAGCAATTGTTATAATTTGCACAAAAAAGAAGAAAGCTCAGGGAAAAGAATATCCATCTTTTAACATTATCCACAAGGGTCTGGTTCTGACTGCAGACATAAAACAAACAGAAGTATCTAGCTCAGGCAATTAAAATGTCCTTGTTTTCCATTAAACAAAAATGTGTTCGTTTGTGAGTGACTCCAAAAGGAAGACTTAGAAGTAATTGTCATAGTTTGCTTTGGTAAGAGCTCTAGATTTAGTAATGATATTCCAATAACTCCAAGAACAAATCTTCTGCAACTGTCATTTTTCCAATCCATTTACTATCAAATATTCACGAAATGTAAGTAGTAAAAATGTATCAGTACCAGCAAGTAAAATTTGCTTTTTATTTGCTGACAGGTGAAATAGGTAAAATAGAACCACAGAAACTAGCAGAAATATTAGAACTGGGATAATCTCAGAGTCTCTCATTTTAAAGATGAGAAAACTGAGGCCCAAAGATGTTAAGTGATGTTGGTTACGTTATACTTCAAATTACAAACAGAACAAAAATTAGCACCCAAGATTTCTGACTTCCATCTACTGTGCTTGTCCCTATGCTGGGCTGTTTTAGCATTAATAGTTCACGGCCAGAACTTGTTAGTTTTGGCTTTAGGAAGAAATTGGAAGTTCCTACAGGGACAGAAGGAGTACACTGGTGAAACCAAAGTGACTCAATGACTAGATTTGTACCTTGGTTAAGAATTTATATTCTGAATATTCCATGTCTAGTATCTGAACAAATTTGACGTCTTAAAGCTTAACCCACATTTTTTCCACCTAATGAATAAATCAGTGAGAAAGATCAGTGGGTCCCCGGGCCCCACTGGAAATTCAGCTGCTGTCAGAAAACTGTATTGTGTGCTCACCTCATCTGCTATGTGCCCTCTGTAATCCCCGCTCTTTGCCCTGTCTCTCTGCCTGCCTTGTTTTATCTGCTTTCTAGTTTCAAAGCCTTACGTGCAGCCCAGCATGAGAGTTTTCACAATCCATTCTGCCTCAGTCAGATTCTGTCCAGCAAGTCATTTATCTCCTGATGTGGCAACAAATCCTGCCACTGACCTATATTCAGTGTCATGTTCTCATAATGATCAATACCAACATTCACAGCTGGAAAGAACATCTGCCATGGAAGTAGTATTGAAAAGGTCAAGACTTGTTCTTGGGAGACCTATTCCTTTTACTTTTTTATTTTTGTTTTTTAAACTAGTTCACTGTGGTTGTTTCTAAACAAGTGTGAGCTTCTTGAAGGCAGCACTCACAATTTTTGGTATTTTTTTTTTTTTTTTAGTAATTTAATGGCAAGCACTGAATGAGACATCTAATATCTTCTAAGAATTGTTTTCGAATAAATTTTCAAGAGATGTGAGTACTGAAATAATACAACTGCACAGAATCCTGGATGATGAGGAATCCTTGGGCTGTTTGAGTGTAAATCTCGCTTTTAGTTTCACACCAAATTTTTGGCATCTGTCTTAAGAAATCTCTGTGGTAAGTCTGAACATCTGCAGCACAACCTGGCCAACAACAGGAATTTTCAGAAATTTCTTACTGGGAGAAAAGCCACACTTATTTTAACCTACTGTTTGCTCTTTAAAGAGTTTCCATTTTTTCCCTTTGTTTAAATAGCAATAAGTCTCTACACAGCCATAAATTATTTGACCAAATCTGGTTATGAATTTTATGCTCACTTCTGACTTTGAAATGTATCAATTTAGGAAAGCTTTTTAAAAAACAAGTTACCCAATATATTGTAATAGGATATATGAGGAACAATAAAATCTGAGATCAGCCAGGTGTGCAATTTTTAAACATAAAATTGAAGAGATACTAAAAATAAAAAATAATTGTTATGGTTATTTAAAACTAATCAATCAAGATTTTTATCAGTTTCTTATTTTTTATTTTTATTTATTTAATTTTTTGAAATTTCATATTTCTTGACCTAAAATATTATAGTATTCTGTCTCTATTTTTTTGCATACAATGAAGATGCTTATGAAATACTGTCTAAAGATTTCCATTCACGGTAACAGTGGTCAGCTTCTGGATATGTGCAGAAACCAGTGTTAATGAGAGAAAAAAATAAGAAGGTTTTTTTTTTTTTATATTAACAACAATACATTTAACCACTTGGTCTTTGGAAGATGTAGGATGGAGGAAGGCCATCTATTAGTATTCAGGGAAAAGGACAGGTATATTGCTTCTAATTTTTCCTTTGAGGTTGTTTGCCAGACTAATTAATGTTAGAGGCAGAAAGGGGGTAATAGGCCTAATAGAAAACTCACCATAATGGATGGGGTGGTTTGTAAGCTTATCTGTAAATCATAGAACTCTGGAAGGCAATGTGGCTGGAACCCTCTACTAGCCAAGTCACCCTGTGAATTGAACTGAAAGTGCTTTATTTCTAAAGAATAACAATAACTAGGTTGCTATAAAAAACCTTTCTGAATGTGATTTTGAGAGAGGGCATATATTATCTCATCTCTAGAGAAATGACTAGAGGCCTAGGTCAATTGACTGAAGTCAGTAATGGCGGTAGCAAGAGACAAGAATAGGACCAGCCAAAGAAGATGGCCAATTCAGTTTCCATTTTTGCACAGTGCAGAGAAATACTGATGATCTACTGCTGGCATGGAGGTAGTACTGCTAAAGACAACAGCCCCTGGCCAGAAGGCTTCAGAGTTACAATTTTTTAACTAAAGAAAATGTGAGCTTATTTTGTAGTGATAGTATAGAACCAAATATGTCCATGCACAATTCTCTAGTCACTCTTCTCCCGCCATAGTGACTGAGGAAACCATGTGTTCCAGAATATGCAACTAACAGAGAAGGCGCTATCATCTTGAGTCCCCAAGGGACTATGTAGAACAAAGACCATTGATAACCTGAAACATACATAGAGTATAAGTAAAAAATTAATCATTATGTTAGACCAATGGAATTTCTAGGCTAATTTACTATGCAATATAGCTGAATTTATCCTGATAGTAACAGATAGGTAGGTTCAAAACTGAATATACTCTTTGATTTGCTTCTTTTCATTTTCCAAAGTATTGTGAACATTGTTCAGTCTCTTGAAATATTGATATGAATTATTCTTAGATTCAGACAGCTACAGGACATTTTAGTATGGCATGGTAGAAAAATATAAGCCATTGAGTTAATGTATGTGTTTCTACTTATATTTTTGTTTCATGCTGCATTTCAATCTCCATCAAGTATGAGTTAGATAAATTTATCTCGAACATCAGCTTGGAAAAAGCCAGATTTTATAAGATGTTAAGTTCTATTTTATCTTGGGGAGAAATTTGTCAGTAATACCTAAAGTTTACAAATACATAGCCTATTATTCCACAAATCTTAACAGCACACGAATGGTCAAGGGAAAAAGTTCAAAAATGACCAGTGCGGTTTATGTTTTAGCCAAGAATGTTGGAGACCACCTAAATGCCTTTCAATAGAGAAGTAGCTTACTAAAGGATGTATATCCATTTAGCAGCCAATAAGAAGAACATGATTTATATAAATATATTGAAATGAAAGATTGTTCATGATATATGTTGTATAAATAAAGCAAGTTATAGGACAACATATGTTGTTCATCTCATTTTTTGCTAAGCATTATAAATCGTGTTTAGACATGCATAGAAGTGGTTGAAAGGATACACATCAACCTTAAAAGTGCTTACACTTGGTGAGCGGGTAGGAAGAGTTGATATAGACTGGCTTTTTACTTCACATACTTCTATGTCATTTGATTTCCTCTTTACAATGAGCATATATTCTTTATGTGAAACAACTAAAGCAATTTAAATAAAGACTGAAATTAATTCTTTTTTTGTGACACTGAATTCTTTATTTAAAAATTTTTTTGAATACACAGTACCTCCTCTTCTATTTTTAGGAAGAAGTTATAATGAGCTTTAAATATCTCAATTCTCAAAAACGATAGTCTTTTCAAAAATAAGACTTGATTACCAGAAACAAGTAATATGTAGTTACATAACCATTTTCATATCACTACTCATATCCATTATTTACCAATTCATCTTTGATGTGATTTGGAAATAATTAAGCAGTCACTAGGCACCTGTTTTAGAATCTGAAGAAATTATTATCCACCACAGGAGTCTAACGATATATATATTTGCATATATTTAAAATTTCATAAGGGAAAAATTAATAAACTATTCTAGTTACTTTATACCAAATATTGATATTCCTAGTCTAAACAACAAGGATTAAGATCTTTCTCCAGGTGAACTGTTGACTATATAAAAGCTATTTCCAGCACTTTCTTCTGGGGATTAAAAATGCTTTATTTCCCTGCTGGCTAAAATGATAAGTTACATATTACATATTACAAGTAAGTCCTTCAGAAGTGAATATTAATTCCTTAAGAGAACAACCATAAAATGTATTTTTTAAAAATTATCTTAAAAACTGAAAACAATCTTTCTCTTTAAAACCTATAGCATTAATCCCTAGTTGACGAAAAAAAAAAAAAAATCGGAAGGGCACGATTTTCAATGATCTAAGCATGCATAAATAAGGAAGTGAATATATCACCATCTTAATAGAATTTGGCAAACCAGAAGAATGACCTAAAAATAAATAAATAAAAAAGAAGAGTATACATTATCTTCTAAGTATGAAAGTCTAATTCTGTAGGTCTGTGTAGCAAATAGTGCCCCACGAGGGAAGGAGGAGGCAAGTAGCATATTCCTATACACATTTTCTTGATATTCTGGTTGACTTTCAACAATACTTTATACATTACAGAGAAATATTCTTTTTTCTTTTCTTTTTTTTTTTGAGACAGAGTTTCGCTCTTGTTGCCCAGGCTGGAGTGCAATAGCGCAATCTCAGCTCACTTCAACCTCTGCCTCCTGGGTTTAAGCGATTCTCCTGCCTCAGCCTCCCGAGTAGCTGGGGATACAGGCATGCACCATCATGCCTGGGTAATTTTGTATTTTTAGTAGAGATGGGGTTTCTCCATATTGGTCAGGCTGGTCTTGAACTCCCGACCTCAAGTGATCCATCTGCCTCGGTGTGAGCCATGGTGCCCAGCCGAAATATTCTTTTTATTATTACAAGCCATTCATTAATTGCCCTCTGTAGAGCAATGACTCAGATAAATGCCTTATGACTTTTAATAATATAACTTACATATAAATTAAATCTAAGTGCAAGGAGTTTTTAATGATTCCCAGATTCTAGAGAGTGTTGTTAATCTGATTATGAATTTTGAATGTTTGTGCTTCTATATTTTAGGACATTTCATCTTATTTTCTTCTCTTTAAGCCATAAGATGTACAAAAATTATTTCATTTTCCCCTACTTTCCTTTGTTTCATTTAGTTTACTTTATGGTATTTGTATGTAGAGAGAGAGGTATGTTAAAATATTGTTATACAAAACTCAATTACTCTATAGTATAGCATTGTTAATCTTTGACCCAGTATATTAATTCCTTTGGTGAATAAATGTCACCAGTCATTTCTTTATAAAAGCATTTTAGTAAGAGGACCAGCAATATGGAGAGAGATTTCTCTCTAACCCCCAGAAAAATATCAAGTCAAACAGTAGTGTAGAGCAGTTATGTAAAATATGAAAATACATAATTTGCAGCTGCAATTTTTCATATTAAAAGCATTTTAAAACTATGAGTAATTCAAAGACTGTCTTGGTTAGACAGGCCAGCTAATAAAACTGACAGAGATCACTGTGAGAACTTATGTATATCTAATCAAGATAGAGCAAAAATGTTTATAATTTTTTAAAAGTGGCAATTGTTAACTAGCAGTACATAAACAGTGTCCACAATTTAGTGGTTGGCCATGGCTTTAATTTTTTTCAAGTTATTTCTATAGCAGACATATTTTTGAAGTCTACCCATCCCTGAGTTCAGCCATTATACTTTTAGAGTGTAAAATTATATGCCCTTAATTAACAACACGTACAAAGCTACAAAATGTCATCTATACAGATTAAAAACAATTTTAAAGTATTATTTACCAATTATTGATTGAATGGTTTTACTGGGGTACATATTTCAAACGTTTCAGCCAACTGGCTTTTAGTTTTAAGCCCAAATTGATTCATAAATTCACTGCAGGGTATTTCAAAAAGAGTGCAACAATAAGGCATGAGTAAAAATAACATTGTAGTAGGAACAGATTTTGCATATGTGAAAAGGTAATTTACAAAAATACATTAATCTCTTTTTAAAAAGAACTTAGTTGTAGTATCATTAACTCACATGGCACTGAGAATTGGACCTTTCAACAATTTTTTTTCTACAGTAAATTTTATCTAGCTGTAAGCAGTCTTTTCAACAACAACAAAACAAAACTCTCCAGGGAAACCTATATGGCTGTGTGAGACAAATAAGCAAATGTACCACTTGATAGCGATTTTTGCCAAAATTTTAAAATAAAAATGTCCACACTCTTTCGTTAAAACATTAAGCCTCTGTCAAAAATGTATTTCTTATTTTTGGGTACAGGATTAAAGGACAAGATGATACTTACGAGTAAAGAAAGTTTACAAGACAAAACTTAACGAAAGTTTTTCAATAAAAGTATTTTAACATTCAAACTTGACTTATAACAAAAGAAACAAGATTGCAAACAAAAATGTTTATGCGTTTTCCAAACATAAATAAATGAAATAGTGTTTAGGCAGTAGGGCTCATGCTGATGGCTAGCAGGAAGTTAACAAAGTGTAACCTACTTGGAAAAAAATCTTTAAATTGCAAATAACAAGCCCAAATTATGGACTGCAGTAATTTAATCATCACTGCCATTTTTCTTACTTCCAAAATAAAGCCTTGATTAAACCATTCATACCCTATATTACTCATACCTTTACTTCAGAGATTGAGGAACTGTATACAACAAATGAATTTATTTTCACCATAGGGATAACATACCGTACCTCTCTGCCAACATTACTTGAAAATCTTCCATGTCAAAACAACTTGACAGCAGATATAAACTATTATATAAATACGCAATGAGCTTTCATTGCAGTCCTTTAAAGACACATGATAATTCATGCTGTTAACCTTAGGATCACAGTGCATAGAATCCAAATACAAACAGTTGGGGAGACTTTTAAAGTAATGTTGGATCCCTCACTTTATTTATATTCCCACTGTAACTGATAAGTTCATTTCATAGGCCCTATCATGCATTAATCATTGAGTGGCAGGCGTTAATGAAAATTTTTCCTGTTACAATGTTCATTGCCGGCAATGAACATACCAAAACTGCCAAGGAAGTCATTGTTATTGCACAATACGTGAGGACCTGGAGCTTTTCCAAAAGCTTAAAAAAAAACCACAAAAATGGAATTATATTTGACATTCCCTGACACCTGCATTAATACTGTATGACTAATAAAAGCATGTCAGTTGCCCGGACTGAATCAGTGATCAACATGTGCCCAGAATGCACATGAGTAAAAATGCAGTAAAAGGAAGTAGTCTTCATTGCTTATAGGTAACTTCCAGTCAAAGACTGAATGATCAAAGTGCTCATTTTCTCAGTAGGACTATCTTCTGCTAGAAGGATCATAACAGTGGCATCAATAAGTATCATCGTGATACCACCATTTTGTTTTCTTTGGATTCTTGTTACGTGTTCGCACATAAAAATAATTATCTGGTGGTCGTCTCTTTTCTTTGCGGCTGGAAAGCATGCTAATAATGCTAAGAGAAACGGATTGGATTGAGAGCGCTGGGAACCAGTCTTCCATTAGAATGGATAAACAGGTATGACCATTGCTATAATCATGAGGATGAACGGGAATATTTTCACCCATAAACATGACTGCGTAATTGAATTTTGAACACTCTTTTCATTTAAAGTTATCCCAGGAGGTGGGTCATTTTGCAAAGCCAACAGTTCTTTCTATAGTCGTTAAGACTGAAATAATTCTTAACCAACAACAGAAACGCAACACTTTGGCATAACGTACCTCAGTCTAGAAATAAAATATATTGGTCTGAAAAGAAAATTATACTGCCTTTTTTTTTTTGAGGCAGAGTCTCACCCTGTTGCCTAGGCTGCAGTTCAATGGTGTGGCTCACTGCAACCTCTGCCTCCCGGGTTCAAGCAATTCCCCTGCCTCAGCCTCCTGAGCAGCTGGGACTACAGGCACGCACCATCACGCCCAGCTAATTTTTTGTATCTTTAGTAGAGACAAGGTTTCACCATGTTGGCCAGGCTGGTCTCGAACTCCTAACCTCGTGATCCGCCCACCTCGGCCTCCCAAAGTGCTGGGATTACAGTGCCCGGCCTTAGATTTAAAATTTAATGCAGGAATAGAAAACCAAATACTGCATGTTCTCCCTTATAAGTGGGAGATCAACAGTGAATACACACGGTCATAAAGATGGAAACAACGCTGGAGCCTGCTAGAGGGGAAGGCAGAGAGAGGAGCAAGGATTGAAAAACCACCTATTGGGTACTATGCTCACTAGCTGGGTGACAGGATCATTTGTATTACAAACTTCAGGGACATGCAATTTATCCATGTAGAAAACATGTACATGTACCCTCTGAAATGAAAAAGTTGAGAAAAAATATTTATGATTTAAGTCCAAGTGGGGGACTAGTTGAGGGCGACTAGTAAATGTCTGCTAATTATGGCCTCTCTAAGCTTAACCATATATACAAATGACACTGTGTTGGTAAAGTATTGACTTGGAAAATAAAGTGAGTCATAGGTAAAATGAATTTAAAATGATAGCCCCAAATGAAATAATATTATGGAAAACAGTTCCATAAGTCTAGCTTGTTCAATACTTTATAATGTGAAATAGAATACCTAAAATAGCCACAATCTTTGACACAGTCAAATAACCAACAAATTCTGCCAATTTGGGCTTCCTAAAATTCTCTTGGGGGCCAAAATCATCCATTTTGTATGGTCATGTAGCTATACAGTTAATGCCAAAGATCCGGGGCTTTTTTCCTGCAATTTTTTACTTTTGGTGACTGAATGGAAATGTCACTTACTACTCTTTGAAAAGTAAGATTTTCATGGACATCTTGCTCTTTATGATTTCAAGAAGCAGATAAATATTCTTCATGAACTGTTTTAACGATATAGCAATCCAGAAAAAAGATTTGATATCACAAAGAAGTGATTCTATTCTAAAATTTCATTTTGAATTTTCTGGTCACAGTGTTGTAGGGAGATATGGTTAAGTATTAAAATGAAGCACTTGCTTAAACCAAAGGGGATTTCCTAATCAGAAGTGAAAGCCTCCTGATACTCTGCTGCAGGCGTGTGATACTGCAGCCCTTCTCTAAGTGCATATCTCACATTCAAAGTCATTTCTCCATGCCTGTCAAGTGAACTGAACCCCCTGATTGTCTGTCTAGGACAATGATCCATTTCTAATGTATGAGGCTACAGTTTTTGAACTCATAAACTGTAAAGTGTATTAAATAAACTGTCTCCTGATTGATGAGTGCTGCTCTTATAGGCTAATTTCTCATCTAAACAGTGATATGAAAATTCTTGCTAAAGGGTTGGTGACAGGACTAAACGGGGGTAATAGCAGACTTAATCAAGAAAGACAAATGGGATTCATTAACAATTGGCACTCAGCAGACAGTCTTCAGAGAGTTCTCAGCAAATCTCATTGGTCCAATCGAAAATAATTGTGTGCTGCTTTTATCACTGAATGCAGAACAAGGCCAGTGAAAAATTCTATTGGTGATATTAAGTAGAATTCAAATTCGGATTGAATTTTGTGCCAGGCAGCCCATCTCTGGATGAGAGGAATGGAGGGGGAAAATCGTGGCTTTCATGCTGGGATTTTTTTTCTCTGATTGATCAGTTTTCCCATATTGCTCATTCCACTCCGGTATCTTAATCAACTGGATCTTCCCCTAACTGGCAGGGATGTCTATGCCAGAGGCATCTGGTCTCTGGCTGGCTTAAGAATTGGCACATGGTTTATTTTGTCCAAGCTTGCTGAGCTCCACTTCCAGTAATGCCTGTCTTATTGAGCTGTTTAGATTTGGCTTGTGTGGTAGAGATGGCTAACTCTCTACAGAGCATGCTCCCCTTCCGCAGTATAGAGAGTTTCCTAGGAAGTTCCTTCTAAATCAGGAGCTATGTTTCCCAGTCCCCCTGCATTTACGTGAGGGAAGTGTGACTAAGTTGTTGCCAGTGGTTTCCAGGCCAAAGAAATGCATGCCATTTCCAGACCTGTCATGTAATACTTTCACACTTAGTCTTTCACCGTCTATTTTTCCGATCTGTCAGCCAGAATTAGAGAATCCAGCAGATCCAAGCCACTTGTAAATGATGAAGCCACAGACAGAAGGAACATGAGTCATGTGTGGGAAGAGTAGTGGATTTTACATGAAGGAGAAATAGTTCTCACGTTACACCACTGAGAATTAGGGGTTTATTTGTTGTAGCATCTAACTTTACTGGGATTGAGGCAGCTAGTTTTAGGTCTGCCTTTAGACCTATTGGCTTTGGTGACCTTACTTCTTTTTTTTTTTTTCGGAGTCTTGCTCTTGTTACCCAGGCTAGAGTGCAATGGCAAGATCTCGGCTCACTGCAACCTCTGCCTCCCGGGTTCAAGCAACTCTCCTGCCTCAGCCTCCCGAGTAGCTGGGATTACAGGTGCCCACCACTACGCCCAGTTAATTTTTGTATTTTTAGTAGAGACAGGGTTTCACCATGTTGGTCAGGCTGGTCTTGAACTCCTGACCTCGTGACCCGCCCACCCTGGCCTCCCAAAGTGCTGGGATTACAGGCGTGAGCCACCGTGCCTGGCCGTGACCTTACTTCTTCTTCTTTTTTTTTTTTTTTTTTTTGAGATAAGAGTCTCGCTCTGTTGCCCAGGCTGGAGTGCAGTGGTGCGATCTTGGCTCACTACGAGCTCTGCCTCCTGGGTTCAAGCCATTCTCCTGCCTCGGCCTCCAGAGTAGCTGGGACTACAGGCGCCCGCCACCACGCCTGGCTAATTTTTTGTATTTTTAGTAGAGACGGGGTTTCACTGTGTTAGCCAGGATGGTCTCGATCTCCTGACCTCGTGATCCACCCACCTTGGCCTCTCAAAGTGCTGGGATTACAGGCGTGAGCCACTGTGCCTGGCCATTACTTCTTCACTGACCTCCTTAGCTTTTCATTTTGTGTATAGTTGGGCTTTAAGGCATGTATACCCTTCTGGCTTGGGCTTGTGAATCTAAGCTCTATTTTTGGATGAGGATTTCCCATTGGCCTGCTTCCCCCCAGAGCCCATTCTCAGGTACCCAGGTACAATGTGTGCCCCACCCCACCCCAAACTGTCCGTGAGAAAAATGAGATTGGACACACATAGTTGAAGCCAATTAGCATCTTATTTTTAGTTTTTTTTTTTTTAAATCTTTAGCATCAATAGGTTATACAGGAATTTTATGGAAATAGCTCCCTATCTGGTCAGATTAAGGGGAAGCAGCAACTGCGGCCCAGAAGTTTTAAATGCTTCTTAACCCGCTCTCCTCTAGGCTGCACTTCTGGGGTTATTGGGCTGACAACAGCTGGACTATTCTGAGACCCTTACTATGGCAGATGCTGTTGTGGCCTGCCCATATTCTTTCAACTCCCACTGTTCCATTACACATCAATGGTGTCTACTGCAAGATACTGCTATTCTCCTCCTCCGCGTTTTATCTTGACAGGTGTGAAGTGCCCCTGAGGACAGGCTGTAGCCCATGACAGATGAGGGTTAGGGGATTAAAAACGCAGCCTCCTTGTCCCTCAGTAGGGGATAACTCTGAGGCATGCTCTACGTTGTCTCTCGCAGTGCCTAGTGGGGCTGAGCCTCAACTGCCAGCCAGCTATAATGCACATGTCATGGTCTCCCTTCCCTTCTATGTTTTAGTTCCCTATTTCTCTACTGGGGCTTCCTAAGATTACCACCCAAATGAACTACTTGTGCTCAAATCCTTGTCGCTAGATCTGCTTTTGGGGAATCCAGCCTAAGACACTGACAGGCTTCCTTTTCATTTTAGGGATTATGACGTCAGCTATTTTTGAACATGAGCCAATCAACTGATGGGAAGTAGCTGTTGATCTCTGATGTAGTGAATTATAATCTGCTAAATAGGAGAAGTAAAAATAGCTGATATATAAATTTGATATATAAATTAGTATGCTGCATTAAAGCTAATTAAAGCTGAGAAATATATAGAAAATAATTTTTTGGTGTATGTGGACAGCGTGAGAGCTGTAATCACAGATACATTTCATCTAGTTGAAGCAGCTTCAGAAAATGTGGTCACTCCATCTGTTTTTTTCTGCTCTCTTTGAGGGTTCAACTGTATTGTTCTAGATATGACATCAAGGGACATTATGGCCACTCTACACTTGAGGATAAAAATTTCCATTTGTAGAACAAGTTACCTGCACCTGGCAGGTGCAGTGACCTGGCAGCTGCCTCAGAAGTGGCAGCTCTTGCCGCCAGCTCTGTTCTGATCTATTTCTACTTGCATGCTTCTGCAAGTCATACTGCCTAGTGGATATGCCAGTGTGGCTGGGTAATGGCTTTTATCCTTCCTACAATCTCTCAGGTGCCTTATACCCCCAAATAAATACCCAATCTTAATAATAATTGTGTGCTTGCTAGGATAATATATCAAGTCATTTAACATACATACAAAAATAAATATAAAAACAAGTGAAAACATTAGGCTTGTTATCCATTGCGGTTTTAGCACTGGATCTCTCCAAGCTTTAGCAAGTCCATCTCTCCATGTACTTTCTGCAGCTAGCTGCCATGAAGCCCTTCCGAATAAGAAATTCTGGAGCTGTTTCAACTCTAGGTACAAATAGAGCCACAGCATGAGTGAGTGGCATGAACAAGTTTCACCCTAACTTCGTGCCCTCTCCAAGATCTTTGTGCTTTCAACTGCCTCTTCCCACACATTTGGCGGCCTCCCTCCAAGGCTTTATGCGAGCTGTATTTCCCATGCCTCTCCCATCACTAGATGATTGGGAGAGTGAAATATGAGTCTAGCCACAGAAGATAACATAATCTTTAAATTTTCAGCAAAAGCAGGTGATAGCATATCTTTGCCCTTCAGACACCTCAGGCGACTCTAGCCACACCCCCCTCAACCTCTCTAGGACCCATAATAATGAGTAAGTCGAGTGGAGATCGCAACTTTGAGGGTAAACAGCCAAACACCCCTCAGCACCTACTGATGCCTGTGTTATCGCCCTTAAGGATTTCTTCAGGTTTTGAAGAGCGACGTAAGAGAGCTTTCTTGCATTGATTCTCGCCCCTGAGTTGTTGGAAGGGACACTTCTCAGTATGGCAAAGTATTTCATTCCCTGAAGCTAAGGCTTAGCAGATGTCTCCTGATGAAAGTCACTAAGCAAAGGCTTGAAAAATCACCTAAAACTATAGAAACACAGGGCAGGTGCTAATTGAAGCAGGAGAGCCTGGGCTTCTAGTGAAATTCTCAGAAATAAAAAACAAGAACTCAGAATGTGATTAGAGAAGTCTCACTGGATGCCATGGGATAAATAATATGTATATAATATATGAGATGTATATATATTTATATATTTATACACATCATGCATAGTATATGTATCTCTATCCTTTTATTTAAATAATGATGGTACACTATACACTGTTATGTACACTGTTTAGCCACTTAATGCTAAATCTGGGGGACTGTGTCATAGCTCTCCTTATAGAAGTCTTGTTATTTTCTACATATATAAATATAATGAATTTATGAATATAGTTATTAATGTTACAAAAAGGTTATATCATTACTAGATTTGATCTCTGACATGTAATCATTGTTCCTGCAGTTAATCATAATGCAACTTCAAGCCAATTTAGTAACTTTCAAGTATTCATATTTTCTAAAGCACCCCAAAATTTAATTAAATATGAGTTTTAATGGTGAGACTAATGTGGAGACTGCTGATACCTCATGTGCCTTTTAAGATAGATGTTTAGAACTCAAAATATTGTGACCATTAATAACGTGACTTAAAAAATATTTAGAATCAATCATTAGTAAGAAATCACATATAGTTAAAGTGAGATAATATGATTAAGTAGAACTCTATAATTTGTTAACAGGCTTTTGTGTTTGCCTAATATGACTAAGGAGTTTACATTAGAAATTTGATGCTATTTACTTGAAAAGGCAAATTCGCACTGCAACGTTGAGTTTACTTTTTCTAACTTCTCTTTATACTTATACCTTGCTATGGTAGAACCCATAATAATTAAAAAAATTTAAAGAAAGAATTAACCAATGTTCTGGAGAGTGTGTAACATGCACATTTTGCCATAGTTTTTTTCATATGTAAATTGATATTTTATCATGAAGCAAGCTACAACAGATGATTTCTGTTCATATGTTTGATACATATTTTTTCCCATAGGTTCTCAGCTGGTGTGTGTTTTCTTCCTCTGTGGATTCTGCCCACCATCAAGTACCATGTCTTGCACATCATAGACACAGAGAAATAATAGTCGCTGAATTGTACCATGCTAAATCTGATATTAAAACTCATTCTTTATTTGTGAACAGAAATAGCTTCCTACCCTCTAGGTAACAACGACAACAAAAATTCAAAGAAGCTTCTTTCTTTGGGGTTTCAAGTAACAGGAACTGAGTGAAACATGGTACCAAAATAGAAAACTATCTAATAATGATCACTAAGTAGAAGTGACACTTTACATGATTTCTGGGTCTGACTCATTGCTTTTGGGAAACTGGAAACTTTATTGAAAAGTCTGATCTTTACAGCATGACAAAAACTCCTTGGGAAATATGTAACAAAAAGTCCCAGAGATAATTTTGGCACTGAATAGTGAAAAATTTACTGGAGTGGGAAACCAGGAGTGCAAAATTAGAGATGGCCGTTGGGCTGAAAAGGGACGAGCAAAGGTCCATGTGGAAAACAGCTCTCTATCTTCTGTAATAGAAAGGATACTTTTAGAGAAGTATAACTGAGGCTGCAAAAGTAGATACAACTTATATTTGAGACCTATTATAATTCCCTTATCATGGAGAAATTATTTAACTGGTTAGTTTCTTTATAAATAAATTGGGGATAAATATCTACTTTTAATTGTGAGGATTAAATGAGAGAATTTGTGCAAACCATCTAGCTGTTCTAGCATACAGTAAGTGCTCATCAATGTTAGATACTGTTATTACCTATTCTATAAATGGGAATGGGGAAATTGTCCATTTGAGTAGGTTCCTGGCCAGACTGTGGAATGGTCTATTTCTAATCAGCATTCCAACTGTCAATAGGGAAGGCAGTTGGCCAAACACTGCCTTAGGACAGCAAATGATGAATGACTGCCTTTCTGAAGGGAAATCAGATCCTCCTCCTGTTGATGCCACTGAAACACAACAAAGCATTCCAAGAGGGCCTCCAATGCTGTCGTGAAAGCAGAGGTATATAGTGATAGGTTCGAGATGAGTGTGTTACAGCACCATGAGAAAGAGTCATTAGGACCTCTAAAATGAATCCTGAGGCTTCCCAGGATACTATGCAGACCTTCACTAGGCTATCTAGTTCTCAAAAGGAAACACCAACATCTGTTCTACCTCTGTAGCATGGCAGTGAGCAATCATATAGAAGTGATAAAGAGCAGTTAAAGCTACAACTAGTTAATCCATTTCCATCTCTATTTATGCTAATATAGGTTGACAGACTGGAATGCCAACCAGTGTGTGGACAGTAAGGGACATGCTTTAAGGAGGGGGTTGGCTTGAGTCCACTGGGTTGTGATATGCCCAGAAGGGATGCCCATAAGAATACATGAGAATAGAGGTTCCAAGGCTGCCAAATAAAGGTCATTCATTACTAAGGGTGGAACTTGGGAATTATCAACTGGGAATTAGAGCTGGATGGTGCTAAGCATAAGCAGAAATGGAGGAGGAGGAGGAGGAGAGTACACCATAGAGACATCTGGTACTGAGAAGAGATAAGAGCTAAGGTCACAAATACTGATATTCCCCACCCGAGGTGAGGAGTTTGAAATCAGCCTGGCCAACTTGGCGAAACCCTATCTCTACTAAAAACACAAAAATTAGCTAGGTGTGGTTGTGTTTGCCTGTAATCCCAGCTACTCAGGAGGCTGAGGCACGAGAATCGCTTGAGCCTGGGAGGCGGAGGTTGCAGTGAGCTGAGATCGTGCCATTGCATATATTCATTACCCAGCCTGGGCGACAGAGCAAGATTCTGCCTCAAAAAAAAATAATAATAATAATAATTGATATTCCTGCACCTACCTGAGAAAAGGCAGGTTCTAAAAGAAGAATGTCAAATTGGGCAGAGACGGACTGACTGTCAGAGATTTCCAAGCAGTGCCCCTCAAATTCTGGATACTCTACAAGAGGGCTAGAGGATAAAGGGACATTTCTTCTCCCCAGACACTCTGCTAAAATTTGCCCCCGCACTGAGCACTTGCTCATTCAGGCACTTCCCACTTGGTAAATGAATGGGAGGCATCAGACCCTTTCAGCTTCGCCTGGACTGATATCTGGCATGTATCATTTCCTTCTTCCCTCAATTTTCCATTGTCAAATCATCCATTAAATTGGATTGAGTCTGCCTAAGCCAGCCTGTCTTGGAGTGCTCAGGGGAGATTACTTTGAAAGGAACAAGACCTTGGCTGTCAGGCAGGTTAGCACAAGCTCTCACCACTTGGCTTCTCACCTCGCAGAGGTCCTGTGACATCTCAGAGGGCTCCAGCCACCTAGCATGCTTTCTCCTCTCAACGCCCTTCTTTCCCTGGCTCAAAAACTGTGATTACCCTCTATTCTAGCCTCAAGACCTTTTTGTTTTCTTTTTTAAAGGAGAGGTCGATAGGACAGAGGACAAGTAGAGAGCAGAAAATGTGAGGGATACTTTGACGTTTTATGTTCAAGTCTCACTATGTAAACTTCTGAGATAATCTTCCCAACAGGTGTTAGATAATTTGGGAAATAATTTTAACTATGACACTTCAACTAGTGTTTCTGTCAAAAATCATTTGTTTAAAAATTGGAAAAGGAAAGTGGCATCAGAGCAAGATGAATTAGCTCCCTGCTTTTAGAGACAACTGAAACACATTTTTCTTTTACTGATCACTTTCCAGGGGAAGGTGTCTCCTCACCCAGGGCATGATGGCAGCATTGTGGTCAGTAAGCATGAAAGGCATGCCAGCTTCAGTGAAATGGAAAGCTGGCAGCTTTCATGATCTGTCCTTGGTCACACTCCATGTGGGTGACAGAGCTGTTGCACTTCAAACAAGAGCCCATAACCATCAGGAACTGAGAGTTGGAAGGGATCGGTAGGAAGGCTTAGGGCAAACAGACAAAAACTAAATGCATGTATCCCAGTGTCCTAGCCCTGCTTTGGGTCTAGGAAAACTTTATTTGCAAATTCATCTAGAGTCTTTTTTTTTCGTTAAATATTGATATTGTAGTTTCACGAGGCTGAAGACGTGATGGTTTCTCCTGTCTCAAATCCAAACTTAAAATTCACAGGAGTCACAAATTACCCTATACTTTCATACATTTGTTATGCCTTTTAAAACTAGTTTCTGTAACTCCCTCTGCAAACTAAATCTTAATAACATTTTGAATATCTCTAATATGTGTTTGGTCATAGTTGCCCTAATCTGCTCCCCTTTCTCATCGTTACTGTCTTCGTTCAGACTGTCATTATCACTCAGTTATTGACATGATCTCTTAATTGGTGTCCCTACCAACAATCTTGCCCCTGCAAACCACCTTCTATAATGCTGAAAAAAATGCAATTTTTCTCCAAAATGAAGTTGATCATGCATCTTTCTCTTAAATATCCTTCAATCCCTTCTCATTGCTTATTGTCTATTGTACTAGAGTTCCATTGAATGAACACAAGCCAGTGCAAGCCAGCTCAGGGATCCCATGAAAAGTTACCATGAGCTGCTCTACTCCACCTCATGAATCCTTCCTTGGTGTTTCCTTACACCTGCTCTTTGGATTCCCTGCTTTGATTCCCTCCTTGGCCCTCTCTCAATCTTGTTGCTTGGATTGAAAACTCAGTTTTAGATATATTAACCTGGCTTCATAGTTGACCTTCCTCCAGACATAACTTCCCCATACTGCAACTAGTTTCATGCACTACAAAGTTGCATACATTCATTTGTTCATCCATCCACCTATTCATTCACTTAAAAAAATAGTGTCAAGCACTATATTAAACATCAAAAATGTTGAACGATATATCTTGCTCAACTTAAATTACTTACACTGTGGTAGAGGATGAAGACAAGTTTTATGGTATCAAAGGACATTCTCAGAGGAAATGATATCTAAGGTGACAACTCAATGATAAGTGGAAGGTAGGCAAGAGAAGAAACAGGAAAGAGTGTTTCATAGTGTAGCAAGGTCTTGCAGAAGAACTCTCTGAGGGTAGAAACTGTATCAGAGAGAATAAATGGCAAGAGATGAGGCTGAATAGCTAAGCATCATTCACATAATGAAGGGCCTTACATACTGTGAAAGGATAGGACTTTATTCTGAGGCCAATGAGGAGTCATTGAGGCTTTCAAGAAGGGGAGACATTAATTCATTTGAATTGTAGGAGGATTACTCTAGCTTTGTATATAGATTGATTTGAGGATAACTGGTGAGTGTAAAGCACTGTGGTGAGCACTACCAGTAACTAGGCTAGTATAGTAGCAATCTTGGTGGAAATGATTGCATGGATGTGACAGATATTTAGAAGACAAAATTAAAAGGATTTGGTGGCTGATAAGAAAAGGAGAATAAACGTGATAATAAAAAATTATAATGACTAGCATTTCTTGAGTACTTACATGCACAAAGAACTATTTACCTGCTTTACATACATGATCTTATTTCATTCTCACACAATTTTTGGGGTAGATACTATTGTTATCCCCATTTTCAGCTGAATAATCTCAGGCACAGGGGAATTACATGACTTGACCAAGGTCATGCAGTCAAGAGGGAGAACTAGGATGCAAACTAAAGTAGTTTACTATCAGAGCCTGCATTATATTATTTTTATAGATGCAGAGGATACATATGAAGGTATGTTATATGGATATATTGCATAATGGTTTGGATTTCTAGTATTTTCATTACCTGAATAGTGAATGTTGGACTCAATAGGTAAATTTTTTACCCTTACCTTCCTCTTATCCTCCCTGCTTTTGGAGTCCCCAGTGTCTATTATTTCCCTGTGTATGTCCATGTGTACCCATTGTTTAGCTCCCACTTACACATGAGAACATGCGGTATTTGATTTTTTTGTTTCTGAGTTATTTCACTTGGGATAATGGCCTCCAGCTCCATTCACGTTGCTGCAAAAGATATTATTTTATTCTTTTTTATGTCTGAGTAGTATTCCATAGTGTATGTGTACCACATTTTCTTTAACCAGTCATCCATTGATGGACACAGGTTGATTCCAAGACTTTGCTATTGTGTATAGTGCTGCCATAAACATACAAGAGCAGTACAATTTCTTTTCCTTTGGGTAGATACTCAATAATGGGATTGCTGGGTCAAATGGTAGTTCTACTTTTAGTTCTTTGAAAAATTTCCATACTGTTTTTCATAGGGATTGTGCTAATTTACATTCTCACCAACAGTGTCTAAGCATTTCCCTTTCTTTTTTTTTTTTTTTTTTTGAGACGGAGTCTAGCTCTGTCGCCCAGGCTGGAGTGCAGTGGCGCGATCTCGGCTCACTGCAAGCTCCGCCTCCCAGGTTCACGCCATTCTCCTGCCTCAGCCTTTCCGAGTAGCTGGGACTACAGGCGCCCATCACCACGCCCGGCTAATTTTTTGTATTTTTAGTAGAGACAGGGTTTCACCGTGGTCTCGATCTCCTGACCTCGTGACCCACCCGCCTCGGCCTCCCAAAGTGCTGGGATTACAAGCGTGAGCCACCGCGCCCGGCTGCATTTCCCTTTCTTTGTATCCTCGCTAACATCTGTTTTTTAACTTTTTACTAATAGTCATACCAACTGGTATGAGATGACAACTCATTTGGCTTCAACTTGCATTTCTCTGATGATTAGTGATGTTGAGCATTTTTTCCACATGTTTGTTGGCTGCTTGTGTGTCTTCTTTTGAGAAATGTCTGTTCATGTTCTTTGCCCACTTTTTAATAGGGTCACTTGTTTTTCTCTTGTTGAGTTGTTTGTGTTCCTTGTATAAAAATATGTAGAAATACATTTATCCAAGGGGGTGAAAGATCTCTACAAGAAGAACTACAAAACACTGATGAAAGAAGTTGTAGATGACACAAGTAGGAAAACATCCCATGCTCATGGATTAGAAGAGTCAGTGTTGTTAAAATGATCATATTACCCAAAGCAATATACAGATTCAATGCAATTTCTATTAAATAACCAACACCATTTTACACAGAATTAGAAAAAACAATCTTAAAACTCATATGGAAAAAAAAAGAGCCCAAGTAGCCAAAGAAATCCTGAGCAAAAAGAACAAAGGTGGAGGCATCACATTACTTGACTTCAAATCTACAATAAGGTTATTGTAAGTAACCAAAGCAGTATGGTACTGGTATAAAAATAGACACAGATCAATGGAACATAATACAGAACCAAGAAATAAAAGCCACATACCTACAACCAACTGATCATTGACAAAAAGTCCACAAAAATACATAATGGAGAAAAAACACCCTATTCAATAAATAGTGCTGGAAAAATTGGACAGCCATATGCAGAAGAATGAATCTAGACCCCTATCACTCATCATGCAGAAAAATTAACTCATGATGCATTAAAGACTTAAATGTAAGAACTGAAATTATAAAAATCCTAGAAGAAAACCTAGGGAAAACTCTTCTGGACATTGGCCTAGGCAAAATATTTATGATTAAGACCTCAAAAGCAATTGTAAACAAACAAACAAAAACCACCATGAACAATAACAAAAAAACCCCAAAATAGAAAAATATAATCCAATTAAACTAAAGAGTTTCTGAGCAGCAAAATAAACTATTGATAAAGTAAACAGACAACCTGCAAAATGGAAGAAAATATTTGCAAACTATACATACACTGAAGCACTAATATCCAGAACCTGCATTCTTGGCCACTATACTAGATTGCCTTAGGAAGATTAGCGATACCCACTCTTAACTCTGGGGCAGGCTGGCCCATCTCTCTTTCATTACATACTAGGTGCCAAAGTACTGGATATTTATAAATTTGGCTGGAACGTAGTTTCTCAGGGGGACCATGGTGAGTGCTTCTTGGCAAGGCTCTAGAAACACCAAGTTTTAAATTTTTCTTAGAAGAGGCCATCTGCTTCGCAATCTATCAGGTTGCGCTGGAATTAGTAATGGTTTGGTTTCAAGATACAGACATTAAGGGAATGGATACTCCATTTACCGTGAGGTGATTATTATACATTGCATTACTGTGTCAAAAAATATCTCATGTACCATATTAATATATACACCTATGTACCCGCAGAAATAAAAAGTAAAAAATTAAGCAAAGTAAAACAATCAATTCACACCACCTCAAGTAATGAAGAGCCTAAATTCAAGGGACTCAATTACCAGGAACAGAGCTGAACCTAGACTGGGAACTGGAAAATCAGAAACAACTTTGGCTTCTCTGTCTCCATGGACCCTTGTCTCTTCTTGTAACATCAAGTTACTGGTTCTCATGCTTCTTTCCCTAAACCTATTATCTCTGCTTCTCTCAGTATATTCATGGATAAAAATGACCTCCAGCTTTAAATTTATATGACCAAGGATGACAGTCTCTACCTCCCTAACCTCTGTACTTCTTAGAACAAATTCTAAAGAAAAGAAGCCTATTGGTTCACCTTGAATCATGTATACAGCTCTCATCTCAGCAGTGATACAAGCAAGACCACACAGAATCACCATTTCAGAAGGCGATGAGGGTGAAGGTAGATTTGCTTAGAAGGAAGTGTGGGCAAGAAGGGAAAGATGGTGTTTGTTAGTTTAGTCTTAAATATTTCACTCCTTTTGCTTTGTAGGTGGGAGCATGTTGTTGGATGTGGTGATGTGGCCACATCTCTTCTTTATCTGTATTGTTCCTCATGCAAAGCTCCCACTGATGGTTCTAAAGAGTTCCAAGTCTGACTTCTGACACATACTGTAGTATGTCATTTGACATAGCCGCCCTCTCCTATCTCTATAGTCACTGATTTAATTCTATCCCTTGTTTCTAACTGTATTACCATGAGAGCTCCATGACTGATCTCCTTGCCTTCAATTTCCCTTTACTCTAGTTCTTTCTGTTCTTCCTTCATATTGCTACCAAAGTGAAATTTCCAGGACACCAATCAAACTATGTCATTTTTTTCACTTTAAAAATAGTTTTTACAGAGGTCTAAGAGAATGTGGCAAAAGAGGCCAAGAGGCAATTACATGTGATTATTAAGCATTGCATGCCTGTATCCAAGTACCTCATGTACCCCGTATATATACCTATGTATCCACAAAAATAAAAAGTAAACAATTAAACATAACTATTTATTCTCCTCTGCACTTTCCTAATGAGGCTACTTGCATTCCTTTTTGGGCATATTCTCTTACTACTCTGTACATATAAACAATGTGCACTTTTTCTTTTTTTGACTTGGGGTCTTGCTATGTCATCCAGACTGGAGTACAGTGACATGATCATGGCTCACTGCAGCATTGACCTCCCGGTGTCAAGCAGTCCTCCCACCCCAGCCTCTCACGTAGCTGAGATTACAGGTGCACACCACCATGCCTGGCTATTATTTTTTTGTAGAGACAGGATCTCACTATGTTGATGAGGCTGGTCTTAAACTCCTGGCCTCAAGTGATCCTCCTGCCTCAGCCTCACAGAGCACTGGGATTAAAGGTGTGAGCCACTGCACCCCACCCACGTATGAACTTTTAAACAGCAAAATTTCCCCCTTATCTTCCTCTTCATCTGGACAACTGCTACTTAATCTCAAAATCTAATTTTTATTTGATTTTCTTAGAAAAAAATCCTTGCTAGTTTCTCCTTAATATTAATACCCCTCACCTTTGCCCCACCCTATCCTAAGTTCGGTCTAGAAAATTTTGATAAAGATGCTCCCACCCACACTGAATGGGATTTTCCATCTTGCTATGCCAGTGACAGCTTTGAACAATTAAAAAAAATCTTCCTCTATTGGATGACCTAATGAATGTGTCACTGTTAATAGATACATTTGAAATGACCTTGGCATTATCTAGTTCAACTCTCTCAGTTTATAAGTTAGAAGGCCCAGAAAAGATACATTATTATGGCTACACGGAGAGCAATACCAGAACCAGAACTACTTTTTTTTTTTTCTTCCTAGATCATCGTCATTTTCTTTCTCTCTCCCTTTCTTTCTTTCTTTCTTTCTTTCTTTCTTTCTTTCTTTCTTTCTTTCTTTCTTTCTTCCTTTCTTTCTTTCCTTTCTCTCTCTTTCCTTCTTTCTTTCTTTTTTCTTTGCTACAGAGTCTTGCTCTGTCACCCAGGCTGGAGTGCAGCAGCTCCCTGTCGGCTCACTGCAACTTCCACCTCCTGGGTTCAGGTGATTCTCATGCCTCAGCCTCCTGAGTAGCTGGGATTACAGGCGTCTGCCACCACGCTCAGCTAATTTTTTGTATTTTTTTGTATTTTTTAAAATTTTTAGTAGAGATGGGGTTCCACCAAGTTGTCCAGGCTGGTCTTGAACTCCTGACCTCAAGTGATCGGACTGCCTCAGCCTCCTAAAGTGTTGGGATTACAGGCGTGAGACACTGCACCTGGCCCTCATCATCATTTTCACTACAACAATGCTGGCTCAAATGCCTCTTTCCATGTAAACTCTTCACTAGTCTCCACTCCACCAACCTCTGTCAGTGTTACTGTAGCTCTTCCTCTTATTACTGGCACTGGCATTGGACTTCAGAATGGGGAGGCTAGTGCTCTAGTTGAAACTTCTCTATGAGATTTCAAGCTTTAATGACAGACATCCTGTACTCAGTATCTTCTTATTTCCTTCAATGTCTAACACAGTGACAAGTATATGGCAGGTCACCATAAAACTCGGCTGAAAAGTCAAAGATCATTGACAATTGGGAGTATGTGTTGGTGTTAAACACATCTGTAGACATGTAATAAATCAATGTGTATGCATGTGCATGATCAGTGCAATTTCAATGACCTCCCTTGATTTGGAATTCAAGTGCCATGTGTTCTTTAGGCAGGCACTACTATCAATCCCCAAAACTCTGATTTTTGGAATCTTTGGAAAGCTAGCACTGTTTATTATTGTTAGTAACATTCTAATATATTTTTACTATTATGGTCTTTTGACATTTATAGGGTACTTTTTATAACATACCTGTATTATCTTGCTTATCTTTGATTCAGTCAACCACAGACTTAGTTTGGGAAAACCCCATTTCTAATATAAATCCTAGCACTAAATTATTGTATAGAGTACCATTAAGAATTAATTTGTCCGTATTTTCATTGTTTTCATAATGAAAGAAATGCTGGGAATGCTAAGCAAATATTTAGTTTTTATTTTACTGGTGAGTGGTTTAAAATGATTTGGTTTTGTTAATGTCAGAATTCAATAGCACATCTGTTAAAGGTGAATTTGGAGCTTCAGAAGTCGAGGAAAAAAAAGCCCCACAAATTATGACAAAAAAACTTGAAAAAATTATTTTCTTAGTCATTTATAGATATTTCTTCATGCATTCCTTCCTTCTTTTAAAAGACGAAATTCAGTAAGAGAACACATCCAACAGCTAAATAATCCAGTGTGTGCACCTTCAGGGCCTTGTGCATGTAATAGAACATCTTGCCACGGTAAAGTGGCTCCTTCAGAACATACTGCAAAAACATTAAGCCTTTTTATTGCATTACGTAGATCCAGATTGTGTAGAAAGCTCAGCTTTAAAGTAGTTCTCTCCTTAAATCCCATTTTCCTCTCTTGGTAGTAGAAATTGTGTTCATAACCCTGGTTAAAATATCTGATATTCAGTGGGAAATTCTCCCCTCGTTTATGGTTTCTTGTCATCAGGATTGGCTCTGGTGAGGCCTGCATGTGTCTCTTTCAGCCTTAGGGCATTGGAAAGTTCTTAACCATAGCTGAGCAAAACAGGCCAGAAATGTTCCAGGTCTGAACAATGACCCTTGTCCTGCCCTCAGTCACCAAGCCATACCCCACTCAGCCGACCTTAGGGGGATGGGATTTCAAAGCTGCCATGGCCATGATAGAAAACAGGACCCCACATACCACGATTTGTGATCATTTTCTTCTCTACAAATGCCGGTTGACTCATCCATTTTTTTCCCAGTGACTTTAGAGTCACACAAAGCTTCCCAAATTCAGTCACTCTAGAATATTAATAGCTAATATTTATTTAGTGCTGACTATGTACTAGGCACTGTGTCCAACATTTTACATAGATTATCATCTTTGATCTTCACAACAAACCTTTTTTTAAGTAAGAACTTTAATGAGGTATAATTACATATCACAAGATTCACCATTTTAAAATGTAGAATTCAATGGTTTTTATTTACAGAATTCTGCAACCATCATCACCATGTAATTTTATTTTTTTAGTTTAATGATTATCTTGTTTTATTACTTAAATTGCAATATGCAAGTTGTAGCTTTTCCTTTTTAAAATTAATTAATTAATTAGTTTTCTATTGCTATTTAATAGCTGTACATATTTTGTGGTACATGTGATAATTTGATACAGTCATATAATCAAATTAGGGTAATTGGGATATCCATCACATTAAATATTTAACTTTTCTTTGTGCTAGAAACATTTAAATTTTTCTCTTCTAGCTATTTTGAAATGTATAATAGATTAGTGTTAACTACAGTCACCTTACTGATCTGTTGAACACCAAGTCTTATTTCTTCTATCTAACTGTGTATTTGTACCCAATTAATCAATCTCTCCTCTCCCACCCTTCCTGGCTTCTGGTAGCCACCAATCTACTTTCTATCTTCATGAGAATCTAAGATCCACCTTTTCAGTTCCCGCATGAGTGATTATATGCAATATTTGATTAAACGTGAAATTTTTTTTCTGTGCTTGGCTTATTTCACTTAATATAATGGTCTCAAGTTTTGTTGTGAGTTATTTGAGAAATCTCCAAACTGCTTTCCACAGAGGCTGAACTAATTTACATTCCCACCAATAGTGTATAAGCCTTTCCTTTTCTCTACAGCCTTGCCAGCATCTGTTGCTTTTTGACTTTTTGATAGTAGCCATTCAGATGGTTGTTAGATGGTATCTCATTGCGGTTTTGATTTGCATTTCTCTGATGATTAACAGCATGATACTTGTACACAAACAGACACATAGACCAATGAAACCCATTAGAAAGCTCAGAAATAAAGCTACACACCTACAATCATCTGATCTTCAACAAGGCTGAAAAACATAAGCAACAAAGGACTCCCTATTCAACAAATGGTGCTTGGATAACTGGAAAGCCATGGGCAGAAGAATGAAACTAGACCCTTAGCTTTCACCACATACAAAAATTAACTCAAGATGAATTAAAGATTTAAATGTAAAACTCAAACTATAAAAATTTTAAAGGAAAACCTAGGAAATACCCTTCCTAACATCAGCCTTGGCAAAGAATTTATGACCAAGTCCCAAAAAGCAATTGCAACAAAGCCAAAAATTAATAAGTGGGACCTAATTAAACTAAAGAGCTTATGCACAGCAAAATAAACCATCAATAGAGTAAATAGACAACCTACAGAATGGGAGAAAATATTCACGAACTATCCATCTGAGAAGAACCTAATATCCAAAATATATAAGGAACTTAAATGAGCAAGCAAAAAACAAATAACCCCAGTAAGAAGTGGGCAAAGGCATAGAGACTTCCAAAAGAAGACATATAAGCAGCCAACAAAAATGTGAAAAAAATGCTCATCTATGTCTTTTAATTGGAGAATGTAGTTCATTTACATTCAGTGTCGTTATTGATAAGCAAGGACTTAGTACTGCCATGTTTTTTTTCTGGTTTTCTGATTGTTTTATAACTCCTTTCTTCTTTTCTTTCTTTCTTATTGTCATCCCTGTGGCTATGTAATTTTCTTAGTTGTAGTATGTCTTAATTTGTTGCTTTTTATTTTTAGTGTGTCCATTACAGGTTTTTGCATTGTAGTTACCATAGGGTTACATAAAACATCTTATAAATATAATAAATTATTTAAAGAGATAACAACTTAGATTACAAAAAGTGAGTAAAGACAAACAAACAAAAAAGTAAAAAACCAAACCAAACAAAACAAAACAATCATACACTTTAACTCCATCTCCCCCACATTTTGACTTGTGGTTGTCTCAATTTGCAAAATTTTAGATTGCCTATCTCTAAACAGGTTGCAGTCTGGTGATAATCTCAGTGTTGTATATATACATATTTTGGTTTTCTGTGTTAGGGAATGAATCCAGCTGTGTCTACATTGCCATTTTGGAACCATAAATCTCCTAATTTAGAATGCTTTCATCACCCCTAAAAGAAACCCCAAGCCCATTACTTGTCACTCCCATTCTCCTTTTCCCCCAGCTGTGACAACCATTAACCTTTCTGTTCCTATACATTTTTTCATTCTGGCCATTTTATACAAAAAGAATCATATAATATATGACTTTTTGTGACTGGCTTCTCTCACTTAACATAGTGTTTTCAAGGTTTTTTTTTTTAATGTTGTAACATGAATCATACTTATTTTTCATCTGGCACCTCAGTAGTTTCTCAGAAAGCGCAATCCAATAGTCTAACGTACAGTATTACATCCAAGTTTAAGAGCAGAGAGCAATTCAATGAAGGCAGGTAGTCAACTAAGAGAGAGATACAAGGCAGTCAATAAAATCTGAGAAACCACACAAAGTTTGTGTCTAAACCATAGAGAGATTAAAGCTGCTTAATTAAAAGCTTATTTTTTAACTGAAGATGTGTTACATGTTCAGTATGAAAAATATAGAATATATAAGGAAGCAAAAAGAAGAACATTTAAATGACCTGTAATCTTTTCTCTTGTAACTCATTTCACCTTTTTGTTTACAGTTTACGGTAGTCCTCCATTATCCACAATTTTGCTTTCTAAGGTTTCAGTTACCTCTGGTCAACTGTGGCTTGAAAATAGGTGAGTACAGTGAGAGAGAGAGAGAGGGAGAGAGAGAGGGAGAGAGAGAACCTTCACATAACTCTTATTACAGTATATTTTATTGTGCCTAACTTATAAATTAAACTTTATAATGTGTAGGTATGTATAGAAAAAAACATAGTATATATATATATATAGGATTTGCTACTATTTAAGGTTTTGGACATTCACTGGGGGTCTTGGAGCATATTCCTAGTGGATAAGGGGGGACAACTGTATTTTCTTCTACATGTGTACATGTATCTTTTTACAGTATATATACATTTATTATTTATAATGGCATTATGCTATACCCAATTTTAATTGTTTCCCTTTTTTTTACTAATTATATCATAAAGTTCTTAATTTTATTCAGTATTATTTTACCACCTAATTTTTACTAGTAAGATGGTACTATAAGAATGTGCCATATTTTTTGATAAATCTTCCATTTTATGGTACATATATAGTAGTGTGGTGAACATTCTCATTCCTTTATTTATAAAGACTTCAGTAATCTAGGTTTTCAGCTGAATTTCCTGGAAGTGGGTTCATGCTATATAGTATGACAACTTTTAATTCTTTTAATCCATGTTGCCAGATTATATTCTAGAAAAACGTTGCTAATTAATGCTCCAAATAACAATTAATAAGAGGGCCTATTTTTATGCACCAATCCTAAATATTATTATTAGAAAGTCTTTTCTAAGTTGGTTGATGAAAAACAGTATTTTACTGTAATTTTAAAGTTGCACTTGTTCATTACTAGTGAGGATGAGTATTTTATATACATTTCTGGACAATTTGTTATTCTTGTGTGAATTGCCTGTTTGTGTTCCTCATAATAATTTTAATGTATGAAGATTATCGGTGCTTTGAGGGCAGAAAGACATCTCATTTTTGCTGGAGCCCGTTTTCATCAGTGTTGCACCCTGGATCTAGCCCATGCTGGGACCTAGAAGTATTTGTAGAGTGAATGAATGAATGATAATCCACTATTATATTTTTACTGGTTATTAATAGAAGGGAATCAAATTAATTTTACATACATTTATTTAGTGAGCAATGAATGCCATTTTCTCCACAAAAAAAGTTTTTCTCTGAAGAAAATTTAACTTCTTTTCCACAATAACACCATTTATAGCTTGAATGGATAAATACAAGATTGGACAGATTTGGCTATTTTCATGTTTTTTTTTCTTTTTCCTCAGCAACTGTCAGATTTTTCTATTCTTGCTAGCTATTTTGGAATACTAAGACGCAAATAGGGATTTGTTATCTCATTTCATTATAGAAAATGAAAGCACCAAAATAAAACATTTCAAATACTCATCATTTCTGGAATATTCTACAAATTTGTGCTTTCTCTGGATTGCATTCCACAACTGAGACAATACTCAAATTTTTTGAGCTTAATTGTACTTAAACTGACCTTTTTTTTTTCCAGAATAATTTTGTTTTCAGCAGAACTTGTATTTTCATTGAATCTAGGGATACAAAAGTGACATATTATAGATGTAGAGTCTTTCCCACTGTTGCACTTGCATATATATATGAGTAAGTGTATGTATACACACAAACATACACATATTTCTTTAGGGCAAATTATTTTTCTTGTTAACTTTTCTCAAAAATCCTGTTACGAGAGAAAGTAGAGGCCACAATTTTTTGAGGCAGCTCCTGGTGTCATGCATACAAACATACTCTCTGATCTGCATTGTATAAAAAACCCTTGTTTAGCCTGCATCCCACTTTAGTTTCTGCTCCAACTCCGCTCCTTTTAAAAGAAAACTGATCTCCATTTATCACCCTTACTTCCCATTTTCTCCCCAAACTGTTCTAAGTGGGCTTTGGTTTTGGCATTGCTACAGAGGCAGTTTTTCTAGATCTCCTACTTCTTCCTTTCCAGAGCAAGCGTAGAGCTAGTAACACTTTTCCAGTGTTCCACAACCTCTCCTGGGACTCTCTAGGGCTGGGAGCAGGCAGAATTAGCAGGCCGCGTCACACTGGTCAGGCACATTTGAACCCACTCACCAAAAATTCATCACCAGCTTGGCCAACATGGTGAAACCCCGTCTCTACTAAAAATACAAAAATTATCTGGGCATGGTGGCACGTGCCTGTTATCCCAGCTACTCAGGAGGCGGAGGCAGGAGAATCGCTTGAAACCATCCGGGAGGCGGAGGTTGCAGTGAGCCGAGATCGCGCCACTGCAGTCCAGCCTGGGCAACAGAGCAAGACTCTGTTTCGAAAAAAAAAACCCCAACAACTGCAACAACAACAACAAAATCATGATGTAGACATAGCTGTGGACTCTTGATTTCCATAGGGGAATTTGAGAAAGTGCACCTGGTATTTAGTGAGCAGGGGCCAGGGACGCTAAACCATTTGCAATATATAGGACAGCTTCACCAAAATAATAGATGAAAAGGAGTTATCCTGCACTGTTATCAGTTACACCCTCCTTGAAAAACAATTATCTATAGAAAGAAACTAATTCCCTAAGAACAAAAGTTGAGATTGCAGAAATCAGAAGACTGGACAGAGCTAAAGGGGAAAAGCAGATATTACGACCAGGAAAGACAACTGGGAAAATAATATATACCCAAATCGAACTCTGCTTAACAAAGGAATTAGAAAAGGAGAAGATGCTTTGTTGTTATTAGATCAGAAACTGTGGCAGAGGTCCAAAGAAATCTTGGGTAGAAAGAGAGGGGAAGATATGAGAGAGCAGACTGAATTGTCTGTAGACTCTGCTGAGAAGCAGGATCCAAAAAAACTGTTGAGAGGTAGCTCTTAAAGCCGAATGTGAAAAATTCATAATATAGACAATTGGGAGCCCACTATCTTAAGGACTGAGACTGCTATTTTGAGTAGTTACAAAGATTCTGGACAGATTATAGAGAAGAGTAGGAAGATCAGTAGAAAATACTGGAAGAATTACAAGGGAAGTATCAATATGACAGTTTTGGGTGAACTTCATGCTGGATAAATAAATGGAATAGACTTCTAAGGGAAGACATAGCAATAATGAGGCATATTATGCGGAACCAGGCAGGAATAGAAGAGAATGAGTCCAGTTTGATGGGGGACAATCACTTGAGTGGGGTTGTTCTACTCAGAGAGGAGAATGTGAACAAACTATTTGAACCCTGCGTTCAGATTGGCTCTCTGAAATCTAAAGCTATAGCCATGACCACAGTCTATGCAAAATAACAAATCCAGAATTAACCTGAAGCCATGTGTTGGGAGTAATTCTTATGAGATTATGGATATCTGCTTCATGGGTCCAAGAGCCTATTCCCTCCACAGCACCACCCTTGGCCTTGAATGATGAACAAAATAAATAGAATTTTAGGCAGCTTATCCACATTGTCTCCTATGCCTGGCACACACATTTAAACCTAGAAGCTTGCATACACTAAAGCTCCCAAAGAACTTAGCATCAGTTTATAATCCTGGACTGCAAGCCTGACTTCAAAACACAGAAGAACTAAAAAATAAGTTTAAAGCCCTAACATCTAGAAGGCCTGTATAAAACGAGGCTATTGTGGCCAACTTCTGTACTTTGAATTTGCCCCCTCTCCCCACTTTCCTCTCCCCGGCACATAGGCTGGTGCCTGGAGTCCCTGTCTGTGTAACAGCTTCTTACCTCTGCATAGTGCTAGCATAAGCAGACGTGAAATGAACAAGGTCAAAATCCCAAATGACCTACAGTTTAAGGTCATTCACTCAGACCACAGCAGGTAAAAACCAAACTCACATGGCATAAAACAGATCACTGCCAGTCTCTAAGTTTAAAACCAAAACCAAATTATACCACAAAATCTTAAATTCCTCAAATGGCCTAAACTTTTTCATGGGCAATTTACTCCCCAAATTTTATTTATCTTTGCAATGTTCCTAACCGATGCACCAGACATCTAGTATATACACGTGGTCCCAGGTATGTATTTCCCTGCTTTAGTTTCCTTGGGTATCTGGTTTTCATCTATTCTTTTAAACATGGCTCTTCTGATCTCCATCTCAGGAATTATTTTTGATTCTTGAAAAAAAGAGTTGAAACATTGGGCTATTTTGACAACTTACATAGGATCCTCAAATTCTGGAACCACCATTGTTACAGTACTTTTCTAAATAAAGCCATGAATAATTAAAGCCAAATATTAAGTATATAATTTGAAAGAAAATCATATAGAAAGAATACCTGTAATTCTATCATATGGAGATAATAGTCAATAACCATTTATTTTCTTTAGAGATGTATAGACACATTGTGTATATGTCTGTATGTATATACATATATTTTATAAAACTATAATAGTTGACAATAGCATGTATTGACATTTTCTAGTTTTAAAATAAGAATATATTATTACGGGCCGGGCGCGGTGGCTCACGCTTGTAATCCCAGCACTTTGGGAGGCCGAGGCGGGCAGATCACGAGGTCAGGAGATCGAGACCGTGGTGAAACCTCGTCTCTACTGAAAAATACAAAAAAATTAGCCGGGCGTGGTGGCGGGCGCCTGTAGTCCCAGCTACTCGGAGAGGCTGAGGCAGGAGAATGGCGTGAACCCGGGAGGCGGAGCTTGCAGTGAGCCGAGATTGCGCCACTGCACTCCAGCCTGGGCGACAGAGCGAGACTCCGTCTCAAGAAAAAAAAAAAAAGAATATATTATTATGGTGTAAAGTTTGTTAACAACCAGATGTTATTTATATGATATTTTCCCTTATTTGATATTTAGGTTGTTTCCCTTTTTAAAACAATTATTATAAACAACTCTTTAACATTATTTTTAATTCAAGGGGACAGTTAGTTCCACCTGTAGATATTTATTTTTCTACCCCTAAATTGTTAATTGTATTGTATTGAATAACCAATCCATCATCTATGCACTGATTTGAAATATCTTTATCATGTACTAAATTCATATTTGTGTCTCGAATTTTTATCAGATTAGTGTTGCAATAAATCCATAGTCACTGACTTCAGCCAAGTCCTTATTACTTATTTGTATATCTTCATGCTTGGCTTCCACTTTTATTCTCCTCAGGTATTAGTTTGGAACTTCACTACAGTCAATGCTTGCTTTTAATCTTGGTGCTAGTCCCTTAACTTCATCATCAGTAAGATAAAAGCCACAAGTGTGATCTCTGCAACACCTTTGTATTCATTTCCTAAGGCTGCTATAACCAAGTACCACAACCTTGGTGGCTATGACAACAGAAATTTATGCTATCACAGTTCTAGGGGTTAGAAGCTTGAAATCAAGGTATGAGCAGGGCCATGCTCCTTCTAAAACTTGTAGAGGAGAATTCTGTCTTGCCTCTTCCTAGCTTCTGGAAGCTCTTGGCAATCCATGGTCATTCTTTAGCTTGCAAATGCAGCATTCCAATCTCTGCCTCAGTTGTAATGGCCATCATCCCTCATGTCTCTTCACATTGTCTTCCTTCTGTGTGTGTGTGTGTGTGTGTGTCCAAATTTCCCTCTTTTATAAAGATTGCAGTTGTATTGGATTAGGGCCCCACCGTACTCCAGCATATCATCTTCACTAATTACATCTGAAACAGCCTAATTTCTGAATAGGTCACATTCTGAGGGAGTGGGGTTAGGACTTGAATATATATTTTGGGGGAACACAATTCAACCCATAGAAATCTCTCTTCCAACCACACACTACCCACATCTGCTCTCATTTCACTCTCCTTCTTTTGTATTGAAGGATGATGGCTTCTTTCTGTTCAGGTTAATTTCATGTTTTTGTTCTTTATTCCAATGCCTTCTATGTGTTCGGAGACTTTGCTCTATCAACCAACCACTCTTTTTGGTATTTTAATCTTCTGCCTTTCCATTAAAAACTCCCCTGCATTCCGACAACATGTCACTCTCATGTCCCTTTCTTACCCCTCTCCTATTCAAGATACCAAAGTTATCCCTTCCTTGAACTTGAACCCCTGTTTAGTCATAATTACATCTTTCTCTTATTCTTTATATACTAGGTCTCTTCACTTCTATCAAGGGCATTAACTGCTTAGGGTTTTCATAAAGAATTGCCATTGTTGTCCTTTGACATGAATCATTGCGTGTAGAGGACAATTAAAGAAAATCAAGACTGAGTTAAGATGTAAATATTGATTCATTTTGATTTGATTTTTCTATATGGTGAGACATAGAGTCTAGTTTTATTCTTCTGCATATGGTTATCCAGTTTTCTTAGCATCATTTATAGAAGACGCTACTCTCTCTTTATTGTATTTTCTTGGTATTTTCATCCAAAATGGGTGGGCTGTAAGTGTGTGGATTGATATTTGAGCTCTCTATTCTGTTCCATTGTTTTTATGCAGTACCGGCTGATTTGTTGTCAGGTAGTGTGATGCTTCCAGTTTTGTTCTTTTTGTTCAAGATTTCTTTGGCTATTTGGCGTCTTTTGTGGTTTCATATTAATTTTAGTACTTTTTTTCTATTTCTGTGAGGAATGTTATTGGTATTTTCATAGGGATTGCACTGAATCTGTAAATCACTTTGGGTAGTATGGTCATTTTAACAATATTGATTCTTCCAACTCATGGCCATAGAATATATTTTTATTTAAAAATAAAGCTACTACTAGACAAAAAAGCTATGAAGCTACTAGAACAAAACACTAGAGAAATGCTCAAGAACATTGATCTGGGCAGATACTTTGAATAAGCCTCAAAAGCACACAAAATAAAATCAAAACTAGATAAATGGGATTACATAAAGCTCAAAAGCTTCTGCACAACAAAGAAAACAATAAAAAATTGAAGAGATAACCTATATAATGAGAGAAAATATTTGCAAACTATCCATTTGACAAGGAATTAATAACCAGAATATATAAGAAGCTCAAACAACTCAATAGTAAAAACCCAAATAATTGAATAAAAAATGGGCAAAAGATCTGAACAGACATTTCTCAAAAGAAGACATACAAATGGCTAACAGATATATGAAAAAATGGTCACCACCACTAATTATCAGAGAATTGCAAATCAAAACCACAATGAGATATCATCTCACTCCAGTTAGAATGGCTTTTACAAAAAAGACAGAGAATAGCAGATGCTGGTGAGAATGTAGACAAAGGGGAACCCTTGTACACCATTAGTGGGAATGTTAATTAGTACCTTCTTTTTTCAAAAAGACAACTGCACTTGTATGTTTCTTGCAGCACTATTCACAATAGCAAAGTCATGGAATCAACCCAAATGTCCATCAGTGGTAGACTGGATAAAGAAAATGTGGTATGTATACACCATGGAATATTACACAACCCCCAAAATGAAATTAAGTTCTTTGTAGCAACACAGATGCAGCTGGAGGCCATCATCTTTTAAAAACATAACTAGTGAGATGGCTGCTGATGCTGTGAAAGTGCTGCTGTGATTATCATCCTGATTACAACAGGAATATTTTGGTTGAGAACAGTAAGGGTTGAAACTCAACCACAATTGCCCCAATTATGAAATCCTACAGTCTGGAATGCATGTACAGGAAACTAACGAATATAGATGAAGAAGAATACAAAGAATCTGAATGAACTGTCCCTCCTGAAAGCTCCATAAAGCGGTCTGCACCAACAGACAAATGAACAAGGAGTAAAAAGCAAGAACCTCAGGATACTCAAACCAAAATCAACCACTCTTGCAAAATCAACACAAAACCAAGACAAGCATCTGAAGATATTTAGAAACAGTTTTACAGCATGGAACATCCACAAGTAGTGTATAAGCTTTACTGTCTTTTGGAATTCTATAGGAATGTCAACAGAAAACTCCTGATAGAAACAAGGTTCTATAGGAAAACTGCTAAGAAGAAGTGGCCAATTATTTTTTCTACCATGTTGAGTGAGGTTTTGCATTTCTCATTCCCAATGATCTAATCCTGCATCTTTTCTTTCTACTTCTTCCTGGTGTTTAAGAAGTTCAGCTTGGGCCAACGCATGTTTTTTTGCAATCGGTGTATAAACTGGATGTTTCTCTGTTGGTTTCATTATTGCTGGTTGTGTATTGGGTACGTTAGGCATCCTCACACTGCCTGGTGGAGGCTTGAAGGGATTGTTGAGATCCAGTCCAAAAGAAAGGAAATCAATATATCAAAGAGATGTCTGCATTCCCATGTTTACTACAGCACTATTCACAATACCCAAAATATAGAATCAACCTAAGTGCCAATCAATGGATAAATGAATAAGTAAAATGTGGTATATAAACAATATTATCCAGCCATAAAAAGAATAAAATCCTGTTATTTGCAGCAGCATGAATGGAAGTGGAGGGCATTATGTTAAGTGAAATACAACAAGCACAGAAAGACAAATATAGCATGTTCTCACTCATACGTGTGAGCTAAAAAGGTGGAGCTTATGAAGATAGATAGATTTCCAGAGGCCAGGAAGGGTGGCAAAGGAGGGAATAAAGAGAGACTATTAATGAGTACAATTATACAATTACTAATAGATAGAAGAAATAAGACCTGGTGTTTGATAGATCAGAAGGGTGACTATAGTTAACATTAGTCTATTAAACATTTCAAAATCGCTAGAAGAGAATAATTTGAATGCTGCTAGCATAAAGAAAAGCTAAACATTTAATGTGATGGATATCCTAATTACCCTGATTTGACTATATGAATGTATCAGATTATCACATGTACCCTGAAAATATGTATATCAATTATGTCCCAATAAAAAATAATTTTTAAAAATATGTAAATGTTGGATAGCTGGCTCAAATCCTTCCTGAGTATCCAGTTTTTTCCCCATTAACCTGACAGTGTTAGGTTAATATTCATGAATCAGGAGAATCATGATGGCGTGCCTTGGATGCTTGGAATGTCCTTAAATTGTGGTAACAGAGAATTTTAGATACATTACGTTATAAATAATTGTTTTGTTACACTAACCTTAAGCTAACAGATTTGAGAACTGGATTAAGTTATCTTTCTATCCCCAGGACCTAGCAAAGTTTGGAACCTATTAGGTGACCAATAAATATTTTTTGATGAACGGGATCATGGATAAGCAAATGATGTCTATTCTGAGATAGCTGGTGTTACAAGATGATTTGTCCATATAAAGATCTGTTTTACACACTGATTTCATTAATGCAGTACTTTAACCAGGAAACAGGCCATTCAAGGTAAAAGTTATATAAAACAAAAGAAAATGGAATTTTCCAAACAGATATTCTGTGAAGCATTGTTCATATACTATAGGAGGTAAAAATAAATTACTTTTAAAAAAAAGTGCTTGTGTGTAAATAAGTTTGGGAAGGACTGAGCTTTTTTGCCCCTTATTTATTTAGGTCTTTCACATCTTTACTATTTTATTAATATTATTTTTAAATTGATAGATAAAATTGTGTATATTTATGGTGTACAATATACATATGTTATGGAATGACTAAATCTAGCTAGGAAGGTTTTTCTTTCAGTGCAGAAATTCTTAGAACTCACAAATTATTTAGATTTGCATTTGGCTGCATGTGACAGAAATCTGATTGCAAAGATATAAACAAGTAGGAGTTTATTTTTCTTATGTAGAAAAATAAATGCAGACACAGGCATCCAGAGTGGAATGTCAGTTCCAGGATGCCCCCAGTGTGCAGTCTCCTTTCTGAATTCTCCTGCAGCCTCCCTGGCATAGTGTGGGGCTTTCTTTCTCATGCTCATACGGTGGCTGCTGCACTTCTAGGCAGGAAACACCGGAAAGGGTCCAGGGTAGAAGGTGGAAAACAGGAAATATGTCCCTTTATTTCTGGAAAGAAATATATTTTTCTTAGTTGTCCACTTAGTTAACTTGTGCTTATGTCTCACTGCCAGGAAATAATAGGTCATGCAGCTATCACTAGCTGTAAGTGAGTCTGGAATAAGGAGTATTTTTAATTGACGCATTGCTGCCCTAAAGCAAATCAAGGATCTGTTGGTTAAGAAAGGAAGAAGGAATGGGTACTGGTCTGGCAACCAACGGTGTATAAAACTAAGGTGAATTGTGACTTCCCAAAAGCGGGAATATAGTCATATGTGTTATTTCTTCACCCTGTTTTTCAAGATTTCCTTTGAGAAGGCTTTACAGGCATTCTGGCAAGAATATAATTGACATCATGACCGGAAGGTGGCCTGTCACTGACTTTAACATTCCCAGCATATAATTCTGTCCTCTCTTAGGTAAATAATCAGAGACATTAGCTTTTTTCAGACTGCATTTCTGAAGAATATGGGACTTACATTTCTTAGGTTACAATACTCTAGGAAGGTCTAGGTCAACTGATAAGGATACTGCCATATCAGGGAATGATCTCAAACAGGAACACATAAGGATCTATTTAAAGCAAACAAACAAACAAACCCTAAGTAGAGCTAATCCCTGCTCTGTCTGGCTTCTTAATTCTCACAGTGAATGAAGTAAACTGGAAAAAGTATCCACCAAGATAGTTTTTGTCTAACTGAGGTGGGATTGATGGTAGCAATGGTTTTGATTTGTTTACTTCTTCCATTAAAGACACTGAGTCTATACTAGCCTTGGCATAAATCATGTGTGGAACCAACAGTGTGCCAGTTCTGAGCCCAGGTCTTTAGAGGCCCTGTGTGTTTCTTCTTGTTGCCTCTTGCTGCTCTCTCTTTGCCATGAGAATAAGGCTGGATGAGCCTGCTGGTGAGCAGTCATGTGGAATAGAGCAAGATGGCACAGGCTTGTGAGCAAGTTCATCCAGGGTTGACTGTTTAATTGCCCTACAGCTGGCAACAGACACATAACTAAGTCTTGATGAGCTCAGCTTCGATCAACAAAATGCTTAGTCAACCTAAAGACTTGTGAGTAAGAAGAGTTTATTGCCATATGCCGGGGAGTTTTGTGTTTTCTGTCATGGTTGTTACATGGCATTACTGTGGTAACAGATAACTGATACACTAACCCAGTTGAGAAGGGGTGTTGAACAAGTTGTGAATAAATTGGAGTGTCTGGAATACCATTACTTTCCTAAAAGCCCCTGCTATTGTGTCTCTTCTCTGCATTTCTTGCCTCAACTTGTTTTGAAAATTGCATCCTAACTTGTATATGAATCTCCTGAATACTCTTTGCTCCTTATTTAGTATTATCGTTACCACATCTCCTGAATGTTGTAGGTAACATTAATCTTTTAAAAATAATTTTTATTTTCAAAAATAAATATTTTAAAATCATATAATAAGCACTTCTGTCCTACCACACAGAATGGGTAGTTCTTAACATTTTGTTATATTTGCTTCAAGTCTCCTGTTTTATGATAGCGTACTCCTACATGTAAAGTTGTGACCCTCTGATATCCCAACTCCCCAATCTCATAACCCTTCTCATTCCTGGAGTCAGCCATTTGACAGATGTAGTGTAAATCCTGCCAATGCTTTATAAAAATACGTTAACATACTATGTTTATAAATAATTATTTTAAAATGTAGGTTTTATTATTATTTGGGTATGGTGAGGCCAACAGATCAGGACCCAATTGCCATTGAAAAGATAGTTTATTACAGTTCCCAAGGGGACGGCTATACCTCACCATGCAGGGGCCACAAGGGGAAGCACCAAGTCAGTCAGAAGTCAGAGAGAGCTAGGGGAAAACACGGGCAAAGTCTTTATTGTGGGTTCTGCAGAAAGAAACAGGTGAGGCAGGGTGAATAGGTTTAACATTGACTAATATGAATAATTTCAGCTGGCTCAAGGGTATAGGGGTTGTCTCTAGCTGTCTGGAGGCCCTGGGGTGATTAGGGCAGGGGAATAGTGGCTCTGAGTGAAAGAGCCCTATGGGGGCCATATAAAGGAGGTGATGGTGGGGCGTCTGGGCTCCGGATTGGTTGGTTTGCATACGAAAAGTACACTCACAGGAAAGTCTTTTACTGTCTCTAGCAACTAGCTAGCCTTGGGAGGGCCAGTTTCTTCAGGGTCAGCAAAGCCCCCACCGTGTCACAGCATCAGAAATACCTTATTTATAGATATGCAATGTTGTAGTAATCCTGTTTTTTCATTTTCTATATTTCTGATGCCAAAGTGCTGATCTATTAAATCAGAATCTTTAGGTAGGGGGCTCATGAATCTTCACATTTAATAAGTTTACTGAGTGATTCTTATGGACAAAAAACTTGAAGAATTGCTTATGCAACAGTGCTGGAAAAAAAAACCCTTTCTTGTGTATTTTTCACATTTGTTACACAGATAAGTAAAACAGTAAAACGGATGTACTTAGGTGGAAATAAAGAAAATACTTTAATTTACCTGTTCATTTATTTACTCACTTTTTTGTTCAAATGTTTATTTACTATTCATAGATGACAAAGGATAAAGTATAAAATGTAAAATGTAAAAATGCATGCCAGGCGCGGTGGCTCACACCTGTAATCCCAGCACTTTGGGAGGCTGAGGCGGGTGGGTCAGGAGGTCAGGAGATTGAGACCATCCTGGCTAACACGGTGAAACCTCGTCTCCACTAAAAATACAAAAAATTAGCCGGGCGTGGTGGCGGGCGCCTGTAGTCCCAGCTACTCGGGAGGCTGAGGCAGGAGAATGGCGTGAACCCGGGAGGCAGAGTTTGCAGTGAGCCAAGATGGCACCACTGCACTCCAGCCTGGGTGACAGAGCAAGACTCCTTCTCAAAAAAGAAAAAAATGCCAAAAACACAACTTGAAGAATTCATGGAATCTATTTTCAAAGACAGGATATGTTTCTCAAGTATTATTTATGCCTGTCAGATGATGACTCAATGCTCCCTGCAATCAGGAAACAGAGGAACATTGCGCTGGAAGAACTGCCCACAGGCATCCCCACCCCCACGCTTTTTGCAGATTTCTTTTAAACAATCCCGCACTAAAACAAAACTAACTTATCCTTAAACCGGTTTAGGATGGGAAATTTTGTAGCCTCCTTCAAACATTACTTCTAGTGCGAATAATACCATTTCCTTCAATACAAGTTCCTGAGTTAAAACAGATACAGATTCTTTATCATGGAAAATGCAAGGAAGTGGGAGGTGGGGGGTGCTGTACAGCCCATCCTGCCCTGAGAAATATGAGAACTATTAAGAGGCTGATCAAGCTGGTTCACCTTGTTTTTCTTTGGTCTCCTTCAGTGGTATGTCCACATCAGTATCATAATGTTTTATTTGGTTCCCTATAACTCCCAATCTCTGCTAAGGAAATGTTCTCGAAAACTCATTCACATCAATGGCAAATGATAGATAAATGCACAATATCTTACACTGTAGAACTGAAGTGTGGTACTTCAGATACTGTTAGTGGCAGTGAATCTGCACAGGTCTGCAATCACCTCAATTCTTGCCTCCTCAGAAGAAAGAATTTGACCGAGGGCCATCAGACAGAGTGAGAGATGGAGGCAAGTTTTAGAGCAGAAGTGAAGGTTTATTAAAAAGCTTTAGAACAGGAATGTGTGAAAGGAAAATAAATCTTGGGGCCCCCTAAATCACTAAGCTAAAGGGAAAAGTCAAGCTGGGAACTGCTTAGGGCCAACCTGCCTCCCATTCTATTCAAAGTCACCCCTCTACTCACTGAGATAAATGCATATCTGATTGCCTCCTTTGGAAAGACTAATCAGAATCTCAAAAGAATGCAACAATTTTATCTACCTATGACCTGGAAGCCCCCTCCCGCTTCAAGTAGTCCTGCCTTTGCGTTGAGTTGTCCCGCCTTTTCTGGATAGAACCAATATTCACCTTATGTATGTGGATTGATGTCTCATGTCTCCCTAAAATGTATAAAAACCAAACTGTGCTCTGACCCCATTGGGCACATGTCATTAGGACCTCCTGAGGCTGTGTAATGGGTGCACACCCTCAACCTTGGCAAAATAAACTTTCTAAATTGACTGAGACCTGTCTCAGATACTTGGGGGTTCATAAATGAAAGGAAGTAAAGTGCACTTGGAAGAGGGCCAAGCAGGCAACTTGAAAGATCAAGTGCACAGGTTGACTTTCCCTTAGGGTTTGGCATGCTTCCGGGATCTTGTGTTACTTCTCCCAATTCTTCCCTTGGGATGGGCTGTCCTCATGCACAGTGGCCTGCTAGTGCTTGTTGGGGGGGCATATGCACAGGCATTTACTGGAGTTGTATGCATGTCCTCTTGAGATTTTTTTTTTCCTCTTACCAGTCAAGTGTTCCTGTAAGGTTACATATGTCCGTTAAACTCTACCATTTTGCCTTAGTGCACATGCTTGAGCCCACTCACCCAACTCCTGAGATCTTATTGGAAAGCTGATCAATGTTTCAGGTTTTTCTTTTTTCTTTTTTTTTCTTCTCTTTTTTTTTTTTTTTTTGAGATGGAGTTTCGCTCTTGTTGCACAGGCTACAGAGCAATGGCACAATCTTGGCTCACTGGAACCTCCACCTCCTGGGTTCAAGCGATTCTCCTGCCTCAGCCTCCCAAGTAGCTGGGATTACAGGCGTGCACCACCACCACTGGCTAATTTTGTATTTTTAGTAGAGATGGTGTTTCACCATGTTGGCCGGGCTGGTCTCAAACTCCTGACCTCAGGTGATCCACCTGCCTCAGTCTCCCAAAGTGCTGGGATTACAGGCGTCAGCCACCATGCTTGGCCTCAGGTTTTTCTATTGAGGGACTGCTTTTCCCTGGCACTGGCTGAGACTAATTCTTATTTTGGAGAGACAGTTTAACAACTGCCTGACCATCACCTGATGGTGATTGACATTCCTGGTGCGGGGCAGGTGGGCCCTCTCCTGCCCTGCTCATGTTTGATTAGCAAACTACTGCGACAATATCAGAGCCGCGTAAGATAGGTACTTTGGTGGATCCTCTCCTATGTTTCTGAAATTAGTTGCAAAAAAGCATTTTGTTATTCTGCTTTCTCATTAGACAGTCTTGGAGACTGTATGATATAAACTCTCAAAAGGGCCGATAGTTAAGAGCAGTCACAAAAAATGACTCTGTATTAGAGAATAGACATCTCATCTGTTAGGTTTGCAAGATAGAGGACTTAGAGATCAAGAGAAATTTTACTCTCAGAGAATAACTGAGCATGCTAAAAGTTGGGAGGGGCCTTAATATACAATCATGCAAAGAAATTATCTGAGAAATGCATTGTTAGACAATTTCATCATGAACATCATAGAGCATACTAACACAAACCTAGATTGTATAGACTGCTTCTTACTGAGGCTGTACAACATATAGCCTATTGCTGTTAAGCTACAAGCCTGTATAGCATGTTACTCTACTGAATACTGTAGGCAATTGTAACACAGTGGTAGGTATTTGTGTGCCTAAACACATATAAACACAGAAAAGGTCCAGTTAAAAGATGGTATATTGGCTGGGCATGGTGGCCCACACCTGCCATCCCAGAACTTTGAGAATCCAAGGTGGGAAGATAGCTTGAGGCCAGGAGTTTGAAGCCAGCCTGGACAACATTGTGGGACTGTGTCTCTACAAAACATAATTAAAAAAAAAAAAAAAAAACACTTAGCTAGGCATGGTGGCATATACCTGTAGTCTTAGCTACTTGGAAGGATAATTGTGTCACTGCACTCCAGCTTGGGCAACAGAGATAGACTCTGTCTAAACAAAAACAAACAAAGAAACCAACAACTAAAAGGCAATATGAAAAACAAAATATGATACATCTGTATGGGGCATTTACCATGAATGGAGTTTGTGGGACTGGAAGTTGCTCTGGGTGAATCAGTGAGTGAGTGGTGAGTGAATGTGAAAGCCTAGGGCATTGCTAAACACTACTGTGGGCTTTATAAACACTGTACACTTAGGCGACACTAAATTTACAAAATTCTTTTTTAATAATACATGAACCTTTGCTTACTGTAACTTTTAAACTTTATCAACTTTTACTTTTTTAAAAACATTTTGACTCTGGTAATAACACTTAGTTTAAAACACAAACACATTATACAGCTGTACAAAAATATTTTCTGGCTTGGCAAGGTACCTCATGCCTGTAATCCCAGCACTTTGGGAGGCTGAGGTGGGCGGATCACTGGAGGCCAGGAGTTCCAAACCAGCCTGGCAAACATAGTGAAATCCTGTCTCTATTAAAAATACAAAAAATTAGCTGGGCATGGTGGCACACGCCTGTAATCCCAGCTACTCTGGAGGCTGAGGCATGGGAATTGCTTGAACCCGGGAGGTGGAGGTTGCAGTGAGCTGAGATTGCACCACTGCACTCTAGCCTGGGCAACAGAACCAGACTCAGGAAAAATTTCTTTATATCCTTATTTTTTAAGCTTTTTTTCTATTTTCAAAGGTTTTTTTGTTTACTTTTTTTTTGTTGTTAAAAACTAAAACACAAGTACACACATCAACCTAGGAGTACACAGGGTCAGGATCATGACTATCACTATCTTTCGCCTCCATGTCTTATTCCACTGGAAGATCTTCAGGGGCAATAACATGCATGGAGCTGTCATCCCTGATAAAAAAAAGCCCTCTTCTGGAACAACTACTGAAGGACCTGCCTGAGGCTCTTTTACAGTTATCTTTTTAAAAAATAAGTAGTAGGAGTACACGCTAAAATAACGATGAAAAGTATAGTACAGTAAACACATAAACCAGTAACACAGTTGCTTATCATCATTATCAAGTATTATGTACTAACCTATATTTTTGGCTGGCAGCACAGTACATTTCTTTACACCAATATCACCATGACGATAGAAATTTTTCAGCTCCATTATAATCTTACGGGATTACTATCATAAAAGTGGTCTGTTGTTGACCAAAATGTCATTATGGGGTGCATGACTGAACTGGCCTCATTATATAGATGAGGAAGCTGGGTTCCAGGGAGGTAAAGTGATGCGTGCTAAGTCACATAGATGACTAGGGACTATCTGTAATGTAGAAATCAGATACAGCAGCCTCTACATTACTTTGGTAACATAATTATCATGGGCTTACTAATAACCCAGAGCAAGTAAAGAGCATGCTAAATACCTTCTTGTTTCATAATCATGGCAAGAGCTCTGCAGTACAAATGCAAGATAATGTCCTCTGAGTCCATTCCTTTGTGGGAAGAGGCAGAGTATAAATAAATAAGCAAGTAAGCAAGTAACCTCCAACTTACACTCCCGACAATGAAGAGTTTTAATTTTTTTTTTAATGAGTGCATCCGTAGGGGTATGTATGTATATTAACTTATATTGTGTACTGACTAGAAAATGATCCACGATCTCTCAGAAGACCCATTCCCTTGATTAGTGGTAAGTTAGGTTAGTTAATTAAGGTTACTTTAATACTAATTAGTCAGGGCTTTAATTATGCTTTCAGAACAGGAACACAGGACTCATATGGTTCTTAGTGACCCAGTTAACTAAAGTGATAGGATTTTTGTCTTTCATCTAATAATGATTCGTGATAAGGGACAGACGGAGAAAAGCTGATCCTAATGGGATTATAGAAGAATTCTTTAACCAGAGTCAACCAGAGAGCAACAGAAGGTCTGAGATAAAAAAGCATCCTCTGTAGCTTCTGGAATAGCTCTGCAGGGAGAACAGCCAAGGGGCTGAAGCATGGCTGACTTTGTCATGAAGAGCTCCCAAAAATTGGCCCCAGACTAGGAAGTCAATGGATTGTAGAGTATAAGCAATAAACGACGGCCTTAAATGCAGAAGGGGTGTCATGACAAACAAAAAACTAAGTGGAAAAAGCCTTTTTCCAATCATGGTAGTGGGCTTCACTTACTGAGTGCCCTTTGTATGCCAGACCATAAGACTTGCTGGAATTATGGAAATGAGTGTGTCAGGATTCCACTTCTCAAGGCAGAGATAGTCTGTGGGATGGACAGATTTGCAGACAGATAAACTATGCTGCAACATGCTAAATGTGCTATTGGCAAATCTGTCCCTCCCACCCAAACTGTAAACAGACTGGAATGCATCCAATTTTCCATCAAATTCAGCATGAAAATGTGGTTAACTTCTTGCCAGTCCCAGTGCTGTCTTTTGGTAGCTGTAGCCTCTTGTATTCTGGGATAATGTAGTGAGAACAATGTCCTCTAACTTGTTTAAGAAGACTTTTTGAATTCGCTGTCCTTTAGAAATGGGAATAAGCAATGTGACAACTCAAGACTGACTCGAAGAACTAAATTTGCAGCAAGTCATTGGATCTGTACGTGTTTGTGGTTTTAATGGATTATATCTATTTTCCATATTTGCAGAATATTTTGCAATCCCCATGCAGTAAAGCCATTTCCCTCTACCATAGAAATGGTAGCAGGATGATCTATAAAAATATTAATTTGTACTGTAACCTTCTTTCTTTTGCATGTATTTTCCTTCCTATATACCAAGTCTTTGTGATTCCCCGTCTGGGGGTCTTTTGCACTGTGGGCCAAAAAAAACAAACTAGTTTTGTTTCTAAAAGCCCAACCTCAATATTGTACTGGATCTTCGCTGGAAGGAGCCATAATGCAGGCGAAGTTAAGGCCAAAGCTTGGAGGTTGAAACATCATTATGAAGAGGGGTGGGGGCAAAGGGGAGGCCAGCCCTGGGCTTTACACCTTCTAAAAGAATTGCACATTTTATCTGCTTGGGGTGGCTGTGGAATCTCTGATGAGACCTGTGATGCAAGTGGAAATTTTGGATACTTTGATCTTGACAAAGACATATTGGAGTCCCCATTCTTAAAGAGCACCTGCTGGCTTGAACAGTGAGCATACAGGCAATGAACTTCATGAACAGGAAGCCAGAAGGCCCTTCCCAGGCACTGGGCTTGGCTCTGCGGATCTCAGAGTCTGTGTAGCAAACTCAGTGATAACAAAGATTGAATTTCTTGCCAGCTTTTTGGAATAGGAACTCAAAACACATAGAATTTGTTTTAGGAAATTATAAGTAAAGTTGACATTAATCCTGTGTTGTGGCTTGCAAATTCTTACACATTACCCCACTCATATTCCATAATAAGCAAATGCATTCTTTGCTCCTGAATCAGGGACATATGTTCTCAGCAGTCTCATTTCTGTGTTCTTAGGACCCTTGATACCTAGTGCACAAAGCTCCACTCCATTACCACTGGAAGACCCCCCTTTAGAATCTACATATCTGGCTAGAAAGAAGCTTAGACTAGTATTAGTTATAATGTGAACTCATTTCATACGTACTCAGAACATTCATGAATTCAATTCTACCTGCTAGTATTCTTTGGTACAACCACAGCTTTTATCTGGTACTCGACCACAGAAGTAGTTTGTATTAATGCTGGAGCAAAATCAGTCTTCTTTGGACTTCTTGAGAAATTTGTATCTGTATAGGGTTGATATACAAAGGATTCTGCTTTAGATGGACAATTTGGAAGATTTTCAAGGATAATTTTTGATTACTAAAATTTTGCCTTACCTTTTTTTTATTCTAGAAACTAGGTTGGTACAAAAGTAATTGCAGTTTTTGCCATTACTTTTAATTGCTTATTGTCCAATTCCACATTGAAAGTAATGGCAAAAACTGCAATTAGTTTTGCAGCAACCTAATAGCTCACTAATATGATACTTCGTCATTTTAGATATATCTTTCTCAAATCACACAAATATTACTCATTAAATAAATAAATTCTAGTTTTTTCAACTCTATCCTGACGATATTACCGTAATCAAAAAAGGAGATGCCACAGAAGTCTGAAAGCGAAAGGGAATGCAGATGACAGCAGCATCTTCAAGGAAAGGCATGGAGGATATTCAGGAGCTATAAAATCACAGGTTAGAGAAGTTATAGGAAGAAAAAAGATAAGTGCAGATTTGACAAGTTTTTTTCTGGCTTTAGATCTCTGTTATTTAAGCTCGGTGCCTCATACAGTTCACGCCATTCTTGATAAGCGTCCCCTTAAGTCTCTCTAAAAATCATTAATATTATCTTGCAAATAACACTCCGTGAGGTTGTGAAACCTTAGTTTGCTTCTCCAGATCTCTCTCACTTATTTCTGGGACTGTTTCCATTACTGATATTCTGATGGCTTCTGAACTTAACTCTGTAGCCATGACCTCTCTCCCGACCTCCAGACTGTTTTTTAATCCAATTGCCTACCTGACATCTCCTCTGAATTTCTAAAAGGTCACAAAATAAATAGCCCTCTCCCTGAACCTATTCCCAGTTCTCTCCGTTTTTCAATAATTGGCCATTTCTCTAAGAGTTGCTTCAGCTAGAGACCAAGCAGTGTTTTGTTTGTTCATTTGTTTTTTGTTTGTTTCTGTTTTGTTTTATTTTTTCTTTTGAGATGGAGTCTGTCACCCAAGCTGGAGTGCAATGGCACGATCTCGGCTCACTGCAACCTCCGCCTCCCAGGTTCAAGTGATTCTCCTGCCTCAACCTCCAGAGTAGATGGGATTACAGGTGCCAGCCACCATACCTGGCTAAGTTTTGTATTTTTAGTAGAGATGGGGTTTCACTATGTTAGCCAGGCTGGTCTTAAACTCCTGATCTCAAGTGATCTGCCCACTTCAGCCTCCCAAAGTGCTGGGATTACAGGCATGAGCCATTGTGCCCGGCCCCATGCAGTGTTTTAAATTCTGTTCTTTTCTCCAACCCAACATCCAACATGTCAGCAAATCCTGTCTACTGTTATTTGCAAAGTATGTCCCAAGTCAACTAAGTATTTTTCTGTTTCCATTGCTGCTATCTTCGTCTCAGCACCCACCATCATTTTCCTGAAATGCTGCCATAGTCTCTAGACTGACCTCTCCACTTCCCCTTCTGCTGCCACTTCCCTCCACATTCCAGGCTCTACAGAGCAACTATGGTGAAGCTACAAAAACAAAATTCAGATCATGGCAATTCCTAGCTAAAGCCTTCTAGTAGTTTCCTATTGCACACAGAATAAAGTCCAAATGCCTGATGTGGTTTGACAGTTTCTCCATGACTCAATGCCTACTCATCTTCATGAATCACCTTCTACCACTCTTTCACTTGCTCACACACTATGGTTTCCCCTATGACCTTCTCCTGGGTTTTTGAAATGCCAAGCTTATTATGATCTTCAGCCTGTGCCCTTGCGGTTAATGCTACCTGGAATGTTCTTCCCTCAGGATCTTCACAAGGCTGATTCTTTTTTGCTTTTCGAATCTCAGCTCTAGTGGCGTCTTCTCAGTGAGACCTACACTGACTCCAGCTCTCAGTCGCATCAACATCTTTAATTTTTTATTAAACTCATGGATACCCAAAACGCCCTTTTATTTGTGGGCTGGTTTGTGATCTACCTTCACCTTCCTAAGTCTGTCTTATTCTCTGCCATGTCCTTGGCACCTGCTAGGATGTAGTCACAGAGTAGAACCTCATGAACAGGTGGTAAATGAATGGATGAAAGTCTCTAAGGTGTATTTCATTTGGGTTCATTAATTTTTTTTTAACTAAAATGTGGCAATCTCCACATTTTTTTATCTTGCTTTATTTCCCTTTTGGGATACCTGCTGCTAAAACCTCTTCTTGTCCCATAGCCACAGGGATGAGTTTCTGTAGCCTAACCCTTCTTCCCTCCTCACTTCCCCCACAGAGGAGCAGACAATGAACATTTCTAGCATGACCATTTCTAAAGCTGCATCAAGCTTTCTAGAGCTAGTTCAATGAATCCAAACAGTAATGGAACTACTTCTATATGAACCTAAGGAAAGTGCCTTTTGCTTTTCATGGCTGTGCCCAAACAATCTGTGCTCCTGTTTTTAGTGGCCTACTGAGCTCCCAATGAGATAGTTTTTTAGTATATATATTTTTTGCAGTCCTCATTCCCAAGGATTCAGATAGGAGTTTAGGGCTATTGTGGACCAGGGGAAATATTTGAGAAACAGACCCCATTTGTGCATAAATCTTCTCACAAAACTGGTTCTGGTCAGTGTCTGGGCCTGATACTTTCAAGGCCCCTGGTTCCTGGTGCAAATAGCTTCTACAGATCTTTCCACTCCAGGCTGTCGGCCTTGTCTGGATATAGCTGGATCCCACCATGAACACAGCTTAAGCTCCAGCTGCTATCCCCAGTCCAATGCCAAAGTGATATTATAATCCTGACACAGGACTGATTAACCATGCCTAAGTGGTTAGGAAAGGATTCATGGAGGAGAGAATATTTAAGCTCATTTCAAGGGGTAAGTTGAAGAATGTAAGGCAGAGAGGGAAGTGAAAGCAGAAAAAAAATGATGTATATATACAAAGACATAGAAACTATACAATCAGGTCCTTAAGAGGAATTTAGTAGTGTTAGAGTAGAAGAGGAGGGAGAAAGGGCTGGTAAGGGAAGTTGGAATCAGGTCATTTAGGCCTTGTGAGCCCTGACAAGGAACTGAGTTTTAATGAATAGGGGAATGTCACTGAATACATTTTTAAGCAAGAGACAGATGTCATCAAAACTTTCTTTTATAAATATAACTCTGGTAGGAGCATATATAACAAATTAGTGTGGGAGAGATTACTGGTAGAGAGATCAGAGAGCGGTCTATTACCAGGGTCAGGCAGGAGAAAAATAGAAACATGAACTAAGGGGATAGCAATAATGGTAGAGGGGAAAGAATAAGAAGGATCTGATTTCAGGTGCATTTCAGAGACAGCATAGTCTTGATACTGGCTGATTGGCTCTGAGGGATTATGGAAAATAAGTCTCAAGGGTGATTAACCAAATTTTGCTCTTGGAAAATTGTGAGACTTAATACGGCATCAGTTGAGATAATTAATCCAAGAAGAGAAAGAATAGAGAAGAAGAGAGAAAGATGTTTGCCATACTTCAATAACACAGCCCAGAAGAAAAGTCTTACGTCGTAGATACAGTATTTAAGGATGGGGTTGTAGTGCTACTAGGACAGGAAGCTAGGCCACCCCATTGATATTGTTGATGGAATGGAGGGGTAATCTGACACATGTGGCATATTAGTAGTTTGTACTAAGGATTCTGATCTGTATTGAAAAGGTAAGTGATCCTCAAAGAGTCACTGATCCTTGTCTGACATTTACCCATTCTCTAACTTCCATAAGCAGTCTGTTGGCATTCTCGCACTGATATATACAGAGCTCTTTGCCTTTTCAGTCTCATTGCACGAACACTGAATCACTGTCTGTGCTGTAGGAAGGAGAAACCAATGTTTTGGTTTTTGCTTTTTAAAATTTGTGGTGCTTAAAGCAGAGAGGCATTAGAGTACAGAACTAGGAGTCAAAAGATTTTGGTTCTTTTCCTAGTTGCTCAAGTTAGGTAGCCTTTCTTTTTTTTTCTTTCTATTTCCTTCCTTCCTTTTTTCCTTTCCTTATTTTTTAAAACTTTGGTTTCAACATCTGTAAAATGGTGACGAATGGTGGTGGTGGTTGTAACATTTTGGCTACTTGGCAGGAATCAAATGTAAGGATCAAGTGGGATAATGTTTACAACGATTCAATGTGTTGCTATTTACTTAAAGTATAGTAGCAGCAAATATTATCCAATGAAATTACCTGGTATGTTGTACAGAATGCTCCATGATGCCTGGAGAAGATGGCCACATTTCCATAACAGTCAGTTTTGTGTAATAATAGAATAGTGATTGAGAACAGAGGCTCCAGAGCACACTGCAGCTAGTGGAAGTGCCAGTCAGCCACTTTTCAGTGGAATGATCATACACAAGTTATTTGGACTCTTTAAATCTTTCTTTCACTATCAATAAAATAGAGACAGTAATTCTTATTTCACAAATTTTATATGATAAAGCAGATGATACAAGTATTGAGGATATTGATTTTATCCTATCACACTTGTGTGTAAGAAATGTCATATGATTCTTCTAAATAAAAACTAAATCTCACTATGAGCAGCCATTCACCAGGATAGTGAGACAGCTATTATCATTCATATTTGTTCTTTGCCTCTAGCCACAGAGAGTTGTTTCCAAAGAATCTGGGAGTCTTATATTGTGTCTTGAAGGAAAACAATTCTCAGCTCCTCAACCCATGGTAGTTGCTATTAGATGCTTATAGTTCAACTCTAATAGAAGAGGCTCTGCTAGTTCTGTGTCAAGCTTGGGTGTAGGGGCCTTTGCTTAGACTGGGAGGTTCAGCTTTTAGTGCCCCTAGTACAGCACACAGCCATTCACTCCAAGGCCTTGTATCTTCTGAGAGAGCAGAAACTGAATTAGGTGTGGATCTTCACTAACTGCAAAACCAGTCAAAACCCCCACCCCTTCCCAGGTTTGGAGTATCTCCCGTCTTTCAGGTTCAGAGTATTTGGCCTCTCTGCTTGCATACTTTCTCCACTCAGCCTTGGCATTTCCCACGCAATTTCTCCTCAAAGGATCTTTAAAAACAATGCTGCTATTTCTTTCCTGGGGGCATGGTGAATAGCATATTTACCCAGTTGAAGTTGTCATGTGAAATCCGTGTTTTATGCATATAGATCATTTATCATGCTTCCTAGCACAAGGTAAGTGCTCTATGAATGGCAACTGTGATGGAGAGCTGCTGTCACTCCTGAACTATCTTCCAGCTTCCTCAAGCTTTACAATCCTGCTCTGCGCCCAGGAGTCTGACAGACAGGATGCATCATTGATTTTCCATGTTCTCTGGCTTCTGGTTAGGCTCTGTCTATAGGGGGGACGAGAGATGGGGAGTACAGTTAGGTTGAGGAATTCATTCTCCTGGCTGCTCCCTGTGGAGTCACATGTGGCTGCCTCACTCTGTGGCAGGCTACAGCTTTTGCTGGATGGCCCATGCTTCATGGTCTTTTCTTTTCCTGCCTCTTCATGCCTTAGATGTGGTGACACCTCCTGTGGTTACCAGCTCTAGTGTATTACCCCATCCTTTGTTGCTTTTCCTCCTTTGGTAATAGCTCCCATTCTCATTATTCTTAATATATATATATATTTTTTTTCCTGAGATGGAGTGTCACTCTGTCGCCCAGGCTGGAGTGCAGATCTTGGCTCATTGCAACTTCCGTCTCCCGAGTTCAAGCAATTCTCCTGCCTCAGCCTCTTGAGTAGATGGGATTACAGGCACGTACCACCACGTCCAGCAAATTTTTGTATTTTTAGTAGAGACGGGGTCTCACCATATTGGCCAGGCTGGTCTCGAACTCCTGACCTGAGGTGATCTACCCACTTTGGCCTCGCAAAGTGCTGGGATTACAGACATGAGCCACCACGCCTGGCCTCTTAATAAAATCTTTATTTTATTCAAGTATTGGGTTCTTAAGTGCTTCCTGGATCACTTCTCAAAACTAGAGGGATAAATGTTGAGGCCAATCATAATAATTTTATTCCTGTGTCAGCAAAAGATGGTCATGTGCTGCACTGCGGTCAGTTAAATAAAAGAAAGAGGGTTCCTGGGAGTACCTCAGAAGATTTTCTTTACCCTTAAAAAGAGACACCTAATAAAAGCTTGTGCTTTTTATCTTTACATGTTGTTGTGTATGGCAGTGATAGTTGGAGCCACTGGAGCCATCTTGTGACCATGAGTGAAAGCCAAGAGAAAATCATAGAGAAATCTGACATTGTTAAGTTGCTGAATTAAGTCCAGAATTTCCTGCTGTCAAGCTTTTGTTATGGGATATGATTAATTTTCTGTCATTTAAATGACTTTAGTTGGAGTTTTATGTTACCTGTAGCTAAAAATAGCCTGGGGGATTAATCCCAATCTCTCTTTACACTTGTTTGTTTTTAGTGCAAAAACAATTCTTGATAGAAAAATAATTATTTTCAATGTTCGGTAGCTGCTATTTTTTTCTATTGCATTGTATTTTCAAGTTAAGACCATAAAATAATAAAGAACGTTTGAATCTCTTTAAAGTGAAGACTTCTAGCAGTATAAAATTTTTGTATCATCTGAGAATTGGCACACTTCTGAGATGAGTGGGATAGGAAGTGGGAAATCAACAATTTCAACATATGTCTAATAGGGGTTAAATTTTTCTTGAGAGAACAAACAAAAAAATAACATCTATAAGATTACAGAAAAAATGTTACCTTGCTTTTCTTAGAATTTCAGTTTTACTGTGGAAATTGTCGAGTCTGAAAAGGAAAAGCTATTTGCTTACAGGGTTAAAGGATAGATTATCTTGGAGACTGCGAAACTTTAGTATCAGCCATTCTACCAGTTACTGATTTACAATTTGCCAAATGCTTGGAACAGTTCCTGGCCTATTGCTACCATGATGTAATTATTTGTTTAACATATTTTCTAGCAAGAAAAGAGAGGTAGAAGCCAGAAGTGATAAGTTTTCAATTTCAGATACAGGTCAGAGGTAAAGGAGTCATATAGCTGGATTTTCCAGGAAAGACCCTATTTCTAATATGGATCAATTCATTCAATTCTACTTCAGTGACTCAAGTATCACAGAACGTAAAGACCATAAGTCATATGACTCATCTCTTTCATTTTTTTTTTACCAGAAACTCTATCAGTTGCCCAGAAATAATTACAATTTCATAAATCCCCTACTTTCCTTAGGGAAGGTACATTTCCTTCCTTCTAATGCCTTTGTCATACAGAGACAGAAAATAAGGAAAAGATATCTGGGGATGGGAAAATGCTACTGTCAACATTTATTCTGTTTCCTTCCTCTTTAATCATTATTTTCAATTTTGTGTGCCAACTCAGGTAACCATCTTCCCACAAACCTAGACTGTGGTGGGGAACAAGGAGGGGGCGAATGTTGGCTCTGATAAATAGCTGCCCCTCTTTCTATGCCTCTGCTACAAGGTACTTATTGATACAAAAATAAAAAAGTACTAAACAGAGTATCCAGTTTTTCTGTGTAAATCCAAAAAAGACATTATTATTGACTGGGTTCTATATCAAGTCCGGGCAAGTTATCCACAAACAGGATACAGATAATAAACTCTTTGGCGCATCAGTATACCATACAGCAATCTCACTGTTCCCTAGAGCTGTGGAAGAATTCATTTACCTCACATAGGTGAACTTTTCTCTTCCCCAGAGAGCATTTTGTTCATCTTAGCTCAATACAAGATCAGATCCATTGTCAGCAGTAACAATTTGTACCTTGTTTTTTTTTTCTTCCACTGGGTTGAAACTTAAAGCATCTCTGGGAGGAAAATAAATGGCAATAGCTGTATCTCAATTTTTACAAAGGGGTCGAGAAGGAGAAAGGGAGAACCTTAGATTAAGATGTTCTTCTGAAATCACAGGTCCATCCAATCAGCGATAAAGCAAGAAACCAAAGCCAGACCTCAGAAAAACCAGTCCATTTATTCCCTAAAATCTTGTTTTCTTATTTGTTTCAGGTACATGGTAATTCTTGCCTCACTAGCACTCTTTCAAAGACAGTAAAGGGTCCCTAAGCATTTGGAAATAATTTTATTTTGCGGAATTTTGGAGCTGGCCTTGGCTGACTCTCTATTAATGTTAAAGAAAAAGTCAAATAACATGATTTTTCTATTAAAGCAAAGGTTTCTACATTAACTCTGAACTTCAGGACACCACACAGAGCTGAAGATAGCAGTTGGAGTGACAGTGACACAGAAATGAAATGAATTAAAATTGCCACTGACAATAAAGCAGGAAGAGGTGGGAGGCAGTAAAGGCTTGTCCCTGAAAATTTTACAGCATGGCTGATGCTGGAAGGAACAGTAATTTAAGACAGTTATGGACCTTAAAAAAAAAAGCAATAATGTTGAAGTCAGACCCAGTCTGTATGGAATGGTTATTATTTGGTTTAAAACTGTGAAGAATGCATTTACTACTTTGGTAAAAAAGAGATCTGACCTTGATGCAGTGCAAATTTGATATGGGATTAGAGGTCCTTGTTCTTAGATTGCTGCTAAAGACAGGGGAGCGGCAGTAAAACAGCATCCTGGCACTGAATAGGCACATGTGGTCATGTGTGACTGAAGGCACACTTCAGTCAGGGCTTAGAATCAGCAGACACTTGCATTTTAGGGATATAGTCTCAAAGTTCTGAGAGGACTGAAGCGGTACTTTAAGAACACATATGCATATGCTCCCTCCGAGGGAGGTGCCCTGTTCTATTTGAGATCACTGTGCATTATGCAGGAAGTTGGTCACAGAATAAGGAATCGGGATTTCCAGACATCACATCTGCATACCGGTCAGATCATAGCTCTCCTTTTACTGCCTGTGTTATCCTGGGCAAGTTATATTCCTTCTCTGATTTTCAATTTTGCCATCATATGGGATTATAATTATATTTTGTTTATAATGTTAAGTAAATGAAGATACTTTTTCAATGTTTGAGCACTATATAAAAGCTGAAAATTGTTCCCACTAGATTGGACTGACAAGGGAATGTAGGTTTCCCTTTTATTAAATATATGTGCATATTTTTATTTACGCATTTAATATCAGTTGCTATCTGAGACTTGGACAAAATTGCAAAGAAGGCAGAATTTGAATCTTTCTAATCTTCCTATGAGCAACTTATCTACCCATTTCTTCTATTCCCCTTTCTCTCCGGAAAACTAAGTCAGAGCAGAAGGAGAATTGAAATGGTGGTGAGGTGAGTGGGCAAAGGTAATGGCATGTAGGCAAAGTGTCAAGGGCGTACAAGATTTCAAGAGCTACAATGAGGTGTGAGACCTCAAAAAATAATTTTGGCTTCACTGAAGCTTAGCCCAACTTATACAAAGTTACTATACTATGTATTTATTGTATGATGTGGGCAAATTTTAATATGTTTTATATTATGCCAATTATGTGCCTAGAATTTTAGAAGATCTTAAAAGAACTTAGTGGGGATGGTAAGGAAAGACCTGTTTGCATGGTAAGACCAGCATCTTACCATGGGAGAAAATGTTCAGCTGGACCAATAATCGGTGTACGTGTGTGTATGTGTGTGTGTGTGTGTGTGTGTGTGTGTGTGTGTGGTGGGGGATGAGGTGAGCACGCATCACTCAGCAGTAGCTAGGGGGACATTTTAAAAATTCACACATTTCTGTCTCTCCATGCAAGACATAAGGTAAGATGTGGGAAGTGACATTCCAGGCTATGACAGTTTTTTCTCCTCAGTGTATTTCTAGCTCTGGCAAAGGTCTTAGCACACATTAGGCTCTCAATAAACACTGAGTGGATAAATGAATGGGTGGTCTAAGTCAGGGGGTACCTGGTGATGCCAGAGCAGGTAGGAGTAGAGGGAGGATGGTGTTAGGGTGTCATGAGTCAAGCACTATGAAGTGACTAGCCTGAGAGTTACCCTGAATGAGATGAGGCAGCATGGGAAATCGGGTTTTTGGAAGAGATGCTAAATAATAATAATAATACATTAACAATGACATTTTGAGTTTACCATCTGCCAGGTGTTATAATAAAAAACTTACATTCAGCATCACATTTTCTTATCATATCAGCTCTATAATATAGGCAGTATTACCATAGCCATTTATGGATAAAGACCTACATAAGTCAGGTTAGTTACCCAAGGTCACAGAACTAGTATGTGACAGAACTGGGAGTTAAACCCATGTTGGTCATACTTCAAGTTTGAGCGCTCTTAATGACTACAATGTAGGAATCTGTAAAGCATACAACAAGCATACAAATAGAGCTCCAATCGTAGAGGGTGCTGGAATAGTTATTATAACACAGGTTATTGAAGCAGAAAACTGTTTTGAAGGGAAGGTATCGGAAACTCATTTTATTAAATAGAAGATAAGGAAGAGGCTTAGTTATAGGAGTAAGAAAGGAACCTGATTTGGAACTGGGTTGGTTCCAAAGCTTAGACTGGAGGTCCTAGTTAGGAGATCAGAGTCACCAGTTGTAGAGAGTACTGGATCTCACATTCAAGGCACTCATGCTGATGCTGAGTTGTAAAGTTCTGTGTCTTATTTGAACCTATCCTTTCTAAGTCTAATCACTCCTCTTTCCTTACAGAGGAGTCTCTCTAATGGGTCTAGACTATTTCTGGTTCTTAGCCAGAAATGCTTACAGAAGTACCTGAGTAGCTCATGAAAATATCTGTGTTTGAGCTTCACCTCAGATTAGTGAAATAAGACCTCCTGTGAGTGAAATCCTGGCATTATGGTTTCTTAATAGTTCCTACAGTCAATGTGAATGTGCAGCCAAGGTTAAGAACCGTGGTTGTAGGTTAACATTTCTGATCAAATTAACCACTATTCATGTAAATTTGGTTCATAGTTCTTGGGTGGCATATATGTATGTATTTGTATAGTTATTTATGCTTTTAAATATTTTTTCTAATTATAAAATTAAGACAAATTTATAGAATACTAAATCTTTTCAAAAGAAGAGATATTTATTGTTTCCTGACAATGTGATAGAAATCCAAAAGACTCACATACAAGAGCTGAAATTGCTATCAAAAAGCCCTTTTGAATAAATGCAACGAGGAATTTCTGAGAAATCAGCAGAAATTGCGAGAAATCAAACTGAAAAGAGAGCTGAAAGACACATTTCTAGGCTTATGTTAATGCTGCGGATGCACTGGGGCCAGGGTTGGGTGATAATGGCCCAACGCCTAATGGAGAAAACGTCCTAGGACTGTGGAAGATGAAGGCTTGGAACTGAGACCCCCTGGAAAAGACAGGCACTTGAAAGTCTGTTCCCTCAATGAAAAGGTGAGCTAGGGGCCAGGGGGCTGGGTTGGGGAAGGTGAGTTGTCTATATTAGCCTGGGCTCCAGATAGAAGAAAATTTCCCTCTTGCAATTCATACCTTTGACACAATGCACTGGACACAATTTATGTGCGATCTCATATTTGGTTGATCTTTCTCACCTCTGGAGCCCGGTGGCTGCTTCCTCATGGGAGTCCTGGCTGCTGCCTCTGTACCAGACACAGCTGCCACCACCTTATCTGCCAGCCTCTGTTATGATTGCTACACTTTCCATGGGAGCTGTAGCAGCTCTGGAGACCAGGCCCAACGAATTGCACCCACGGAGACTTGGCTCCCTTAACCACTTCTGGATTCAAATAAAACACTATGACAAATTGTTTGGGAAATTCAAGTTAAAATAATTAACATAATTTTGTTCATAACACTCTGGCAAGCCTGATGAAAGCAAAGAACAAATCTCTTTTAAGTGTACCCAGATAAACTCAAAACCCAAATCTTGCAAGAGTCTCATAAATAAATTATGCAAAACATAAATTCACAATTAAACAACAACAAAAGAAATACACACATACACACACACACACACACACACAGTAATAAGCCAACAAAAGCATGAATCAAGAAGGAAAAAAAACACAGCAAATGTACCATTCAGGAGCGTCATGTAATGGGAATATCAAATGGTGAATGTAAAATAAAATTTTGGTTTCCCTCCAGAAGCTAACTGCAAGGGAAGGATTCAAATGCAAGTAGTTTATGTAGTAGATGGTCCCAGAATATATCAGTAAAGGATTGGGAAAATTAGATAGAAAAGAGAAAGAAGTCAGCAGATGATATATTATCAAATGAGTTTCCACTGTGGACAATTGAATCTCAGTATCACTGGGAATGTTGCTAGCAGAAGTGGAACATGCTTCAGAGTTATCCCAACTAAGATACAAGGAAGCTGGGGATGCTTATTTATCAACTTCTTATTCATCATTAAATAAAGGATGCTTCTGGGAACATTAGGTCATTCACCCTTTGAATTTTCTTTGTGCCTGGGCTGAGTGTGCCCTTAGGATCAAACAAAAAGTAATCAAGCAGAGAATAGCAAGATCCAGCTAACAGATTTTGGCATGTAGAGGTCAATGTCAAAGGGTTAGAAGCAAGACTATGAGGATTTGATAACTAAGAATGTTTAAAGAAATAAAGACTGCTATATATAATTAAAAGATATAAAATTATTAAAAGATAGAAAACTTCAGTGTCAAGAATCCTTCCCAAAATTCAAACAGGAATAACAAGAAATCTCCTTTTGAATACACAATCAGGCCTATCCCAGAGACTATGGAACACCAGAGACAAACAAGAGGTATTACAAGTGGTCAGAAAGAAAAGACAAATTACAGCAGATTTCTCACAGACAAAAGGACAGAAGCATAGTGTCTTCAAAATACTTAAAGAACATGCTGACAACCTAAAATTGAATTCCTTAGCTAAACTTTATTCAAAGAAAGAATAAAATAGAAAAATTTTCAGACAAACAAAAATAGAGTTTACCACCAACAGAATGTGCCATATCTCACAAAGATATTTCCAAAATGCTTCAAAAAGATGAAAACTGACCTCAAAATGGAGATCTCTTAGATCAGAAGTCAAGAAACTATGGCTCAGAGGTTGAATCCAACCTACAGATGGATTTTGTAATTCCTGTGAGCTAAGAATATTGAAAAAAAAAACTTTATATTTTATAACAATATTAGATTTAGAGAAAAATTAAAGAGATAGTACAGTGGGTTCCTATATATACGCTTGCCCACCTCTGCTTTAGTTTCTTCTATTATTAGTTCTTATATTCGTGTGGTACATTGGTTAAAACTGATGAAACAATATTGACAGACACATATATACACCTATACATACACATACTCATACACATTACTGTGTGTACATACAGACATACACACATATGTATATACATACTTCTACCAATACACACACACACACACACATTATGAATTTTAATATCTTCTGGGAGAATGACCCCTTTATCACTGTGTAATGTTCCTTTTTATTCCTGTTACAATAGTTTCCCTCGAGGCCAGGGCTTTGTTAAGAAAAATGAAATGCTCTGGGCATATTTCAAAATGTTTACTTTTTCTCTCCTCCTGCCAAAAAATGGGAGAGGATTTTCCTCCAGTCTGGGCTCCTGAAAATAAAACTCACAAAGGTATAGGGATCTCCCTAAGACTGGACCCCCAGGAATTTTTAACTCTCAAGCTAGTGCACACTCAGCCTCCAACAATTCATCAATTACCATTTAAGTGTTCCTACCAGTTACCTGCTGCAGCTCCTGGTAAGTTGTGATTCTTATATTGTCCTCTCTCTCTAGTTTTCCAGGTGGTGGTATGTTCTGTGTCCTCAATTCTCTGATGGATCTAAAAGGAGTTGTTGATATTCAGTTTTTTAACTTGTTATGAGGATGGGAGTGATGACTTTAAAACTCTTGATATGTCTCATCTGAAATAAGAAGTCCTCTAAGAATGTTTTTTATGTTTTAAAATCGTTGAAATAAAACAAAAGATGAATAATATTTTGTGGTACATGAATAGTACATGAAATGTAAATTTCAGCATCCACAAATGCAGGTTTATTTGAGTTATGCTCATTCTTTTTTTTTTTTTTTTGAGACGGAGTCTCGCTCTGTTGCCCGGGCTGGAATGCAATGGCATGATCTCGGCTCACTGCATCCTCCGCCTCCTGGATTCAAGCAATTCTCTTGTCTCAGCTTCCATAGTAGCTGGGACTACAGTCACATGTCACCATGCCTGGCTAATTTTTGTATTTTTAGTAGAGACGGGGTTTCACCATATTGGGGAGGCTGGTCTCGAACACCTGACCTCAGGTGATCCATTCATCTTGGCCTCCCAAAGTGCTGGTCTCATATCTATTGACTCTGGTGGCTTTTGTGTTACAAAGGCAGAGTACAGTAGATTGTGACAGAGACCATATGGTCTGCAAAGCTTGAATATTTACTCTCTGATCCTATACAGAAAAGTTTTGCCATGGGAAATCTCTGTGGAGTTAAACAAGGAACAGTGACATGTGGATAAATATAAACAACCATTGACAGCAGAAAGCAGAGTCATGAGCGGCCTCCGGAGCCAGGTTGACTGGCTTTGAATCCTGGCTTCACCACTCAATTAAGTGGTCACAATTGGGTGACATAAGGCAAGTTCACTAACTGCTTTCTACTTCAACCTTCTCATATCCAAAATATAAGGAGAACATAGTTCCTATTACATAGGTGCTAAAACTTCAGGGGGTGGCTATGAGGCTTAAATGACCTAATATCGATAAAATGCTATAAACAGGGTCTATTTGTATAAAACCAAATATACAATAATAATGAATGATTTGATAAAATTTAAAAAACTAAAATACTGAAAAAAGTGATAATTTGTAAAAATGGAGGCAATGACCAAAGTTAAAACATTCTGAAAACCTTACAATGTTTGGGTAGAGGTAGAGATTTGAAAACTTCAGATTTGGTTAAATATGCTGTTGTAGACATGGCTAGCTATCCACCAAGAATTTGTTCTCAGACATAGTATAGAGTTGATGCTGGGAGGGATGGCTGTCCACCAAAGACTATTATTCTATCCAGTAAAATATAAAAGGTAATGATGTTGGTCACCCAGTGGCCATGGCTCTTAAGAAGGGACTCAGTCTTCTTACTCTGTTAAATGAAAAGATTACCTACATCCTGGGGATGATGAAGGCACAAGAGCGAAAGGACCTGGATTCCCAATTTATCCCATAAAGGAAAGCCATTTGCTGATTAGGAACACTTGCATTGGGCTGATAGGTGTCTAAGGAACACATTTACATTGTATTAAGCAACTGAAACATGAAGACTAGTTACCAAAGCTAGTTTTATACTACCCAAATGCATATATTATATAACTACCTGGCCATTGGTGGAGAGAAAATAGAATGTAAAATGCCTGATAAATTCAAAAGCAAGCAGGAGAGAAGAAAAGAAAAAGAAGCAGAGAAATAGCCAGATAAACATAAAGCACCAAGTAAGTGGTAGAAATAACTCAAAATATACTATTAAACACAATAAATGTTAATGGAGTAAACATGCAGGTCAAAATATAAATATTCTCAGTTTAGATAATTAGTAAAATCTAAGTATATGCTATTTTTAAAACATACCTGTGCATTAGAGACATAAAAGTTCCAACTTAAAGGTTAAGTATGTTAGGCAAATACTAAACAAAATAACCTGGTATAGCTATGTACATATATAGATCTCTATTAGAGAAAATTATCTTCAAAGTAAAAACTTTCTTTTGGGAGGTAAAGAGTGCCAATATTTAATGATGAAAGGTACAATTCTCACAGAAAAATACAAAAAAAAAATCTAAAATTATAAGCTCCTAAAAACACAGCCTTTATATCTATAGATACAGTTCTCCTTCAATATCCACAGGAAATTGGTTTGGTTCCAGGACCTTTGCAGATACCAAAATCTTTGCACACTCAAGTCCTGAAGTTGGCCCTGTACTACCTGCATAAAGGAAAAGTTGGGCCTTCCTATCCATGGGTTTCATAACCCACAAATATTGTGTTTTTGATTACCATTTGGTTGCTGATTCAGAACCCACAGTTAAGGAAGTTCAACTGCATTTATTGAAAAAATATCTGTATATAAGTGGATCCATATAGTTTAAACCTGTTTTGTTGTAGGTGTAATGTATTTTCTATATATGTATATATAGAAAAAAGGGATGAAATTATGAGGAGAAATTAATGGAATAACATTCATAAGAAATCTTTAACTTATTCTTAATACATAATAGAGAAAGCAGACAAAAACATTAGTAAGGATATGGAGGATTTGAACAACACAATTAACAAGTCAGATCTAATGGGCACCTACAACTCTATGCCCAACAATTAGAGAATGTATATTCTTCACAATACACATGGACCATTTGTGAGAACTGAGTATATTCTAGAACATAAGTCAGGTATCAAAAAATATCAATTTTTTGTTAAGTATATTATCTTTTCTTTAAAAATGTATTTAGGCCAGGTGCAGTGGCTCATGCCTGTAATCCCAGCACTTTGAGAAGCTGAGGCTGGAGGATCGCTTGAGGCCAGGAGTTTGACACTGGCCTGTGCAACAAAGCGAGATCCTATCTTTGTGAAAAAAGTATTTAATTTAGAAATGTAAAATGACAAAATCTATTTAGAAATTATTATAAAATACACTTCCAAATCATTCCTGGTCCTAAGAAAAAACCATAATGGACATTAGAAAATATTTTAAACTGAAAATGCACAAAAACATTACATTCTAAACAGTAGGGGATATAAGTAAACCATTACTTAAAATAGTTTTAACACCCTGATTATATGTATTATAAATAAAGTTTGAAATTTGGTAATCTAAGTACCAAAGTTAGAGGAGTTAGAAAAACAACAGAATAAACTCTAAGTAGAAAGAATGATATCATAACATAACAATAAGAAAATAAATTAATTAAATAGGAAAAAACAAGAAATAAAGAGAGTCCACAAAGCCAAACACTCACTTTTTGAAGAGTTTAATAAAATAGACGCCCTCTGGCAAGTCTGAGTAAGAACAACAAAGAAAAGGAGAATCCATTACAGAATACTAACAGTGAAAAGAGTAGTGTCATAACCCCAGAAACAGAAGAGCAGGTTTTTTTTTTTTTTTAAAAGAAGCTATAACAATTTTAAGCCATTAAAATTGAAAACAAGCAAAATTTTCCATTTTTTGGAGACATATAGCTAGGTGACTCAAGAAGAAATTACAAACCTAATTCTTAGTGATGAAAAAAAACAAAATGATGGTGAAAAATCTCACTCCCCGAACCCCCATTCAAAATTGGGTATCTAAGCCAGTAAAATAAGACAAAATAGGGCAACATTTCAATCAGAATCCCAACTTTTTTTCCCTCCTTGTGACATGACAAGATGATTTTAAAATATATGAAAGTGCAAACGGTTAAGATAGTCAAGATAATTTTTAAACACAAATACAATATAAGGAGGCTCCTCTAACTTATACGACTACTTATTATAAACTATAAATGATATAAACCCATAAACAATAAAGACATTGTGCATTGTTCTAGGAAAGATAAGCTTATGGAACTGAACAGGGAGATGAAATACGGCAATGCACAGGTGGAAACTTGATATATGGCAAAGGAGACATTGCCCACCAGTGGAGAAGGATAGGCCATTGATCAAACAGTGTTCAGACCTTTGATTATCCATATGAAAGAAAAAATTGTGAATCCCTGTCCCCAATCAAGCACCATAATTAATTCTATGTAGATTAAATATTGAAATGTGATAGCAACAGTTTAAAATATTTTGAAGGAATTACAGGAAACTATGACATCAGAATAGAGAAAGTTAGATATTTTAGTCAATCATCTGTTTACTTTGTGATATGAATACAAATATTAGGATTGTCTAGTAGTTTTTACCAGTGAAATAATTTTATACTATCATTATTATTTTCCTGCCCTGGTTGGTTCTATATTATATATACAGAGCATTGGTGGATCACATTTATTCTTCCCTTGAGTGGTTATTGTTTAGAAGAATCAGTAACATTTCATAGTTCAAGTCAAGTAACTTGACAGCAAAGTTTAAATAGTTATAATTCTTTAAACTTCACATATTCAAGCTTTCCTCTAAAGCAGGGTAAATATGAGTCAGAAATATACCTGAAACTAATAGGAGGAAATATTGTAGCATTTAATTTTGACTTTAGAAGAGTAACAAAATTTGTGCTTTTAATAAACCTATTTTTAAAAATACAATTCATTGACTAAATCATATGAATGATGAACCAGAATATATTTATAAAGTTTGCATTGCAGTGGTATAGTTATTTGGAGCAGAGTGTTACAGAATATTTATAGTGATGTACATTACTGTTAATCCTTTTTTTGATCTAGTATAGCACTTATAAATACAAATTTGAAATTTGGCATACAGTGCTTTTTATATCATACTTTTGCCAATGAAACATGATGATTGTATATTTTTATAAAATTGTTAATGACAAATTTGACTATAACATGATTTAAAAGTAAGATCTATTTTTATATAGTCTGGTTTTACAGTTTTCTGTTCATCTGACTGCGCAAAGGAAGCAAGTGTGAATGCCTTGTGCGTTTAAAGAGACAAAGCCAAGATAAGAGTGCAATTTGTAATAGTGCTCCTTTCACCCTTTTAAGAAACAAAGCAATTTCATTAATGCACTTATTTGGGAGTATTAGTAGTTTTAAATATTCTACTAATTAAAAAAATGTAAAAACTATATTTTTCATAGATGAGTGTGATAAATCAACATATTTTCACTAATATTTTTCTGTATCTGTTTTAGGAACACTAATCCTTTAACACACCTGCAGGGTTTTGGCTGCAATAAAGAAGTCAAGTAACTTTAAATGCTGTTTAGTCATCCAGGAAAAGGGGCCATCTATAGCATGCTACACCATAGTTTTTTCTTTTTGATTAGCATGGGTACTTCTGAGTGACCCTTGCTAAATATGCAAGGAATTTGAATGAAAGATGGGAATAGACAATATATTCAGTGCACTGACTTTGCATGCTAATTTTCATTACCACAATTTCAAGCCTTTACTTCATTGTGCAGTATAGAGAAATAAAAATATTCTATTGTTATTTTTTGTTAATTCAAAGATGAAAATAATATAAGGTAATCAATAAGACTTCTCATCTCTAGAGAGCAATTTTCATATCATATTATAGGATGGTACCTGTAAATCATTTTGAAAGTTATTTTTTGTTGCCTTTCTGGCATGTATTCTCTCTTCCCCTTACTATTTTTTTTAAGCCAAGAATATCTTTTATTATTATTGTTATTATTATTATTATTATTTTATTTTATTTTACTTTAAGTTCCAGGATGCATGGGCAGAATGTGCAGGTTTATTACATAGGTATACATGTGCCATGGTGGTTTGCTGCACCTATCAAACTGTCATCTAGGATTTAAACACCTCATGCATTAGGTGTTTGTCCTAATACACTCCCTCCCCTTGCTCCCCCAACAACGTGCCCTGGTGTGTGTTGTTCCCCTTCCTGTGTCCATGGGTTCTCATTGTTCAAATCTCACTTATGAGTGAGAACATGTGGTGTTTGGTTTTCTGTTCCTGTGTTAGTTTGCTGAGGCTGATGGCTTCCAGCTTCATCCATGTCCCTGCAAAGGACACGATCTCATTCTTTTTTGTGGCTGCATAGTATTCCATGACACATAAGTACCACATTTTCTTTATCCAGTCTATCATTGATGGGCATTTGGGTTGGTTCCGTGTCTTTGCTATTGTAAATAATGTTGCAATTAACATATGTGTATATGTGTCTTTATAGTAGAAGGATGTATATTCCTTTGGGTATACACCTACTAATGGGATTGCTGGGACAAGTGGTATTTCTGGTTCTAGGTCCTTAAGGAATTGCCACACTGTCTTCCACAATGGTTGAAAGAGCCTGTATAGACAAGGCAATCCTAAGCAAAAAGAACAAAGCTAGATGCATCATGCTACCTGACTGTAAACTATGCTATAAGGCTACAGTAACCAAAACGGCATGGTACTGGTACCAAAACAGACATATAGACCGATAGAACAGAACAGAGACCTCAGAAATAACACCACACATCTACAACCATCTGATCTTCAACAAAGCTGACAAAAACAAGCAATGGGGAAAGGATTCCCTATTTAATAAATGGTGCTGGGAAAACTGGCTGGCCATATGCAGAAAACTGAAACTAGATTCCTCCTTCCTTACCCCGTATACAAAAATTAACTCAAGATGGATTAAAGACTTAAATGTAAAACCCAAAACCATAAAAACCCTAGAAGAAAACCTAGGTAATACCATTCAGGACATAGGCATGGGCAAAGACTTCATGATGGAAACACCAAAAGCAATTGCAACAAAAGCCAAAATTGACAAATGGGAACTAATTAAACTAAAGAGCTTCTGCACAGCAAAAGAAACTATCATAATAATGAACAGGCAACCTACAGTATGGGAGAAAATTTTTGCAATCTATCCATCTGACAAAGGTCTAATATCCAGAATCTACAAGGAACTTAAACAAATTTACAAGAAGAAAAGCAACCCCATCAAAAAGTGGGCAAAGGATATGAACAGACACTTCTCAAAAGAAGACATTTATGCAGCCAACAAACATATGAAAAAAAGCTCAACATCACTGATCATTAGAGAAATGCAAATCAAAACCACAGTGCAATACCATCTCACACCAGTCAGAATGGCGATTATTAAAAAAACCAAGAAACAATAGATGCTGGTGAGGCTGTGGAGAAATAGGAATGCTTTTATACTGTTGGTGGGAATGTAAATTAGCCAATAATATCTTTATATTTGAGGGAGAAATTTGCTCACTCCACTTTTGTAATCAAGCAATTTGAGAAAGAGTGAATATATGACTTGCTTTAGGGGTGGACATTTGTTGTCTAAAAGCCAGTCCAGAGTATTGTAACTTTGTTGCCATAGTTGCTGTTTCAAGCAAAGGCATGTGGTCCAATTCAGGCCAATGAGAGGAAGTGATTCCCAGCAGATACACAGCAGCTACTACTGTTAAGAGACTCTTCCCTCCCTGAGAGTTTTTCTGTGAGGGTCTGACATCTGGAGTTGCTACAAACATTTGCAAAAATTCAGGAATACTCTGGAAGTCTCAGGGGACTACAAGGGCAGTATGGTAATACAGCTAACGGAGAAGCAGAGTAGAATGACCATGAGATAGAAGGTCCTGGGAAATCTTATTTGAGGTGGGAAATCAAGCCTCATTTTGACTTTTCAGTAACATAGGTTAATATTCCCTTTATTTTTTAAAAGTCATTTTGACTTTAGAACTTTTAACTTAATTTCATTTTTTGTCACTTGTTACTGAAACATTCCTATTACAAATGCTATATGAATATTTTGACTTTGAGGTACTAATGAGGGAAAGACATCTTGATTGTTATTCCGGGATTCTTTGGTTGCATGTAATGGGAAGGTACAAACTGGAGAATAAGAATTATTGGAAAGATTTGTAGACATATGGAACCAAACTGCAAAAACCAACCAACCAACCGAACAAAAAACCTACCTTTTTGCCATATTTAATGGGATCTCAAGCTTCTCTCTCTCTCTCTCTCTCTCTATCACTATCCCTTTCTTTCTTCTTCGTCATGTGCACACACTCATCTCCTTTCTCTGGGCGTGTCTACTCCAACTTTGGCGCTCAAATTAAATAGGCCTACCTGAATATCCATGATCTTCTTTCTCTAAATCTTCCACCACAAACTACATCTCCAGTGTTCTCTTATCTGATGTTGGAGCAACCATACATCGTTACACTAAACAGAAGATTTTCAGTTATTTTTATTTTACCTTTCTCTTAGCTTTAAGCACATTCAATACATTACCAAGCCCTGTGCTTTTTTACATCCAAAGTAATTTTCAAATTAATCTATTTCTATGCCACAACTGCTAATACCCCAGGATAATACTAATCATCTTGAGCCTTGTCTATTACAATAGCCTCTTTTGTATTCTAATTTCTACTCTTAGGTCCATTTTCCACATTGTAGCCAGGGCCAATTCAACCACCTTTAAATAAGCATCTATTATATTTAGAATATTGTTGAAACTTCTTGCCATGGCCTGACAGATTCTGAATTGTTTGGTCATTCTGAAACTATGCCAGATTCTTTCCCATCTTGGGACATTTACACATGCTGCTTCCATAACTTATTTATTATTTATTTTATTGAATTTTCCCTGAAATCTGCAAATTCCTAGAGAATCATTGCATTCCCTGAAATTTTGTCCAATATGTAAGAGCTTTGTTGAGATAAGATTCAAATGCAGTGACACTCTATTTGTCTGTTTGTTACATGGCATAAAGAGCTCCAAAAGTTCAGAAGGTGATCTTAGCTTTAATTCAAAAAGGCTCTAACTCTGTTTTCTGGTGGAAGAATTCTTCTAGTTGGTTCTAATACCACCCGAACTACTGAATCTAAGTTTGAAGACAGTGAGGAAAAGCTTTCTCTAATAGTTTATTTGGAGTAATAATGAGAGGAATCATTCTCAGCTCTGTAACTTGATTCCCAGACCTGCTAATTCAGGTTTTAGGGTAATGGCACTAACTATCAACTGCTGATTTAGGAACATACTTTATCCTTTTAGTTAGATCCCCGGTTTCCCATGATGTTGTTTTCTACTCAGTGCCCAAATTGTGGCTTCAGCAGTACATCTCACCATTCTGTTTAGCCATCTGTTTTCTGGGTGATGATGGCATATGGCAAGGGCCAGTCAATTATGTGAACAGAAGTCTATTGTTACACATCCTTTTCTGTAATATATGTAGCCCATTATAAGGTTATTTCTGTGGTATACCATGGCTGAAGATGATAAGGTATTTGGAATGGTGGTATTGGCAAAATTGCTGTCAACAGTTAAGGTACTTATGCATCCAAACTGTGTGTCTATCTGTGAGAACAAATCACTGTCTCTTCCATGATAGAAAAGTTTATTGTAATCAACTGTCACCAGGTAGCAGGCCAGTCTCTGCTGGAGAATGGTGTCATATCAGATTTCTTGTGGCAGGTTGGCCATTTGGCATGGCGGCAGCAAAATCAGTCTTTATGAGGGGAAATAGAAGGTGTTGAACATGTGAATAGCCTTCAACTTTACTCCCCACAAGTACTCTGTATGTAGGTCATTTTAGCAACCACTGGGGAAGCAGAAGAACGAAGTTAACTGAGATAGCCACAGGAAAGAACACCTTGACAACCTGATTATTGAAAGCATTCTTTATAGTGGATTTGTTCTGGTGGGCATTTATGTGGAAAAAATATTTTCACACTTTGTACTCTCTCCAGGAAGTTCTGTTGAAACTGTCTCAGAAGACACCACTCTTAAAATTTTATTCTTTCCATGTTCCCAATCATTTAGACAACCTGGTGGCCACTATTCATAAATCAGTATGGTCCTGAACCTGAGACTATCTTTCTTTCTGTGTAAAACAGGCAATCAGATGTGCTACCTCAATTTCTGACCACAGGAACTATTTCCTCATGCTATTTTATTTCAAGGCTTTCCCTGAGTTGGACTACATTGCAGTGACTATCAACTTCTGATTTAAATGAGCATATTAAGCAGGTCTATCTATAAACCATAGCCCTGCTTTTCTTTCCCCATTTATTGGTCATAGGGAATTCCCATGAGGTCACATGTGTGGGTTGTGGGAGTGTCACAGTCTGTTTTCTGCTGCTTATGACAGAATACCTGAAACTGGGTAATTTGTAAGAAACAAAATCTATTTCTTACAGTTCTGGAAAATGAGAAGTCCAAGGTCAAGGGGGCACATCTGGTGAGAGCCTTGTTGCTGTTGGGAACTTTCTGCAGCATCCTGAGGTGGCACAGGGAATCATGTGAGGGGTGAGGGGGATAAGCATGGTCACTCAGGTCTTTCTTCTTCTTCTAAAGTTCCCACGAACTACTTAATTCTTGAATTAATGGGTTATCATGGAAGTGGGACTGGGGACTTTATAAGAATGGGTTAGTGGATTAATAGACCTAATAGCCTTTTAAAGGCTCCACCTCTCAATACTGCCACATTAGAGATTCAATTTCAACATGAGCTTTGGAGGGGACTTATGTTCAGTCATAGCAGGACGGGGTGGTGAATTTGTAAGCTTGCACACAAAAAAACTAGAAATCTGTACAGGTTCACATATATGGTTTATGTTGTTTCCCAAACACAGAGAAACTTACCAACAGTTGCACTTTTGTGTGTGTGTGTGTGTGTGTGTGTGTGTGCTCTCAGTACAATATATAGCAACTTGTCTTTTACTAAGAAGAGGATACACTGACAGTCCTTGGACTATTAGATCCTCAGAATATGATATTCTCCTGAATTTTTATAGGCCTTATTTTCTACTTTCTGGCATGCACATGTCTTACCAAGTCATCGAAAATGCTTGCCCTTCCCGTTCATTAGATCCAGTTAGCAAAATGTCACAAGTGTAATGGACCAGGGTTATGTTCTGTAGGATATCAGGACGATCAAGGGGGCCTCAAGACTATATTATGACACCATGGGAGAGGTGCCATAGCTTTGACGCAAGACCATAAATGTATGCTGTGGTATCTGTGAAGGCAGATTCTTGATTATCTTTGCTTAAAGGTATAGAAAGAGAATTCCAGGTTAATTAGGTCAATAGCTGCATGCTAGCTGCCAGGGATTGGGCTGATTTGCTTCATTAAAGACATCACATGCAGAAATTCACTTGTTATTGGTATCTCCCCCTAATTAAGTCTATAATAATCTACTTTCATTTTTCCATGACCCATTTGGTTTGTGAACCAGGCATACAACTATGAGAAATTGGAATATTATAGATCTTATGTGAATGTTTAAAGTATTTAAAGATTTTACTAAACTCTATAATTACTCCAGGAATGCAAAATTGCATTTGGCTTACTTTTCTAGACAGATGTAGATAGAGGAATGTGGAGAGTTTTATGGGTTTTCATGTAACATTTTCTACCTGCTATGTTCCCAAACCTTCCTGATCTGAATGTTCCCAAAAACTGTATGTTGAAACCTAACCCTCAAGGTGATAGAATTAAGAGATGGAACCTTTGGGAAGTAATTAGGTAATGAGAGCAGAGCCCTCGTGAATGGGATTAGTGTCCTTATAAAAGAGGCCTGAGTGAGGGAGCACTTTTACCTTTTCACCATGTGAGGACTAGCTAGAAAGTACCATCTTAGAAACAGAGTGAGCCCTCACCAAGTACTGAACCTGCTGGAGCCTGGATCTAGCACTTAGCCTCCAGAACTTGGGTAATAGTTTTTAAATTACCCAGTATATTTTGTTATGGCCACCAGAATGGACTGAGACACTATCAAAATAGATTTCACTCAACGGTTCTCCTTCTTCCCACTACTAACCTGATTTTAGCACAGGGCATTTAAGCATCTAATCTGTATTGCCATCATATAACCCTTTAACAATCAAGTTTTGGGCTTGGTTGGCAGCCGTTATCTCCCCTGTGATGACAATAGATGAGAGGTCCCTCAGAGCTGCCATTAAGGCTTATGATTTTTAGCTCAGATCTTGAGTTAGAAATTCACAGCCTTCAATTTTTTCTTAGGTAATCTCTGTAGAATCATCTGAAACATTCAGCTGATGTCATAATCACTATAATCATTATTGCTGTCACAGTGATCAATTAACATAGCCATTTGTTCTCCCAACATCGTGTTCTCCTGTGGTACTTCCTCTTATACTATCATTAAAGTCCCTCTGGACTAGTAAGTGTGGGGAGGCTGTTACTACTCCTCGGCCTAAAAGGGTAATAAGAGGGAATTTTTACTAGAATTAGAAAAAACAACTGTACAGAGAAAGGCAACTGACAGGAGTTATAGCCTTTAGTAGAAAGACACAAACCCATGCCTTAATAAAACAGAAAATAAATACCTAATTTATTTTTCTCCCATCCTATAACATCCTTTTTCCATTGGCCAAATTCAACCTGAAGTCAGAGGTAAAGGCAACCCATTAACAAAGTCCATGTGAGTCAGCTTTCTGCTGCACAGAGCAGAGAGAAGGGTGAATTTGGTAAGACAAAGAGAAAATATCTACAACCCAAATCTTCAGTTGGCTAAGTCAACTCATCTTTTATTTCTTAGCTCACATGTTATTTCCTCATAGTTTTCCTAGAGCCCTAAATACAAAATTGTGCATCGGCTGTCTTTACTCTTAGGACATCATTGTTTATCTTTCTAGGTCATTATCTAACTATATATGATTTAGTTGAGTCTATAGGTTAATTTACATAATGACTCACTTCTTTCTCTCCTCTTTCAACTTTTATTTTAGGTTCAGGGGTACCTGTACAGGTTTGTTATATAGGTAAACTTGTGTCACAGCGGTTTGTTGTACAGATTATTTCATTATTCAGGTACTAAGCCTAGTACCCAATAGTTATTTTTTCAACTCCTCTCCCTCCTCTCACCCTCCATCCTCAAGTAGACCCTCTGTCTGTTGTTTCCTTCTTTATGTTGATGAGTTCTCATCATTTAGCTCCGACATATAAGTGAGAACATGTTGTATTTGGTTTTCTGTTCCTGTGTTAGTTTACTATGGACAATGGCCTCAAGCTCCATCCATGTTCCCACAAAAGACATTATCTCATTTTTTATGGCTGCATAGTATTCTGTCTTGTATATGTACCACATTTTCTTCATCCGATCTGTCATTGATGGGCATTTAGATCGACTCCATGGGATATAATTTGGCTCTGTGTCCCCACCCAAATCTCATCTCAAATTGTAATTCCAACATGTTGAGGGAGGGACCTGGTGGGAGGTGATTGGATCATGAGGGCAGTTTCCCTGACACTGTTCTTATGATAGTGAGGGAGTTCTCATGAGATCTGATGATTTTAAAAGTGGCAGTTTTCCCTTCACCTTCTTTCTCTTCTGCCACCATGTAAGTAAGACATGCCTTGCTTCCCCTTCGCCTTCTGCCATAATTGTAAGTTTCCTGAGGCCTCCCCAGCCATGCAGAACTGTGAATCAATTAAACCTCTTTTGTTCATAAATTACCCAGTCTCAGATTGTATCTTTATAGCAGTGTAAAAACGGACTAATACACCATACCTTTGCTATTGTGAATAGTGCTGCAATGAACATTCACATACATGTGTCTTTATGGTAGAATGATTTATATTCCTCTGGGTATATAACCAGTAATGGAATTGGTGGGTCGAATGTTAGCTCTGTTTTTAGCTTTTTGGGGAATTGCCACATTGCTTTCCACAATGCTTAAACTAATTAACACTACCTCCAACAGTGTATACAAAGTGTTCCCTTTTCTCTGCAACCTTGCCAGCACCTGTTATTTTTTGTTGTTTTAATAATAACCACTGTGACTGGTGTAAGAGGGTATCACATTGTGGCTTCGATTCGCATTTCTGTAATGATCAGTGATATTGAGCTTTTATTCATATGCTTGTTGGCTGCATGTATATCTTCTTCTGAAAAGTGAATGACTCACTTTTTTATTTCACGTTTTTCTCAGTTGTATTGCAGGGACTACTTTGGTGTCTTACACACAGTAGATGCGTGTTAAATGTTTGTTGAAAAAAAAGAATAAAATAATTAGACCCATGTGGATTGGTCTGTGGCCTCAACCTTCATAAGTAATATTATCTCTTCCAGAAAATAACTTCTCAAATGTAAATCATTGGGGATTTACGTGAAATCCATAAAATTCATGTAAATTACAAATCCATGAAATTTTTTTAAATCCATGAAATTTGTAAAGTTTGAATCTTTCTAAATTATATCTAATCTGTGTGTATAGTTTATACCCAACCTCATACGGTTGATAAAAAATTTTGTAGCAATTTCTGTGTCCTCATCTATTTTTAAGTTCTTCCCAGAATTGTCATATATCTGACTTTCCATAGAGTCTAGACAAGTATTGATGAAGTGATTTTATTTTTGGCAAATTAATTAACACATCCAGAAATAAATAAATGTTTCTGAAATGCTGAAAGACAGCAATTTGACCCATCGTGCAAACCCAGAAAGAAATGTGGACTAAATGAAAAACTAACAATTAAACATTACAGTATTTGCCAGACAGGATGTGGAATACTTTGCATGGCTAAATTTAGGACCACAGCTAGTAAATAGATGATTTTATTCCCATTTTACAGATTGGAAAATAAAGGCTCAGAGGGGTAAATGGCGGAAGTCCTTCAGTGTATTGAAAAAAGGAATTTTCTTTAGGAACACATATCTTCCCCTCTTTTCTGGGTGGTCTCCCTGAAGCATATGCCAGTTATCACTATACATTTGTATGCCAAGAGTAGATATATTTTTCTCAATATTTTTTTAAAAAAATTTCGTTGATTATTTAGCAACATGTGTAGAAAATTGAATCCCTCTCAGATGATGTCCTCTGTTTTATCAAATAGTAAAATACATTCTTTAAGAGGGAAACATGATTCACAAGAATCAGCTTAGGATCAAACTAAGAGCCAAATAATTTATCAGATGTAAAATACAAAGGTTTCCTGATTACATTCATTCAGATCTTAAAAATTGTTATTATTGTAACACTTCAATGTTATTTGATACCAACACCGAAAGCAGCTTCTCTAATGGCAGTTTTCTGGTCTGTGAGGCTCTATTATGCAATGATGTCAGTATCTTCTGTGGTTTTAATTTCATGAGGACCTAACTTGAAGTAGTTTTCTTTTGTGGTTCTGACAGATTTCAAAACGATTAACATTATGTTATTCTCCATGCCACAGAGCCACGGTCAGCCTTTGGCAATGTTGAAACATTTTACTTGCATAATTTAATGGTGGCACAGTTCCACATATGTGATTAGTACCTGCAGACAATGTCCAGTATAGTATAATTCAATAAGAGAATAAGATGTAGCAATAAAAGAGCTTTGTGCAAAATACTCCAACTAAACATATTTTAAAGGTTCAAAACATTGACAAGTTGAGCTTTAGCTAAATGCACGTAAATTCTGTAGCACTAAAGCATTGTTCTAAACAAAGGTCAGAAAACTTTTTCTGTAAAGAGCTTTGTGGGTCATATGTTCTCTGTCACAACTAATCAACTATGCCATTGTAGCATGAAGATAGTCCTAGACAATATGTAAATGAGTGAGTGTGGCTGTATCTCTACAAAACTTTATTTGTAACCCCTGAAATTTGAACTTCATATAGTTTTAATGTGCCACAAAATATTCTTCTTTTTCCCACCATTTATAAATGTAAAAAACATTTTTAGCTCATGGCATATGAAAAACAAACAACAGGCTGTATTTGGCTCATGCATAGTTTACTGATCCTCCAATCTGATTGGGACAGATTTTGCCTTCTTTTATGGTCAATTAACTTTTAGTTCTGATAAAAATAGCTAACTGTCCACCAATAATTTGTGCTGTTTCTTCTATATCATAGCTGGGCTTGGAAAGTAGCTGCCCGGCCAAGGTCTCACTATCCCTTCCCACTGGACCCACACCCCTGCTTCTATTTGGAGCAATGTGGTTGGTTCTCACCAAAGGGATGTAAGTGAAAGTGATATGTGTCACTTCTAGACCAAAGCACTTAGTTGGTCATTGTGCCCTCTGTCTTCAATTTTCCTTCTGCATGGATCAGAGGACTATAAGATCTTAGGGAATGGCACAGTCACAGAAAAAAACGAATGGCACCGTCACTGAAGTCTTGAATCATAGTATGGGGGAAAGATGCCTGTAGCTCAGGACACCTACACCGAAATGTTATGTGAGGGAAAAATAAACCTATTTTAGTCAAAACAATGAAAGAGGCTGGGTGTGGTGGCTTACACCTGTAATCTCAGCATTTTGGGAGGCTGAGGTGGGAGGATCTCTTGAGCCCAAGAGTTCCAGACCAGCCTGGGCAACATAGGAGAGAACCTATCTCTACAAACAAGCATTCAAGCAAACAAACAAACCAACCAACTAAAAAAGTTAGCTGGGCATGGTGGCACGTGCCTGTAGTCCTAGCTACTCTAGAGGCTGAGGTGGGAGGATCTCTTGAGCTCAGGGAGGTTGAGGCTACAGTGAGCTGAGATCATGCCATTACACTCTAGCTGGGTAACAGGGTGAGGCCCAGTCCAAAAAAATATATAAATAAATAAAACAATGAAATAGTGAAGTTTAACAATAATAATTGTATTTAACACCTGCAGGGTACAAATATGTCCTAGAAGTGAAAGTTGATTTTTTTCTGTCTTTTATTACACAGTCACAGGTGGTAGGATGAATGCTGTGCTGGGAAAAGGCCAAGAGGACATACAAACATTTGGTTGCACTATGATCTTCTGTCCACTTTGACTATTTTATGTCAAACAAATATTTTCTGTGGGCTCATTTCTTAATATAGGCCATCAATTATGGCCCATCAATAGTTTTCCTCCAGAATTTCTCCAAAATTCAGCTAGAATGAACTTCAAAGAAAAAATTCTGATCATGCCACTGGCCATCCTCCTTAAAATATCTAAGTGTCTATTTATTGATCTTTTAGATTAAATCCAAACTGTTTTGGTTTTGCAGGTCTGGTTTTCATCCTCTTCTCCAGGCTCATTTCTACATCGATACTCCTCATTTTCAATACTTCAGACTTACTTTTCTCTCATTAGTCACTGGATTTATATATTCTGTTTCATTGTTGAGGAAGTTCTACTCTTTCTTCAATTGACTTCTAATCCTCCTTTAGATCTTATTTCCATCAGCACCTCTCCAGAGAACATGTTGCATCTCCCTAAGTCAGATTCTACTATTGTTTATCATATCACCTTATACCTTTTCTTTGTAGCATTTATTAAAGATGAGACATTAAGCTTAACATGTAAATCTTTAAATATATGTTTTAAGTTTCATGAAGGTATGGCAATGCCTTTTTTTGTTAAGTCTATAATTCAAGCACACAGTCTATCAGAGAAGAGGTGATAAAAAATTTGATGATTATTGATTATCAGGGAAACGCAAATTAAAACCATGATAATATATTACCTCACACCTGTTAGAATAGCTACTACCAAAAGATGAAGAATAACAAGTGTTGACAAGGATGTGGAGAAAAGGGAATCCTTGTTCCACATTGATGGGAATGTAAATTATTACTGGCATTATGAAAACAGTATGGAAATTCCTAAGAAAATTCAAAATAGACTACCAAATTTTTCTGAAATCCCACTTTTGGCTATATAGCCAAAGGAAATGAAATCAGCACATCAAAGAGATACCTGCATTTCCACATTCACTAAAGATTATTCACAATAGCCAAGATATAGAATCAACTTAGGTATTCATCAATGGATGAACAGATTTTAAAAATGTGATATGTATATACAATACTATTCACCCTTAAAAAAAGAAATAAGTCCTGCCATTTGCAACAACATGGATGAACCTGGAGGACATCATGTTATGTGAAATAAACCAAGCACAGAAAGGCCAAAACCACATGATCTTACTCATATGTGGTAGCTAATAAAGTTGAACTCATAGAAATAGTAAAATTATGATTAGCAGAGGCTGGGAGGTAGAGGATTGAGGAGATGTTGGGCAAATGGTACAAAATTTCAGTTAGAAAGGAGGAATAAGTTCAAGAGATCCATTGTATATTGTGTTGACTATAGTTAATAACTATATATTGTATACTTAAAAATTGCTAAAAGTTGATTGAAAGTGTTCTCAACACAAAAAATAGGTATGAGGTAATGCATATGTTAAATGGCTTGATTTAGCCATTCCATAATGTATACATGTATCAAAACATTATGTTTTACACCATAAATATATACTATTTTTCTTCGTTGATTAAAAATAAAGTTGTTGAATAAATGAAAGAATGAATACTAAGTTCCAGGTATTTTGTATTACAGGAGTCTTCCACTTGCAGATAAATTTGTGTTTTGTACAATGCTTGATATCTATTTTCTTACTTTACTTCACAATATCCTTACAAATTAGGTGGAACTTATTTTTTACAACTGTGGAAGCTGATGCTCAAAGAAATTGAATGCTTTGCCCAAGGTCACTAGCTACCTAAGTTCAGAGCAGGACTCTTGGCTTCTGATTATTTTTCCCTTTAATTATTTCAAATTTCATGCAGAGCCAGGTGTGTACAAGCCATAAAAACAAAATGAGCATGATCTGTGTTAATATAAAAAGTAAACCAAATGTCTTATGAAATTAATCTGACATGCTTAAAGATATGCATAAATGTTATTGTGTTGCATAGTGATTAGGTACAGATTCTAAGACATTTGGATAAATTACAATAATTAGTATTACTTTTCCTTAGACACAGCCACCAATTGGGACACTTGGGTACCCCAACAAATGCATAATCATATTCAAGTGACAAGACCTGCTGTCTAAGACTCCTCAGGAGACAAAGACTACAGATAGTTTCCCTTTGATAAGACAAGTGACGAGAGAAAAATACCTGTAGGAAGGGCTTTTAACCCAGAATCTCCTGGAACAGATACAAAAAGAGGAAAGAAAGGGATGAGCTGTGAGGGGAGGTGCAATAGAAGAGGGATAAAGGGGGCAGTGTTGCGTAGGGAAGTTTGAGTCTCCAATTAACTCTGCGTATGCTTAGGAATGATTAGCTTTCTCATTTTGAACATGTCATATCCATCATGTCTTTGGAGTCAAGACCGATTTTGAAATTCAATTGCAAGGACAGGCTATTCCCCATCAAATGAACCGAATTATATGACCTACAAATTTTTGTAGCTCTGACGGTTAGTGAGAACTATGCTCATGGTTGCTTGCTCTTCATTGCTTTTTAACATCCATTATTCTGCCATTTGATTCACTTAATAAACAATTATAATATATCTTATTTCCCTTCGTATTTCCTTCTCCTTCTTTTTCTTTTTACTACCATAAAAATGGAACCTGATTACTACCTGTCATGTAGGTTCTATACTGTGACCTCCAGGAGTTCAAAGTGTAAAATAGGAACTATTGATGCAGTAAAAATAGATTAGGAGCATATGTTCATTCATTAACAACTAGCCCAAGAACGACAGAAAATGGAACCAAGGTACACATACTACATAGCTATACATATTGCGTAGAAACCTCTCTCTACTTTATTAGGAAATATATAACTTTTCTTTATAAAACACCAGCACCTGAATAATAAGGCACATTTTTTGTGAGAATATTTGTATAATAGATGGAATCTGTGGTATATATGTAGGAAATTACACTCCTTTCATTTTTCTACTTACCTCTCAGTGATAATGCATGTATATGGCAATGTCCTCTTGCATTTTTAGCAGGTGCTTGGATGAACACAGATTCAGATGAATAAGTTTATAAGTTATTTTTAGATATTATTATTTTAACTATATTTACACATATTATTTTAACTATATTTACACATATTTACTATATTTACACATATATATTACACTATATTATTACACTATATTATTTTAACTATATTTACACATATTTATATATGTATATGTTTGTGTATGTATACACATATTTGTATATTGTACGTATTTGTAGATATGTGTAAATATACACATATGTGTATATTCACACATATTTATATACGTATATGTTTGTGTATGTATATATGGATACATATGTCTTAGCTAACTCATAAGCTTTAAAAATTTGGTTATTAAATTTGTTACAAACTATTGCAAAATGTCAACAATAGCAAATAAAATAATAGTGAAATGAGTATAGACATTATCAAAATGAAATGAAATTCAGATGTGAGTAAATCTTATTTCCAAAGTCTACTTTTATTTTATCCCAAGATTCAGCTGTACAGTTTTAATAGTTGTACATTTTATGAGCTCTAAGTGGTAGTGGTTAGACATGATGAAATAAAAATAGCATTCATATATAGTCTGGATAATTCTTTTACCTATCAGAGAATAATTCAGGTCTAATATATGCATGGCACCATATTAGATATTTACTCAAAGAGATAAAAGTTAAATTTACAAGTGACATAAGAAACATCTTATTCTTTGAAAAATTATGACAAATTCAACATTGATTAAATATCACGGACAATTAAATGCAAGGTAATCTGGGAAGTAATATACCATAGCCACACACACACACAAACAAGCCTGCTAACAAAAATAAGCATTGCATTGAGCCTTATTATGTCCTAGAAACTTTGCTAAATGTTTTACTGCATCATCTCATTTAATCCTCAGAGAGACTCTGTGAGGTTTTAGCTCCACTTTAGTGGTAGGGAAACGAAGGCACAAATAGGCGAAGTAACTAACCCAATGTTACACAGGTTTGTCGACCCAGGATTCAATCCCAAATCTTCCAGACTTCAAAGTCCACATAGGACTCAGTGGGTCATGCTGCCTTCTCAGTGCACTGCAGCTTACACAAGCGAAAACGACACATACAAGACTTGAGGAGAATGGATCACCTTCCAGGTAACAACCTAAGATTAGTTTGTTCCTTGTTTCTAAGAGAATGGAGCCACTTATGGAAGTGGATTTGAACTGCGCTTTGAGAAAAGTCATAGATGTGGAATAGAATCAATGGTGAAGAAAAATTTCTAGGAAGATGGCCATGATGTGAGATAATGCATCAAGAAGTATGAGAAATGAGAAGTTACAGCCAGGACCTGGAGCTAGTGTCAGTAGCCAGATAGGTCAGAATTAGAGAAAATCATGGGGCAAGTGAGGGTAATGTGGTGGAAGAACTTCTGAAATGAGGGGTCCTGGAAATGAGGGACCGGGGAGAAGGGGGTCAGAGTGGACCATGTCTGCACAGGGAGTCTGTGAGGGTCAGGACCAGGAGCTGGAAATCAATAATATTGGAGGAATGTGCTGAGCCAGAGTCAGAGAAGAAAGCCATTAATGCAAGTTACAGGGTTATCACAGCAAAGCAAGTGTTAAGTATAAAACACACACACACACACACAAAGGGAAAAAAAGAGAAAGAACTAATGTTTATTCAGTACCATCAATCTTAGATTTTACACTAAAAGCTGCTAAGGCATTTTATCACAATTGTTATATTATTTACTCCTTACATCAAATTTTCAACATATATATTGTTATTTGGAAATGAAGGAAATCAACATCAGAATGCTGAAGTAACGTGGCAAACTCTTATATGTCTAGGGTTTAGTGATATCAGCATAGGCCCTCAAGCCTGTGTGCTTACAAAGCCCACATTTTCTCAAATAACAAACGTGTATTAGAATATTAGTAAGGGGCTTCCTAAACACTTTGGGGAATATAAGGATGAGAATGAGTCACTTCCCACCCTCAGAAGATAAATGAGCTAACCGCACAACTCAAGAAAAAATGTCAGAAGTTCAAATCTTTCTTCTTCCATGTACTGAGTCCTAGCATGGGAGGCCATTAACAAATATTTGCTCACATCATTCAGATATTCCTACATAAAATGTTTTCTTTTAAACATATGTTCCATGAAAGGTGGTAACATCCATTTTGGTAGATGGCTTCCTTTTTTAAATTTGCAATTTCTCCAGTGTATCTCATTTTGGATGGCAATCACCTTCTATTTTGTGAAGTTGTTCCAGAGGCTTCCCCACCCACTGTCTCCTGGCAACTTAGTAATAGGGTTGATATCTGCATCATTTTCAATGATTACCACAATCAAATGTATTAACATATCCATCACTTCACATAGTTATCATTTTTTTTGTGCTTGGTGAGAACATTTAAGATTTAATTTCTTAGCATTTTCAAGTATACAATACATTATTGTTAACTATAACCACCCTACTGAGCAATAAAACACCAGAACTTATTCCTTCTATCTAACTGTCACTTGGTACCCATTGACTTATCTCTCTCCATCTTCCCATTCCCCCTCCCCTCCCCAGCCTCTGGTAACCACCATTTTACTCACTACTTCTATGAGATCAACATTTGCTAAAGATCCCATGTGTAAGTGAGACCACGTGGTATCTATCTGTCTTTTTGTGTCTGTCTTATTTTTGTGTCTGGCTTATTTCACTTAACATAATGTCTGCCAGGTTCATTCATGTCACACATGACAGGAGCTCCTCCTTTTTTATGGCTGAATAGTATTCCATTGTATATACATATTACATTTTCTTCATCTACCACTTAAGTATTTTAAAGAGATGAAATATTCCATCTCAGCATTGACTTATAGCCTCATTTTTTCACTCAAGGAGGTAAGTTTTATAAGCCCATTAAGCAAAGCCCTCAATATATTTACATCTCTGACTTCTTTGTGTGTCACAAACACATACACAGTTATACACAGGTACTGCATACTCATTTGGAAATAGTTCACTTCGAAAGAGCTAGTCAGAGAAAACTGAGGTCATTTAGCTAAAAGTCTATTATCTTTCTGCTCTTCCATCTGCAAGTGCATATCTATTCGTATTCTTTTTTTCCTTCTTTTCTCCACTCAGCGAAAGATAAATTCTTTCTTCTTTACTCTGTGAATCACCCTCCTATTCCTACTTTGAAAAGATCTTACTTCATTAATTATTTCTTCCCTTTTCCCTCATCTCTCCTTCTCTTTACTGACATTTTCCGTCAGCATGTGACCTTCTGAAACCCCTTTCCCTCTAAATCTTTATGATAGTACTTTCTCAGAGTTTACTATCGCCTCTGGGTTCTTAGTCTTCTTTTAATTTTGACACTGATGACTTGTCCTATAAAATGTTGGAGCTCTGAAATGCTAGGTCCTCAGCCCTCAGCTATCCTCTACACATGATTCCTTAATCAGCACACTCACACTCAAGGATTCCATCACAATTTGTCAAAGACTGCAAATGAATATTCCTGTGACTGACCACCCTGCGGAGACCCAGAGCTACACAATGCAATTGATTACTAGGCATCTCTACTCAGTTGTTTCACAACCATTTCAAATCCACCATGACCAAACTCCCTCAGCATTTTTTATATCATATGTTCTCCATTATTGCTAATGTAGCAAATCTTAGCTTGGTGGCAAACTAGATGAACTTGGGAAAGTTATTTCTCATCTTTAAACATCAGTTTTTTCATATGTCAAATGAAAATAATAGTAATCACAATCAGTTTTCCATAAGGATTTAAAATTGGCTATTATATAGTCCATGATCATGAATGCTAACTACGTAGAAGGCACAAGTGGATGAAGCAGGCACTAATACTGTCCTCATTTTATAGCTGAGGAACTGGAGACACAATGTGCTTAAGTAAATTGCTCCAGGTTACTTAGCTAATGTGTGATGAAGCAGCTTTTAAATGAAGTCTGGATTCAGAGCCTGGGCTGTTAATTGCTGCACTATCCTGTTTGTTACAGCAGTACAATATCATACACAAAGCACATGGCATGATCTTTAGTACTTATTAGATACATCAAAATCACAGCGATGGGGAGGGGCACTTTAAATGCTCTGGAAATATGTATTTTAAAAAGCTCCCTGGCACATCTAATATTCAACTTGGGTTAAGAACCAACACAGTAGACTCTCAAAAGTATTTGTTCCTTTTATCCAAATGAAAATAATTGAATCAATTTGACCCTGTGAACACTTTCACAAATGCTATAACCATTAAGCCAAAAGTATCCTTTAGAAGGGCTCTGTTAGAAATTCTTTTCTAAAATGACAATAGAAGAGCAATAATAAAGACATATATAAAAGCCCTCAGTGTTAATACAACCAGAGGCATTTAATACATGCATTGTGTTTTCATTTGCATTGCATGATTTTATCCTTAGGAAAAAGAGCTCTAAAAATATTAGGCTTGTGTATAACCCAGAAAAATCACTTTCTCTTTTTTTTCTTTTTTTAAATTAATGGAGTGTCTCACTTTGTTACCCAGCCTGGAATGCAGTGGTACAGTCTCAGCTCACTGCAGCCTCGACTTCCTGGACTCAAGTGATCCTCCTGCCTCAGCATCCCAAGTAACTGGGACTACAGGCAGGCACCACAACACCAGACTAATTTTATTTTTATTTATTTTATTTATTTATTATTTATTTATTTATTTATTTATTTGTTTATTTATTTATTTTAGAGATGGGATTCTGCCATGTTGCCTAGGCTGGTCTTGAACTCCTGAGCTCAAGTGATCCACCCGCCTTGGCCTCCCAAAGTGCTAGGGTTGCAGGTGTGAGCCACTGTGCCTGGCTAAAAAATCACTTTACTAAGATCATTACGCTCCTGGGTAAAATATTCTATCTGGGCTGGGTTTGGTGGCTAACACCTGTATTCCCAACACTTTAGGTGGCTGAGGCAAGAAGATCGCTTCTCTTCTAGCTATCAACACTTCTTCCAGTTGTTTCTTATACAATTAAACTAGGAATCTCATCTTCAGTGTATATATCCAGAAAAAACAGAGACCAAAAGGACATGAAAGAGAAAAAGCAATAAATTCTGTTCTCTTTTTCATAAGTTCTATCTGTGTGTGTGCATATATATATATATATATATATATTTGTGTGCATGTGTACATATATAATATACTCACCTCTAGTACAGAATTTCTTATTGGCATATAGCTATTTTTTTGTTTGTAAGTAACAGGATATAATGTTTTTTAACAGAAGCAGAAAGAGAATTAGCACTAAGTTGATTTGGGGTGGCTCACTTAAATAAAGAAATGAGTATATAGATGTAAAATCCAAATAGAAGGGGAACAAAGAAGCTATGGAGTCTACAGCTCACTAGCGGGCTATAGGAATGAACCACTCCAACCTTTCCTTTCAACTTGGTATCATTTGATTTGATTCCAAATTCTAGAGAGAATCTCATTTATTTAACCCAGTTCCCATGCCCAGCAATTAGGTAGAGCACCTATTGGTATTTCCACGAAGGCTGCACACAGTGGAGTAGAAGTGAGTCTTCCAAAGGAAACTGAAGATGCTTCTAACCAGAAAAAGGAGAATGGATGGGGGATTCTCCAAAGCTACAGATGTCTCCTCTAGTTAAATATATCACAAATAGTGATGGTGTAAAAAACATGTAAAAATATATTGATTTTATTTCACCACTGTCTTCTAATTAAGGTTTTTAGGTCGTTACTGAATGTTTCCAAATAGCTTTGTTTTGTTTTTCACAAAAAGATTCTCTTCATATGTTTCTGACAAATAAAAATTGTGTATATTTATGGTATATAGCATGATATTTTGATATATTGTGAAATAATCACCACAATCAGGCTAAATAACATGTTTCTCACTTCACATTGTTATTTTTATGTGTGTGGGGAGAACATTTAAGCTCTGATCTCAGCAGTTTCAAGTATACAATACATTATTATTAACTATGATCACCATGCTGTACAATAGATCTCTAGAATTTATTCATCCTAATTGAAACTTTGTACCTTTGACCAAAATCTTCCCATTTCTCCCCACACCAGCCACTGGCAATCACCATTCTAATCTCTGCTTCTGTGAGTTCAACTTTTTTAGAGTCTACAGATAAGTGAGATCCTGCAGTATCTCTTTCTGTACCTAGCTTCTTTCACTTAATATTCTCCAGGTTTCTGCATGTTATCACAGATGACAGGATTTCCTTCATTCTTAAGTCTGGATAATATTTCATCATGTGTCTATACCACATTTTCTTTATCCATTATCTATTGATCGACACTTAGATTGATTCCATATCTTGGGTATTGTGAGGGATGCTGCAGTGAATATGAGAGTACAGATAGGCCACAGCTGATTTTATTTCCTTTGGATGTATACCTAGAAGTGAGATTCAGGATCATGTGGTAGTTCTATTTCTAATTTTAGGGGGAAGTTTTATACTATTTTCCATAACGGGTGTAATAATGTATATCTCTACCAACATTAAACAAGAGTTCTCTTTTCTTCATATTCTCACCAATACTTATCTCTTTTTTGATAATAGCTTTTCTAACAGGTGTGAGACGTTACCTTACTGTGGTTTTAATTTGCATGTCCCTGATGGTTAGTGGTGTTGAACATTTTTTCATATACTTGTTGGCCATTTGTATGTCTTCCTCTGAGAAATGTCTACTCAGATTCTTTACCTATTTTAAAATCAGATTATTTGTTTTCTCGCTACTGAGTCATTTGCATTCCTTCTATATTTTGGATTCTTAACCCCATAACTTAGGTGCATGGTTTAAAAATATTTTTTTCTCAAACCATGGGTAGTCTCTTCACTGTTGACTGTTTCCTTTGCTGTGCAGAAGCTTTCTAGAATTTTATTTTATTTTTTTTGGTTACTGTGTTTTTGGGGTCATATCCAAGGAATCATTGCCTGGACCAATGTCATGGAACTTTCACCCTATGGTTTTTTTCTAGTATTTTTATAGCTTCAGGTCTTATGTTTAAATCTTTAATTCATTTTGAGTTGATTTTTGTATATGGTGTGAAATAAGGGTTCAATTTCATTCTTCTGCATGTGGATATACAGTTTTCCCACCATCATTTATGGAAGAGACCATCCTTTTCTCATTTTGTGTTCTTGGCACCTTTGTTGAAGATCAATTGACCATAAATGCATGGATTTATGTCTGGGCTGTCAATCCTGTTCCATTGGTTGATGTGTCTGTTTTTATGCCCATACCATGCTATTTTTATTACTATCGTTTTGTAATATATTTTGAAATTTGGTAGTGCGATGCCTCCAACTTAGTTTTGTTTTGATTTTTTGGTGTTTTTTCTTTTTTTCCCTAAGATTCCTTTGGCTATTCAAAGTCGTTTGTGGTTCCATAAAAATTTTATGATTATTTTTCTATTTCTTTAAAAAATACCATTGGAACTTTAGGGATAGCATTGAATCTGTAGATCATTTTGGGTACTATGGATATACAAACAATATTAATTATTCCAGTCCATTAACACAGGACATTTTTTCATTTATTTGTCTTTCTTCAATTTCTTTCACTAATGTTTTAGAGTTTTCATTGTATAGGTCTTTTCTCCCCTTGGTTAAATTTATTCCTAAGTATTTTGTTTTTAAAATGCTATTTGCCTGATGGTTAGCAATACTGAACATTTTTTTCACATACTTGGCCATTTGTATGTCTTCCTCTGAGAAATGTCTACTCAGGTTCTTTGCCTATTTTTATTTTTTGAGACAGGGTCTCACTCTGTCATCCAGGCTGCAGTGCAATGGTGTGATCATGGCTCACTGCAGCCTCAACCTCCCAAGCTCAAGTGATCCTCCCACCTCAGTCTCTTGGGGAGCTGGGACTACAGGGGCATGCCACTATGCCTGCATAATTTTTGTATTTTTTATAGAGATGGGGTTTTGCCATGTTGCTCAGGCTGGTCTTGAACTACTGAGCTCAAGAATCTGTCCACCTCAGCTTCCCAAAATTACAGGCATGAGCCACCATGCCCAGCCTCTTTGCCTATTTAAAAATCAGATTATTTGTTTGCATTCCTTATATATTTTGGATATTAATCCTTCATCAGGTTAAACGATGGGATTATTTTCTTGCTTTCTTTATCAGATAGGTTGTTGTTAGTGTATGGAAACATTGCTGATTCTATGTTGATTTTGCCACTTTACTAAATTTATTATTTCTAACAATTTTTGGTAGAGGCTTTATGATCATGTTGTCAAAAAGCAGATCCAATTTCATTTCTTTCTTTATTATTTGGATACATTTTATTTTATTTTCTTGTTTAATTGCTCTGGCTCAGACTTCCAGTACTATATTGAAAAGAAGTGGTAAGAGTGGGCACTTCTTGTTGTTTTCTTCCTGTTCACATGAGGATAGCTTTCAGCTTTTCACTGTTGAATATAATATTAGCGGTGGTTTGTCATATATCAGCTTTGGGCTTTATCATATTGAAGTACATTCCTTCTATACCTAATTCGTTGAGTTTTTTTTTAATCATGAAATCATGCTGGATTTTGTCAAATTCCTTTTCTGCATCTATTGTAATGATTGCATAATTTTATCCTTCCTTCTATTAGTATCATGTGTCACATTTATTGATTTGTATATGTTGAACTATCCTTGCATCCCAAGGATAAATCCTACTTGATCAGGGTGTATGATACTTTGAGTGTGCTATTGAATTCCATTTGCTAGTATTTTCTTGAGAATTTTTGCATGTATGTTTATCAGCAATATTAACTTGTATTTTCTTAACTTGTAGAGTCCTTGTCTGGCTTTGATATCAGAGCAATTCTGGCCTCATAAAATAAACTTCTTCATTTTTTTTTGGAAGAGTTTGAGAAGTAATCGTGTAATTATTTAAATATTTGGTAGAATTCACTTGTGAAGCCATCAGGTCCTGGGTTTTTCCTTGTTGGAAGGTTTGTAACTACTGATTCACCCTCCTTACTCCTCATTGGTCTGTTTATGTTTTCTATTTCTTCATGATTCTGTTTTGGTAGGTTGCATGTTTCCAGGAAGTTATCCATTTCTTCTTGGTTATCTAACTCACTGGCATGTAATTATTCATAGTAGTTTCTTATGATTCTTCATGATCTTTTGTATTTCCATGGTATCACTTGTAATGTCTTTACTTTTACTTACAATTTTGAGTCTTCCCTTTTTTCCTACTCTTGCTAAAGTTTGTCAATTTTGTTTATTTTTTCAAAAGAAATGATTAGTTTTGTTGGTCTTTTCTATTTGCTTTTTTATTCTCTATTTCATGTATTTCTTTTCTGACCTTTATTATTTTCTTCCTTCTAATAACTTTAGGCTTAATTTGTCCTTGTTCTAGTTTCTTGAGGTGTAAAGTTAAGTTGTTTATTTGAAATTTTTTTTTTCTTATGGTAGGCATTCATTACTATAAACTTCCCTTTTGAAACTATTTTTGCTGGATCCCATAATTTTTGGTATGTTGTATTTCCTTCTTTATTTGTATCAGATTTTTTAAATTTTTCTTTTGATTTCTTCTTTGGCTCATTGGTTCTTCATTGGTGTGTTGCTTAACCTCCACATATTTGTGAATTTCCCCTCTGTTACTGATTTCTAGTTTTACAGCACTGTGGTCTGAAAAGACACTTGATATGATTGCACTCATCTTAGATGCATAAAAACTTGTTTGGGGCTTAACATATCACATATCTTGGATAATATTTATGTGCACTTGAAAACAATGTTTTCTGCTGCTGTTGGATAGGATCTATGCAATATGTCTGTTATGTTCATTTGGTCTATCATGTTGTTTAAACTGCTGTTTCCTTATTAACTGACTGACTGGATGATCTATGCATTATTGGTATTGAGGTATTAAAATTTCCTACTCTTATTATATTGTTCTCTATTTCTCTTTTCAGCTTTGTTACTATCTGTTTTATATTTTTAAGTGCTCTGAAACACACATTTCCAATTGTTATATCTTTTTGATAAATTGACCCTTTTGTCATCATATGTTGACTTTCTTTGTCTCTCATGGCCATTTTTGGCATAAAATCTATTTCATCTGATAGAATTACAGCTACTCTTACTCTTTTTGTTTACATTTTTATGGAATATCTTTTTCCATCCCTTCACATTTAGCTTCTGTGTTCTTCAAGCTAAAGTGAACTTCTTATGTGAAGGATATAGTTGGATTCTTAAAATCCATTCTGCCACTATATGCTTTTTGATTGGGTGATTTAATCTATTTATATTCAAAGCCATTTTTCATAGATAAGGACTTACTACTGTCATGTTGTTAATTATTTTCTCTTTTTCATTTCCTTTACTCCATTCTTCTTCTCTTGCTCTCTTCCCTTATGATTTGACTATTTTTATAGTTGTATGCTTTTATTTTTTTCTTTATCCTTGTGGCCTTGTGTTACTTACTACAGGCCTTTTTTTAGGTTCATTTACCATGAGGCTTACCTAAAACGTTTTATTAATACAATTAATAGTCGATGTTAAGCTGATAACTATTTACTTTTGAATATAAAAACTCTATGCTTTAACTTCTTTTCCCTCCATATTTCATATTATTGATGTAGCAATTCATATTTTATATATCATGTATCCATTAAGAAATAACTGTAGCTATATTTATTTTAATACTTTTGTTCTTTAACTTTTATACTAGAGTTAAAAGTTATTTATGCACCACCATTACAGTATTAGAGTATTCTGAATTTGACTATATTTTTATCTTTACAATGAGTTTTATGTTTTATACTTTATTTTTTCATGTTTTTAATTAGTATCCTTTTATTTCAACGTAAAGAACGCTGTTTAGTATTTTTTTTTGTAAAAAGGAGAAACAGTGGTGATAAACTCCCACAACTTTTGTTTGTCTGGAAAATCATTATCTTTCATTCATTTCTGAAGAACAGACTTGCCAGGTATAGTAATCTTTGTTGTCAGGTTTTTTTTCTTTCATCACTTTGAATGTATTATTTCACTCTCTCCTGGTCTGCAAGTTTTCCACTGTGACATCTGCTGATAGTCTTATGGGGGTTCTCTTACAGTTAATGAGTTGCTTTTCTCTTGCTGCTTTCAGAATTCTCTTTTATGTTTGATAATTTAATTATAATATGTTTCAGCAATAATTTTCTTATATTTAATCTATTTGGAGTTCTTTGGATTTCATAGATCTGGATCTTCATTTTTTTCTTCATATTTGACAAGTTTTCTGTCATTATTTCTTTAAAGAAGATTTCTCACCCTTTCTCTTTCTCTGCTCCTTCTGGAATTTTTTAATATATTGGTTTTCTTGATGGTGTCCCATAAGTCCTATAGGCTTTCTTTACTCTATTTCATTCAATTCACTTTTCTTTTTGTTCCTCAGACAGCATAATTTTAAAGAACCTATGGTCTTTTTTTTTTTTTTTTTGAGCTGCTATAACAGAATACCTGAGCCTGGATAATTTAGAAAGAATAAAAATTTTTTCTTACAGTTCTGGAGGCTGGAAGGTCCAAGATCAAGATGGCAGCAGGTTTAGTGTCTGATAAAGATCTGATCTCTGTTTCCAAGATGGTACCTTGAACACTGAAATTTCCAGAGGGGAGAAACACTGTTCCTTACATGGCAAAAGATCAGAAGGACAAAGAGAGGGAACCCACCCCTAAAAACTCTTTTTTAAAAAAAGTATCCAGCCCACCTATAAGGGTGGATCTCTCATGATCTAATCACCTCTTAATGGACTTACCTCTTGATAATGTTTGCAATAGCAATTAAATTTCAACATGAGTTTTGGAAGAGACATTTAAACTATAGCAGCTGTCTTTTAGCTCGCAGGTTCTTTCTTCTGCTTGATTGAGTATGCTGTTGGAGCTCTCTGTGGAATTTTTCTGTTCAGTTCAGTTTATTGTGTTTCTTAGCTTCAGAATTTCTGTTTGTTTTTTTTAATTCTCTGATATCATTTTTGAACTTCTCATTTTGTTCATACATTGTTTTCCTGACATCATTTTGTTGTCTGTTTGTGTTGTTTTGTAGATCACTGTTTTAAAAACAATTATTTTGAATTTTTTTTAGATTTGTAGATATTCTTTCCTTTGTGGTTGCTTACTGGTGCTTTATTTGTTCCTTTGGTTGTGTCATGTTTCCCTGATTATTCCTGATCCTTGTGGCCTTGTGTTAGTGTCTGCGAATTTTAAGATGTAGACACCTCTTTTAGTTTTATGAACTGGCTTCATTAGGGAAATCCCCTCAACAGTCAGCCAGCCCAGAGATTCTCAGCAGCCTGTCTGAAAGGGTTTGTTGATGGGATTGCTGCTGGAATCCTCATGCAGGCTGATCTAGTGTCTGGGTCAGTGAGTGTGCCAGATTAGGGCCAGGGTCCATAGGGCCAAGCCTGGATCCTGAGTCCATAAGTAAGGGTTCTGGCCTGCAGCCTGGAGATATAAGGGCTAACCTGGAGCCTGAGGCTGTGGGGACTAGCCTAGTGCTGAATTTTGCTGGTGTTCCACAGTGAAGTTAGATACTTACTTCATTCTTACTTCATTCTCTTTTTTCTAGGTGAAGAGTATCTTCCTTGTGCTACCTGGGTTCAGGGACTTGGTGATGTGATAATGTGAAACTGTTCTTACTTCCATCAATGCCACTTTTTTTTTTTTATTTCTGTGCTCCACTGAAGCAATCTAACCTCTCACCTGGATTCTTTAGCTGCTATGAAAGCATTTTCATGCATGGATAGTTGTTTGAATTTATGTTTCTGCAAGGGGATGAGTGCTAGAAAGTCTTTCCTCTCCATCTTGCTGATGTCGCTCCATCCTAATAGCCTTTAATAAGATGTTTATTTATTCCATTTATTGTGTCAGAAGTACCTCTATGGTTTGCTCCTTTGTAGATAATTTATCTAGTTTTAAATGCCCCTAAATGGTCTTACAACGTTCTGGTCACTATAGGGAAAGATAATGTCATATTTCTTGATATCTATGTTTTCTTCAGTTGAACATATGATTTTCATGCCTATCAGGAAACTATATTTCTCAGTCCACCCCGTAGTTAGTTGTGATCTTGAGACTAAGTTCTGGCCAAGGGAATGTGGAAGACAACAATGGGTGCGGTTTCTGAACTTTCTTCTTAGTGAAAGTCACATGGTTCTCCTTCCACCATTTAACTTTTATGAGCTGGATCCACATCTTGGACCATGAGGCTGAGGGGCCTATCCTAGAGATAGAAGAGCAGAAGCACAAATGTTGCCTGAGTCCAAGATGACTGTTGAGCTGCCATACCAATGGTGAAATATTTACATCAAGACTTTTAAGTGAGAAAGAAATAGATGTTTATCTTATTTAACCCATTTTATTTTGGGTATCTATTACATATGACTATGTATTATAACACAGTCACTTAGCATTATTAATTCCACTATAATGTAGTATATGTATATATACACATATTAGATACAACCCTGAACAAATGGTATTGATTCCAAAAACCATAAATAAAATTGAATCCAATTTATTCTTTCTCACAACATGTGTGGGACTCACTGTATGTGAGTATGTTACTGTATTTATATTTTCTAAGGCTGTACTCAAGACTGTTTTGAAATCATGGATAACAGAATACAGAAATTAGCATTAACATTTTTAAACTGCAGTGTTTTATTCCTTAAGAATTATATTTTAAAGCACATTACTCCTTTGATATGAAAGATCACCTTAACAGACTATTTCTGCAGAGAAAATTGCAATCCTAGGTTTTGTTACAGAGGTTTAACTCCATGGTGAAAAAACTGCTTTGCATGATAATACTGAAGTGGTCTTCAGTTTGAGTGAAATTGCATCCATGGAGATTATGTTTCACTAGAGAAATGGTTTCTCAACATAAATACGTGTGTACCTGTGTTTAATCACTTACCATCTACAAACCTAGGCAGAAACCTGATGATGAAAAAAAAACATGAATTTTAATATTTCTCTCATGGTGGCAGAGATTCTAAAGCGGATAAGAGTGACAGTGTTAGAGCTCAATTTGTACTATTCTGATAAACACATTCTTCAAGACCAGGAATCGGCAAACTATGTCTTGCTGGCCAAATCCAACCCAACACCTGTTTTTGTATTGCTCATGAGCTATGAATAATTTTTAAATCTCTAAAGGATCGAGAAGAAGAAGAAACCCAGAGAGTACAAAAAATATTTGCAAACCATACATCTGGTAAGGAGCTAATATCCAAAATATATAAGGAATTTTAATAACTTAAGAACAAGAAAGCAACTTGATTAAAAAATGAGCAAAGGACCTGAACAGACATTTCTTAAAAGAAGACATACAGATGACCAATAGATTAATTAAAAAATGCTCAGTATTCCTAATTATTAGGAAAATGCAAATTAAAACCACAACAAAATATCATCTGCACCTGTTAGAATGGATTTTATTTAAAAAAATGAAATATAACAAGTGTTGGCAAGGATGTAGAGAAAAGGGGATCCTTATACACTACTAGTGGAAATGTAAAGTAGTACAGCCATTATGGAAAACGATATGGGGGTAGAATTACCATATGATCCAGCAATCTCACTTCTGGGAATATATCCAAAGAATTGAAATAGATATGTTGAAGGGATGTGTAAATTTTCATGTACATTGCAACATTATTTACAACAGCCAAGATATGGAATTAACCTAAATGTCCATCTAACTGATGAATAAAGAAAATATTTTAAAAAAAAGTACACTATAGAATACTATTTAGCCTTTAAAAAAAGAACAAAATCATGTCATTTGGAACAAACTAGACACAGAAAGACAAATACGTACTTTCCACTTATCTCCAGTTTTGCTTTTCAAAATTTCAGTTACCTAGGCTCAACCATGGTCTAAAAATATTAATGAAAAATTTCAGAAATAAACAGTTGATAATTTGTAAATTGCATGCCATTCTGGGTAACATGATGAAATCTCTTGTTTTCCTGCTTCATTCCACCTGGGATATCAACCATCCTTTTGTCCAGCAAATTCACTTTGTATACACTACTTGCCCATTAGTCACTTAGTAGCCATTTTGGTTACTAGACCTAAATAACTTAGTACACATAAGGTTCAGCACTATCTGCAGTTTCAGGCATCAACTGGGGACCTTGAAACATATCTTTTATGCATAAGGGCGGACTGCTGTACTGGATGATCTCACTTACATGTAGACTATTAAAAAAGTTGAATTCACCGAAGTAGAGAGTAGAATGATGGTTACCAGAAGCCTGGTGTGGGGGTGGGGAGGTGGGTGGGAAGGCAAGGTGGTTTGAGGGCTGCTGGTCAAAGGGGACAACGTTTCAGCTAGACAAGAGGAATGTTTTAAGTTTTGGTCACACAGGGTGACCATAGTTAATAGTAATGTATTATATATTTCAAAATACATGAGTAAATATCAAATGTATCATCACAAAAAATGTTAAATAAGTAGGTGATGAATATATTAATTAGCTTGATTTACTCATTCCACATTACATATACATACCAAAATACCACATTGTACTCCATAAATGTAATATATTATGGTTTGGCAGTTAAAATAATACAAATTTTAAAAAGCAGCAGCAAGAGAGATACATGTGGCCCCTAATGTCTAAAATATTTACTGCCTAGTCCTTTACAAATAAATCTGCTAATCCCTCAGACTCAATAACCCAACAATACGGAATACGCTGAAGTTAGTGTATATTATATAGATCGTCCTTGCATATAGTAGAATCGTAATAAATGAATTAATTAGTGGAGGGACACTATTTTTCAATGATGGTAAAGGCTATGGAATACATATCATTTATTCACCAGTGTACGCCATGATTTGGTGTGTGTGTAGCAGGTAAAAGCAATGGAGGTTTAAGACATACTTGAAAATGGAGGGAGTTGTTTACATTTAAAGCTATAGGATAGGGTTTATATAATTTCATCAAATAGCATTGTTTTATGGTTTATATTCTGATTTGTGGTTGACATTGTGTCTATAGCAAATTTGGGCCAAATTTGTAAATTCACTTGGCATTTTGCAGTGTCTGGTATATAGCACATTTTAATGTTTGTTCAATAGGTAAGTGAATATTTAATACTGTTATCATACACATCATTCATTCAAAGATTACTGGTGTTTTTTCCAGCGAAATATTAACCTTGGAAGTCAGTCATTTTATGCCAGATAGTTGCTTTTTCCTGTCTTCATCTAACAAATATTTTTCTCATATATTTTCTTAATTTCAAAATTCCTTTAAAAAGATGACAACAACAATCAATTATAATTGACTTAAGAATAATTTCTCTGTTGTGTGAGCCATAAGGCCTATGTGACTTAAGGGAGAAATGTCTAAAAATGATCAAGACCATAGGTGTTGGCATTTCTTAGGGTGATAATGAGACATGCCTTTTCTTTCCCTATGTTGGTGCAATTGTCTAGTGCATACTCTTTTTTCAGAGGGATTTCAAGAGATGATGTAACACAAAACTCAGCCTCATAGGCAAGCTTTGTTCACAGACTTCTCATTTATGATAAACTTTAAATATTCATGATCCTTTTCCCTTTCCCAGTGATATTTCCCACTTTAACCTATAAAGTAAAGGGAGGCTGCACCTGGAATGGAATTTAAATAAGTTTTTAAAAAAAATTTGTTATGACCAAAGCATTGCCTAAGAGATACTTCAGTCAATTTCAGGAGTTTGAGCCTAAAGGAGTACTTTCTTCAGAGTAAGGTCAAGGCAGAGAAAAAAGAAACATCACAGCTGTGCACTGCTCTGCTGTCCAGATAGAGTCTTTGAACATTTTCTTCTCTTCATCAAAGAACAACTGGGAAGGCAACACATAGAAAATAAAATCCATTAGACCTTGGCAAATGTTATGAAAAATGAAGATTAGGATCAAAAGTTTAAAAGGACAATCCAGGCTTAAAAGAAAAATATAAAAAAACTTTCATTGCCTTCTGTAGCACATGAGAAGGTGTTTAAATTGTTTGGTCTATTGGTCTACAGACACCTGGATGATACTTGTATTATGAGTTCAGAATAGCAGAAACACACCTGACCGATACAGATCATTTATAATCTGCTTCTAAAATAAACTCAATGGCAAACACAGCTTACTGAAAAGGAGAAATACAAGTGGCTCTTAAAAAATTAGTGGATTTTTAAAAAATTTTTGAAGATTTGGTAAGTTGAAATCTGAATAAAGAAGTACTTGTGAAAAGACAACTTTAGATAATCAATAGTAATAAAGAAGGTAAAAATGAATTATTTCTTTAGTCATTTAGTGAACACTGATTGTCTCTTATTAATCAAAAACTGAGCTAGGTGCTGACATAAAGAGATGAACAAAACAAAAAATAACTGGTTTCAAAGGAGTTAAAAACATATTAACATGGATATGGAAAATCTACAGATTCAGGTCTCATTTGCAATAGCTAAACTTCTTCCCCCTGCCATGAGTCTTTAGAAATAAATTTTCATTTCATCTCATTGAATTAACAATTTTGGATGTATGCAATTAATTTTGCATTTATCCACCAATGCAATAGATACCCTGTGTGGGAATAGCTCAAGGCTGGGGACTAAAGATGAGCAAGACATTTCCGTCTATCAGGGAATCTAGTCAGGTACTTATGTGCTTAAATAACAAAGTTTTTAATAAAAAATGCCATCATATTACTAAAACTATTACCAAAAATATCTAACCCTTATGGAATGCTTATGTGATTTATATCCATTATCTCATTTAATCCTTATATCAATACTGTGACATAAGTACAAATATTATCTCAATCTTATAAGAAAACGGAGGCAAAAGGAAGTTAGGTAACTTGTCTAAAGTCATGGTGAAGGTTGATTCTAAAAACGCCATATTCTGTGCTCTTAATCACTACATTCAGAAGAATTTAGTTGAGATAGTGATTTTTCCTGATGAAATAATAAGAAAAAAAGCTTTATGGAGGAGTTATTATTAACATAGGAATATAAAAAATATCTTGAACTTTATATTCCCAGCTAAAAAGAAATAGATCATAGCAGACCACCTTCTCAATGATAGCAAAAATAAAAGCTAGATAAAAACTTAAACCTGTTTGAACCCACCAGAAAGTAATCAAGGCAACCAAACTTGGAGACCCAGGATTCCAGAGAGAAGGAAAATTTGCTAAGAGTATTTTTCTTGGCAGCTTTTCCCTTTGAGTCATTAGTTAGTGCATATACAATGTGGGTAGAAAGGCTCAGAAGCTAAAAGAAGGCAAATGCTAAGAGGCAGAGAATTTCAGTGCTGTTTGGAGATTTTTAAATGAAGTTCAAAGCCCAGCAAGGGGGAAAACCACAATAAACTTTCTAGGTATTTCTCTAACTCTCCTGAAATAGCATATACTAGGAATAATAGCAAATTAGAAGACCAGGCCTAAAACCAGTTATAAATAGCTTAATATCTAATTGCATTAAAGTGACTGACTTTTATACTAACTGGCTATCAGAGAGTTGCAAGACAGAGGATTAGTGATTTTGAAAGATAAGTTAGTAAAAAAAATACAAAATAGGATGGCAAACACAAAAAGGATAATATGACTTGTATAATACATAGAAAATACGTATATATGTGACAGACTCTCAGGACTGCAAAACAGACCGAATAAGGGGCAAAAATTACCCAGAACTGATGAAAGACATTAAGCCACATATTCAAGAAACACTATAAAGCCCAATCAGAATGAGAACAAAGAAATCATTTTCAGGCACATTATGGTAAAGTTAACGAAAACTAATGACAAAGAGCAAAATCTTAGAAACATCTAATAAAAAGATAAATTACTTTCAAAGAAACAATTTTATAATTATTAACTTGCTTCTCAACGAAGACAATAGCAGTTAGAAAAGACTGACATGGCATCTTTAAAATGCTGAAAAAAAATAGTTGTTATAGTAGAATTCTCCTCAGAGTAAATATTCTCCAAAAATGAGAGTAGAGAGATTTCCTTATAAACAAAAACAAAATATATATAAAACAACAATAATAATAATATATTGTGACATTTAATCAAAACACATGACAAAATAACAAATGGAAAAGGGGTGACTGAAGTGTTCTAACATCCTTGCCTTACCTAGGGATGCTAATTTATATGAGATTTAGAAGTGAGAGATCTACAGAAGAGACACCAAAAGGACAAACAAAATAGAATTTTAAAAGTGAATTAATATAACTGAAAAGTTAATAGAGGAGAAAATATGATAACAAAAAAATACTTGATAGGCCCAAAAAAAGAAAAGGAGAGAAAAGAAGTCTAGACCAAGTGGGAGAAATAAAATAAAGCATTAAGATGGTAGATTTAAATCCAAATGTATCAGTAATTACTTAAATTAATAATAGTCATTAAATGTCTATTAAATTATCCAATTAATAGTCAAGATTGTCAGAATAAAAACCACTGCCAATTATATACAGTGGTTTTTAAAAGAGATAAAAAATAACTACACAAAAATTGTAAAGTCAAATAAAAGAAAAAAGGTATAACATTCAAAGGATAATCAAAATAAACATGTAATTATGCTAAGATAAGAAATAGTAGACTTTAAGACAGGAAGTATATTGGAGGTAAAGAGGGGACATTTTGTAATGATAAAAAGATCAATTTAAAATTTAAAATTTGTATGCACCTAACTACATACCTTAGAAAGCAAAACCGAAAAAAATTAATGAATAAATAAGTACACAAATACAGTGAAAGATTTTTAACACAAAATTCACAAAAAGTCATAGGATAAGGCACACAAAAAAATCAGTAAAAATATAGAATACTCAAAAAGTAAGATTAATAAGCATTGGCCTAATCGATCATATAGAGCACTGCATTCAACTGTATAATATGTAGGAGTACACATGCAATATTTCTCAAAATGTTTATATCCTGGACTATATGTACATGAGGCAAATCTCAACATATATCAAATAATTGAAATAATACAAAGTGTGTTTTTTTACTACTATGGAATTAAATTTAAAATTAGTGACTGTTAACCCCCTAAAGTTTGAAAATTAATCCATAATTTTTTAAAGAATCAACAAAATAATAAAAATATTTTGAATCAAAATATAACCAAAAAAGCATATATAAAATTTGTGGTATGGAGTTACAGCCATTTTTAGAAAAAATTTTATAGCCTGCAAATTATATATATAAAGATAAAAACCTGAAAATTGATGATCTGTATGTATCCATTTGAAGATGTTAGCAAAAGAGCATAAGTTTAAACCTAAATAAGGCAGAATGAAGAAAATAATAAGGAATCAAATTTAATAAAATAGAAAACAAGCACACAATAGAGAAAATCAGCAAAATCAGAAGTTGTTCATTTCAAAAGCCAAAATTTGATAAGTACATATGAAGACTAACCAAGAAAATGGAGCAAAAAGTTACAAATTACCAATACTAAGTAATAAAAGGAGGGGCATAACGATAGAGCCTACAAACATTAAAAGATATTCAATGACTATCATGAACACCTTTTTTCCTCAAAATTAAAAATTTAGATAAAATAAATGAGAATCATATCTGTAATTTGTTTTCAAAATGTGCAAAAGGAAAAACAATTTTCAACTAATCTTTAAGGCCAGCATAACCTGATACAAAACTTGATAAAAACATAAGTTACTGGTCAATCTTTGTTATGAACGTTGATTAAATATCTTAAAGTGATATTAGCATTCCAAACTCAACAATGTATATAAAGGATAATATATTACCACCATGTTGAACATTTTGTAGAAATGCAAATTTCATTTAATATAAAAAAATCAAGAAATTGTAAGTCTACAGTGGAAAAGCTTGGGAGACCCCAGTTTAACCAAGTGATCAGAGTTAATGTTGCTATTATTGGGAAAGGATATACCATGTTCAGAGATTGAAAGATCCAATATTTTAAGATGTCAATTCTCTGTACATTGATATATAGACTAAAATTCCCCATTTGTGTAAAGTAAAATTATTATTCTAGAAATTATATGGAAAATTAAAGGACTCAAACTAGCCTCTCTAAGATGTAAAGTCACAAAACATATTACCACATATGAACATTATAAGCCCATTGAGATTACGCAAGTGTTATTGAAATTAAGGACTGAAAAACAGATTAGTGGATCAGAACAATTTAGAAACGAAACTACATGGTCACTTGATTTATTACACATAACTCTGCAGAACAGAATCTTTTCAATACATGGTGCTCGATAAATTTAGTGTCCATATTAAAAAAATAAAACTGCCAGCCACTTCACAATTATAAATAAATTCCTCATATAGATTTAAATTCAAAAGATAAAAAAATTAAAGTATCTATATAAAGCTGCGCTAGTCAATAAGGTAGCCATTAGTCACATGGGTATTTAAATTTACATTTCAATTAATTAAAATTAAAAACAATTAAAAATTCAGTTCCTTAGTTGTATTAGTCACATTTCAAGTGTGCAATAGCTAGCTTTTGCCACAATCCTGTGGCTAGCAGCCACTGCATTGAGCAACAAAGATATGGAACATGTCCATCACTGTAGAAAGTTCTGTTGGGCAGTATCAGCAGAGGTTTACATAAGATACTATCTTTATGACTAGGGCTAGGAGAAAAGAAACTAACCATAAAGGAAGAACTGACAATATATATAGAACTCTTAAAAACTGACAACAACAACAACACCAAAAAAGAAAAATGGACAAAATCATGAAATGTTTATAATAAATGATAGACAAATGGCTTTTTAATATATAAAAGAAATGCTTAATGTTACTCATAATAAGAGAAAAAATGATAAAAGTACACTGATGTATTATTTTTAACTGTCAAATTACTGGCCAAAAGATTGGCCACAGGCTGTTCAACAGAGGTAGGGGAATGGGCACTCTCCTAGTGGGGGTGCAAAATGGTACAGCCACAGTAAAGGTAAACTTGGTAATATATATGGAAATTATATATTCATTGCCACATGACTCAGCAATCCCACTTCTAGGATTTTAGTCTGAAGATACAAAAAAAAAAAAAAAAAAACCATAGGTACAAGATTACTCGCAAGTAAAAATTGGAAGCAACCTAAATACCATACAGAAAGTTGAATATGCTCTGGCACATTCACACATTGGAGTACTATGTAGCTGCCAAATATTAATTAGTAAAATAACTAATCAGTACAAGCAATGATAAAAAAATCTCTTTAATGTGAGTGATTTCTAGGATGCATTGTTATATGAAAAAAGCAAGATGCAAATGAAAAACCTATAATATGCTAACTTTCTTCTAAGAAGCGAGAGGAAATTAGAATATGTATGTCTATACTTGTTTAATTTCACTGAAACAAACACAGGAATAATGAACTAGAAAGTAATAAAAGTGATTACCTACAGGGTTGTGAGTTAGGTGGAAGGGGTATAGATGTGAGTGTGATTTTTTTTTGCATATATATTTTATATAGTTTTCATTGTGAACTATGCTTTTTTTTAAACAAATTTTAGAAAATTAAATCAACAAAGATGAAGAAAAGAAACTTCAAACTGGAGATAAGCAGAAACAAACTTAACTTTGTAGCTCACTAAAAAAAACTACAAAAAAGAAAAAAAAGAATTAATCCAGGTAATTTTGGAATGCTGTATTCTGATTATACAGCCTCAGAGGGATATGTTCTAAGGACTAAAAAAAAGGAAAGAAATCCCTTACTGTTATTAAAAGCTTTGTTTTGCTAGTAGTATGGATGTAGCAATTCTGAAATTATGTTTTACATATTATAGGATAGAGCAAATATGTTAATGTTGTGGGCGAGACAGGATGTACAAATGGTACAAGTCAGAAACACAGGGATGAAGTACAAAGTCATGAAGCAGGTGAGATTGCCCAGGGTATAGTGAGAGGGAAAGACTGTTTTTAAGAGGTAGGAGAAATTCCTACATTTCAGCAGTGGACCGCTTTTGAGGAACTCATGGTGTGTTTTTTCTCTTCCCCTTTTTCTTGTCAGGTTGAATAAATGTGTTATAGACAACAAGATGACTCTTTAAAATGCAAAAAAGTCCAGGTGCAGTGGCTCACGCCTGTAATCCCAGCACTTTGGGAGGCTGAGGCAGGCGGATCACCTGAGGTCAGGAGTTTAAGACCAGCCTGGCCAACATTGTGAAACTCTGTCTCTACTAAAAATACAAAAAAATTAGCTGGCTGTAGTAGCGGGCGCCTGTAATCCCAGCTACTTAGGAGGCTGAGGCAGGAGAATTGCTTGAACCTGGGAGGCGGAGGCTGCAGTGAGCCGACATCGTGCCCCTGCACTCCAACCTGCGCAACAGTGTGAGACACCATCTCAAAAAAAAAGAAATTGCAAAAAAAAAAAAAAAAAAAGAAACCTCTCAATGATGGTCAGGCAACGTCTTTTAATATAATGTGTAAGATACAAAAAAAATCTCAGTTCAGGGTTTTATTATGAATATTTTTGGAGATACTGAGCAGTTTCCTGAGGCAAGATTTTTTTTTTAATTAGAGACTTCTGACAACTCACGTTTTAAAAATAAGCTGTACATTAAAAGATATGAATGAAGAATATTATTGATTTGAGTAAAAAAGTTCACTCAGGTTCATAAAATGGAACAAGATCATGTCCTTTGCAGGGACATGGATGGAGCTGGAAGCCATTATCCTCAGCAAACTAACAGAGGCACACAAAACCAAATACTACATGTTCTCACTTAAAAGTGGGAGCTGAACAATGAGAACACATGGATACAGGGAGGTGAACAACACACACTGGGGCCTGTCATGGGAGTTTGGGGGAGGGAGAGCATCAGGATAAAGAGTGAATACATGCATTAGCTATCGATAGGTGCAGCAAAACACCACGGCACATGTTTACCTCTGTAACAAACCTGCATATCCTGCACATGCAGCCCGGAACTTATAAAATAATAAAATAAAATAAAATAAAATATTTTAAAAAGTTCACTCAGGATCAAAACGTGCATACACATTGGCTTGATTGCAAATACAGAAAGCACATTTGCCTTTTCTGAAGTGCCCTGGGATCAGTGCATCATTCATTTTGTGGGGTTGTCAGGCTGCTTGGTGGGAAGTCAGTCACCACATCAACAGACACAAACATTTTGAAAAGAATTCTTGGGGTTTTAGAGGGTCAATGAATAACCATCTTCTCTCCTGTATTATAGTTTTGAAAACAATGAGAAATAACTGACCAAAAACGAGATAAAATTTACACCTTTATCACTGGTAAACATTTGATTGGCAGTAATGGCCCTGAGGTAGGTCAATGGTCCTGCAGCACTCTCAGTCCTTGGTGGTCTAGACACTCACCTAAAGGAACGTGTGGAATGGAAGAGGTGACACACTCATTGCTGAGTTACTTCGGTCAGGGTTGGAGATGGAAGAAAATATATAAATAAATCCTTGGTCATTTTTTAATAGATTTCCCAATCATTAAATGTGGACACAACAGTCAGTAATTTCACTTTAATTTCATAAGAAACAATGAGTAAGAAAATGAGACAAGATACGAGGAATGTTAATCTAGAAGCAGTCCCTCTCCTTGGAAACATGAATAGGAACTAGAATCATATTTTAAATTCTTGTGGTTGCCTTTGGACTGAAAATATCAAGAATTAACAAGTATCTGTTTAATGAATGTGACCTAGTTTCAAGTAAAACGGATTTGGTTAAAAACCAAAACTATTCATTAAAAAGCGATGATATTTGATAAATACAAATATATTTCTTAGAATTACTGCAAAGTTTTTGGCCTTAGAATTATTGTAAAGTTACTGTAAGCAACTTTTACATCTCATGGGCTTTTGAAAAATACATTTTTTAAACTATAAAACTGGTAAATTTGGCAGTATTAATGATGTAAAGAAGAGTCAGAATTGTGATATTCCAGGGCTAAATGTATCTTGCAAATTTTAAGAATGTTTGAGTAGTCATGTAGAATGACACCCTGCAATAATAAGCCTTGCCATAATATGAATTTGGAGATACAGTAGCACAATTGGAGCTTGACTCCTATTCTTCACAGTAAGCTCACCTAGGCCATTTCATTAGCCTTGTAATTTCATGATCCTGAATTTTTTGTAATCAAAAACGGTTCTGGTAGAATTTTATTATATATATTTATCAAAATTATATATTGACTAGCATAAGGCCTACAATTCTGCATCATTTATGGCTAAAATATATTTACTATTGTTTATTTGTTTTGTTTTTTGAGACAGAGTCTTGCTTTGTTGCCCAGGCTGGAGTGCAGTGGCATGATCTCGGCTCACTGCAACCTCCACCTCCTGGGTTCAAGAGATTCTCCTGCCTCAGCCTCCCGAGTAGCTGGGATTACAGGCACCTGACACCAAGCCCGGCTGATTTTTGTATTTTTAGTAGAGATAGGGCTTCACCATGTTGACCAGGCTGGTCTTGAACTCCCAACCTCAGGTGATCTACCTGCCTCGGCCTCCCAAAGTGCTGGGATTATAAGCATGAGCTACTGTGCCGGGGCATTATTAGATAGATTAAGCTATATTTCTCTGTGATAGGTTTACATATTATACATTGTTTTCTGATAAAATAAATGATTAGTGAAAATATTTCGATGTCCCTAATCAAAATGGCAGTTGTTGATGATGACGTAGATTGAGCATTGTATCAGGATGTGTCTAATTATGCCTCATGTTAACAGAATAATAAGCCTACTTACGGAAAAATATCTTAGTTTGGGATTTCTAGAAACAGTGCCTGAGATGGGGGTTCTTACGAAAGTGATTTACTAAGGAATACTCCCAGGGATTTATTGAAGGGAGTGAAGATAAAGAGGAAGAAACTAAGTAAAGATACAGTTTTAGGAGAAGTATAGACTCAATCAGATCACACTGCAAGTGCTGAAGAGTATATCACAATACAGAGTTTGGTCTACCCAGAGGCCAGGAACTGGGCTTTTAAAGACCCTGCCAAGCAGTGATCACGCGCCAGGGTAAATCCCAGGCTTCTTCCAGCAAGGCAGCGCCTATCAACTAAGGGCAATTTTCGGCAGAAGGTGCAAATGTGATGATCCTTCCCAGCCAATGCCTGCAGAAGTAGGGGTACAGACTTCACAGGCTGCTAAAGGGAATCTGGGTGAGTACCCAGGTAATTTTTAATTATTAATAATTATTAATTATCTTGACTGTATTATGTTATATAGCTAGAACTCAGCTCATCTCCCTTAGCCCCCAGTTGAATTTCTGAGCTTTGCTCTTGCTTAAGACTTATTTAGAAACACCTAGGCTTCCTTTTCTGTATCACATTCATTGGGCACAAAGTGCGATCTATTTTATCCACTAGTAAGGAGTTGCACAGCAACTATATTTTAAAGGTGCATGTCTCCTTTTGGATAATGTAAAGATAATACTTGAATATAAAAAGTTAAAGAGTTTTGAATCCACTTGGATAGTTTCTCCACTGATGGGAAACCTGCACCTCTTTTTACGGTTACTTTGGAAATCTGCAAGGTATGTGTTTAACAAAATGGATTTTTCACATAAGTGGAAATTTCATTATTTATTCAGGCTCACCACCTTCTCATTGGTTCATGGAATGTTAAAATTGTTCTCACACGTTTTTAGATGTTATCCATTCTGGATAGGAAATATAAGCTGAAATTTGGCGACGATGTATGCAGAATATGGCTGGTTATTTTCCAATTATCTACTCTTCCCTTTTTCTATTTTAATAGGGCTCCTGAATTTTAGCTGGATACATGACCACCCAGAATAAAGATTATATATTTCAAGTCTCTATTGCAGTTATGTGTGGCCACATGACTAAATTGTGGTGAAAAGGATTTGATTGGAAATGATAATTTCAACTTCTGAGTCCTGACCTTCAAAGGATGAATGTCTCTCCCCCACCCCTTCCCTTATCCTTTCTCCCTCCTGCCAACTGGAACACAGATATAGTGGTGATTCGTCTTGGATCAATGAATATAAAGCAAGTTTCTAAGTATGGCATGGTAACAAGATAGAAGAAATCTGGTCCTAGACACAGCAGAGCCTGCATACCAGCCTGAGATACTTCAAACTAGTTTGTTACATGTGACAGAAGTGAACTTGTATGACATTAAGTCACTTCATTTTGGGTTTCTGTTTCAGAAGAATGTATCCTCTATCCAGCAAGCCTTTTTCAATAAAATCATTATGTACTCCACCTACAACACGGTAGGAATGAATCCCTCTGATATTTTTAAAGAATAACTACAAGCAACATTTTGACCTATTGCTTTTATTTAAATGCTTTTTTATTACTAGAAAATTGGAGATAAAGCAATGACCCACAAAAATATTTTATTAACAGATATTTAATCCACAGTTTGAATGAGAATCAACTATTGTTATACTGTGTTACAAAGGGATATATATTAGTTCAGGTTTATGAAAAGCTCTGAAAATGGTACACACATAAAAGCACAAGGTATGTATCTTAAAAAAATGAATTATGCAGAGAAAGTTTATCTAGAAAGAAAGAAGAAAAACATATATATATATATATATATATAAAGAAAATAGAAGTGAATGTTAAATGCTATTTCTACAAATTATCTCTACACACCTCAAAGTCACAAACTATTGTTAGGAAGCATTATGGTCTCATGCTTTATAAAATGAGTTGTTTGAATTTAGGATGTCTATTAGACATCAATTCTCAATAGCAACAAGATCTTTGAAAAAGTAGTATTTATTTATGTTTATTGTCCTAAAGCTAGGACATACACCAACACAGAGAAAGAAATTAACTTTCTCAGTAGAAACCTCAAGTTCGTTAAATTACAACATTTTAAAAGATGCTGTCAAGACTACAGGTTGCATTTTAAATAGGTTGAATTTAAAATATTTTTTGTTATACAACAACATAACCTCCTCTTTAATATACTTGGTTTCAGGAAAGAAAACAAAGTTCTGTGAATAACTAAATCATCATAATGAAACAAAATAAGTAGAAAGCAAGAGTGTTTTGAAAGGTGAGCTGAATTATTAACTTCAGACTATTTTTTTTAACAGCATATAACATGAACTAGGTATTTGTTGTGTCAATAATTCACCCTAGAGCAATCCAACAGCAGAAAGAAAGCAATAGTTTTAGTAATTTCCCTGTATTAGAATGTGAGCTAAAACAAAATGATTAAGTGTAAAAAAGAAACTGCTCATACTATATTCTCATTTTATGAAAATTGTTACTTAGGTATCATTCAAATATTTAGAAATTACTTTTTTTTTGCATTTCTGTGGACTGAGTTTCTGCTAAAGTTTATGAATGTTTTGAGCCATGACTATGTTCCAGGAGCTGAGTAAATCGTAAGAGATAGAAAGATGAGTGGGACAAGATGTTTCCTTCAAATCTATTGGAGGGGTGAAGACACACAGTGGGGGTGTGTAGACTGGTACAGGTATTTGAGAGGGCACTATGTCAGTAGTCAGCCAAATTAAAAATGCAAGCATTATACAAACTAGGAATGTCTCTCCTCCTTACATGTTTCAGGGAAAATTTTATGTGCCCATTAGAAAACATGTAGTAGAGTATTCACTACAATATTTGTAGTAAAAGAAAGTTGGGGGCAATTTAAGTAACTGTCACTAATAGTGAGTGTTCACTATAAATGTTGTAAAGCAGTTGAAGGCAAAGGAACAGATGCGTATAGATATAGAGACCAAAATGATAGACCACAGAAACACAACTTGGGTGAGAAAGTAAAAATCAAAAGTCTAAAGTATAATAACATTAATGTCAGGTAGAACATATACATGCAAAATAATATTTCATGTTTTACAAGGAAACCTAAAAATGAAAGAAGAGACCTTAAACACTCAAATAAATGACCATTAGAAAAGAAGAAAAGTGAAGTGCAGAACGAGAATAAGAGGAGAGAAATAAATTAAACAAACAAAATAATTAATAAATGAAAAAGAATAAATAAGAAACTCAAAATGAGGGCCATTCATTGGAAAATGATGGTATTTGATCATGAGCTAGTTGAAGTGAATAAACTCTCCACCACTAATGTAAATATAACCCTGAAATTTAAACAACTATGAGTTGGGTTTCTGAAAATAAGTAGTCTAGATTTTCGGAAAAAAATTCATTACCAAACAGTTGAAATTGCCAAACTTGAAAATCAAAACCCTAGATGAATTTGCAAGAAAAAGAAAAGTAGGAAAATACTTTTTATTTTATTACCAAATAGTTGAAATTGCCAAACTTGAAAATCAAAACCCTAGATGAATTTGCAAGAAAAAGAAAAGTAGGAAAATACCAATGTGATAAACAGAAACTGATGTTGAACTTACTTTGAGAAGCAGAAACCTGTTTGTTTTTGTTTTTGTTTTTAATGTAATAGCTATATGGGGAAGGAGGCAAGGCCTTGGACCCACCTGAGGTAGTGTTGGAACTGAGAATATCATTAAAAAGCCCATATCTTTTTTTTCTTTTTTAAATTTATTTATTTTTTTTAAATTATACTTTAAGTTCTGGGGTACATGTGCAGAATGTGCAGGTTTGTTACATAGGTATACATGTGCCATGGTGGTTTGCTGCACCAATCAACCCGTCATCTACATTAGGTATTTCTCCTAATGCTATCACTCCCCTAGCCACCCCCAGCTCCCGACAGGCCCCGGTGTGTGATGTTCCCCTTCCTGTGTCCATGTGTTCTCATTGTTCAGCTCCCACTTATGAGTGAGAACATGCAGTGTTTGGTTTTCTGTTCTTGTGTTAGTTTGCTGAGAAAGATGGTTTCTAGCTTCATCCATGTCCCTGCAAAGGACGTGAACTCATCCTTTTTTATGGCTGCATAGCATTCCATGGTGTATATATGCCACATTTTCTTTATCCAGTCTATCATTGATGGGTATTTGCATTGGTTCTAAGTCTTTGCTATTGTGAACAATGCTGCAATAAACATAAGTGTGCATGTGTCTTTATAGTAGAATGATTTATAATCCTTTGGGTATATACATAGTAATGGGATTGCTGGATCAAATGGTATTTCTAGATCTAGATCCTTGAAGAATCGCCAAACTGTCTTCCACAATGGTTGAACTAATTTACACTCCCACCAACAGTGTAAAAGCGTTCCTATTTCTCCACATCCTTTCCAGCATCTGTTGTTTCCTGACTTTTTAGTGATCACCATTCTAACTGGTGTGAGATGGTATCGCATTGTGGTTTTGATTTGCATTTCTCTAATGACCAGTGATGATAAACATTTTTTCATATGTTTGTTGGCTGCATAAATGTCTTCTTTTGAGAAGTGTCTGTTCATATCCTTCACCCTCTTTTTGATGGCTTTTTTTTCTTGTAAATTTATTTAAGTTCTTTGTAGATTCTGGATATTAGCCCTTTGTCAGATGAATAGATTGCAAAAATTTTCTCCCATTCTGTAAGTTGCCTGTTCAACCCGATGATGATAGTTTCTTTTGCTGTGCAGAAGCTCTTTAGTTTAATTAGATCCCATTTGTCAATTCTGGCTTTTGTTTCCACTGGCCTTGGTGTTTTAGTCATGAAGTCTTCACCCATGCCTATGTCCTGAATGGTATTGCCCGGGTTTTCTTCCAGGGTTTTTATGATTTTAGGTCTTACGTTTAAGTCTTTAATCCATCTTGAGTTAATTTTTTAATAAGGTGTAAGGAAGGGATCCCGTTTTTGTTGTTGTTGTTTTTGTTTTGAGACAGTATCTCGTTCTGTCACCAGGCTGGAGTGTAGTGGCACAATCTCAGCTCACTGAAACCTCTGCCTCCCAGGTTCAAGCGATTCTCCTGCCTCAGCCTCTCAAGTAGCTGGGATTACAAGTGGGTGCCACCATGCCCAGATAATTTTTGTATTTTTAGTAGAAACGGGGCTTCACCATGTTGGCCAGGATGCTCTTGATCTCCTGACTTCGTGATCTGCCCACCTTGGCCTCCCAAAGTGCTGGGATTACAGGCGTGAGCCACTGCACCCGGCTGAAAGCCCATATCTTTAGGTAATAGAGAATTTGTAGCTACAGTGTTATCCTTATGTGGGTGTGCCTGAGTGATACAAAAATCTCAAGTGAAAACATTATTTTAAAGTAGAATTAGGTTTTTCATGCCCAGAGTGCCTGGCAGTAACAAGCACACACCCTCTCTGGAGCACTATACCTCAATTCACACTCCAAATATTTCACAGATTCAGTCACTTATACAAACCAAAATTAAAATCACATGAGGAAATAAGGTATGAGAAAGAATTGAAGAAAAAAATTTTATAAAGAATAAACTCCTCCAAAAGTTTTATATTTTAGAATAATTAAGCAAAGAATATAAAATGACTATATTAAAAATGATTAAAGAGACAAAACGTGGGTTCAAAGCATGAGTAATGAAAAAAAGACCATAAAAATGATCAGATAATATCTTCAGAAAAAGTACTGCATGTAACTCCTAGAAATGGAAATATATATAGAATGATTGGAAGAATCTGAAACCAATGTTGTAGACGAAAGAATACACGTGATTGAAGAGTAAATTTGTTAAGTGGTAGATTAATCAAAAGAAATTGTCAAATGAAGTACAGAAATAAAGGAAATGGAAAATTAGAAAGATGTTAACAGGCATGAAGATAAGAACAGTCATTCAAAGATACACCTAATTAAAATTTTAAAGGGAAAAAATAGGGAGAATGGAGGCAAGACAACAATGAGAATGAAGATTCCAGACTGATTAAGTGTAAGAATTATCAGATTCAAAAGGCAGAAATGAAACCTCAGTAGATGACTGAAGGAGACCAACCAGAAAATCTTAAATTTAGCCATAAACAATCAACTATACTAGAAGCTGACTTTCTCATAGTAATGATAAAAACCGCAAGAAAGAAAAATAATAGCTGATGGACAATGACTATCAACATAAAATTCTGTACCCTGTAAGATTATCAATCCGGGATATGGTTAAAATAAAGACATTTTCAGTTGAGAATTTGTCAAGTATAGACTTAAGGAAATTCTCAAGGTGGTAGTTAACGAAAAAAGGAAAATAATCAGGTTATAATGATGTGAGATATAAGAAAGCATGGTGAGTGAATAACTTTAAAAATCACATGTATCATTCTTAACAAATATTGGCTGTGTAAACAGTAATATTAATCTCTACGTAAAATGATAAAGATTAAAGATGATATTGACTACCCATGACAGACAATATGAAGTTGGAATTACTGGAGTTAAAAGAGTTCTGAAATATGTGTATTATACTGAAGTGTAGAAATGTTAATTGTAGATTTTAAGTATACTGTATTAAAGGTTTAGTAGTAAGAGAATATGAATACAGTATATAATTTTTAAAAATAAAGAATAAAAATAAAATGAAACATCAATTTAAAGAATGCAGGAAAATTAGATAAAAGAAGCATAGAAACACAAGGGAAATATAAAGCTGAAAAAAGACGGCAAACTTAATTCTAAAGATATTATTAATCACATAAATGTAAAATGACTAAATTCATAGGTAATTTACCTCAGATCTCAGATTTCAAATATTTGATGATTTGTTTTATGAAATCAAGTTAACCTTATTCTTTAGCCTGTCAGGGCATGTTCTGACTCCAAGACTGGCGGAGAAAAGATGAATTAACAGAGAAAAAGATTTTGGTTTGATTTACAACAAACAACAAACAATAATATTTTCACAATTGTAAGCATTCAAGAATGGAGTGGTCTTCCTTTTGAGACAGTGAATGCCTCCTCCCTGAAAGTTACTTGTCAAGTATGTTAGAGAAACTGAGGTTTGTTTGGGAAGAATAAAATACAAATGGCCTCTGTGGCCTCTATAATCGTAAAAGCACATATAAAATTCTAACTATGCATTTATTCCAGGGAGATTTATGTACTGTGTGGGTTTTCTCACATAAAAGACAAATCCCAGAGTATCTCTCTTCTTGCAGAGTTCTAATCTGTACTTTCTTTTCATAACTCAGCCCCTCGGTCATTTACCATTCATTATGCTGCTATTTGGGATCTCTGAGAATTCCAACAGTTCCCTGGCCTCAAGTAGCTCACACTTCTGATGAAAAACTGACATATGTAGACAGTTGTTCTATAGTGCTGTGAGTTCCAAGACAGAAGTAGGAAAAAAAATCTGAAAGAATACAGTGGAGAGCTCATTAGTATCTCCCAGTAAGTAGGCTACAAGGAGGACAAATATTCACAGAGGAGAGTTTGAATTTATTATGGAAGGGGAGTAAAAATTTGCCAAGTGGAAAAAGAGAAATAAGGAATATCAGCCACACTTTAGCTTCTGGATTTGAAAACTGCATAGATTTAACAAACTGCAAATAATTTAGTATGACTGGAGGACAAAGACCTATGGAAACAGAGAGGTCACAGATCATAAGGGGCACATTAAGAATTATTGGACTTTATCCTATAGTTGATGGGAATAGTTGAAGAGTTTTTAAGAAGAGAAATTATTCAAAATTATGAAAGTACATACTCTGGAGACAAATCATAGAAGATATTTTCTAAAGTCAAAAAATTATTATTTTATTACCATTCTCTCAATTTGGATTGTTTGCCCCATTGCTGTTCTCTGTTAGTGCATATAATTGAGAATCAACTTGAGTACATTTCTAGCTTCATGATCATCATTATTCTGAGGAACATCCATCATATGAGAAGTTTCAGAAAATTTCTTGTGACCCTACTTAATTTTGTTGCTAGTTATAGATGCTTATTGAAAGCCAAGAAAGGAAAAAGGCAAAGTGTGTTTAACCAGGTTAAAATGTTAAACTTTGTAAATGTTATTATAGAAGCATTGACTTCTTCAGAGGGGAGAAACCTTACAGACAACCTTTAGAAGTTTCAGTGTACATCATTTCCATAATAAGGCTCCATTGTCCTTGTTTGAAGTACTCATTCTGCCCACACTATAGCCTGCACACCAGGCAACCCAATAGGGCTTTGTTTTATCTGTGTTCTTGGCTCCCAGTTCCTAGGAGGCTCCTCAACCCATTGATCAGAGTGCTACCTATTTGTTTGCACTGCAGCACCACTAGGGAGTTTCCCAGTGACTTGCTGAGGATTGCACTGCAGTAAGCAGGGAAACTTTATGAGGCTGACCCTTCATGTAAACCTCTAACGTAACATTAACCTGCCCACTGGCCCATATCACAGTGGTAAAAAAGAATAATATTCTTTTAGGCTTCTCAGAAGAAATTACTACTCATAATTTTCACAAAATGCACTCTGTCATCTAATCGTGCTCCTCTCCATGCTCCTGCCTTCCATGAGAAGTATCAGAAAAGGAGAGAGAGCAACAGGGCCACTAGATGCAGACAAATGGAACAGCTCCCACACAGGACTGAGACAACTGGTGTACTCTGAACAGATGTTCAGAGGGAAGGTTCCAAGAGTGGACAGAGGGAAGACACAGAAAGTGGGCTGAAGCAGGAGAAAGCTGGGAACTCTGCATGGACTACCACACACCGGGACCCATTTTTGAACCACAACAGCTCCAGGGTAATGGGTGAGTTGAACTGGCAAGGAGCAACCTGCTCTTGCTACAGGCCTCTGGAAACCCAGCAAGAGGGGACCTGTCGACCACCATGGACAGTTTAGGTGGCAGGGAGAGCTGTTTAAAGAAATGGTAGCAACAGCAAGCCAGCTGATGTAGAGTCCAGAAGATTTGGTGCTGGAGCATCTATAGTAGAGACCAGCCAGGGAAGGCCATCCCCCTGGGCTCAACTTGCTCCTATAAGAGACTTCAGCCCTACAGGAATTGTTGGACCTGATTGCTGCAGAGCAGTCTTGCACATCAGATGGGGCTGGTCCAACCCATGTATCCTTCAGTCTGGTGACCTCTCCTGGGGCTCCAGCCTGGCCATGCCTGCTTACAGGGCAGTCTCAAGGGCCCTGGGGGCCCACATCATAGCTTCTGTGCTGGTGGACTGTGCCTGACCTGTGGGAGAGCTCCAGCAAGGTGGCTTCTATGGCCATGCACCAGATCTCACGCTCCCTTTACATACTACAGCTTCCCCTGGGCCCGTGGCAACTCCCCACATCACTCTGTGGGCACATGTCTGCATGAGTAGGTTTTTCTTTACCTACCAACATGAGGGAGTACAGTTTACCACCCATCCCCCTCCGCTGACTGCCATTGCAGAAAGAGCTTTGGTAGCCACAGACCCAGCAAGCCGTGCCTCTACCAGTGCCCCACTCTGCACTAACAGTAGGCAGAGAACAGTGGATCCTCCCACACCCTAAGCAATCACTTCTGCTTGCAGGGCACAGAGAAGGCACCCAGACCTGCACCTACCAGTAATCTGTTCCCAAGCCAACACCACCTCCAGTGCAACTGCTCATGCAGTCTCCAACAGGGGCCCCCTACAGCCCCACTCTCACAGTTCTGTTGCCTCCACCACTGTGGTGAAAGTCCACAGGGAGGCAGGCACCCCTGCATCCACTAGCACCCTGCTGCAGCTGCTGCACCTCAGTCCACCACAGCGCAGCAGACTCTAAACCTTGAGGAGCCAGAGAACAAAGTCAGGGCTCAATGCAAGTCCCGCCATGCCAGAGTTAGAGTATGCAGTACAGGAACTGGACGCTGAGTATTGAACCCCTAAAAATCTTCCAGAAACAAAGCCAGTTGACTGAATACACATTGCACCACAATCAAACCCTCAAGGTCATCAAATAGGATAAAAGAAAAAAAAATTATCCAAAGGTCAGCAATCTCAAAGATTGAAGGTAGGTAAGCCCACAAAGATGACAAAGAATCAGTGCAAGAATGCCAAAAGCTCAAAAAGCTGGAGTGTCTTCTATCATGCAAACCAGCAAATCACCTCTCCAGCAAGGGTTTGGAAACTGGGATGAACTGGATGAAATGAGAGCAATAGAATTCAGAATACGGATAGAAAGGAAGATCACTGAGCTACAAAGATATATTGAAACCCAATGCAAGGAAGCTAAAAATCATGATAAAACAGTGCAGAAACTGACAGACAAAATAACCGATATAGAAAAGAATATAAACAACCTGATAGAGCTGAAAAATACACTATAAGAATTTCATAATGCAGTTGCAAGTATTAATAGCAGGATAGACCAAGTGGAGGAAATAATCTCAGAGTTTGAAGATTGCCTTCTGAAATAAGACAAATAAGAATAGAGAAAACAAAGGAACGAAAATCAACTAACATACCTCCGAGGAATATGGGATTATGTAAAGAGAACCAAATCAATGACTGATTGGTATCTCTGAAAGAGAAGGGGAGAAGGGGATCAATTTGGAAAACGTATGTTAGGATATTATCCATGAGAACGTTCCCAACCTAGCTAGAGAGGCCAACATTTAAATGCAGGAAATGCAGAGAACTTCAGTAAGATAATTCACAAGCAAATCAGCCCCAAGACACATAATCATCAGAAATCCCGAGGTCAAAATGAAAGACAAAATGTTAAAGGCAGCAAGAGAGAAAGGTCAGGTGACCTACAAAGGGAAGCTCATCTGACTAACAATGGGCCACTCAGCAGAAATCCTATAAGTCAGAAGAGACTGTGGGCAAATATTCAACATTCTTAAAGAAAAGAAATTCCAACCAAGAATTTAATATCTGGCCAAACTAAGCTTTGTAAGCAGAAGGGAAATAAGATCCTTTCCAGACAAGCAAATGCTGAGGGAATTTGTTACCAACAGAGCTGTCTGACAAGAGTTCTTAAAGGAAGCACTAAATATGGAAAGGAAAGATGATTGCCAGCCACTACAAAAATACACTGAAGCAGAGAGACCAATAACACTATAAAGCAACCACATAAACGAGTCTGCGTAATAATCAGCTAACATCATGATGACAGGATCAAATCTACACATATCAATACTAACTTTAAATGTAAATGGGCTAAATGCCTCAATTAAAAGAGACGGGTGGCAATCTGGATAAAGAATCAAGACCCAATGTTAATGCTGTCTACAAGAGATCCATCTCTCATGCAATGACACCCATAGGCTCAAAATAAAAGAATGGGGAAAAAAAATCTACCAAGCAAATGGAAAACAGAAAAAAGCAGGGGTTGCAATCCTAATTTCAGACAAAACAGACTTTAAAGCAACAAAGATCAATGAAGACAAAGAAGGACTTTAAATAATGGCATAGGGTTCAATTCAACAAGAAGACCTAACTATCCTAAGTGTATATGCACCCAACACAGAAGCACCCAGATTCATAAAGCAAGTTCTTAGAGATCTTCAAAGAGACTTAGACTCCCACACAATTACAGTGGGTGACCTTAACACCCCACTGACAATATTAGACAGATCATTGAGACAGAAAATTAACAAATATATTCAGGGCCTGATCTCAGCACTGGATCAAATGTACCCAATAGATATCTAAAGAACTCTGTACCCCAAAAATACAGAATATACATTCTCATTGCCACGTGGCACTTACTCTAAAATCAACCATATGTTTGTACACACAACACTCCACAGCAAATGCAAAAGAACTAAAATTATAACAAACAATCTCTTGGCCCACAGATAAATTAAATTAGAAATCAAGACTAAGAAATTCGCTCAAAACCATACAATTACATGAAAATCAAATAACCTGCTCCTGAATGACTTTTGGGTAAAAAAAGAAATTAAGGCAGAAATTAAGAAGTTCTTTTAAACTAATGAGAACAAAGATACAACATACCAGAATCTCTAGGACACAGTTAAAGCAATTAAGAGGGAAATTTCCCATTAAGATGGAAATTTATAGCACTAAATGCTCGCATCAAAAAGCTAGAAAGATCTCAAGTTAACAACTTAACATTACAACTAAAAAAACTAGAGAACCAAGAGCAAATCAACCCCAAAGCTAGAAGAAGACAAGAAATAACCAAAATTGAAGCTGAGCTAAAGGAGATAGAGACATAAAAAAATATTCAAAAGATCAACAAATCCAAGAGCTGGTTTTTTTGAAAAAATTAGTAAAATAGATAGACTGCTAGGTAGACTAATGAAGAAAAGAGAGAAGATCCAAACAAACACAATTAGAAATGACAAAGGAGATATATCACTGACCCCACAGAAATACAAAAAACCATCATAGAATATTATGACGTCTATGCACATAAACTCAAAAATCTAGAAGAAATGGACAAATTTTTAGACTCATACACCCTCCCAAGACTGAACCAGTAAGACATTCAATCCTTGAACAGACCAAAAATGGGCTCTGAAACTGAGGCAGCAATAAATGGCCTACCAACCTAAAAAATGCCAAGTACCAGATGGATTCACAGCTGAATTCTACCAGATGTACAAAGAAGAGCTGACACTATTCCTATGAAAATATTCCAAAAAATTGAGGAGGAGGGACTCCTCTCCAACTAATTCTATGAGGCCAGCACCGTCCTGATATCAAAACCTGGCAGAGACAAACACACAAAAAAAATTTTAGGTTAATATCATTGATGAATATCGATGCAAAAATCCTCAACAAAATACTGGCAAACCAAATCCAGCAGTGCATCAAAAAGCTTATCCACCACAATCAAGTAGGCTTTATCCCTGGGATACAAAATTGGTTCAACCTATACAAATCAATAAATGTGATTTATCACATAAACAGAACTAAGAACAAAAATCACATGATCATCTCCATAGATACAGAAAAAAGTTTTATATAAAATTTATGTTATAAACTCTCAATAAACTAGGTATTGAAGAAACATACCTCAAAACAATAAGAACTATATATGACAAACCCACAGCCAACATTATACTGAATGGGCAAAAGCTGGAAGCATTCTCCTTGAAGACTGGCACAAGACAAGGATGCCCTCTTCTGCCACTCCTATTCAACATAGTTTTGGAAGCCCTGGCCAGGGGAATCAGGCAAGAGAAAGAAATAAAGGGAATCCAAATAAGACAGAAAGTCAAATTATCCCTGTTTGCAGACAATACGCACTTCTATCTAGAAAACCTCATAGTCTCAGCCCAAAAGCTCCTTAAACTGATACACAACTTCAGCAAAGTCTTAGGATTCAAACTCAATGGGCAGAAATCAGTAGCATTTCTATATACCAACAACCATCAAGCTGAGAGCTAAATCAGGAATGTAATTCCATTCACAATTGCCATAAAAAATACTTAGGAATACAGCTAGCTAGGGAGGTAAACAATCTCTACAATGAGAGCTATAAAACACTGCTCAAAGAAATCAGAAATCAGAGATGACACAAACAAATGCAAAAACTTCCATGCTTATGGATAGGAAGAATCAATATTGTTAATATGGCCATAGCACCCAAATCAATGTATAAATTCATGCTATTCCCATTAAACTACCATTGAAATTCTTCACGGAACTAAAACCAACCAAGCAAACAAAAAGCCAAAAAAATCCCCTATTTTAAAATAGTTAAAAAAACTATTTTAAAATTCATATGAAATGAAAAAAGAGCCTGAATACCCAAGGCAATACTAAGCAAAAAGAACAAAGCTGGAGGCATCACACTAACCGGCTTCAAATTATATTACAGGGCTACGGTAATGAAAACAGCATGGTACTGGCATAAAAACAGACACGTAATAGAGAATTGAACAGAATAGAGAACCCAGAAATAAGGCCACATGCTTAGAACTATCTGATCTTTGACATATCTGACAAAAAACAAGCAATGGGGAAAGAATCCCTATTCAATAAATGGAGCTGGGATAAAAGACTAGCCATAGGCAAATGACTGAAACTGGACCCCTTTCTTACACCATATACGAAAATTAACTCAAGATGGATCAAAGACTTAAATGTAAAACCCAAAACTAAAAAACAAACAAACAAACAAACAAAAACCCTGGAAGACAGCCTAAGCAATACTATTTAGGATATAGGCACAGGCAAGCATTTCATGATGAAGACACCAAAAGCAATTGCAACAAAAGCAAAAATTGATGAATGAGTCTAATTGAACTAAACAGCTTCTGCACAGCAAAAGAAACTATAAACAATAAAAAACAGCCTACAGAATGGGAAAAAATTTTTGCAAACTATGCATCTGACAAAAGTGTAATATCAAGCATCTATAAGGAACTGAAATCTACAAGAGAAAAACAAGTGAACCCATTAAAAAATGGGCAAAAGACATGAACAGACACTTTTCAAAAGAAGACACACATGTGGCCAAGAATCATGAAAAAAGCTCAATATCACTGATCACTAGAGAAATGCAAATCAAAACCACAATGAGATACCATCTCACACCAGTCAGAATGGCTACCATTAAAAAGTCAAAAAATAGCAGAGGCTGGAGAGGTTGTAGAGAAAAAGGAATGCTTATATACTTTTGGTGGGAGTGTAAATTAGTTCAACCATTGGAAGACAGTGTGATGATTCTTCAAAGACCTAGATAGAAATATATTTGACCCAACAATCCCATTACTGGGTATATACCTAAAGGAATGTAAATCATTCTATTATAAAGACACATGCATGCATATGTTCATTGCAGCACTATTCAGAATATCAAAGACATAGAATCAAGTTAAATGCCCTTCAGTGATAGACTGGATAATGAAAATGTGACATATATACACCATGCATACTATGCAGCCATAAAAACAAATGAGACCATGTTCTTTGAGGAGACATGGATGGAGCCGGAGGCTGTTATTCTTAGCAAGCTAATGTAGGAACAGAAAACCAAATACCACATGTTCTCACTTACAAGTGGGAGCTAAATGATAAGAACACATGAACACATAGAGGGAAACAACACACTGGGGCCTAACAGAGGATGGAGGGTAAGAGGAGGGAGAGGACAGGAAAAATAACTAATGGGTGATAGGCTTAGTACCTAGGTGATGAAATAATCTGTACAACAAACCCACCAGTTTACCTATGTAGCAAACTTGCACACATACCCCTCAACTTAAAATAAAAGTTAAAAAAATCAGAAAAAAAATCCATCCCTTTTGTTTTTTATTCCTAATTGACTTCCATATCATATAGTTCCAGCCCGCTTAGACTGGCTCCTATATTTACAACAAAAAATTCTGCCATCAATACTGCCCTTGCTCTCTTGATTAAAATCTTTCCACTGATGCTTGAAAACAACTTGGTCACAATGTAGATTTGATCCATATAACATTTCAACACCAGTATTTCTGAATATAGAGTAGTTCTTTTGTTTGGATGCTTACCTGCCAAACCCACATTTACATGCTCGAGTTTGCTTTAAAATTTCCTACTATTTGTTTTACTTTTCTGCAAACTTCAGAACTATTCCTTAGAGACCACCAAACAACTATAATTAAAGAAAGGCTTTCAAATAAATACTTTTCCAGTTTCATTATTGGAAATGTGTGTGACAAGTCTCTAGCATCAGCAATAGTGAAACCAACCTTAGAGATGAACTTGTCAGGCCACCAATGGGGTGGGAAAAGGAAGACACCTTGGTTGGTGATATTTGTACTCAACATGGAAAACATTCAAGAACACTAACCAACATCATCTCTAATTACTGTTGTGATTAGTATCAAAGAACTGGGTCCCAGGAGGCTTGCTTTTCTGAAGAAAATACAGTGCCATATGTTGTGACTCTTTTTTTTTTGTACAGTTCTCTTATGTTAGTAAGGATTTCTCTGTCCTGCAATTGTCCTTTCAAATTTTTCTTTATTTGAAATATATTCTAAAGAAGCAAATTTTTCCGGTTGCTTAGAGTTGATCTTTTTAAAAAATAAATTGTCATTTCATTTTTTTAAAAAAAATCTCAATTTTATCCTGGAGGTGTATAAGCAAAATGTAGCTCATTTAAAGACCAAATAGAAGAAAAAAGAGAGTTTGATAGAAGCCTCAAGGCCTTTTCTCAACATGGAGTCTGCTTGTCAAACAGTGTTTCAGTAATTAATAAAGTTTAGTCCTGCTGACCAAAATATTTTCTGCTGAAAAAAATATTTGTTGTAAGTCTTTCTATTTAAATATGAGATAAAAGTTTCTGAAACATGAGGCAGCATGACTTAGTAAAAAGCATACAGTATTGGATACTAGGTCTTCTGACAACTATCTTATAGATATGCTTTATCTTTTAAGTAAGATACCGTATATTAATAGTACAGTGTCCAGTATATATTAAGTGTAAGGATTTATCATGTTATTTCTTCTAGAATGTTGCTTTTACAAATATTACCCTATATAGACTCCTGAAATCAGATCCAGCATGAAAAAAAAGCTTGGAAAACATCATTTCCATCCTTAAAATAAGAAGTTGATTATTCAATCCTCTATAATTTAAAGGAAAAAAAGTTGATCAAACTGAAAATTAATTACTTTCCTTAGACCCATCAGAGATGAAAGGTCACAGGGCACACTACTACCCTGAAATCTGGAGAGACATGTGAAATTAAGGTCACAAATGACATTTGTTTACTGAGCAGAGAAACCATTGGAATCATATTTTGGTGAATTATTGGAGGCTGAGTGTGTTTAAGTATTACAGTGAGAAAGTGCTACAGGCCACAGTCTCAGAGGAGGCCTACATTTTTATAGGTTCACTCTGAAAACCCTGTCAGGTCCTCATATTGAAGTTCTGAAAAAGATCTCATGACTGGCAAAAGGAGAGTTAGAGAAACCATTGTGAAATATCCCCAGCATGTTCTCCATTACAAAGACATACTTTTTAGAGAAAAAGACTTTACAGGAGCCTTATCCTACTTGAGGAAAATGCATTTCTCTTGTTACAGCCGCCACACCCTCCCTCTTAACCTTCTTGTCTCATCTCATCAGTGAAAAAGGGTGTGGGGGGGACAAAAAACCTAAGAAGCACTTGGAATAGTCGCAGACCAGGGACACAGGCTGAGATTTAATCACAAGATTATTGAATGCTTCTCCTCCCCCACACTTTAACATTACACCAATGTAACAATGGATTATAGACGGAAGAACTGCAAGACACAGATTATCCTGGAAAAGTACTTAGTGAAGACTGAGGTCAAGAGGGGAGACAAAAACAAGGGCATTAGATTAATTTAAAGCCTCTGGAACCTACAGCTGTAGCCAGATTAAGATAAAATCTCACACTAAAGACATATTTACCTTAATTCCCATTACTCTTATTTTTGCAATCATTTTTATTATTCATTTATCATGCTCAACTTTCAAGAAAAATTATAAGGCATGCTAAAAGGAAGACAATACAAGGTATGAAGAGAAAAAGCACACATTGGGTTCAGGCTCAAATATGACACACATGTTGGAATTATTAAATACGGAATTTAAAGTAATTATAATTAATACATTAAAGGCTTTAATAACAAATATACAATGTACGAAAACAGATGGGAATGAAAGCAGATAGATGAGAACTCTAAGAATGTTAAGAAAATGCTAGAACTAGAAAAATGCCTTTGGTGGACTAATCAGTTAACCGAACATGGCCGAGAAATGAATTAGTGAGTTTGAATATGTATCAGTAGAACTTTTCCAAACTAAAATACAAAGAAAAACAGAATAGTAATAATTGAACAGAAGAGAAAAATCCAAGAACTATAGGACAATTTCTAAAAGTATAACCTATATATCATTGGATTATCAGAGAGAGAAGAGAGAAAGAATGAAGCAGAAAAATCTTTGAAGTATAATAGCACAGAACTTTCCAAAATTAGTGACAGACACCAAACTATAGCACTAGGAATCTCAGATAATGTGAAGCTTATAAATACCAAAAAAATGACACCTGGCCACATCATATTCAAATTGCAAAAACAAACAAAAAACAAAAAAACAAGAAACTATACCTATAGAAAAACAAATAATGATTAGACCAGAATTTCATTTAGAAATCATGCATCCAAGAAGAAAGTAGAATAAAGCAAAGTGTTGAAAGAAGAAAAACATCAACCTAGTATTTTATATTCAGCAAAATCATCATTCAAAAGTGAAGGAAAAATGTCTTTCACAGACAAAAAAACCTGAGGGAATTTATCACCAGTAGACTATCTGGCAAGAAATTCTTCAGGTACAGAAAAAAGGATAGGTCAGAAACTCAGATCCACATAAAGAAAGGGGGTGTTGGAGAAGGACTAAATGAGGGTAAAATATATATATTTTTTATTTTTTCTATTCTTAATTGATCTAAAAGATAACTGTTTATAATGATAATAGTAACAATGGATTGGGTGATGATAGCATATAAGTATATGAAACAAATGACGATATTATCGGAGATAAGAAGTAAGAATTGGGAATACTCTGTTATAAAGTACTTGCATTAGAATGAAATAGTATACTTTAAAAGTAGACTTAGGTTAGTTAAAAACATGTATTCCACAGAGTGAAATCAAGAAGATAGTAGAATAGAACTTTCCAGCTCTCTTTCCCTTGCAGGAGCATCAGTTTGAACAAATATCCATGCACAAAAATATTTCACAAGGGCTAAGGAATCCAGGTGAAAGATTACAGCACCTGGGTATAGCAAAGAAATAGAAAAAGTCACATGGAAGAGGATAGGGAGGACTGTTTCACAAGGCCCACATCACCCCTCTTCTAAGCCCAGTCAGCACAGCACAGGGAGAGATAACCTTTAGGTTGTGGGGAGGAGACTAAAATGAGCACCTGATTTCACTGTGGACCTCAGGACTAGGCCCACTCCAGTTTATACCAGTGTGAATTTGTCCCCTCTAGCACCTAGCCAGTCCTATAGTTGCAAGCTGTAGGCCCACTCCTGATGTCCCAGACTCCAAGCCTGCTCCATTACCAGGCCAACTCCTATGTTCTCAGGCTCAGGCCTGACTCTGTGGTTCTAGGCTTTAGACCCACCTTAGCATCAGGCCAGACCAGCCCAGGTTCCAGACCAGCCCCCGAGTCCCCAGTTTCCAGCTTGACCCTCACAGCCTTGGACTCAGGTCTGCCCCTGGAGACTCAGACTCCAGTCCTGCCCTAGTTCTAGGTTAGCCCTCATAGTCCCAGGTTTCAGGATAGCCTTATAAATCAAGAATCTATAAAACTCTGTGTTCTCAAGCTCCAGCCTGCCGTTTGCAGCTTCAGGCTCGACGAACATCCTAGTGCCAGGTTAACTTTTGCAGACACAGACTTCAGGATGGTCCTTGCATTCATAGTGTCAGGCCTCTTCCTACTACCCTGTGGATCCAGACTTCAGGCCTGTCTGTGGGGATTGAGGTGACTGGCTCGCCAAGTGAACCTGGTACCAAGCAAGCTACCATGGCCTCAGGATTCAGGCCTACTTGGCTACCATGGCCTCAAGATCCAGACCCTGGTCCTAGGGCCACCCTTGTGGAACTAGGTACAGGCCCACCTTCCAACTGACCCAAGCACCAAGTCAGCTCATCCAAAGATTCCAGCAGCAAGCCAGCTCAAGGAACCTGCCAGGCAGCCTGCCCAGAACCTACAGGTTGTCTGACTGGTTGAAGGGCTTTTCCTGCCAAAAGTAGTCTGTAAAGACTGGCAAAGTTGTTCATTTCTTCAAATGCGCAGACATCAATGCAAGGACACAAACATCATTAATAACCAGGGACACATAACACTACCAAAGGAACAAAGTACATACTGATAAGTGGTTGTAAAGAAATAAAGATCTACAAAATGCTTGATATAGAATTCAAAATAATTATTTTAAAGAAGTTTAGTGAACTACAAATGAATACAGATAGACATCAAATGAAATCAGGAAAATAATATGTGAACAAAATGAGAAATTCAACAAAGAGATAAACTTACTAAGTACCAGACAGAAATTATGGAGGCAAAGAACACAATGATTGAACTGAATTCAACAGACAGCTTCCACAGCAGACTCAATCAAGCAGTGGAAAGAATCAGTGAGCCTGAGGACAGGTCATTTGAAAATACTCAGAGAAACAACAACAACAAAATGAATGAAAGAGTGAAGAAAGCCTATGGAACTTGTGGGACACCAGCAAATGAACCAATATATGCATTATAGGAGTTTCAGAAGAAGCAGAGGAAGAGAAATACGGAAAAGCAAATTTAAATAAATAAGAACAAAAAACTAAAGACTCCACTGAAAAACTATTAGAACTAATAAATGAATTCAGTAAAGCTGTAGGATAGAAAATCAACACACAGAATTTAGTAGCATTTCTATACACTAATATATTAGTCTGTTTCCATGCTGCTGATAAAGACATACCCAAGAATGGTCAATTTATAAAAGAAAGAGGTTTAATGGACTCACAGTTCCACATGGCTGGGGAGGTCTCACAATCATGGTGGAAGGTGAAAAGCATGTCTCACATGGCAGCAGACAAGAGAAGAGAATGAGAGCCAAACAAAAGGGGTTTCCCCTTACAAATCATCAGATCTCATGAGACTTATTGACTACCACAAAAACAATATTGTGGAAAACAGAACCATAGGACTGGTTCTCCCACTGGGTCCCTCCCAACATGAGGGAATTATGGGAACTACAATTCAAGATGAGATTTGGATGGGGACAGAGCCAAACCATATCGTTCTGCTCCTGGCCATGCCCAAATCTTATTTCCTCACATTTCAAAACCAATTATGCCTTACCAACAGTCCCTCAAAGTCTTAACTCATTTCAGCATTAAGTCAAAAGTCCACAGTCCAAAATATCACACAAGAAAAGGCAAATCCTTTCTACCTAAGAGCCTGTAAAATCAAAAGCAAGTTAGTCACTTCCTAGATACAATGGGGATACGGGCATTGGGTAAATACAGCTGTTCCCAATGGAAGAAACTGGCCAACACAAAGGGGCTACATGTCCCATGCAAGTCCAAAATCTAGCAGGGCAGTCAAATCTTAAAGCTCCAAAATGATCTAATTTGACTCCATGTCTCACATCCAGGTCATGCTGATGCAAGAGGTGGGTTCCCATGGTGTTGGGCAGCTCTGTCCCTGTGGCTTTGTGGGATACAGACTTCCTCCTAGCTGCTTTCATGGGCTGGCATTGAGTGTCTGCAGCTTTTCCAGGCACACAGTGCAAGCTGTCTGTGGACCTACCATTCTGGGGTCTGAAGGACAGTGGCCCTCTTCTCAGAGTGCCACTGGGTAGCAGCCCAGTGGGGACTTTGTGTGTGGGCACCCATCCCACATCTCCCTTCAGCACTGCCCTAGCAGAGGTTCTCCATGAGAGCCACACCCCTGCAGCAAACTTCTGCCTGGACATCCAGGCATTTCCATACATCCTCTGAAATCTAGATGGAGTTTCCCAAACTTCAATTCTTGACTTCTGTGCCCCCGCAGGCTCAACACCACATGGAAGCTGCCAAGACTTGGGGCTTGCACCCTCTGAAGCCATGGCCCGAGCTTCACCTTGCCCATTTTAGTCACACCTGGAGCAGCTGGGATGCAGGGGACCAAGTTCCTAGACTGTACACAGCAGAGGGACCCTGGTTCTGGCCAGTTCCTCCTAGGCCTCCAGACCTGTGATGGGAGGGGCTGCTGCAAAGGTCCTGACATGCCCTGGAGACATTTTCCCCGTCGTCTTGGTGATTAACATTCTGTTCCTCATTACTTATGCAAATTTCTGCAGCTGGCTTGAATTTCTCCTCAGAAAATGGGATATTCTTTTCTATCACATTGTCAGGCTGCAAATTTTCCAAACTTTTATGCTTTGTTTCCCTCTTAAAACTGAAACCATTTAACAGCACCTGAGTCATACCTTGAATGCTTTGCTGCTTAGAAATTTCTTCTGCCAGATACCCTAAAGCATCTCTCTGAAGTTCAAAGTTCCACAAATCTCTAGGGCAGGGGCAAAATGCTGCCAGTCTCTTTGCTAAAACATAACAAGAATCACCTTTACTCTAGTTCCCAAAAAGTTCCTCATTTCCATCTGAGACAACCTCAGCCTGGATTTAACTGTCTATATCATTATCAGCATTTTGGTCAAAGCCAATCAACAGGTCTCTAGGGAGTTCCAAACTTTCCCACATTTTCCTGTCTTCTTCTGAACCCTCTGAACTGTTCCAGTCTTTGCCTGTTACAAAGTTCCAAAGCTGCTTCCACATTTTCGGGTATATTTTCAGCAGCACCCCATTCTACTGGCACCAATTTACCGTATTGGTTGTATTAGTCTGTTTTCATCCTGCTGATAAAGCCATACCCAAGACTGGGCAATTTACAAAAGAAAGAGGTTTAATGGACTCACAGTTCCATGTAGCTGGGGAGGCCTCACAATCATGGCTAAAGGTTAAAGGCACATCTCACATGGCAGCAGACAAAAGAATAGAATGAGAGCCAAGTGAAAGGGGCTTCCCCTTATAAAACCATCAGGTCTCGTGAGACTTATTCACTGCCACAGGAAGAGTATGGGGGAAATTGGCCACATGATTCAATTATCTTAAAATAATTGGGACCCACTGGGTTCCTCCCACAACATGAGGGAATTATGGGAGCTATAATTCAAGATGAGATTTGGTTGGGAACACAGACAAACCACATCAACTAACAATAAACTATGTGAAAATAAAATCAAGAAAACAATTCCACCTACAATAGCAAGAAATAATATTTGAGAATAAGTTTAACCAAGAAGGTAAAAGATGTGTATATTGAAAACTATAAAACATATATGAGAGAAATTGAAGAAGACACAAATAAATGGAAAGATAGCTTGTGTTCATGGATTGGAAGTATTAATATTGTTCAAATGTTCATATTACCCAGATCAATGTATAGAGATTCAATGCAATCCATATCAAAATTCCAATGTCATTTTTTCACAAAAATAGAAAAAGCAATGGTAAAATTAATATAGAACCACAAAAGACACTGAGTAGCCAAAGCAATCTTGAGCAAAAGGAACAAAGCTAGATGTATCATAATACTTATGGTATTTGTACTGTACTGTAGTATAGTATAACATTGTATTGCAATTTCAAATTATACTACAAAACTAAAGTAATCAAAACAGCATGGTACTGGCATAAAAATGGGCATATAGACAATGAAACAGAATAGAGCAGCTCAGAAATGAATTCACGCATTTAAGGCCAATTGATCTTTGACAGAGATGTCAAGAATATACAATGGAGAAAAGATGGTCTCTTTAATAAACAATGGGAAAATTTGTTTTCTACATGCAGAAGAATGAATTTGGACCCTTATCTCACACCATAAAAAAAAATCCACTCAAAATGAATTAAAATCTTAAACACAAAAACTGAAACTCTATAACTACTAGGAAAAAAATTGAGAGGAAAACTACATAACATTGGTCTAGGCAATGATGTTTTGAATATGATCCTAAAAGCACAAATAGATAAACCTGATCATTTCAAACTAAAAACCTCTGTGCAGCAAAGGAAATAATCAATAGAATGAAGAGAAAATCTACAGAATAGGAGAAAATATTTGTAAGCCATACATCTTATAAGGGGATAATATTTAAAATACATAAGAACTAAACAACTCAATAGTGAAAAAACAAATAACCTGATTAAAAAGTGGATGAAGGAGCTGAGTAGACGTTTCTCAAAAGAATACATACCAATGGCCAATAGGTGTGTGATATGATTTGGATTCGTGTCTGCACCCAAAACTCATCTCATGTTCAATTGTAATCCCCAGTGTTGGAGGTGGGGCCTGGTGGGAGGATTGGATTGTGTGGGTGGTTTTTCATGAATGTTTTAGCACCATTCTCTCAGTGGTGTTCTCGTGATAGTGAGTGAGTGAGTTACTGTGAGATCTGGTTGTTTAAAAGTGTGTAGCACCTCCCTGCTGTGTGCTTTCTCTGAGGCCTCCCCAGAAGCTGATGCCACCTTGCTTCCTGCAGAGCCTGCAGAACTGCAAGCCAATCAAACCACTTTTCTTTATAAATTACCCAGTCTCAGGTATTTCTTTATAGCAGTGCAAGAACAGACTAATACAGTATATGAAAACATGCTCAATATAACTATTCATTAGGGAAATGCAAATTAAAACCATAATAAGATACCACCTCACACAGGTTAGAATGGCTATTAATCAAAAGACAAAAGATGACAAGTGTTGGTGAAGATGTGCAGAAAAGAAAACCCTTGCACACTATTAGTGGGAAGGTAAATTAGTACAGCCATTATGAAAACAGTGTGGAGGTGCCTCAAAAAATTATAAACAACAAAACTATCATATAATTCAGCAATCCCACTTCTGAGTATATATCCAAAGGAAATAAAATCAGTATGTTGAAGAGACGTCTCCACTACTGTGTTCACTGCATCATTATTCACAATAGCCAAGATATGGAATCAACTTAAGTGTCCATAGATAGATGAATGAATGAAGAAAATGGCATATATGTATATAAACATATACATATACATGTATATATACACACATATATACATATATGTGTATATATATGTACACACACATATATACATATATGTGTATATATATGTACACACACATATATACATATATGTGTATATATATGTACACACACATATATACATATATGTGTATATATATGTACACACACACATATATATTCTACCACATGAAAAAATACTCACATAAGAAGTATATCTTGTAACTGCAACAACCTGGATGAGCCCAGAGGATATTATGGTAAGTTAAATAAGCCAGGTATATAAAGGCAAATACTGCATGATCTCACTTAAATCTGAAACCTAAAACAGTTGAACTGAAAGAAGCAGAGTATAGAATGATAGTTGCCAGGGGCTGGGGAGTAGGGAAAATGGAGGATGCTGGTCAAAGGGTATGAAGTTTCAGATAGATAGGATGAATAAGTTCTTGAGAATGATTGTACATCATGGTGACTATAATGATACTGTACTCTACACTTAAAATTTGCTAAGAAAGTAGAAATATTCTCACCACAAAATAAAAAAGATAATTATGTGAAGTGACGGATATGTTAATTAGCTTGATTGTGGTAATCATCTCACAATGTTATACATATATCTGAACATTTTGTTGTATGTCATTAGTACCTAAAATTTTTATTTGTCAATATACATCAATACAGCTGGAAAAAATGCACTTTGTAAACTCTAGGGCAATTACTATGTTTTTTAAGTGATAATTGATGTGCTAAGAGAGAAGATAAAATAGAATTATATAAAATTGTTAATTAAAACCAGTAAAGGCATTAAAAGATGATAAACAGAAACAAAGAATAAATGCAACCATTAGAAAACAATTACAAATGAGTTAAACATTAATCCAACTCTACCAGTCATCACTTTAAATGTAAGTGGTCAAAATGCATTAATTAAAGATGCAGATTGTCTGAGTGCACGAAAAAATAATCCAACTATATTTTATCTGTAACTATATGTTGTCTACAAGAAATCCACTTTAATTATCAAGACACAGGTTCAATGTAAAGGGATGGAGAAAGATAAACCATGGTAACAATAGTCAAATAAAAATTGGAGTATCTATATTAATTTCAGACAAGCAGACTTCAAAACAAAGGTAATTATTAGGAATAAAGAGTGGTATTACATAATGATAAAGTGATCAATTCTCTGAGAGACAAAACAATCCTAAATAGGTAGACACCTAACAACAAAATGTCAAAATATGTGAGACAAAAATTAATCACTCTGATAGGAGAAATAGCCAAATTAATTGTTATTGCTGGAGACCTCAACACTACTCTATAAGTAATTGATAGGTCAAACATGCAGAAAGTCAGTAAGGGTGGATTTGACGTGAAGAGTCCTATTGATCAATTTGATCTGATTGGTATTTATAGACAACTCTTTCCAACAACAACAGATTACACATTTTTCTCAAGCTCACATGACATTCACTAAGATAGACAACATTCTGTATCCTAAAACACACTTTCCCAAATTTAAAAGAATCGAAATCATACAACATATTTTCTCAGACCACAATGGAATTAAACCAGAAATGAAGATAACAATACTAGTTAATGGTAAGAATGAAGCGCAACAGTAACTCTCATTCATTGTTGGTAGGAATGGAAAATGATACAGCCACTTCAAAGACAATTTGGCTGTTTTTTAAAAAACAACATACTCTAACCACATAACCCAGCAATCACACTCCAAGGTATTTACTTAATTAGTTAAAAAAATTATGTCTACATAAAAGTTTATAAAAACTTTATTTACAATCTCCCCAAACTGAAAGCAACCAAAATATCTTTCAATAAGTGAATGGATAAACAAACTGTGATTCATAAATAAAATAAAATATTACTTATAAATAAAAGTGAGCTATCAAGTCACAAATGACATATATAAATTTTTTAACTTTTATTTTAAGTTTATGTACATGTGCAGGTTTGTTACATAGGTAAATTTATGTGACAGGGGTTTGTCATATAGATTATTTCATCACCAAGGTACTAAACCTCATATCCATTAGTTATTTTTCCTGATCTTCTCCTTCCCAACCTCTACCCTCCCATAGGCCCCAGTGTGTGTTGTTCCCCTCTATGTGTTCATGTGTTCTCATCATGTATCTCTCACTTATAGGTGAGAACATGTGGTATCTGGTTTTTTGTTCCTGTGTTAGCTTGCTAAGGATAATAGCCTCCAGCTCCAACCATGTCCCTGCAAAGGACATGATCTTGTTCTTTTTCCACATATATGAATCTTAAATGCATATTGTAAGTGAAAGAAGCCAGTATGAAAAGGCAACTTATTGTATAACTCCAATTAAGTCACATTCTGAAAAGAGCAAAACTATAGAGACAGCAAAAAATTAGTGGTTGCAAGTGTTATTTGGTGGGAGCGAAGGGAAGGATGAATAATTAAAGCACACAGGATTTTACAGCGGTGCAAATGCTTAGTGTGATGTATCCACCATTACAGCATAGTATTCTATACTGTATTATCCAGTATTCTATACAGTATTATAATATACTATAGTTATACTGTACAATATTATACTATGCAGTATTATATCTGGTCAGATTATTATACAATACAGAAATTATATAATATTATACTATACAGTATTATATCTGGTATAGAATACTACACTGTAATGGTGGATACCATCACACAATGCATTTGTCAAAATCCAAAGTACTTTACAGCACAAAGAATGAACCCTGATGTATGCAAAGGTGAAAATGAATTTAGGAGGTTTGGGGAACCCAGGATAGAATGCAGACTGTGATAACCACCTAATTGTATTCTAAACATATGAAACAACCTTACTGAAGGGAGTGGGGGAAAGGGTGCCTACCTAAGTAGCTTTGGAAATGAGCAAAGTCAGTAGGGCTGAAGGCACAAGAAACTAAGGTACAGGTTAATAATTCTAATGCCACTGTTCACATATACTGAAAGCAAGCAACTAACCAAGTGGATGGTGTATGATGTGAGCCAGGTTACTCCACACCATAATGGGAGTCTAAAGCTAAGCAAGGGTAGGAGGCTGCAGTGATGTGTGTTGCCAGAGTGGAGAACATCAGAATGAACTCATGTGTAGCTTAATATGGATACAGATAGTTACATACACAATATTTATAAATCTATATATGTTCATATACATGCCTTAGCTTATACACATGTAGTTCCTTGATCTGGTCAGTTGACAGGGCCTAAAATCAATGACACTCCAGTATCAACAAGCACATCAAGCTCTTGATCTTGGTTTCTAACATTCTCCAATAAAAGGGGAAAATGTCATTATGAAGAAATGATTTCAGACTACAACAAAAAATATATAAGATAATCCTGGAGCATCTTACAGTGCTAGAAAACAAGGAATTTTTTTAAAGCCCCACAAACCCATAATTATGGGGGTATGTTAAAGTGAGACAGGACCAACTGAAAGAGCTCTCAATGACCAACACTGGAACAATTTGAGCAACAAAATAAAGTTGTATTGGTTTATAACCTGGACTATAAAATAAATATTAATGGACTCACACAGACACGAATAAATAAATAAATTAGTGGATAGAAGAAGCAAATCTCTTACTTCGAAGAATTCCAAATTATTTATGTAGCTACTGTCCCTCAAGGAGGTGGAGCATAACGCCCCACTCATTAGGTGCACAGTGACTGAATTTTCTTCATTCCATTATGAAAAGGAGGAAAAAAGACTAAACTTTAAAACGGAAAAAACTGTCAAGCTTACCTCAGCCAGGTGGTGAACATCAGGAGTCGTAAATCAGCCGGGCGCGGTGGCTCACGCCTGTAATCCCAGCACTTCGGGAGGCTGAGACGGGCGGATGACGAGGTCAGGAGATCAAGAGTATCCTGGCTAACACGGTGAAACCCCGTCTCTACTAAAAAAATACAAAAAAATTGGCCAGGCGTGCTGGCGGGCGCCTGTAGTCCCAGCTACTCGGCAGGCTGAGGCAGGAGAATGGCGGGAACCCGGGAGGCGGAGCTTGCAGTGAGGCGAGATCGCGCCACTACACTCCAGCCTGGGAGACAGAGAGACTCCGTCTCAAAAAAAAAAAAAAAAACAAACAAAAACAAAAACAAAAAGAGTGGTAAATTATGTTGATAGCACATAACCACAATACAATGTGATGAGGATGGCATTCTATCTCTGGGTCATCCTCCAAAGATCTGTAACTCCAGCGTAATTAGAAAAACATCAAAGAAGTCCAATGGAGTAACATGTGTAAAATACCAAAAAACAAAGTAAATCTAAGAAACTGTCACAGCTAACACAAGCCTAAAGAGGTAGATGGTTGAATGCAAAGTAGCATCCTGGATGGGATCCTGAAACAGAACCAGGACATTTGGTAAAATCTAAGGCTATATGAATAAAGTATGGACTTCAGTTAATAGTAATGTATCAGTATTGGTTCATTAATTGTAACAAATGTACCATCTGTTCACTAATGTAAGGTGCTAATTTAACAATAGGGGAAACTTGCTTTGTGGGTATATGGGCACTCTATCTTCCAATTTTTCTATAAATATAAAACAAAACTAAATTAACTAAAATAAATAGTAAACCAAATAAAAATAAACTAAAAATCTCATAAGGATAAATTTTAAAATAAACTCAAAAACCCTAATGATTAAAATGGAGTTTAATTTAAAAGTATTTTACCCTATGGAGAGCTCAATGTTTAATCCAAGGAAAAAATTTTTATTGTGTAGTTTCAAGCAGCAGTAGGCAATTTCATGTTTGTATGGTGATGATCGTGTCATGTCATAGTCCTCAGCGTTTGTCATTAACAAGCAATTCAGCAACATACTCTGGGTAATGCCTTTTGCAATGTCAGAGCATAACAGTTGAAGTGTATCTCTTTGCCAATTAGCATTCTAGGGTTGCAATAACAGGATGAAAAAAATAAATGTGCTAAAATTGATACCCACAATAACAGGATTAAATATCAACATTTATATTTTCAAATACATTTCACATATATTAGAAAAATTGTAAATATTTTATATTAAAAATACTTTTGTATTATATACTAGAAGGAAAACCAAAAAATATAAAATTGATATAAAATTTTGGATTCATTTTCTTCTGTGGGGTTAGAAATTGTAGTTTGTGTGTTGCCCATATTGAGCTGGCTCCAATGTCTAAGAACTACACTGTCGCTAATTGTTGTAAATCATGTTTGCACAATTTAAGTAAAACATCTTTTAAAGGTAGAAAAATCAATTTATTGCCCTGCAAAGGGCAATAAATGACTTCTGCATTGAGGATAAAGTACTGAAATTGCTCATGCTACTCTGGTGACTCAAATTAAGCTGTTGGTCTTTGCTACACTGGCAGGTGTTACCCTGAGCTACTGCCATGAATGTATTTAAAAATCTACTAAAATAAAGCAACAGCTACTCTTATGTCCTAAACATGTTCTTTTGAAAAATAAGGGTGGGGGGAGGGGGGAGGGATAGCATTAGGAGATATACCTAATGTTAAATGATGAGTTAATAGGTGCAGCACACCAACATGGCACATGTATACATATGTAACTAACCTGCACTTTGTGCACATGTACCCTAAAACTTCAAGTGTAATAAAAATAATAATAATAATAAAAAGAAAATAAAAATACTTTCAGTCAAAAAAAAGAAAAATAAAGACTTCTCTCTTTTTTCTTGCATTGTTTTTGATGAGACATATGCGATTATTCTGATCTTTATTCCTCTGTATATAAGGATTTTTTTCTCCAGTTGCTATTAAGATTTTTTTATCGTAAGTTTTTAAAAATAATTTGATTATAAAGTACTTTGGTATGGTTTTCTTCAAATGTCTTGTGCTTGGAGTGCATTGAACTTCTTGAATCTAAGTGCTTATAGTTTTCTTAAAAAAATTTTTTTGAACATCTTTAAGCCGTTAGTTCTTCAAATATTTTTACTGTGTTTTAGGGAACCTTAACATTGGGCTGCTTGAAATTGTACAAATCATTAATGTTCTTTTATATTTTTATTAGTTTCAGTTTGGATAGTTTCTATTACTATGCCTTCAAATTCATTAGTTTTCTATGATATCTAATCTACCACTAATTCCGTCCAGAGCACTGTTTATTTCAGATTTTGTAGTTTTCACCCTTAGATGTCCAACTTGTGCCTTTTTTTAATCACCATCAATAATACTGTTATAATTACTGTTTTAATGTCATTGTTAGCTAGTTCTAATATTTGTGTCAGTTCTGGATTAGTTTTAATTGGCTTTTCTCCTCATTATGGATTATCTTTTCCTGCATCTTTGTATGCCTCTTACTCTTTGATTGGATGCAAGATATTGTGAATATTACTTTGTTCAATGCAAGATATTTTTGTATTCTTATAAACAATTGGTTACTAAGAAATAGTTTGATACATCCAGGTCTTTCTTTTAAGAATTTTAAAAAGAAGATTTAGAGTCTACTAAGTGTAGGAGCAGGTCAGCATTCAGCATAGGGATAATCATTTCCCATTACTGAAGCAAGACCCTTTTGAATCACTCTACCCGATGTGCCATGAATTATGTTTTTCCAGACTGGGTGACGGAAACAGGAACTGTTCTTGGTCTATGTGAACACTGAACATTGCTCTCTGCAATCCTCTGGGATGATTCTATCCATCCATGAGGAGTTTCCTCATACATGTGCACTGACTGGTACTCTGCTGAATATTTGAGGAGGACCCTTCAAGGTCTCTGGAGTTTTTTCTCTGTGTAGCTCTCTTTTTGCCAATATTCTCTCTGACAAAATCTAGCCACTTTGTTTTCCTCACATTTTCATCTCTGTCTTCTCAGAGAGTTGACAGGTTTTACCCAAGGTTACTCTCCATGCACCATGGTTTCCCCAAACAATTAAGGCACTACACTGAGGAAATCAGAGCACATCTCACTTGCTTCTCATCTCTCCGGGTTTATTGCCCTTAGTTACCGGATATCTAGTGTCTTAAAAATGGTTTTATCATATATTTTGTCTGTTTTAGTTGTTTCAGGCATGAATAGGTTCCATTTGTTCCCTCCTACTCTATCTCATTTGATAGCAAAACACTTATCCCCTTTTCAGGATACAAATTGATAACCTTATACCACTTTATACATCAATATGTCAACTTACAATGAGTCAATCCTAGGTTTTACGATCTGTATACTTTGTGTGCACACCACGTAGACTATGGATCTCCCCATTCGCTTTTCTGCTACTGGCTGGGTGTTTCCATCAAACAAATGAAAGGTAGCCCTTACTTGCAAAACTCTAAGAACTCTTATTTTAATAAGTATCGAGTGTTAACATATGGGAATTTAACGAAAGCTTAAAGGTTACATTGGATTGCAGTATGTTTTCCAATTTTATGATAGGAAAATTGACGTTTCTTCCATTAATTTTTGTGAAACAAATTCTATCAGGTAAATCAAACCTCAAAATTTAAAGAAAAAAATGGGGAATAAGAAATTAGGTCATGCCACAGTAGCTGTAAATTGTGGGAGAAAAATATCCTGATTGCTCAGCTCAAGTTTGAGCTTTAAATCTTTTACTAGCTTCTTAGCTTTGCCTGTGAAGTGCTGAGTCCTGGCAGGTGGCTCACCACAGGGACTAATCTGGGAACATTCAATTGCACAGAGAGCTACTAATCCCTGGAGGTTAATGGTGCAGACTGAACTGATTGTCTGGCATTACCCACAGCCCTAGGAAGCATTGTTGGGGACCCAGGACCAACTCAACAGGATGGAGATGGGATTGGAGGTATTGTCACCAGCCTGAAGCCCCAGAGGCATGCATAAAGTTAGAATGGGTTGCTAAACTTGTCTTTAAAAACTGGAAAACAACCTTACATGATCGATTATCTTTCAACTATTTCAATAATAAGATTAACTAAAAAGCAGGCTACATAAGTATGGAAGAAATAAATAATCTACTAGAGCAATTATACTGTAAAAATTTCTCCTAAAGTAAGAAGAGTAAACTAGCTTGAAACTGTTAAGTAGCCTTCTTTGTTTCTCTTGCTATGTGGGAAATTCCTTGCAACCAACCATGAAGGAAATTTATTTGATGCCTCATATTTTTTCTCATGAAATTTCAGGAGCATTTTGTATTCTGCAGTATAATTTTTCTGTATGTGCTTTAATATAAAAAGTATGTCTTCAATTACTTACTATTAAATTACTTAACTTGCCCTACTTCCAAATCATTAGATAAAATTGTAACTCCAGGAAGATGTGGTGCATTTATCTCATGGCATCCTGCACCAGCACACAACCACATCCCCTTAGGTGCATGCATAATCTAATCTGAGAAGATCTTTATGAGAATAAAGTGCATCAGGTCTAGGAAATACTCTTCTTTGTGCTTTGTGAGGGCAGTCTTAAGCCTAATCTTTAATAAAGGTGCACAAAAAATATTTTTCAACTCTGACTGATTAAATTTTGTTCATTGATTTTTGAACTTTAAAGTTCTACTCACAAATCTCAATCTTATGTTTCAAAATAACAAGTAAAATACCAGCAGTATAATCTTTATTTATACTCTACTTGGACGTGTGTGTGTTTGTGCATAGTCAAAGAAACATATTCAATGTATGTGTATTTCCTTAAAGAAAATTGCCACAGATAAACTACAGGGGTATTTGCTTTGTTTCATTTTTATTTTTTGTTAAGTGTCTCTCTCTTTATCTTAGAAACTGTGAATGTACATACGAGTTTCTGTAATATTTGTTGAAAGTCATTAAGGTTGCTTTAGTTAAGCAGATATCTATTTCTTTTTCTGTGTAAGACAGAACCAAATGAGAACCCTAGTGTCTCTGCAGCTGGTTCACTAGTTGAAAAGCTTTTTTTCATCCTTATTGGAGAAGTCAGATGAGTTTTTTTTTCTCTTGATAACTCTCCTGTCTAGACACACTGCTCTATTCTTTTTTCCCTCCCCTCAAGCAAGATGGGAATGATTTTGTTTTTGTCTCTGATCATATTCTCCATCCCACAGTCATGCACCTGTAATGCCCTGCTCTGAGTTCCTGCTTCTCTGATCCCTGCAAACTATTCCAAGCTCAGCCTTGCACCTCCTCTGGACTCTCCTGTCCACACATGTCAATGGCTGTTTCCCTTGTGTGAATCTCTATAGGAATTTTTGTTTGCAATTTTCATTTGACATTTTTACACTTATCAGATTGTATGTTGTATTCTTAATAATTCTTTTGTGAATGTATATTCAATCTCTCCAAGTAAGCTAATGAGTTCCTTGGGAGAAGTTGTCTATGTCTTGAATGGATTCCTTCGCTATCAGTTTTTAGTGACAATGCACAAAATAGGTATTGATAAATATTTGAATAATAAATTTTATAGTTTTACTATACATTTTCGCTTTGACAGAGGCTATGATGGCTGAGATTCAGCATCTGCTTCTATGTGTTCATGCTAAATGGGAACTATTGACTTGAAAATATGTCATCAATTGCAGACACGAAATGAGTTCTTTAAAAAAATACTAGTTTTCAATTTTTTGTAGAGACAAGGTCTTGTCATGTTGCACAGGCTGGTCTCAAACTCCTAGACTCAAACAATCCTCCTGCCTTGGCCTCCCAAAGTGCTGGGATTATAGGCCTGAGCCACTGCTCCAGCCTATAATTTTTTTTTAAAATCAGTTGAAGCAATTTTATATGATTTAGGCAGCTGTTTTTAAAAGCCACACAAAACTTTTATCTTTTTCTGACCTTGAAAGAGCATGAATATATACAAAAATATAAGTAGGACATTTTATTGTTGAATTAAATTAATCTGTATACAGCCAAAAGTAAATTTAACTTTTAAATCTTTAATAATTCCTCAGTGAGTAGCCTGGGGAAAAGTCATTTAAGAGAAGTTATTTGATCCCATGTTATATTTTCTTACATTGATTTAGTATAAGAAGTTTAGCCAGACAAGGATTCCAATGTAAAGAAAGTTTGCAGGAGTACAGTTCTCCTGGATGTTTATATTATTTAAATGTTAATTTCTCTCCCAATTCATGACTTGGCTGCTGACATCATTCAACTATGTCAACATGTGTAGATTTTTTTAGGAGGTTTTTTGGGGGGGGTTCTATAGGTCTTTATGCTTTCTCAGTACAAAACTCTAAGCATGCCATAAATTCAGGTTGCTGTGTCTTAGCACAGAGGGAGAACACCAGCATGAGTACTTAGAAGCATTTAAAAATATATCCCTTTCCCCTCTGTCTTTGTCACATATCTTCTCTTTAGCACCATCCCTTAGAAATCAAGTTTTTTTTTTTTTTTTTTTTTTTTTTTTTTTTTTTTTTTTTTTTTGAGACGGAGTCTCGCTCTGTCGCCCAGGCTAGAGTGCAGTGGCGCAATCTCGGCTCACTGCAAGCTCCGCCTCCCGGGTTCACGCCATTCTCCTGCCTCAGCCTCTCCGAGTAGCTGGGACTACAGGCGCCTGCCACCGCGCCCGGCTAATTTTTTTTTTTTGTATTTTTAGTAGAGACGGGGTTTCACCTTGGTCTCGATCTCCTGACCTCGTGATCCGCCCGCCTCGGCCTCCCAAAGTGCTGGGATTACAAGCGTGAGCCACCGCGCCCGGCCAGAAATCAAGTTTTTAAAATAAAACTATCCAGACAGTGTGGAAAAAAAGAGAAAGCAGGTTAAAAAAATACAAGGCCAAAGTATGATGAGAAAAAGAAGCAGGTTATTTGAGAAAATTATTGAGAGGAGTGATGGGAAAGGAAGAGGCAGAAACACAAAGAATTTTGTGGGAGTTAGGAGTCAAGGTCTGAATACTGAAATTACTTTGGAGAAAATGGATAGAAGACTGGGTCAAATAAATATAGAAATTAAATTTTTTTTGAAGAGAGGTTTACTACCAATTTTTTTTTGAAGAGAAGATCACTTGGTATCTTTCAGACTTGATGAAATTTCCAAGCTAACATCTTTATGAGAACCACAAGACAGGAATAAGAGAGAGGCTATGTGGCAATTTGTTTGTTTTTGTTTCAACTGCTTCTATGAAACGTGGGATGAGAAAAACTCTTCTGTTTGGATGCCAGGATACGAGTAATATGTATTATCTTAACTTTTATAGCAGTAATTTCAAAGAAGATGAAGCCAAGGGATTAAGAAAAAAAAAATGAGACATACAATAGATACTTGGGAGAACAATTTTAAACTTGCAAAAACAGTAATGTCATCTTATTTTTCTGTTGCTGGTTAATTTTGTCTGTGAAGCTTATGAAAGACAAACTGTCCACAGAAAATTCAATCCCTGTTGGACAGTTCTGGTTTTGCAGGGAAACAGTAAAAAATTGAAGCAAAAGCAAAACAAAAAGAATAACCAAATCTAAAATGTCATTAACCTTCCTTCTTGGGTCTCATGAAGGAATTTTTCCTCCTTTTCTCAGCTTCTTATTAAAGGTCTGGGAGGTTGCAAAAGTTCCACCTTATGGTGGTTCTTGCAGTTTGTAATTACTTTGTTGACAGTGAAATTTTATCTTATTTTTTATTTACAGAATAAAAGAAGTATTTGTCATGAGTTGGACTTGTCTTTATTTGCAGAGATTTTCTCCTAACCGTATATTAGTCAAGACTCTGGCTGTAAATAAGAGAAACCAGTCTGAGCTATCTTAGGCAAAAAAGGAGAATTTATTGTATATAAATGCAGAGGTAACTCACATAACTCAAGAACAGAAATGCAAGTGGATCTCAATAGGTGATTATAACTAGGAGCAGGAAAGGGATCAGGAATCTCTGTTTATTGCCTCTAGTTTCCTCTATATATCCTTTTATCTTCTTTCCATTTAAACATTCACCTTCTATCTGTATGCCCATGTTCATTGCAGCATTGATCACAATAGCCAAGAAATGAAGCAATCCAGTATCCATCGACAAATGGATGGATAAAGAAAATGTGGTACATACATACAATGGAATATTAAATGGTCTTAACAATGAAGGACACCCTGACACATGCTACAACATGAAGGGACTTTGAAGACATTATGTTAAAAGCAATAAGCAAATCACAACAGACAAATACTATGTGACATATAATTCCACTTATATCAGGTACTTAGAGTAGTCACATTCATAAAGACAGAAAGTAGAATGGTGGTTTCTCAGGGGAGGGGAAAGAGAGACTAGGGACCTATTGTTTAATTTGCAAAATCAAAAGAGTTTTGAAGATTGGTTGCATAACATTGTGAATATATGAACACTACTGAACTATATGCTTTAAAATGGTTAAGTTAGTAATAAACTATATGCTTAAAAATGGTTAAGATAGTAAATTCTGTTATTTTACCGATTTTTTTTCTCATTCAAGTTTTATTTTAGAATCAAGGGGAACATACACAGGTTTGTTACGAAAGTATATTGTTTGATGCTGAGGTTTGAGGTTTGATTGAACCTGTCACCCCATTAGTCAGCATAATATTGAATAGGTAGTTCTTCGGCCTTCACCACAGTTTTTTTAAAAGTACACAAACAATTGTAGGTATTTAATTTGTTACTGTGCACATGAATATACTAAACACGAAAAGATCACTAAGCTGTGGATATACACATTGTTTACAGTTCAATGAGAATTGGCCTCTGTTGGCTAGCAATAAATGTCAAACCGTTCAACATTGATTAATCATGAAGGAATATTGCTTAACAAAGAATAAAATATCTTTCTGAGGTTACAAGCAACAACTAGCTTTCTCTGACTTACTGGTTGACATGATGCAAAATGCTTTCCCATCCTCAGCATCTGACTTATATGATAGTCTAGTCACTTACAAAGATGACAACTGTATTAGTCCGCTTTCATGCTGCTGATGAAGACATACCTGAGACTGGCCTATTTACAAAAGAAAGAGGTTTATTGGACTTACAGTTCCATGTGGCTAGAGAAGCCTCACAATGGCAGAAGGACAAGATTTCAGGCACATCTTACATGGTGAAAGACAAGAGAAGAGAGCTTGTGTAGGGAAACTCCCATTTTTAAAACCATCAGATCTCTTGAGACTTATTCACTATCACGAGAGCAGCATGGAAAAGACCTGCTCCCATGATTCAATTACCTCCCACTGGGTCCCTCTCACAACACGTGGAAATTCAAGATGATATTTGAGTGGGGACACAGCCAAACCATATCAACAACAGTCTTCCAAATACTAGGTACAGAAAATCTGACCCAGTTTGTTAAGGTGTGTTTACTCCTTTATCTTACCTTATTGGAGGTAAGACAAAAGATAGGTAAGATCTTACCTTAAGATCAGGAAGGGTGGTTCATATAATACCAGTATGGCTTCCAATTGGTTTACCCTTGTGGATCTGAGGGAAGAAATAAGAATGTCTGCCCCATAAGAAGCTAGGAGACAGATTTTGGAGTCCCTGAGTCCCTGACTTGATTACGAGACCCAGAGAGAACTGTGGGAATCCCTGAGATGGCAGCCTCATCATAAACGGTGACTGCTAGAGATAACAAGGGGGAGAAGCCTTGGTGAGCATCCTGGACCATTTTGGTTCCAAAGAAAGAAAAAGGACCTAATGAACAAAACGAATGATGAGAGCAGAAAGCTGAAAACCTGGTCTAGTTCTCACTAGATAGATGTAAATGAAAGCGGAGGCCAGCGATGAGAATTCCAACATCAGACACATGTGGGGGAGAATTCCAACATCAGACACATGTGGGGAGGTCAGAACTGAAAAGAAATTCTAGAACCAAAGAACAAGAAGTTGAAGAGTTTGAGATAAATTGTGTCAATAAACACAGATCAAATTCTGTCTGTTTAAAATAGCACCATGAATCACCCTAGCACATTTAAAGGGTATTGGCTCAAATCACTGCATCTATTTGTTAGCTGCCAATTTGGTCAAAAACAATTTGCCTAAAACCAAACTAGTAAAAAATAATAAAACATGACTATTCTTCTGTAATTGGTTATTCTTGTATTATTAATGTGGAAATAATGTGGAAGGTGTTTAGAATTGTAATGGTTTGTTTTTTCATTTTTCAGGATTTAGAAGATTTTTCTCCAGTTTTTTAAACTTCTGTTTTCAATTTATGATGCATTTTCATCCCATTATGTTTGCTTTTCTGATTTAGCAATACTTTTATGATTTTGTACCAAATTGCTCAAATCGACCTAGTCTAAATCTGTTTTAATTAGTCATTTGCTGTTTTGTAACAATTGTATGTTCCAAGGAATCTGCAGAATTAAAAACGTGATGTGGCAAAAGATGATTCTGAAGAATAAAGTTACTGGATATGGTTGAAGTTGTGTTAATCACCACATTGACTTAGAACATTCTGCATTTATCATTTCAATCATGAAGGCTTTCAACTATCAAGTTAATGTAGTGATTAACTGGATCAGAAAAGCTAGCATATATTTATTTTCCTAGCTTTCTTCAGTGAAGTTACCAGGGGCCCAGAGCCAACTGCTATCAAGAGTTTTACCCATGAAACATTTATTCATTGTTAGGTCAACAAATTTTAGCCTAAGCTTATAGCTGTCTGAGAAGCCACACTGAGACTTTACATGTTTTTCATTACAGCTTCAATCTGACAGCAACCTTGAGTAGTAAAAATGCTGCTCTGTAAAATTTGCTGAAATACATAAGAAATGTGCAACCAAAATGGAACACAAAATAGGATTAAGTAAATGAAGTTAACATCACTGGCTGAAAATGAATCTAAACATTTTAAAAAGTGAAATTACATAGTAAGCAATATAACTTATAAAAATATGGATAAAATTCTAAGAATTATAACAAATTTCAAAATTATAAAATAATGTTAACTGGCAGTTGGAAACATTGATTTTTATAATAATTAACTTTAAGACAAATGAGCAGAACAGACATAACTGACTATATGAATTAGAAACGAGAAAGAAAAGGAACCTTTGTTCCCCTGAAAATTGTGGGGAATAAATGATAAAAAAGCTTAATTACTCATGAAAGCTAACAAAACTTCTTCAAGTGCATCAAAATTACTAAAACGAAAAATCTGTATTAGATGATTTTTTTGACCAATTTATTCTTTGCAACACTTAGACTTTGAGAAAATTGTTTTAGGTCAACTTGTTTTTGACAATTCACTTTAAGTCCCTGGTTATTCTCAGCAGCCCAGTTCCATCTGGCATTCTTTTTTGTTAAAAGCAAATTTTTGTCAACGGGGTAAGAAGACTCACCCTTTCCCATTAGCTGTTGGAATAAAATTGGGGAGAATATTCTTCTCGGGATTCATCAGTGGTTAGCAGTTAGGAGACACTTAAGATCATGAAGTCCAAACCTTGCTTTACAGTGAGAAAGCAGAAGCCTGCGCATATCAGGTATCTTGCCAGAAGTCATAGTAATGCACTGATACAAATAAAACTAGAGGTTAGAACTCTTGCCTCTCCTACAGTTTTAAATACTGGAAAGCAATGACGTGCTGTAACAATGGGTGCACTCTTTGGCTCAAATTTTAAGATATGACTTAAAAAATCATGATAATAACATTGTTCCCCACGCTAAGAAGGTGATAAATTGTTGTCCTGTCTGGGTGTATTAAGATATCAGGATAATAAAAACAAACAAACACTTACATAACACTGCACATCTGTCAGAAACTATGCTAAGGGGTTTACATACATTAATATGTTTAATCCTCAAAATAACACTAGGTAGTAGGTACTATTATTATCTCCATTGTGATAAATTGAATGCAAAATACCCTTTCACCCAGATAGTCCTATAACTGCCCATTTAGTATAACATTGTAGGTTCTTCTGTCAAGCAGTAAAGTCTGTTTTCCTAAACTCTGAATTTGAGTTGATCTTCTGATTTGCATTGGCCAATAGAATGCAGTGGAAGTGATGTTGTACCAGTTCTGAGCTCAGGCCACAACTTGCATATTTCTGCTGTCTCTCTCTCAGATGGCTCCTGCCATAAGCCTGAGCTAACCTCCTGGTAGTTGAGAGACCACATAAAGGAGATCTGTCGCAGTCAAACTATCCTAGATTAGCTTCCATCCAGTTAACCTCAAAATATGTAACAGAACCAAGCCAAGAGCAGCAGGTGATATAATTTATGCTTGTGAAGCCATATGGCATAGTGGTTTAAGAGCATGGATGCTGGACTCAGACTGTAGACCCATGGATAAGCCCAATTGAGACCAGAAGAATCCCTGAGTTGAGACCATAAAAAATATCTAAAGAAACCAGGTAACTGTGAACAAGAATAAATGCTCTTTGTTTTAGGGCAACAAGTTTTGGGTTGATTATATTACATAGCAATAGATAGCAGGTTGTCAGCTATTCTTCTTTTAAAAATTTACAAAGTATAAAATAACTAACCCATGGTTCCAAAGCTAACAAGTAGCAGATCTGGGATTGGAACCTAGGCAGTCTGACTGCAGTCTCCATGCTTTACAACCTGCTATCATCCATCCCATTAGTCTTGAATTGTTAACAGTAACAAACTGGAATAAGGAATTCCCGTGTCTTTCCACTTGCAAATTTAAGTCTGATATCTGTCTTTTCCTTATAACATTACATCACTCCCATTTCACTTCACTGTATGCCTTTTTCAATTATGATTCAAATTCTGCTTCTATTTATGCTGCTATTGGCTACAATGGTAAACATCTTACCCATTCTAACTCATTCTGAACCCAGGGGAGATTCCAGTGAACATAGATGACGAATCTGCTATTGACCAGTTCATAATCACATTTTCTAATGGCTCTGCCTGCTTAGAAAATCTGCCACTACATGACAAGTGTAGCATAAAAGGATGGTTACTCCATGTTTGGACCCTAACTTCCTAAACCATGTACCTCTTCAGTATCTCATCATTTGTTTCTGTTTCTCTAAACCTCTCAGCCTTTTTGTTTATCTTAACATTGCTTCCTCACTTTGCCACTAAGATCCACGTACTTCCTCTTGGGTCAAATTCGTTTCACTGCAAGTGACTAAAATCCACTAGGTTGGCTTAAGCAGAAAAGGGTAATTCCTCTCAGAGTATTTCACAGAGCCCAGGGCAGAGATGCAGCTGGGCCTCCAAAAGGGACAGAGTCTGCTTCTTTCCAGGCTATATTTTTTTCTCTACAGACCAGATTTGATTGGATTGAATGATTGGAGCATATTACAGAACACATGGAGCTGACATTTCCCAGTTTCCTAATAAAAACCCACCACTTCATCTGAGACTGAATTTCTTTCCCTTACTGTGTTTGGTTTAGGGACCAATCATCCCTGAAAAAAAACAATTAGGGTCAAAGAATGAAATAGGGAGAAAGGTCATCAATTTTCTCAACCATGTCATATACCACTTCTGGCCTAATCAACCTTGGTCATAAGGAAAGGATCACAGAATGGCTCTCAGGGGCACACCAATGTTACTATGTGGATTTGGAGGCTCTTCTGGCTATTCTTAGAGAATGTGAGGATGGTCAGGTGAGGTGGCTTGCTAGACATCTACTATCCTGTCTTCCCCAGACACAATCTTAGCTATTTCTGGTTATGGCAGGGAAACCAGAATAATGTGGAGAAAAACAGAACAAAAGAAAAATGGTTTTGGGATTCTGATGGTCTGTGTTTGAATTTCAGTTTGTTCATCTGTGCAACAAGTGACAGATTGCTTTATATCCTTGGGTCTCAGTTTTATCTATAAAATAAGATTTATCAACCTCTTTAGATAAGGCATACCATACTTATCTTACTCATCTGCTAGGATTCTCTTTTGGTATTCACTCTTACATTTATGCTCTCTCTCAAGTCTTCTTTGTGAAACAGGAGGAGGCTCTGGAAGTTGACACAGAGTCAGTATTCCATACTTTAATATGGATGATTTGTAGTTAAATTTTTTTTTAACGAATTGAAGTTTCTCTACCTATATTGACAATACTTTGTTTACAGTTTTGTATTTGGTCTTTTAGCCCTTCCTTTGTTAATTATGCCAACATTACTGTGAACCACATTACTCTGCTTTCTCCTGAGATTCCATGTATATATCCTACAATATTTTACTGTCTCAAATGTGTTCCATGCTCTTAGAAGGGAGGGGCACTTTTTCTGAGGTCATTTTTGTTCTCTCTGGCGCTTGACCCTGGGCTAGCACATAGTAGGAATTCATTAAGCCCCTGTTGAACCACGATTACATTGAAAATCAACTGTCGTATGTAAATGGATTGCTGATGGTCCACAAAGAAATCAATTGTGGTGTGTCACTGAAATAGGATTATCTTTTCATCAGAGCATAATGTTGGTTCTTTGATCCGGAGGAGTTTTTTCTCCTCTGACAAAGATTTAAGCACACTGGGTGCTTTCTTTCAATTAATGCTAATGGCAGGGTTTCCAATGAATACAGCAAATAAGAAGGATAAGAGACAAAGACAACTTCCAAAGCTACTTTTATTAAAAAGTAATCTGCAGCTTATCTTAGCTCTTTCAACATCTAATATCCAATGATGCTATTTGAATATTTTCCCCACCAGCATCCCTAAGGTTCTGAAGCCAGGACATCACTGAGCTTCACTCTCATTTCTGGCTCAGCAAAATGTGCTGCACGCACAATAGACTCACCTCCTCCTCCTCCTCTATTCCCTCTTCTGTTGCTCTTTGCCACTTCTCCATATTTATGAAAGGGGAAGGATGAGGGGTGGCTGTCACGGCCTTATTATCTGTTTCTACCAAGTATGCCTCTTTCTGCCTTTTACACTCTGTCATGGTTTCTTTTTCTGCCAGCCCAAACCCCAGTTTTGTGTGTACCAAGGTAACTCTGCCACACTTTGGGGTTGACGACCTTAAATTGGAAAAGAGAAATACAAGCACATGCCAATACCACACATATAACTGTGAAAATCTATCTTTCTGCACCTGAGACCAGTATCTAGGCTTGCATTTTCAAAAATATGGTAGTTGCTTACCAGCTGTGTGAATTTGACCAAGTTTCTTAACCTCTCTCAGCATCAGTTTTCTTGCCTATAAAATGGAGATAACAGTAACTACCACATAGGTATAATATTAAGAATAAAAGAAATAATTATATACATCTGTTATAGTTTCTGGCACATTACTAAGTGCTCAAAATTTTTAGTTATGTCATTGTTATTATTATTAATTATATTATTAGTCGTTAGCATAATGCTATTCCAAGAACGATCATTGAGTTTAATATAAATTAAAAATCCTGTGCAAAACCCTGTAGAAGATATTAAGATCCAATGAGATGGTTCCAAGTTTAAAGGGGATTGTAACCTGGTAGGGATGAGATACATATATAAACTAATCACACTATTAGGCAGAAGATAGTAAATGCTAGAAATAAGTTAAAATTCAAAATTAATAGGACTGAGCAATTAATCACAAGCAGTTAAATCTGGTAAGGCTTTATTAAGGAGGTATTATTTTATGTAAACTATGAAGAATAACATGGGATGAAGTAGATGAAGAGGGAGAAAAATCATTGCAGTTTGAGCAAACAGAAGGGAGTATAAAATGCACAGCCTATGCAAGAAATGTTAGATAATAATTTCCCATTCATAAAATATTTTATTGCACTTTTATTTACTGATTTATTTTGGTAATAATTCACATGCAAAGAGAAAGGAAAGTGCTGCAGGGAACATTCTGGAACAATGTTTTCAAATATGTTGACTAACAGAGATTCCAGGAAAAATGATTTTGTGGTCATGTAAATTTTTATGTTTTAAAACATTTTGCTATTCTTTCGGGTTCTGTTAACAGTTTCTCAATATTTGCAACCTAACAATGTGTATTAGTCAGGGTTCTCTAAAGCGACAGAACTAATAGGATAGATGAATATATGAAAGGGAATTTTTTAGGAGAATTGACTCACACGATATCAAGGTGAAGTCCCACAATAGGCCATGTGCAAGTGGAGGAGTCAGGAAGCCAGTCCGAGTCCCAAAACCTTAAAAGTAGGGAAGCCGATAGTACATCCTTCAGTCTGTGGCCAAAGGCCCGAGAGCCCCTGGCAAATCATTGGTGTAAGTTCAAGAGTCCAAAAGCTGAAGAACTTGAAGTCTGATGTTTGAGGGCAGGAAGCATCCAGTATGAGAGAAACATGGAGGCCAGAAGACTTAGCCAGTCTAGTCCTTCCACGTTCCTCTGCCTGCTTTTATCCCAGCCACTCTGGCAGCTGACTAGATGGTGCCCACCAAGATTGAAGGTGGACCTGCCTCTCCCAGTCCACTGACTCAAATGTTAATCTCCTTTGGCAGCACCCTCACAGGCACACCCAGGAACAATACTTTGCATTCTTCGATCCAATCAAGTTGACACTCAATATTAACCAACATACCATGGAACTCGTGTTATGTATTTTAGGGTATTGTTATACCAGCACCTCACTTTTTTCTTTTCAAAATTCTGTGTGACACAAAATAAGCTAAGTTATGCTGTAGTAACAAACAGCCTCAAAATCTGGCATACAATAACGCAATATTGATTTCCCAGTCATGAGTACCATATCAAAACAGATCAGTAGAGAGGAAACACTGCTCATTATTGTCAGTCAGCAACCCAGACTGATTGAAGATCCATCTAACTTATGCTTCTGCAATATCCAAGACAGGAAAAGGGAAGTGGTTCTAGTGGTTCCACCAGGAAATGTCACATGTCACTTCATTCACCTTTTTTTCCCTAAAGCAAGTCATATGACCATATCTAATTTGAAAGAGTGCAGAGGTAAAACTTACCACCTCACGGAGGAAAGGAAAATTGAATATTTGTAAATAGGCCAAATGACTACCATAATTAGATTATTCAAAAGTAAATGAAACTGCAGAATTTCTGAGTCTTTAATATATTAAAGTAAAATGTGACTCTCCCAGAGGGTGTTACACTAGGCAGATTGCCACACTTATTTCAATCTGAGACCTTTTTTGTCTTCAATAATTTCATGGCACTAGTGTTTCATGAAATTCATATTACGAAATTGTATATACACTAAAGGCTATTTTTAATGACTATGTCTAGAAACAGAAAGTGAGATAATATTGAATTCACAGACCTGAATAGCTGGTAAAATAATATGAACGTTCTTCAGTACAATACATAGATAATCCACATTCTTTGCTACTTGTTGATCAGCTACTATATGCCAAGTTTTGTACCGTATACTTTCGTGTGCATTTTCCTATTTAATTCTCATAATGAAAAATACCAGGAAGATAAGTAATATTACTCCCATTTTATAGTTGAGAAAATTGGGACTTAAAGAGATTAAATAACTTACACAGGACCTCACTAATAAGCAGCAGTGCCTGGGTTTGAATCTTGGGCCACGTGGTACCTGAAGCCATCATGCCCTTTTAGTACAAGGCCGAGTGTAATCAGAACCTGTCTGGGATGACTGGTGTGTCATTCAAGATTCTCCAGAGAAACAGAAGCAATTATATGTATATACATATTGTATTTGTATGTCTGTGTGTGTACAGAGAAAGAGATTTATTCTAAGTAATTTGCCCACCCAATTCTGGGACTGACAAATGTGAAATTTGTAGAGTGGGCCCGTGGGCTGGAAATTCAGATAAGAGTTGATGCTTCAATCTTAAATGCAAAATCAGTAGGGCAGGCCAGCAGGATATAAACTCAGGCAAGACTTCTATATTATAGTATGAGGGAGAATTTCTTCTGGAAACCTCAGTTTTTTGCTCTTAAGGCTTTCAACAACTTGGATGAAGCCCACCTACATTATGGAGGGTAATATGCTTCACTTACTGTCAACCAGTAGTGAATGTTAATCCCATCTACAAAAATACCTTCAGAACAGTGTTAGACTAGTATTTGACCAAACGGCTGGGCATCATAGCCTAGCTACCTTGCCACATAAAATTAACCATAACCAATGGAATAAAGTAATTTCTCTACCAAAGAAAAAAAAATACATAAAATATATAATCCACATTTTAATCTTGCTATATCTAAGATTAAAAGTGCCATTCAGGAGAGAGATTTTTGTCTTTGTTTCTCTACTCCCGTTCCTCATCATCTAAATTAATTTCATCCTACAGTGCAGCAAAGCTGCCAGGATGCGGCTTTCACACCCCTACCCTCACCTGTTCTCCAACAAGATGCCCAAAGGAGTCAGCATTAATCAACCCTCTAGTTTTAACTTGGTGTCATTCTTCCTTCATCTCCCTTTCTCCAGTTTCCCAACACTAACCCTTTCTATCAGAGCAATTTTTTTTTTAAAAAGTTGCTTTTTAAAAAAGTAGTGAGGCCCTTTCTTTAAATAGTCTTTCTCAGTAGCCCCATGTGTAAAACAGGTGATCAGATCTGCTTTTAAAGTTGGAGTAGAGATCCTGGGATTCTCCCACTCCAATTTTACAATCCCATCAACTTCTCCAAGCTGCTATTCCATCCAGGGAAGGTAAGTATTATATTAATAATGCCTGGCTGTTCCCTAGGCTGATATGAGGGTCCCAGAATGCCTATGGGAGGTTGCCCCACACAGCATCATATTAATCCCAAGTTGTCCCTGTGAATGGGGCTCTGACTTCTGCTGGGCCCTATACGAATGTTCCTGCTTTTGCCCTGCATATGTTTTCCAGTTACTACCAGCGACTGCTTCAGAGCTTGTTATAAACTACCCAACATGACTCTGTTATGGGAAGAATTGACAAGAGCTGCCCTGAAAATGCTGTGCTTTGGATCAATGACTTTTCAAGTGGCTTAGTGCTACAATGGCTCCATAGCCATGTGTCAAACATGCGCAGGAAAAACTAATAGTTATTGTTTGTTTACAATAGTCATGATTTTCTTGTACTAATAACACATTTACTTCAAAAGCGCCTCACGAAAAGATGATGTCAAAAGGGCTTGTGGCCTGTTGTACAAAACCTGACAGTTGAAAATTTTTATTTCAGAAAGCAAAGGCCTCCTTTTCCCTTGAATGAGTAGAAAATTAACAGTTCCAAAACAACAAAACTGACTTAATTGCCATATCATCAAAACACATTATTCATGCTTTAAGTTCTAAGTTAATTCCCTCCCCTATAAAAAGTTCTATCAATATTTTAGAAGTCCTTATTTTTCATAATCAATGTGCATTTTGTCAGCGACTGCATTCTGAGAATAAATCAGTAAAATGGAAGTTTTTTGTTGAGTGGCCTATGACATGGCATGAATACCCTTTATTCACCTTCTGAAAAGTGTGCCAAGGTCTCTGAAGAAGATGTAAACTGTAAGAGCAAAACTTTCACATTCTTCACTTCTCCTGTATTAGTATTTGTTTCATTTAGACTGAAAGAGTCCTGGTCAGACACCTTACCTATATTACATACTCGCTCCGATAAAACTGTTGCCACTGCTCCTAATGCCACAGTTAAAGTAAATAGCGATGCTCTTTTGATAAAGAGGTTCCTTGAGACCCTGTGGTTTGTCAGAGCCTGGTACTGTTAACTGGTTCCTTGCCTGTCGTGCTTTATGCACTCCTAATGACAGTCAGGGATACCTGGTAGCCATCTACCAGTGAGTACAGTAGCCACTGTAAATTGATGTCTGGGTGAGATGACATGAGGCCCTGCAGAAAGGTGATCACCCAGGAAGTCATGTGGTAGTACTGGGTCCCAGAAATGGTGTCTGAAAAAGCACTAAATAAAGCAAAAGACCTACTTTAAATGTGTAGCTGAGTCCCAATACCAGTTGTAGTAAGCCTTGGGCTAGGTAGGGATAGGGTGGAAGGGAAGGTTACAATGGGGGTTGGCTGGGGAACTACAATTGTAAAAAGGTCTTACCCTTTACACCTTCTCTATTTTTTTTATGGTCTTGATTTCACACCACTCTGACTCATAATTTTTTATTGTACTTTTCACCATCAGGTCGGCATATTTATTTATAAAGTTGTTTAATCTGCATTGTATCTCCCTGCTACCATATCTATAGGTACATTTCTCACACACCTGTAGAATAAACTAGACATAGCAAGGCTACAATGACAGGGCCACAAGGGATGTGCTGGTGATGATGATGACGATGATGAAGATTATGGAGATTTTTAGAGGGTTCATCTTCTTTGTGCCAGGCATTATTTTAAGTACTTTACATGCAGACCCTAGACATACAATTGCACAGAGTGACCCCTGCAACAGGATGGCCAGGAAAGGGGACAGGTGAGCTGAGATCTAGCAGAAGCTTTGCTTGTCATGTTCTGTCTCCTAGAGAAGGGATAGGTGCACCCTGAGAAGCACCTTTGTCTAATTTCCACAATGTGCTTCTGGCAAGTAGCAGCTATGTTTATATGAATTCACTCATTTTATCACCACAACAGTAGTTTGAAGTATTGTTATCAAATATGTTAAGAGGCAGCTGGTGTTCAAAAAAATCCCTAAAAATATAAATGGATGTGTTGGGATTTGAAAACACCAATAAGAGGAGAGTTCATGCTTTGGTGAGCAGCAGCCCGGGATATAGGGCCACTGCATCCTGACACTGCCCTTTTTCTCCGTGATGGCACTTGAAATGTTTACAATAGCATCTGCATCTTTGTTCATGTACCCACCTTATAGCTAAAGTAAACTGCACTTCACAGAATTTCTGCAACATGCTCTAAAATATATTCTAAATGCTTTCTGTTCTTAATCTTTAGCAAATGGACATCAAATATGGGGAGAACATAGGTTCTCACAGGTAGCTATGAGAAAACAAAATGTACTTTTAGCTTTTTATATTTGGCAGTGTCACCTTACTTAATCACACACTATCCATACCCAGATAGCTGTCTGAATGCACTGAAATGGTTTGTAAATCTTGGTGATAAGTGGTTTTTATTTAAATGTAGAAATGACACCTTTGTCCTCAGATAGTTGAATTAGGTTTCTATGAGGAAACAGAGTAGTAAGGACATCAATGTGATTTCGCCACCTTGCGGCAGCTGATTAATTTTCAGCTTCTTTAGATCTCTGTTGAATTTCAAGGACTTTCTTGCTGTTGATTATCTCCAGTTCATTTCTGAGGCAAAAATTCCTATGTGAATCTATCCCTAAGATTCAGCCTCTTTTCATTCTCAGGGACATTCTCTATTCACAAGTTGTGCACGACACATCAAGCACATCATTGCTGATGGCCAGTATCCTCCCATTTCCTTGGTGGCTAAAAGCACAATGTAATGTATTAAAGCCAGAAGGAGTGCTATGCAAATATCAGCTAAAAGCAACCTACAACCTGTCTTAGGACACTGCCTGGTTGTCACATACTCAAATATTGCTTATCACTAGAAAGTGGGTCATGGTCAAATCTCAATTAAGCATTTCTATTAAGACCTCCCACCTGCTACCTAGGCAGCATGCTGGATTCGGTGCCTTGCAGGTGCTCCAGTCGTGTCAAAGCATAGGGGTGACTTTCAGAATCAGAAAACAATAGTAGTAACATCTTCTGTGATTAAAAATTCATAACAACCTCAGAAGGAATGAGTCTGTGGGAGGAAAATGCTTCTAAAGAAAGGCAAACTTCTTCCATACAGGTCTTTGGCAAACACAATCATCTTAAGAAAAGAAAGGGGATTAGAGTTTAAATATATAATAAAAAAGAACCGAAAAGTAATAAAACTTCAAAAGCTGTAATACACTGTGTTAATGCCACAAATGTTTCTATGGTATTTCAAAGTAACTAGAATCAGTACTTTTAGTAATTTATTCGAGTCAAGCTGATAAGAGCCTTAAACATACACATTCTTAGCAAAAACATGCTGTGGAAGGTATTGATCTTTCTGATCAGAAAGGAGTATATTTAAATGAAGAGAGTACATTCTTGAAGCCTTGCAGATTTACAGTTTTGAAGCTTTTAATATAATGTGAGGATATACCTTCAACTTTACTGAAAGGAGATGACTCCAAGCAAAGAAATATCAAGGAAAAAGTCTGAAAAGAAAGCAGGTTATCTCAGGTGATTGTTCTGTGTCATCGAGAAAAAGAAGAAAATAAATCTGACCAACATCTGAAAACAAACTCAAACCACTTCAAGCCACAGGGCAAAGGGACAGGGAGGACCCTGGATACTTGAACAGACCCTCTGGACTGGGGCATCTGTGAGCAACTTATCAGAAGAAAAAAGGGTTTGCTATGACTTAGTGATAAGTGTGTCACAATGAGGGGCTTTTGGAATACAACTTTCCTAAGGCCCACTTGCACAATTTGCAGGCCTGGGAGGGGTTTCCACAGGAGGCAAACTATTTCTTAAGGATGAGAGAAAACTAGAGAGGAAAAGAATAGAGGCTATCACATGAGATGAATTGAAATTTGGACTCACAGCCAGACACTGAAGACCATAGGAAAAAAGCCCCAAGGACGTGAAAACCTATTACTGTATAATAAAAGGCTTCTGGCCAGCGAGTCTTAGAATAGATAAAAATGAACCAATAATTAGCAGGATTTTAAATATCTCTCTAAAATATAGTACAAAGATTTTCCTCCCTTAGGAGGTCTATAACCAAAGACGGACATAAAACTGGAGGAAAATTCTGTTTCCAAGTGTCTGAGTGGCAGTCTGAGTAATTTACCAGGTTTCTGGGAAGAAAAAGAGGAACTATCCAAAATTTCAGTCAATATTTATCTCTTAGGTTAATAAATCTTGCTCTTGACCTCAAAAGAAGTCAATATCTCCTGATTATTATATGCAAGTGCCTCCTGGGCCTTTCTATTTGTCCAGACTCATTGTGGAATGAGTCACCAGTTTCCCAAGAGCCCCTTTCTGAGGCATGGGTGTAGACTGAAGAATTGCTCGCATTTCAAAGGTGTGGGGGGGCTGCCAATAATTGGTGCCATCACTCAACATTTACGTGAATCTCTAATTCTGACCTGTTTGCTTTTTCATTTTATGCTTTGGGGCTGGTGCTCAGAGATGAAGTGGGGCTGAGATATATTTGTGAAGCATTCAAAGGCTGTAAAAGAGACAGTAGCATGAGAGGCAAATGCAGAGGAGAAGAAAGTATGTAGAATTTAGAGAAAGAGGACCTAACTTTGAATCTGGCTTATGCCACTGAGTGGCTATGAATTAATCACTCAGTTTCTTTGCACTTTAGCTGTTGCCTCCGTTAAAGAGGGCCGATAACAAACTTAAAAGGTTTTTGTGAGAATTAAACAGATCACAAATATGGAAATGATTTGTCAACTAAAGCATATCAGACATTGCCAATTGAATCCTAAGAAGAATATAAGTTTGAATTCGTCCCAGTGGTGAAAGCTTTAAATGGGAAAAATAAAGCAGATCTTTTTTCTGTCTCTTTAAAAAAAAATGAATTAAAAAATTTCATTAAAGAAATTCTGAGACATCTTGGCTCAGAAATGATCAAGGTCAATGATTCTTTTCTTTCACCTTCCTCAAAACAGAATTTTCATTTAAAAGGTGCAGAGATGCTTATGTCTTTAAAGTTCTGTTTGGTGCATCAAGTTGACTTGAAGAATCTAATTTTGCCAGGGCAAAGAGAATATAGAAACATGAGATAACTAAGCCCTGTCATGTGGTTTTCTAGGGAGTTCTGCAGTTTGCCAGTGGAAGTTCAGCAAAGCTCTCGCTCATTAGCCCATTGTTAAAATGATGCTCACAAGATCTTTTGCACTTTGTCCCACCACAATTCAAAAAAAAAAAAAAAAATACTGATATAAAGGGACTAGACAATGAAATTTGGTGTGTATTTGTTCGTTTTATCTCAGATATGTATACAATATACAGACATTTCTTTCAGTTCTACCAGTCTGCATTTCAGAAATAAGATGTCAGCTGACCAGATCAGAACTGGAGAGCTGAGCCCTCTTCCCAGTTTAACCAGGAACTCGCTGGATAATTGCCTGAGTCTTTTTTACCTTTCTGTGACTGAAGTTCTCAGGGATAGCATTTGCCCATCTTTCCCATCAAGGCCTGCCCAAATATAAAGAATGCTTTAAATATTTATTATTTCATAGACTAAAGATGCTCTGCACTCTGATGGAAAGCATGTGTTTGAGTTTCACATTTTAAACAGCCCTCTGAACAAACCTCATGATCAGATTGGTGAGTAAAGTCCTGTTGAGAACAACGGTTCCTTATCTATATCCTAAAGGTTCATTTATGGTTTACTTTCCATTTTCAAAAGTTAATTAAACATTTTTTAAACTAAAGTATCTAATTTATTTATGGCCATTGCAAAATTTAAAGAGATGTGGAAAGAACAAAATTAAAATTTTATTATCAAAATGTAATGTTTATCCTCCCCTCCCCCCCTTTTTTTTTTGAGACGGAGTCTGGCTCTGTCCCCCAGGCTGGAGTGCAGTGGCACGATCTTGGCTCACTGCAAGCTCCGCCTCCCGGGTTCAAGCCATTCTCCTGCCTCAGCCTCCTGAGTAGCTGGGACTACAGGCGCCCACCACCACGCCCAGCTAATTTTTTGTATTTTTAGTAGAGATGGGGTTTCACCATGTTAGCCAGGATGGTCTCGATCTCCTGACCTCATGATCCACCCGCCTTGGCCTCCCAAAGTGCTGGGATTACAGGCATGAGTCACCGTGTCTGGCCCCCACTTTTCTTTAGTTTACTATATTTTCTAAAATTGTAGAAGTAGCACATCTTCTTTATATGATGCAAATAGTACTAAGGTATTAGTTGTCTATTACTAGTACTAGGTACTGGTTGATGAGGAAAAGTTTACAATCTTTCCCACACTCCTGAGGTAACCGAAGTGACAGTCTGGTATGAATCATTTGGCACCTTCCTCCATACTCAAACAAACATGTACAAACAAATGATAATTTTAGATTTTTTTAAACAAAAATTGAGTCATACTATATGCATTATTCTGAAATCTCACATATTTTATACCGTTAAACAGTTAAATTTACATATCCATTATAAATTTATATGAATATATTTAAATAATTCTTTTTCCATAGCAGTGTATGCTTGATTGTATCAGTGTTGGGGCTTAAAATGACAAATATTTATATCTTATAGTTTCTGAGTATCAAGAATCTGGAAGAAGCTTAGCTGGGTGGTTCTAGCTTAGAGTCTCTCATCAGGCTGCAGTCAAGGTGTTGGCTGAGGATGCCGTCATGTGAAGGCCTGAATAAGGCTGGAGAATTTGCTCTCAAGATGGCTCTCTCACATGGCTGTTGGCTGGACCTCTTAGTTCTGCTGTTCAAGAAAAGAGGCCTTCATTTCTTGACACATTGGCCTCTGCACAGGACTGCTTAAATGTCCTTACCACATGGCAGTTGGCTTACCCTAGGGTGAGTAATTCCATGAGAACAAGGTAGAAGATTATCTTTTGTGACCTAGCTTTGGAAGGCTCACAGCATCATTTCTATAGTATAACTAAGGAACACCTAAGTTGTTTCTCCTTTTTACCAAGACAAAAAGAGCTGATAATTTTAGGGATGGATATTATCATTCTTTTCATATTTCCTTTTATAATAGTACAATTGGGCAGGGTCTAAAACTAAACAGGTCACACAATTTCAGGGTGCAACTGTGAAACTATAATTCCTCTAGGAATGAATATATAAAAGTTTCTATCAGAAGACAAGAGGAGCTTGTTGTTGATAAACAATACCTTTTATTACTCTTGATTATTGTGGTTTCTATATACCGGAAAACAAAGCTGTTTTATGCGCTCTCTATCCACTACCAGGTGCAAAACTTTTATTCACTAAATTTGTAATTATCATGTTTTGTTTCTAAGGGCATCTGTTTGAAAACCAGGATAAGAGTTGTTCCTGTAGAAGACTTCTCCTCTTAATAGTACTAATTAACATTTATTTAGCCTTTACTTTGGTGCCAGGTTATCTGCTAAATACTTTGTAGGCATTATTTCATTCAAACCTCTTAACAATTTATGTGTATAAACCATTTTTCAAACAAACAAAAAGAAAATGAATCTTAAAAAGTTGAGCACTTACCCAGAATCTCACAGCTAGTACGTGAAGCAGCTGGGGTACTGACCACGTAAATCTGACTCCAGGGCCCAAATTGGCAATTACTACCTGATACGGTTTGGCTGTGTCCTCAGCCAATCCTCACCCTGAACTGTAATAGTCTCCACGTGTCAAGGGTGAGGCCAGGTGGAGATAATTGAATCATTGGGGCAGTTTCCCCATACTGTTCTTGTTGTAGTGAATAAGTCTCACCAGATCTGATGGTTTTAAAAGTGGGAGTTCCCCTGCACAAGCTCTCCGGCCTCACGCCGTGTAAGACGCAACTTTGCTTCTCCTTTGCCTTCCGCCATGATTGTGAGGCCTTCTCAGCCATGTGGAATTGTGAGTCCGTTAAATCTCTTTTCTTTTATAAATTACCCAGTGTCGGATATTTCTTCATGGCTTTATGAAAATGGATGAATATACTACCCCAATCTGCACCTCAGTATTAGTACCATGAAACATGCCTAAAGTTGAGAGTATTTGAAGACATTTGTAATATGTAATAATTGTAGGAGGGGAGGTCTTTACTTTCACAATAATTTAAAGCTTCTTTATCATCTGTTTTGCTTTGGCAATGAAGTTTTTCAATGTCAATAATTTCAAGGATAGAGTTCTGCATGCAGGAAAGATTATTCAGAGTTTTAGTTTAGCTAAAAATATGTTTGAATTATTAGACCTAAAATTTGAAAGCTTAGCTCTTCCATAATGTTGTATTTATACGTCTAGGAAATGTAGCAATCACTTTTATGAGGCCTTTGATTAATGTTTAGTTCCATTTACAAACTAGTTAATTAAACTCCTTTAAACATTTTACACCAAATTTATAAATTAAATGTATTTGATTTCTTATTTAGATACTTCAAATGTGTGATTTAAAAGTAAAATTTTCCAGAACATTTAAAATACCTCTAATGCTTCTAATAAATTAAACCTGGGAATATTATGAACCTTAAGTTCTCTTAAATGTTTTAATACTATATAAGCTACTGCAATGACTATATAAACTAAATAAAATTTCAACTTCAATTCACAGGCCTAAATCAATTACCTATTTACGCATTTTAAATTAAGTCACACGTTTTACCTGTTCTCTAATAGAATAAAATATCTTAAACATTATAAATACCCCAAAGTCAAGCATGCTTCCTTAATATATACTCATATTAATACTGTGTTTGATTTTCTTAACTAGTTCTATAATTAAAACTTCCAAGCTAAGAAAATAATTATCTGCTAGGGAAACAATTATAATATCCTAAGCAGTGGTGGGGCATGTTTTCCTAAGTAGTCAAGAGTGAATATCAAGAGATAGGGGCTAGGGTGGTGAATGAATTATTTCTAGTGACCCAGTGAGATGCATAGAGCCCTATTCCTAGTCACTATATCTCATGGGCACCTAAATTAAAAAAAAAAAAAGTTTGGTCTCATAATCTAAGTACCCTTAACCTTGAGCTGCTCAAGAAATTCTGTTGCCCCCACCTAAGTTGCAACTTCATTTGAGTGGCTTTGTATTTCTTTTGATCTTAAGTTATTAGGACATCTTTTCACCTAGCTCTGTAGACTTTTCAACTTGACAGAATTCTGAATTGCTTAGTGTTTTTTCTACTTGTTAACCATACAGATCAAAATAAGAGCTGATTCAGTCTCTCATGCCTTTTCTTGACAATGGGCCACAGCCATCAAAACCATCCAGCCAACATGCTCCATTTAGGATAGTGGTTGTTAAGTTAAATAACTCACACAAAACTCATATCACAGTGTCTAGAATATAGTATGTGCTCAGTAAATACTAGTAACTATTACTAGTTCTGCTAGTACAACAGCTATTGTTACTTGGAGCTATTACAAAATGCTTAAAAATATTTAATTTTGGTTACAGGCCTATAGAAAAGTTTCCTCCTAAGGTGTACTCATGTTTTATTTATGGAAACAAAACTGTGAGGAGGTGTGGCATGCACATGTGTAGCTACACTCCCAAAACAGAAGTATCAATTTAACTGGTCATTGTTGATAGTGGTCAAGAAGTAGTAGCACAGGATGCCGGAAGGGAGAAGAAAAGTAGCTATCAGCTGCGAGTTGGAGACTTCCCAGAAAGGAAAAGCATAAAGCTAGAGATTTTATAATAGCCCAAGGAGGTCCTTTCACTAGGGAGGAGTCTGATAGCACTGTCCTTTTAGAACAGTTCTTGACCCAGTAGTCAGAATCCAGGATTCCAGTTCTAAGAGGCCAGTATAGAGGGAAATGAGAAAATCAGGCATAGAAGACCTACCACTGCAAACTGGGACCAGAGTGAGGTGAGTGAGGTGTCGAAGTCACAAAATGTTATTCCACTCTTCCAATTAGGAAGAGTGATAAGAATAAGAAGAAAATTCAGCATGACTGATAAAACTTACAGGATCATGGGCTGACTCTTTACTAAGTCAGATGGCTCTTATGGCAATAACTTAATTTTTCAAAATAGAGGTTTTTGTTATTATGTCCTGTATAACAAATAAGTAGCTTGGATGCAAGAAGTTCCAACATTGGTTAATTCAGAGACATGACGTTATCTATAGCTCAAGTGTTTTCCAGCTTTTTCTTACTTCTTGTTGGCCTTTATGTTCAGACTTGTCCCTCATTGTCTCAAGAGTCATGGAATCATTAAGGGTCCCAGGCAAAATAGCTGACCTTTAAATTAGGAAAGCGCAAGATTATTTATTAAAAAGCATGGGCAGAGTGTAGGAAACCACAAGGGATAATGCTGTTTCCCAGGAGTCCAGTAACATCAGGACTGCCACCATTCCCAAGTGTGCTAAGGCAAGAGGAGGGAGCAGCTACAGCTACCAGAACCAGGAAAGAGGAGGCATGTAGAGCAACTGACTGAGAAGAACTGTGACCCTCAGTACAAGGAAATAGCCATCATCTGTGAAGACTGCGGGGAGACGGGTAGAGGAATCGCTGCTTCTCTCACTTTCTATTCTTCCAGTCACCTGCCAGAGCTCCTCATGGGTTAAACTCAATGGGAATTCAGAGAGGAAGGAAACCCTTTAACTTGTCCATGTAGGTCAGCCTTCTCTGAGAGCAGAATGCAGAAGGGAGGGGAGTGCATCTGGAGAGTGAAACAGAGGGTATCCAGCTTCACTGTCATGCTCTAGGCATCATATCCTCACACAGCCACTTCTAGGGACAGGAAGGAGAGTCTCTCTCGGTGTGTCTTTATTAGTATTATTATTATTTTAGAAAGACTGAAACTTTCTCAGAAGCTTCACAGAAAATTCTCTCACAGATCTCATTTTCTGGTCTTGAATTATGTGTCAATTTTCTAGCTGCAAGGGAACCTAGGAAAATTATAATAATCAGTCGCTGTAATGGGCGTAGGGGAACAGGAAATCATGGTTGTGTGGGCAATCAGTAGTTGTGCATGTTATAAGAAAAATGCATTTCTTTTCAAAACTTAGAAAATATCTAATAAATGACTATTATTAAAAAGACTGGCCACACCAAGTGGTGCAAGGGTATAGAGCAGCTAGAACTCTCACAATCTGGTAGGAATGTAAAATGATACAACCACTCTAGAAAAAATATGAAAGTTTCTTAAAAAGCTAAATATACACCTACCATAGAATCTAGTCATTCTAGTTGTAGATATTCACCCAATAGAAGTTGAAGCATATGTTAGTAAAAAGACTTACCAACAAATGTTTATAGTATTCTTATTTCTAATAGCCCCCAAATGAAAACAACCCAAATGTTACTAAACAAGGGACAGGATAAACCAATTATGGTATATCCACACAATGAAGTATAATTCCACAATAAATAGAATGAACTATTGGTACCTGCACTAACATGGATGAATCTCAAAATAACTGTGCTGAATGAAAGAAGTCAGCAAGAGAATATATACTATCTGAATCTATTTAATAAAAAATACTATAGAAAGTAAATACAAAGTCATCTGTAGTGATGGAAAGCAGTGGTTTCTTGGAGGGCAGGAATGAGGAAGGGATGGGTGAGGGAGTACAAAGGGGCACAGGGAAACTTGGATGGGTGAGGAATATGCTGATTATCTTGTGAAGGTTTCACAGTTCTATTCATATGTCAAAATGGATCAAATTGTACACTTTAAATATATAAAGTGTATACATTAAAATATATGCAGTTGATATGTCAATTATAATACAACAATGCTGTTTTTGAAAAAATTAATTTTAAAAACTAATCAAATACTTATAGAAATTTTAAGATGAAAGTATTGTGTAAGTCAAGGTATTTTGTGGCAGTCATGAATCTCAATTCGCACAGGTGTCTGAGCAGAGAAGGTCAGTTTCCCTGCTGAAGAATTCTCAGTAAAAGTCTATGAGGCCTGGCCAGCCAGAGCTCTAAGGACTAACCCCTTACACAGTCACAGGGACTGGGCAAGGTCTAGTATATGAAGGAAAAATGATATAAATTTTCTTTATTTTTTTCCTTGTAGATGATGTATACAAGTAGTTTCTGTACCACTTTTTATTTGAGCATTGAGCATCCTGGACTGGTGAATGATGCTTATCTTTTTCTTTTATTCCCTCTCTTGTTTTCCTTTTTTTCTATCTTCAGGAGATTTTCTCACCTTTCTTTCAAGTCTTCTGTTGAATTTAAACATTTTTTCTATTATAATTTTACTTTCCAAGGCTCATGTTTCCTCTGTGTTCCTTAAAAACAAGTCCTCTGTTCTTGTTTCGTAGTAATAGTAGTTTCCTTAATTGCTAATGATTATGAATCATAGTGATGTCTTTTTCTTTTCAACTTCTCTCTTTTCATTATCTGTTCTCCAAGTAGTCTTCACTTTTGATTGTTCTGGACTTCATTTTGTAATTTTCCACTGTCTGATCCTTGATGGTTCATATTTAAGAACGATTTTTTTTTAAAGGCTGGTTGGAAGTTCATGGTGTGAGATTAGCTGACTGAAGTATTTACTGCAGGGGATCTGGCAAGGCCATTTATTTAAAGAACCTCAAATGTTGTATTCTTTGTCTCTTTGGGGGCAATCCATTCCCCAGTCCTCTACTTAGGATGAAAGCCTGGTTGCCTGTGTTCTGGGAATCACAAAAGTAATTGGATCCCCGATTTCAAGGATCATATGAAGACATTCACATAGGCTTCCTTTTTTCTTTTTTTTTTTTAACCAAGGGAGAAGCAAACGCAGTCTCCCACTACCACAAATTATGCAGACAAATTTCCCAAATGTGGGTAAATCACAGGGCCAACATATCTTAAATGCAGCATTTAAGCCTCACCCTGGGAAAACCACCTTTGTGATAAGGGTGTCTCCCCTGCCAGGTAAATATGCACACATGCTTTCTAAGTTCAGTGTATAGAACCCCTGACCTTAACACTCACTCCATGTACAGAGACCCTCTGCTTTATTAACTCCAGGGAATATAACTTTATTCTTTCATTGTACTGAGAGAGGAGCAGATGCCCAGCTGTGTGAGGTTGGGAAGGGGCTCTGACTACTAGACTTTTTAAAATCAATCCTCTTCCTCAGAGTCTCCTTTGCCTCTTCCCTGTTTCTACAGAGATTGAGGCTTTTGGAGGATTCTGCAACACAAAACATGCTGGATTTTAGCTTTCTCTGTTGCTAGTTTATGATTCCATTCTTTTTTAGGTCTGCAAACTCCTTTACCAATTGTTCATTTGTTTTCCAACTTCGAAAATGTTGTTGCTGTTGTCCCCTCTGCAAGTCACCCCTTACTTGGGTGTATACCTTACGAAATGCCTTTTCTGATGAGTAGGTGTAGTTTCAGAATGGAGCAATGTTAGCTGTGGAGTGATGTTAGGTTTTTTTACATCTGTGGACATGGTCCTGGTCTGCCTCCTGTGGTTCTTAACCATGGTGGAAGTCCCATCAGTAGGCATCTGTGACAGACTGTGACCAGCTGAACTACGGAACAAGTAAGAAGGTTCGAGTGCAACCCTCCTATTACAAGAAGACAAAGGGTTTAGATTATATTCTTTACTTAAAGAATATGCATGAAATAAAAAGCAAGATTATATATCTTAGCAATAATTAAAAGTAGTAAAAAGTCAAAGTAAAATTTTTCAGTTTTTGTAGAAAATTTATCTAATCTATAAATAGATAAGATAGTTATATTTAATTTGTATAATGGGGTTGATAAGATTAAAAACATAATTTTTTTCAGAGTGGTATCCCAGAGCTGTCCTCTAGCTGAATTCTTGCCTCGTGTACTTTCCTGTGTTTATGATGAAAACACAGATGTTTTGGTGTATAAACCTGGATGCATATCTATAATAGTATCAATATTCTGTTGCATGATTAGATGGCTCTTCTGTACTATTTGGGTGTGTTCCCATTATAGAACTATTTCCATTTCACTAAAAACCACGGATTCTAAAACTTAATTGAACTGATCAATGCCTCTGGCTAACCAACATTTGCCACATTTCCAGTGGCTTTGGAATTATTGCAAATTAATTACCGATTTGTCTTGAGCTATGATTCATTGTAAAGTACTTAAGACCAGTAAAGACAGAAAGACTTGCCATTTAGTACAGAGGTGTCTCTGGAGCTTCTTAGCACTATGAATTGTTGTGTGAATTTATATGGATGAACCAAATGAGGTTGTTTATGAGAAACTTATTCTCAAAGTTCATAAAGGCTGTGAGGCTGGAACTTGGCTGCTGATGGCAAATGCACAACTAGATGTAAATGTAATTCAACCATTAAAATCTAAAACCATAAAAAGCAAGGAAATTCACAGTTAAAGGAGGAAATGGGTTGTGCAGCACTTTCTCCAGCCGTGATGCACAATGGGGTGTATTAAGGAATTGGAGACACCCCATAGTGTGAGACGTTCAAGGCATCTCTCATGTTTCATCCCTAACAGATTTCTGAGCATTTATGGACTTGAATATTGCTTCTAAAGTACCCTCTTCTGGGAGGAGCCTAGAAAGGAAAGAAACTTCTGTGTTTTTCCTTCATTATTACCATGTAGCCAGGGATGGAGGTAGGAGGGTGGATTCATATGGCGTGAAAGAATTTTGGGCTGGTAATCTGTAACATCGATGCTCTGGCTGACTCTTTCTCTAGGATTTCATGTATTCATCATGCTGTGTGCAGACCTCAGTTAAGGCAAAACTACAGAACAGAGACTTAGTATAGCCCTGCGTGCTCTGTTCAGCTTGGATGTACAGAATTTAATTTTTTATCAACATGAGAGCTATTTGGAACAAAGGGAAATTGTTTTCCATTTCTACTTCTCTCAACTACAGAAAAATAAAATGTCAATTTGGCTTTCTGTGAATGGCTGGTTAGTGATGAATAGAAAGTCTTAGAAATGACCTAGCTTGCATTTATTTTGTGGTTTCAAAAAACCCCTCTTTTAAAATATACATTTTTAAGAAGTCTTCATATTTATTTATTTATTTATTTATTTATTTATTTATTTATTTTTGAAACAGAGTCTTGCTCTGTTGCCTAGGCTGGAGTGCAGTGGCACAATCTCGGCTCACTGCCAGCTCCACTTCCCAGGTTCATGCCATTCTCCTGCCTCAGCCTCCCGAGTAGCTGGGATTACAGGCGCCTGCCACCACTCCCGGCTAATTTTTTGTATTTTTAGTAGAGATGAGGTTTCACCGTATTAGCCAGGATGGTCTCGATCTCCTGACTTTGTGATCCCCCCACCTTGGCCTCCCAAAGTGCTGAGATTACAGGCCTGAGCCACCGTGCCCAGCCAAGTCTTAATCTTTAAAAGTTACATGCTTTTAGATGACCTAGTAAATATAATAGCTCATCTGAAGGGAAAAGTCATCTTGCAATGTGCAGCCTAGGAGGAAGTCTTTCCATTGCCTGAAAATGTAAGGCTGTCGGGAAGATGTCAACTGCTTTCTAGAGAAACAAATGATGTGTGTTTTCTATTTTTTTAAACAAAATTTCGTCATACAAGCTTGTGTATTCCACATTTGAATTTGAAATTAATCAGGATAAGAGGGCCTAAAGTGCAGGGAGAAAGATGGTTGAAACGGTGAATGATGAACCGGGTATGTGACTGATGTCATGTGAATAGCCACTGTTTTAATAAGCCAAGGAGCCTGTATTGGCCACCACCATGATATAAAAAACATATGGCCATGTGCATTTGAGGTCTTAAAAATGACTCCACCCCTATCATCTACACCAAAAGAAAAATGTTTATAATAATACATATATTGACTTCTGCTTTCTAGTCAATAACAAGATTTATTGTCCCACTCTTCAGTCAATTTTAACCTCTTTGGGTCAACAAATCTTGATATTGATCTCAACAGAAGTCAATACCTGCTTATTACTTACCTCCACATTTAGACGCCTACCAACAATTCTTATGGGCATTCCTTTGACACAGAAAAGTGAATACTGGCTGTCTACATTCTATACAAGGTGTATATCTGTGGGCTTCATATATAATGTCACTTTTATAAGCCTTAATTCAGATCTAGTTATAAAACTAAATGAGGAAAAAAGATAGATGGTTTCCAATATCTGTAATTATGAACTAGACAGACATTTAGTATTCCCTTATCATTTCCTAAATAATAAAATCATGATCTTTTATATTAATTATGCTCTAGTCATTTCCTACATCAAAGATAATTAGGCAACATGATATTTTTCATTCACCAAAGAGAGAACACAATAAATATTTTTAACAACGGAAACCTTAATGTGGTATAAGGTTAAAATTCTATAGTATCTCAAATGTTTTTAAAAACAAGAAAAGCAGACTAGTTATCCATTCCAGCAATTACCCAAATGTCTGCCAACCTCTAACCTCTAAATGTTGACTTTAGTCAAAGATATTCTAGGTTAGATAACTAAGTAACTATCAGGAAGGGAGTTTTGTTTGTTTGCCTGGCAACTGAAAAGAAATGAAGATCAAGGAAGCAGCCTTGCCTGGAGTTTTTAATGAATGTGAGACAAGCCCTACCAAAGGCAATTATTAAACCATCCCCCAAAGTTGTTTGTTCCATGTACAAATGCAGTCCTGGTTCCATAAGACCTCTAGGTGTAAAACAGCATCATCAGCCTTCTTGCCAGCCTCACCTGTTGAAATATTAAAAAGGAAGAATAAAACACCAATATGTACAAACCCAGAGGCAGACAAAGCAAAATACACTCAAGGCTGTAAGAAATTAATTTTTCAAATTCAATAAATAAACCTTCATTGCATACCTATGTTAAACTGCTTAAAATTAAAATTCAAGAATACTTATATTTTGTACTGCTCTTGAAATACTTTACCCTCTCTAGACTGACTCACACACACCATAAAGTCCACATTTAAAACTTATGTTTTGCTGCAGGCAAAATGCCAATAAATAATAAAAAAAAAAGGGAAGAAAAGACTAATAGAGCCAGGTGACACAGATCACTTTATCACCAGCCCAGGTTTGCTTCTGCACAGTCCTATTTTCCAGATAATATAATTGTGAACAAATTTGCAGAAACTGAAAATGGAACATTAGGAGAAAAAAAGAACACTTAAGTACATAAGTGTGTGTTAATTCCAAATACGTATATACTTTCATAATAATTGAAAGTTGTTTTCTAAAAGATGTGAAAGCATGTCCTGTCAATAGCCACTACCAGCTTGTTAATCAGTTTTTACAAGCTTTGTCTGAGAGTTAATTTTTCAAAACTGTGTCACTAATTTCACATTGTGCTTCCTGAATAAACTCATTAGCTTCCCCTGTAAGTCTTAGTTTCTGTTCACCAAAATTACCTGCTCAAAAGTGAAAAATACAGTAGGGAGAAAAAATAAAGCCTGTTGTTTTACTGACTCTGAATTCCTTTTGAAAACTTAATCACTTAGTTTGTGAGTTTAGACCCCACTCTAAGGTCATCTTGCAGATTCAGTTCTCATTTTTTCCTCCCCTCTCCCCACAGAAATCAAGAGAACTAGGGTCATGTGCCCTCCATTCAACTTTGCAAGGATGGACATGTGAGAGGACTAAGTGGGCAGGACAGTGATGAAATGGCTATATTGTATGAGGTTTTAAAGGCTAATTTGTTATGGACTTGAGAAAGGTGAGGAAGGAAAATTGTTTTTCAAACTCAACGCTATTGATATCTTGAGCAGAGAATTCTTTGTTAGAAGAGCAAGGAATTGTCCTGTGCATTGAAGAATGTTTAACAGCATTCCAGATCTCTGACCACAAAATGCCAGTAATACCACCCTAGTAGATGTGACAACAAAAATTGTCTCCCAACACTCCCAAGTGTTCCATTGGTGACAAAACTTCCATACCAAGATACATTCTTATACGTAAGTAAAGCATCAAAAATATTGCAAAATCATCGATTACTATAACCACGAGGGACGGTTAAATTGAGGTAGCCATTGTGAATTACTGTAGACAAAACAAAACAAAACAAAACAACACAATTACTGAATCATCTCATCAAATGTGTTTATTCTTGTGAATTGAGTCCTAGTTCCGTAAGACCTCTGGATGTCAGACAGAATCACTAGCCTTGTATTAAGTGAAAACACAGAACAGCATATTTGAAAGTCAAGTCTGCAAGTCCATACAGAGTCGAATCTGAGAATTTCAGAGCTGGAAGGAATCTTGGAGACCATCTATACAAACATTGTCTTTTTACTGATGGACACTGAGTCTAGCCAACGTATCTGACTTATCCAACATTACATAGCTAGTTAGTGGCAGTGGTGAGATAAGAATCCAAATCTTTGAAATCCAAATCCAGATTCTTTCTTCTATATCAAAGTATAGGTCTATTTAGTATGGTAGGTTACTGAAGTTTTTCATTGAATGTTTTTCAGCCCCATTCATATATGTAAATTCAAAGCATGGCAGTAGTCTAGTTAAAATTTGCTACAAATTTTTTAAGAATCAGATCTTATGGCTTTGATTATCATCTCAGATAATAATTTTCCAGACGTCAGCTTTTTAGTAGTAGGCAAGTTCATCTTGAGATCCATTTTAAGGCATCTCGGCACTTTCTTTTGGAAAATGTTATGTCATAATGATAAAACATTATTAGGTATTTCCACTTAAATATTTCTAAATCTCCTAAAACTTATTCTTCCTTCAAATCTCCCTCTAGTTTTCCCTATCTCTATTATTCTCCTAGTTTAAAAATTCACATTGCCTTTTACTAATTTTTTTTCTGAACACACAATAGCCAAACAATTTCTAAATCCCATTATTCCTTTTATTCATTGTCTTTTTGAAAAACAATTATTTCTTTTCAGCTCCATCACCATCAGACTGTAGAGATCCTTATCAGTATGTCTACAGACTAGTAAGCTGAGACAAATGTATTTTGCCGTATTTAGTCTTTTTTTTTTTTTTTTTTTTTTTTGAGACGGAGTCTTTCTCTGTCCCCCAGGCTGGAGTGCGGTGGCGCGATCTCGGCTCACCGCAACCTCCACCTCCTGGGTTCACGCCATTCTCCTGCCTCAGCCTCCCGAGTAGCTGGGACCACAGGCGCCCGCCAGCACGCCCGGCTAATTTTTTTGTATTTTTTAGTAGAGACGGGGTTTCACCGTGTTAGCCAGGATGGTCTCGATCTCCTGACCTCGTGATCCACCCGCCTCGGCCTCCCAAAGTGCTGGGATTACAGGCTTGAGCCACCGCGCCCGGCCTTGCCGTATTTAGTCTTTTCTCCATCTACTACCCAACTCACTTTGCATATCACCATCTGAGGATTCTTACTAGAATATTTGTCATAAATCTACCAATAAGTAAATATTCATTGAACAATTCCTGGGTCTAGTTAATGTTTTAGACACAAAAGATGGGTAGAACTGGTGGGGAGAGGAGGATTTGTAGCCAAAAAAGTTTTAAACGAGCTTGCTGCTTCTATGAGTTTATATTTCAGTTGAAATGCATATTGCAGTAAACTAAAAGGCTTAATGCAAGAGCACACTTACATGCAAACAGGTAAATACAGAAACTTGCCGTTTGCCATTTCACATTTCTGAGATGTTTATCCTGATTTCCAGTTCAAAGATGAATCTTAGTGATAGCTTGAAAAGTAATAACTATACACATGTATTAACCTTTATAATCCCATTTGTGATAATCTCAACACTTTGTTCTTTCCCCATGTGTGCTTGTTACAGCAACCAATTTTTCCAGTGGTAGCAACCAATGTGCGGTAGCAGCTGATGTCCCCATCTGTTTCTGCTTGCTTTCAATTAAATAAATCATTGTATCACATGCTCAAGCTGACCAATGAACCCTTGGCTAAGGCAGTTTTGAGAGGAACCTTCCAGCAATGTAGAAACTATTGACCCAGACCAATATTTATTCAGGGATATTTACTCACAAGTCACCTCTCCATCAGGGTTCTATCTTCTAGGTTGCCATTTTCTGTCTTCCTGTTAAAGATGGAACCCAGACACTTACTTGTAAGATAGTAGAGCAGAAATATAGGAAACAATGAGGCTCTGAGACCCTATCCAAAAGCCTCAGTTTGGCCTAAACTTTGGATGGTGATTTAGCATTCATGTGTAATAAGTGCCCTTCTAGTTAAAATTATATATTCCCTTATTAAAAGATGGTTGAGATAGTCACTTCTGTGTGCAAGACACATTTCTTCTCTGGTGGTCCATCCTCAACTTTTCTAGAAATATCTCCCCTTGGCATTCACATTTTAAACATAGGAGCAATGATTTTATACAATATGACTCTGCCCCACAGAGGGTCACAGTTGATTTCTAAGAAGTTAGAACCTGAATCAATCTGGGCCACTGAACCCCTTCTCTGAGATTGTGAATTTTAGAGTGAGAGCTCTGGCATTGTCTGCTGAAACTAAAGATGTTAATTGTAAATTAATCTGAGAGTTCCTCACATTAATTTTGTGCCATAGAATGTAAATCAACTGGTTTACACAAGGAGAAAGAAAAATGGAGCAGATGAATAAAAAGGTACATTGGCTAGAGATAAAGAGAATCCTGACATTCTTCTATTCCCGGATAGTTCCTGGGCCCAATTGTATCATTGACTTTTCCATAGCTTAGATTTCCCCTGAATTCTATGGGATATCTCATTATTCTCCCAATAAATTTTCCTATTTTGGTAAAGCTTTTCAAGCTGGATTCCTGCCACCTGTAACTAAAATATGTATCATGAATACATTTTGCCTCCTGCAAGTCCATTAGAGGAAAACGTTGTAGTTTTGAGTAGAAACCAGTCTAAAGGCCATGAATAAACAGTCACAAATACAAACACAGATGTACACACACACATATGCTAAAAGCTAGGCCTGTATACGTTTAGATTCTGTCTTACAAAAAATGAAGGCTACAGTAGCAGCATTATTAAGAAGAAGCAAATTAGAGTTCTCCATGTCATCTGGTTCAAAACATTTACTTGTATCCCGTTATGATTAGAGTGCAAACTCTTGAGTCTGGGGTTCAAAGTCTCTTAACAGAAGCCCCTAAGCCACCTGTGGCAGTACTTACCATCATTTCTACACAATTCCTCCCTACCCATTCTCAGCTAAGTTCTTTTGCCATGCTACCTGCCTGAGAGGCCTGCCCATGCCCAATAAAACTCTTATTTGTCATTCTTCTGGGCCACATTTAGTTTCTGCCTCTTGAGTTCTTGAGTCCACAGAAGGATCTCCATTCTCTGAAATCTTAGAACTCTTGTTATTTTAACCACTTCTTTAACATTTACTACTTGTACCATACATAGTCAACTATTTTAGTGGTCTTGGTTTTAATTCCTGCTGGGAGATTATACCTAATCTCTTTGAGGGCAGAGACCATGCCTTTCTTTTTACAACACTTCCTCCCTTCCCTGAATCCACTGAAAGTGAGCATTTGGTAGAGTGTATTTTATTTGAATTAACACATACAAGAGTAAAATATAGCATATTCCCTAAGGGAACCAATTATAAATTTTGTTTAAAGGAGCATTAAAAAGTTAAATTAAAAAGCTCACATTGGCAGAAGATAAAAAAGTTTTAACCACCAGCTGCTGCTGATATAGGGACATTTGATAATGAAAAACAGAAATATATCTTAAAGGAAAAGAGCTTGTGAGTAAATTGGAAGGGATGATGGTTAAAGAGAAGGAGAAAACATACAAATCCTGTAATATACTTATTTTTCTAAAATCAAGTAAAGTCTGTGCAACCCCTCCCCTTGTAGACTGTCAACTCCATGAGGCCAATTATCCCGTCTGCCTTGTTCATCATAGTAAAGCCAATACCTGACTTTCAGTTGAGAGGGATCCAGTAAGTACTTCTGGAATGATAAACCACTGTTGTACAACCAGAATGCATTTTAAAGTAAGTATGTCTATAAAGGTGACAGGCACTTGATGGTGCAGTGCAGAATTTGCACCCAATTCCTGCAGTGGCAACTAGGGACTGACTGATACAAGCAAAGTATTAAAAACACTACTGATGAAATTTGTATAGTCAGGGAGAAAACCTCTGTACCATGGAGGCTAAAGCCACATTAGTTGCAGGCAGGAAGACTGAGAGCTGTCATTAACAGAGGGGCTCTGATAATAAAAGGGGAATGATCAAAGCAACATTGAACAACATAGAACTAGACCAATGCAGATGAGCAGAGGACATAGAAACTGATGTGAAGAGTGGACATAGAAGAGACTCAAACTAGTACCAAAGAGGAGTGTTCCCTAACTTCTCCAACTTATGGGCTTTAATAGAATCTTAATGAAGAAAAATGATAGTTTTATCAGTAAGCTTTTTCTAGATTTTACTTCAGGAACAAAAGACCCTCAACTCTAAGTGGCTCGATCACATTTTAGGTTGGCTGTAGGTCTGCTGAAGCCCTGTTTACTTTCTCTTCTAGAACATTGGCCAATATAGCAGCTATTATCTGGGATCCTGCCAAACTTGAATTGCCAAATTTAGCAAATGAAAATACAAAACATCCAATTAAATTTGGATTTGAGATAAATAGCGAATGATTTTTAGGTACAGAAATATGTCCCTTGCAATATTTGGGATAGACTTATGCCAAAAAATATTTGTTGTTTATCTGATTCTGATTTAATCATGTGCCCTGTATTTTTTTTTTTTCCTGGCAACCCTTTGCCAGATTCATGAAAGATGAAAAATGTGACCTCATGAAGGCTTTTACACCTTTTACTCAGAAGTGGCATTTGGTGGGTGCAGTGGCTCTTGCCTGTAATCCAAGCACTTTAGGAGGCCAAGGTGGGCAGGTCACTTGAGGTCAGAGTTTGAGACCAGCCTGGCCAACATGGTGAAATCCCATCTCTACAAAAAATTACAAAAATTAGCCGGGCATGGTGGCACGCCTGTAATCCCAGTTATTCGGGAGGCTGAGGCACAAGAATCGCTTAAACCTGGGAGGTGGAGGCTGCAGTGAGTCGAGATAGTGCCACTGCACTCCAGCCTGGGTGACAGAGTAAGATCCTGTCTCAAAAAAAAAGTGGCATTTGACACTTCCACTCTTCTCATTCATTGGCCAAACAAGGCACATGATTAAACTAGTATTATTGGGGTAAGAGGCATCATCCTCCCTTGGAGGTAGGCCTGGAAAAGAGGAGCCATATCAAAGGATATCACTCATTTATACTATGTGTGTGTAAGTGCGTGTGCACGTGCACACATTGGGGTGGGGGTGCTTTCATCTCTATAAAGGAGCTACAATAACTCCTTCCACTAGCGTTAAGAAGTTGCGGGAGCAGGAAGGGCCGCTTGACATCTCTACCCTCTCATTCTCTGAGCTGTCAAGGGAACAGCAGTTCCTGAAACTCTGTTCTAGTTGAGGGAACCACTTTAGTTTGACAGTGAGGGGTCATTTCTGTTAGAGTGATTGCCTTAGGTCTCATTACTTTAGGGCAAGGCCTTGGTACTGGTGAGTGAGCAGTGACCGAGAAAGCAAATCTGAGTGGGAGAAGAAAGTAGTTTGCTAGCAGAGGCTAACCCATCTCTGAAGGGTTCACGTTTGCCTGTGGCCCATGGCATCTTCCACACCTCCTCCTTGGGGGCCACCTTCCTTCTTTACACACCCATTAGCTGGCTCTTCTTTGTAACTATTTTTCCAATTAAAGGCACTTTTTGTTCATGTTTCACTGCACGTCAAAGGATATTTTTCTAGAGGAAAGGGCGAGGGTAGATAGAGAGATGAGCTGGTGACACACAGGATTTTCCTGGTTCCCACAGCCTTCTTCGTTTGGCCCAAAGTCTTACATATATTCAAATTCTTTCATAAAAAACTAATTGCTAACTTTATTCTTTTGTGTCTGCAAGAATTCATTGTTTACTTAGTACAACGGGTGAAAATTGTTCTCATTTCCAAGGTCAGTCATAATAGAGTTAGATTCCTGAAATAGCCTGGAGTATGATAAATACATAGATCTACATGGACTTCTGCTGGGTTTTTCTTTTCTGTTCAAGGCTGTTTCTAAATATTATTTTCCTGCTTCATTATAATATGCTTCATATTCAGAGTTTGCCTAAACAGGACATTTGGCTAATGAAGTGAGATAATGGGGAATTAAATGGTTTTCAGTGTGAAGAGAACAACCTTATTTACAGGGTATATTGCTGATTAAGATTTCTTTTTCTTTTAAAAAGTGACAAATTGATAATTAAGCTCCTCAAATGCAAAGTCATTCCCAACTTGTGATACGGTGTGATCACATGGGATTTCCTAATTTAATACCAATCACACATTTGAATGGGCTGGTATAAAATGAACTTACACACTGGTTGTCACAATTGCTGACGATAGGTGTGAATATATAGGCGAAAAGTATAAACATGAGTTTATCCAAAACTTCATAAATATCTTTATTTGAGTGGAATTACTTCATCGAAGTGCTATCAGCACATAGAAATAGAAATGAACTATGTGGCTTTTGATTTCAAGCACTAGGAATTGGCAAAATGTTTGTTTTAGATGATGGGGCAAAACTTGCAGATATTTAAAAAAACATAAAAATAAACTAGGTGCTACAGGCCACAGTAAACCTCACCTGATCCCATTATTATCTCATTTTACTTTGAATATATAAATAAATCTTGATAATGTTCAGCTTTCCTTAAAATATAAAGTATTGATAATTTTCAGTTTGTGTGTGTGTGTGTGTTTATAATACATGCAAATTATTCTGTGGCTGAGAATTAAGATTCCAGAACTCAAAGGAGCATTTTAACATCATCTCATTCTAGGGTGGCAGAATCTGGTCCAGGTCCTGTTGGTCCAGGTCCTTGCCTCTGGCAGATGTTGCTGAATAATGGAACTTCTTTTCTGCAGAGCACAGGCTGAGAATCACAGTCCATTTTAAAACAGCAGTGCAAACCTGGGCAACATAGTGAGACCCTGTCTCTACAAAAAAATTAAAAATTAGCTGGGTGTGGGGGATGTGCCTGTAGCTACTCAGGAAGGTGAGGTGGGAGGATAGCTAGAGCCCAGGAGTTCAAGGCTGCAGTGAGCATGATCACACCACTGAACTCCAGGCTGGGGGACAGAGCAAGATCCCATCACAAAAACAAAAACAAACCAACCCAAAAAGACACAGGAGTTCAGATAGCACTAGCAATTGGTCTGAGTTGACCTGCAAGAGGGAATCAGTTTGTTGTTGCTGAGAGCTCAACCCCTTTATCTTACAGGAGAGGATGCTGCACTGGGTCGGATTTGATTTACGAGTCCATTGTACATCCACTTCACCAGGCTGTTTAGGCAATTTAATTTCACACAGATACTTTTGAATGACATTTTCTTTTTGCGTGGCATTATTGATATAGAATACTATACAATCATTATCTCTTCCAAAATATTAGAAAAGAAATAAAGGAGAAAATTGTCCTTTTATTTAGCATACGTAATTAGTGAAAAAAGGGAGTTGCATAAAAACAGAAAAACAACATAGAGACATTTTGTGGGTAATTCAAGTGAATTTCAGCATTGTTCCGAGCATTTTATATTGTCAGCTGTTTAAAATGATTTGGGGGTGGGGAGAGAAAGACATAGACTTTGAAATGGCAGATTCTGCATGTCGAGGGCCTGGTGTGGATATTCCTGAGTCTAAGACTGATCTAATCAGTAATCTGCCATCTGATGATGCATTGCTCTTCTGAAGAAAACAGGAGGTAAATAAGAACTAGCAGACAGAGGGAACCCAGCATTCCTGTTAAGCACCACAAGATGGGAAATCTGTATTTTCACTTTGTGACTCAATACCTTCTGTGCATATTGTCCCACGCTGGGAAAATAGCTCCTAGTGCTTTTTTTCGGTTTTGAATTTAGTGGAGTGTATACAAAGAAAGATTTATTTTACAAGTACCTGTGTTGTAGTCTCAACTTCTGGGGAGGCAGTGGCAAAAGCAGGGTAGCTCAGGGTGTAATTGGTAAGCAAAGAAACAAATTTTCAGTTTATTCAGCTTCCTGTTATTATAACTCCCCTGCCTGGGCTTCCTACCCACCCTCCCCGATTAGTTGACACACTCTTCATTCTTCTGAGGTACCCTCTGTCATTGGGCTCTTAAGACGTGGATTAAAATCTGTCTGGTGAGAATCTGATAATATCATTATTATTGAAGTGTAAATGACTAATAAACTGTTATCTTCCATAGATACATTTGCATTTTAACAGGGATAAAGCCTTAAGCCAAAATAATCAGGGTCTTTTGTTTATTTTGTTCCCGTTGTACTTTTATCACACTAATCTTCCTATGCTGAGAAAGATAGTTAAGTGTAATCTTCAAAGGTTGTCATTATGTAAGTCAAGCAGCTTTGATGGGTTTGGGGATCAACTACCCACAATAATGCATCTAGTTTTAAATGCAGAAATAAATTTTGTCCAATGAAAAATACTTTTTTTTTTCTGTTTGCCTACGGTATAAGGAACTTTCTATTTTTGTGATCTGCTTGAAATGGTTACAATTTTCCTCACTGGCCCCCAACCCAGAGGGGGAGTCTCTTTTTCGAGATCTCTTCCTTCTCATAATGTGATTCTCAGCCCTTCACAAAGACCTCTCATCCTCCCTCTCCAAGCTGGGGCCCAGAGCATGGTCCCATTAGAAGTATCATGCATAAATGCTATTTGATAATCACTGCTTTTTCTCTCCTTCATCCCCAACCAAGACTCTTTCTCATATTCCCAAATGCATTTGGTAAACTATAAAGTGCTAAACAAAAGTGAATATACATTATCTCTGTGGTTATATTATCATTTCAAATTTTTATGGAGTCAGGAGAAACTGACATTGGGTAACCAGATATTCATAGATTGGATTATTAAAAGTGAGTCAAATTAAAGAGTTTGTTAGTATTTGCAGGGACATATTGTTAAACATATACTTTGATAGCTGTCATTAAATGTTTAGACTTCTAACTAATAAATTAAAATGACCCTAGAATAGGACAGGGATAAAACTTGAATATGCAGCTTAAGTTTTGATTATTATATGACTAAAACTTCAGCTGGGATAAACTCCAGCAATATTGCAAACTGCAGGCAGGCTAATGAAGAAAAAAGTACGCACTGACTCATGTACTCTGCATTTGGCTAAAAAGACTGTTGAAGTTAAAAAGAAAATAATGGAGTAGAATAAGACCTCTAGAAGAAATACCGGACTGAAATCTTATGTATTTCCTCAATTTGAAAGGGAAGGCAATTATTTCCTGTTTTAAGTGGACGCTACTGCTCTTGAGGCTGTCCATGGTCATTTCTTGAAACAAACGCGTTTACGAAGTGACCACTGGGTGTGTGTCAATGATCTAAGAACTGAGGGATATGGAAAATTGTGGATTGATCTTTACTCATGCTGAGCTTCCTATCCTTTCTCTGAAAATGTGTGTCCAGTGTTAGTAATGCAGATCAAATGACCTTCCACCAACAGCGAAGTTGGTAAAGGGCTTAAACAGGTTAAATAAATTTCGATGTGTGTAGTTATTCCCCCTTTAAAAGCAACATTTGAAGGAAAGATGTAGAGCAAAATATCTAGAAAAACAAATTTAAAAATCAAAATAGGAAATGAATCACTACAATTACAAGAAAAGACATCGACAAATGAGATGCTGCAATGTATTGCCCCTCTGGACCAGCAGTCTGAGGAAAAAAAAATATATCTAAGCTTAAACCTTCATGGAACCAAATTGTTCGGGTGCCGGAAGCATTATGCCTTGAGATATTTTGCCAAGTAAATGGTGTTTCACTGTACACTAAAGAAAACCGCATTCTTTCTCACACTCACCAAAAAATGAAAAAAATAAATCACACCTCTATTCAGAGCCCAGGTTGTCATCAGAAAGGAAAAGGTTGGAGTTCATTTATCATGTGCATTTCTACGGCTACAAAGATAATTGGGTTGATTCCATCTAGCCTTTGCTTCTCTCACATTTTAATTGAAAAGCCTCCAGAGTGTTGGAAGCACAGAGCTGGCCTGAGACTTGAGGAGACTTCAGTTAGGCAGAGATGGACTAAAATGACAACCAGAAGACAGACTAAGCGGTCTGTTGGACCAGGAGCCTGTTGTGTTAATGCTTGAAACTTACTGGGAAAGGGACTGACAGGGGAAGCCATACATTCTGTATCTGTTTTCTGCAAGGAAATCCAGGTTTCATTTCTGGCTACATTTAATTTAACATTTTTATCAAGGCATTTGTGTCAGAGTAAATACCTAACTTTGGGACAGTTTTTAGCCTGCAGAATTTAAGGAAAGCTTGGTTGATTAGAAGTAAAGGGCTAGAGAGCAAATGGCATTGGAGTCAGCAGAAAGTGAAACCAGTCTGAAACTTTTGGGCAGTGTTAAAATAGGCATACATTTAACATCATTTTCATTTTTCATCATCAAACTCGCCCCTATTAAAACTTTGCAGGTTCAGTTGGTCAAGTTTTTATGACTGAACATACTCTCTAAGCATGCTCAAGTTGTGCTTAGGAGATTAATTTATAAGCTCTTCTGACTCTGAATCTCCAAGGTTTATTCTGTCTATGTGTTGTTTGCATAATGCACTTTGTACAGCTAAAGCACTACCTATAAGGGGATTATTTTCATATTCAGCACATTAAAAATCCAGCTCAATTCACAGATCCCATTCTGTGTTTATGCCTGAGATAACAGGTGAAAAGTATCTCATTACAAATGTCCATGAAGCAAACATAAGAACGTGAATGTTTGGGGAGAGAATGTGCCCCTACTGAAATTAATTCCCCAATGGTTTTATTAAAGTCTGCAAATTGCATTATTTTCCCATCATATTTGAAATATTGCCCTCCTTTAATGCCTGCTCTAACCCATGCCATACCATCTTCCCTGGAGTGTCTAGACATGGTGTCTTAGATTTATGTGTATGATCTCAGTGTGTTACAACATCACTCCTGACTAATGCATTATTACAATACTTACAGATATTCCCAAGTGCCACTGTATTGATTAGAAAATCACCAATCTGCATATGCACACCATCTGTGCTGCAGAGAAGCAAAACATGCAGGATGACATTTGCCTTATTCGAAGGCAGATTCAGAAACCACTAATAGAACGAAGAGGGAATTCTCTTTCGCAGGGAAGGGATTTGGCTTTTTAGAATAGAAAAAAAAAGTGGACAATATGAATTTTTATAGAACTGTACAGTATAAAGTATTTAAAACTAGTCACCTTTCTCTCTTTTCAGGTATATGGAAAGCCCAGGTCTTAGCATACAAACAGCATGCTTAACCATTTAAATCCTGAAAATGATACCATGTCAGGACCACTGGTGCCATGAAATTGATAAATCTCAGCTCAACTGCAGCCCCCCTTTGGTAGAAAAGCTGCCTGTAGTGAGCAGTTGGTTGTGTCTCAGTGGAAAGGCCGAAAGCATGCCTGCAAAAGATGAATGAGACACTCACCTACTGGGCTGAAATGCTTTTAAAGGACAGGAATCTGTTTATCTTTGATTGATTGTTCAGTCTGATACTTTCCTTTATAAAGTTTATTGACTACAAGCACATAAATCAAAGAAAAACAAATCACAGGTTCAATTTTGGGGGCATTGACATCCTGCCATCTCTGCAGCAACTGCTCATACAAGTCAAGGGGGCAGGAAGAAGGATGCAAGTAACTAGGGGAAAAAAAAAATCACATGATGGAAATGGCCAACAAAGTCCTACCCTTATTATGCTCCTAATGGCTCTTTAGATGGCAAATGTCTTGATACATCCTGCAATGCCAGTAGTTTAGGCAGCTGTTGGAATGTGGATGATGACAAAAAAATGAAACAAAAACAACAAACTAATTTGAAAAGCAATTACAAGCAAATGACACTCAGATCTGCCATTTTTGAATGTCCCCTGTTATGGATCACCCAATTTGTCCCCAGTCTTATTTATTAAAGTACATTTATTCAACTCCCTCAACGCTTAAGAAAAAAATATAAAAATATTAAGGCAAAAATTATGACTTTTGAGTGAACAGAGAGAATAGCAGCAGGAGGCTCTACTCGCATTCCTCCAGTCCTGCCCCAAATGTACGAAAATGTGGCCATGCCAGCCTGGCCTAATGAGGAGCTCTTTCCACCAGGACTGTGGAAGTACATTCTAACAGTGGCATAACCCACCTGGATTTGTGTTAGGAAGCCTGATGATGCATCACATTGTGTCTCCTTTTAAACTAAGTGTACACAGACTAGAATATCTACAAAAAGTGCACTGTTAGTGTGGGTATGTGCCTTTCTCGCAATTTGGTTAGAACAACAACCAGTTTCTCGCTGTGAAGAGTCAACAGCAGCCTTCTCAATTTGTTTTTTTGAGGTATCCTTGAAACATGTTTTAAAAATGAAAAATAACTGCATTCTTTATTTCTTGTGCATTTCTCAAGTTTATTACTTTCAATTTGTTGCCTTTTAGATGAAAATTACTGTGGGACACTGCAGAATTCAGGGTGATACTAACTTTCGGTGTCACAGGCCTGTCTCTGAAAACATTTTCTGTATTTCAAGTAAAATTAGAGAAAGGGGAGCAATGGGGCCAAAGTGGGAGACAGAAACCAGTCCTCTACATGCAGCTATCTGTAAGAATGTCCAAACGACCACCCCAGGTAGCAGGAGTCATGGTATAATATCTGAGCCATGGAAGGTAAAGCCAGCCCCAACTGACAGCAGCTGTAGAAAATTGAGAGAAGGAGCTGGCTGCTGGGCAGAGTGTAAAATGCAGCCTTATTTCTCCCCTGCAGGAGCTCAGAATACCTCACAAAGCCTTCCCAAGAGCAAATATCACCTTGCAGTGGTCACCACTGTCGGAGTCACTAATGAGGCCTAATTGGAGGACAGAGTCTGCCTGTGCACATTAGCATCTCTAAGTTGTCCCAATTAAGGAACAAGATACAACAGGGTGGGCATTGTTTGGATACTGGTGCCCCGCTTGGGTGTGCTGCGAGGAAGAAGGCCAAAGGCTGAGTGCCTGCAACCACCCAATGTGTGACCTAATTGCTAATTGGTGCACAACCTTAGGTGGCCTGCTGCTTCTTAATGATGTTTGAGACAGTTTGGGGTCCTAGAACAACAAGCTTGTTTTGGAACAAAGCCAACAATTTATCTTCGTTTATCACTGCTTTACCTGTGTTATCAGGAAACACACACACACACACACACACATTGCAGGATGGGAATAAGAAATACAACTCAGTACTATACTGTAAGTAAGAGGCCCATCATCATTAACAGGCAGAAAATCTAGTCTACTTTGGTGTGTAAAGCCACGTTAAAGAATATGCTTCTGGAGCATCAAGGAAAAATAGAGAAATGAATAGCACATTATGGATTAAAGATGAGATCATAGCAAGAATCTTTTAAAATTTAAGGAATTGATCTCAGAACCCAATGCTTATGAGAATGTCTTCATTATCACATTTGTCTCAGTCCATTTCTGGTCTTCACATTTTCAGGCAACTGTGGAATGAGTAGAAAAGTTTTAGATGGCTTACATGGACTGAGGAAGGAAAGTTATTTTTGACAAGATAAAAACAAGAATAGACTGAAACTTTTTACTCATTTCTTTATTCATTTAATGATGAATGTTCCAGGCACTCATAGGTGCTAGGGCTTACAGGATGGACAAAACTGACTAATCTCTGCCTTCACAGAATTTAGACATTTCCAAACGTCATTCAGTGTAACAAAAGTAGCAATAGTTGAATTTTATTATGTTTTTAAGAACATACTAGGCGAGGAGAGAATGTTAACTCAATCTAGGGGTCAGGGAATTTCCTGAAGAAACTCTAAGACATTGAGGAGACCATTCCTCTGCCATTGGAATACAACTGATTTGTACTTTCCCTTAGAGTCATTGCATTAGTCCGTTATCACACTGTTATAAGAACCTTCCAAGACTGGGTAATTTATAACAAAAAGAGGTTTAATTGTCCCACGGTTCCATATGGCTGGGGAGGCCTCAGGAAACTTACAATCATGGTGGAAGGCGAAGTGGAAACAGGCACCCTCTTCACAAGGTGGGAGGAGAGAGAATGGCTGAAGGAGGAACTTGCCAGGAACTTATAAACCAGTAGATCTTGTGAGAACTCACTATCGTGAGAACAGCGTGGGGGAAACTACCCCCATAATTCAATTACCTCCACCTGGTCTCTCCGTTGACGCGTAAGGATTATCGGAATTACAATTCAGGATGAGATTTGGGTGAAGACACAAAGCCTAACCATATCAGTCATATGAAGTGATATTTGGACTGGTTTTAAAATTAACATTTTATTTGACAAACATAGCATAATGGTTTTTAAATACACCTGATTTCAAATGACTGATTTAAATAGGAAAAGGTGTGTATATGGAAAAATGATGAAGTAGAAAAATAGTAAAGGAAAAGATCCAGGGAAGGGGAAGAAATAGTGAAAGAAGAAATGTCCCTACAGCAATGAGGACACTCAATGAGAGATATAAAATGAAGGAGAAAGTAACTGGCAGCATAGATAGGAAAGGAGCAGAAATAGAAGGAAAGAGATATGGACATGGAAAAGGAAATGGGACACTGAAAAATATAAAGTAGCTCCAGGGGACAATTTCTAGTTTTATATGAACTGATCTGGTTAGAGCTTCTGTGTTCTGTACATTGTATTTCCAGAAGTAGTTAACTTTTCTCATTAACTGTCTTCTAAATGCTAAATTGCTAGTCAAACCCTATTTACAGTTCTTCAATTGGGACAGAAAAATAATCTTTTTGAATGATGTCCAATCAAGGAACATAAACAACAGCCTGAGAATTATTACAGATATTTGTTGGCAACAAATATTAATTAACTAACATGTGCATGGCTCAGTTCATTTATTCAACAAATATTCATTGTTCAACAAATATTTAATATAGTCAAAAATATTGTCCAAGGCATCACTGAAGAACAATCATTAAACTACGAATATTTTTAATGTAATTGTCCAGAGCACGATATTAAACACACACTAATTTTTGCTCACACTCCTCTCCTCCTCCTCCTATTTTTACCTGTATCCTACAATACTGTCCCTTCTGTCCTGGCCCAATCCAACTTTCCCCAGTCACACAATTCAAGATTCGTGTTCTGTGTGGAACTTTTTCCAACTGTCCTTTTTTTCCTCTCAAAACTCCTGTGATCAAAACACCTCAATAAGATCATGTTACTACTATCTCTGCCGATCTTTGATGCTTTCAATTCCCACAAAATCACTATAGTGCCAAAGTCAGTTTTAAAGAGGGGGAGGGGAGTGCTTTATCTCTGTATAATGCTCAGAGGGAAGTCCCATAGTGTGATGTACCTGGAGCCCCCAAAATAGAGTATAGAGTAGATTGCAGTAGCTCTTTCTAGTCCCGTTATTAACTATTTTTCTAACTTCAATGGGGTGATTGGGCTGAATTGTGGCCCCTTCCACGATTCAAACGTGAAAGCCCTAACCCCTAACTACTTCAGAATGTGACGATATTTGGAGATAGGACCTTTGAAGAGGAGATTAAGCCATTATGGTGGGCCCTGATCCAATCTGACTGGTGCTTTTGTAAAACAAAGGAAATTTGGACACACACCTGTGGTACACACACACAGAGAAAAAACCATGTGAGGACTCAGGAGGATGCCATCAGCAAGCCAAAGAGAGAGACCTCTGAAGAAACCAAACCTGTTGACAATTTGATATTGGACCTCCAGCCCACAGAATTGTGAGAAATACATTTCTGTTGTTTAAGCCACCCAGTCTGTGACATTTTGTAATGGTAGCCAGAGCAGACTAATACAAGGGATATATCACAGCCAGGGAGTTAATATAGAACAGGTTTCTTTGAACCTACTATACTGGGCTTTACTCACTGCTTACAATCAGGACTGGATCTGCTCTGACTTTTCTTACTGAATTCCTTCTTTCTGGTACATTTTATGTTTGGGGCTCTGCTATTAAGTTTTTAAAAATTTGCTTAAAATTTTTATTTTCTATTTATTAGAGTTTGAAAATAAAAAAATTCATTTTTAACCTTTTTTCCTCTAGTTTCCTCAAGTACATGGTATTTTCGTAATAATATTTAAGTGTTACATACCTATAGAAAAGTATACAGATCATGAATATACCAGCTCAATGAAGTTGAATAGTCTACACGTCTAAATAACAAGTACCTGGATTCAGAAACAGAATAGCTTCAGGAACTCAGGAGCCTTCCTTGTGACCTCTTTTCCCCAAATAATCATTATCTGATTTCTAATACCATAGGTTAGATTTGTCTACTTTTGAACTTTATACGAATGGGACCACAGAGTGTGTACTCCTATGTTTAGATTTTTTGGTCAGCATTATATTGGTGAGATATGCATAATGTTGCATATGGCTCCATTTCATTTATTCTCATTGGAGTACAGTATTTCATTTTATTAATACTTCATAATCTATTCATTCTACAGTTGATAGGCTTTGGGATTACTTTCAATTTATAGAGATAGTCTGAATAGCACTGCCACAAAAATTACTGAGTCATTAGCTATGTATATTCAGTTTTAGTTATTCTAAACAGTTTTCCAAAGTGTTTTTACCAATTTACAATTATACTAGCATTGTACGAAAGTTCTAGATGATACCAACTCTCCAATACTTGGTACTGACAGTCGTTTTTATTTTAACCATTCTTAGTTTGTACAGCTGTATTAACTGTGGTTTGAATTTGCATTTGTCTGATGACTGTCACCAAAACACATTTCAGTTTGTCACTTTATTTTGGGACATGAATGTTTAAGTTTTTCTACATTTAACAAAATGATTATTTCTATTGATTTGTAGAAGATCTTTATATGTTCTGAATAGGACTCCCTTGTTGGGTATATGTATTGAAAATAACTATTACCATTTTGTGGGTTGTTGTTTTATCTTCCTTAGGAGTATTTTTTGATCATTTAAAGTTCTCAATTCTAATGTTGTCCACTTTGACTTCCTATTTTCGTGTCTTGTATAAGAAAATTTTGCTAACCCAACTCATTATGATGTTCTCCTATATTTTCTTCTCAAAGCTTGTTTATTTTAAATTTATTTTTACCTGTCCTACTTATATCTATAATCATACTGGATTTGATTTTATGTATGGTGTGAGGAAGGGGCTGCAAATGATTATCCAATTGGCCCATCATTTATAAAAATATCAATATCCCCACTGCAATGTAACATCATTTTTATTTCACTTTTATTACAATTCAGTGTAAATCTCTTTTTGGAATTTGTATCCTGTTATTTTTGTCTGCTTTTTTGTTTGTTTTTATGCCAAAACTTCATGGTTTTGATATCATTATTATTATTATTATTATTATTATTATTTTTGAGATGGAGTCTCACTCTGTCCCCCAGGCTGGAGTGCAGTGGTGCGATCTTGGCTCACTACAAGCTCTGCCTCCCAGGTTCACGCCATTCTCCTGCCTCAGCCTCCTGAGTAGCTGGGACTACAGGCGCCCGCCACCACACCTGGCTAATTTTTTGTAGTTTTAGTAGAGACAGGGTTTCATCATGTTAGCCAGGATGGGCTCGATCTCCTGACCTCGTGATCCGCCCGCCTCGGCCTCCCAAAGTGCTGGGATTACAGGCATGAGCCACCGCGCCCAGCCAGTTTTGATATCTTACAGTGTAACTTCTCCACCTTCATTTCTCTTCTTCAAGATGTCTTGGTTATTCTTAGACTTTTGTATGTCCATATAAATATTAGAATCATCTTGTCAACTTTCACCAACCAAATTTTTGAAATTTTAGTTGGGTTTGTGATGAATCTACTGACTAGATAGAGAACTCTTGTCTCTAAAATAGTTATCCAATTCATGAATATGCTTTATCTTTTATATGTTTAGGTCTTCTTTACTCTTCCTCAGTAATATTTTATGGTGCTATATGCAGAGGTCTGGTACATCAATTACTAGACTGATTTCTACATTTCTGACTTTCAATGCTTTTGAAAATTATATTATTTAAATTTTTTAATTTTATGATGGTTTGTTGCTAGTGGCTAGCATATAGATATACAAATTTTGTCTATTGGCCTTGTGCCCAGTGATATTGTTGAATTCATTTCTTACAGTTTGTAGACTCTTTTGGATCTTCTTTATACGCAAGCATATCCTCCAATAGCAACAAAATTTTATTTTTTATTTTCTAAATTAAATGCCTTTTATTTAATTTTCTTGTCTTATTTCACTGGGACTAGGGTCTCCAGTGCGATATCGAAAAGGAATGATGATATTCAGCCTCCTTTCCTTATGACTGTTCTTAGGAGAAAAGTTTCCAATAAATCATTATTAAATATAATGGTTTATGTAGGATGTTTTTGTAGATACTATTTATTAGATTAAAAGAGGACCATTCCATTTTTTTTTATTTTAATATTATTGTACTATAAGTTTTAGGGTACATGTGCACAATGTGCAGGTTTGTTACATATGTATCCATGTGCCATGTTGGTTTGCTGCACCCATTAACTCGTCATTTAGCATTAGGTATATCTCCTAATGCTGTCCCTCCCCCCTCCCCACACCCCACAACAGTCCCCAGAGTGTGATGTTTCCCTTTCTGTGTCCATGTGCTCTCATTGTTCAATTCCCACCTATGAGTGAGAACATGCAGTGTTTGATTTTTTGTCCTTGTGATACTTTACTGAGAATGATGATTTCCAGTTTCATCCATGTTCCTACAAAGGACATGAACTCATCATTTTTTATGGCTGCATAGTATTCCATGGTGTATATGTGCCACATTTTATTAATCCAGTCTATCGTTGTTGGACATTTGGGTTGGTTCCAAGTCTTTGCTATTGTGAATAGTGCCGCAATAAACATACGTGTGCATGTGTGTCTTTATAGCAGCATGATTTATAGTCCATTGGGTATATACCCAGTAATGGGATGGCTGGGTCAAATGGTATTTCTAGTTCTAGATCCCTGAGGAGTCGCCACACTGACTTCCACAATGGTTGAACTAGTTTACAGTCCCACCAACAGTGTAAAAGTGTTCCTATTTCTCCACATCCTCTCCAGCACCTGTTGTTTCCTGACGTTTTAATGATGGCCATTCTAACTGGTGTGAGATGGTATCTCATTGTGGTTTTGATTTGCATTTCTCTGATGGCCAGTGATGATGAGCATTTTTTCATGTGTTTTTTGGCTGCATAAATGTCTTCTTTTGAGAAGTGTCTGTTCATGTCCTTTGCCCACTTTTTGATGGGGTTGTTTGTTTTTTTCTTGTAAATTTGTTGGAGTTCATTGTAGATTCTGGATATTAGCCCTTTGTCAGATGAGTAGACTGTGAAAATTTTCTCCCATTTTGTAGGTTGCCTGTTCACTCTGATGGTAGTTTCTTTTGCTGTGCAGAAGCTCTTTAGTTTAATTAGATCCCATTTGTCAATTTTGGCTTTTGTTGCCATTGCTTTTGGTGTTTTAGACATGAAGTCCTTGCCCATGCCTATGTCCTGGATGGTAATGCCTAGGTTTTCTTCTAGGGTTTTTATGGTTTTAGGTCTAACATATAAGTCTTTAATCCATCTTGAATTAATTTTTGTATAAGGTGTAAGGAAGGGATCCAGTTTCAGCTTTCTACATATGGCTAGCCAGTTTTCCCAGCACCATTGATTAAATAGGGAATCCTTTCCCCATTTCTTGTTTTTGTCAGGTTTGTCAAAGATCAGATAGTTGTAGATATGTGGCATCATTTCTGAGGGCTCTGTTCTGTTCCATTGATCTATATCTCTGTTTTGGTACCAGTACCATGCTGTTTTGGTTACTGTAGTCTTGTAGTATAGTTTGAAGTCAGGTAGCATATGCCTCCAGCTTTGTTCTTTTGGCTTAGGATTGACTTGGCAATGCGGGCTCTTTTTTGGTTCCATACGAACTTTAAAGTAGTTTTTTCCAATTCTGTGAAGAAAGTCACTGGTAGCTTGATGGGGATGGCAATGAATCTATAAATTACCTTGGGCAGTATGGCCATTTTCACGATATTGATTCTTCCAACCCATGAGCATGGAATGTTCTTCCATTTGTTTGTATCCTCTTTTATTTCATTGAGCAGTGGTTTGTAGTTCTCCTTGAAGAGGTCCTTCACGTCCTTTGTAAGTTGGATTCCTAGGTATTTTATTCTCTTTGAAGCAATTGTGAATGGGAGTTCACTCATGATTTGGCTCTCTGTTTGTCTGTTATTGGTGTATAAGAATGCTTGTGATTTTTGTACATTGATTTTGTATCCTGAGACTTTGCTGAAGTTGCTTATCAGCTTAAGGAGATTTTGGGCTGAGACAATGGGGTTTTCTAGATATACAATCATGTCATCTGCAAACAGGGACAATTTAACTTTCTCTTTTCCTAATTGAATACCCTTTATTTCCTTCTCTTGCCTAATTGCCCTGGCCAGAACTTCCAATACTGTGTTGAATAGGAGAGAGGGCATCCCTGTCTTGTGCCAGTTTTCGAAGGGAATGCTTCCAGTTTTTGCCCATTCTGTATGATATTGGCTGTGGGTTTGTCATAGATAGCTCTTATTATTTTGAGATACGTCCCATCAATCCCTAATTTATTGAGAGTTTTTAGCATGAAGGGTTGTTGAATTTTGTCAAAGGCCTTTTCTACATCTATTGAGATAATCATGTGGTTTTTGTCTTTGGTTCTGTTTATATGCTGGATTACATTTATTGATTTGCGTATGTTGAACCAGCCTTGCATCCCAGGAATGAAGCCCACTTGATCATGGTGGATAAGCTTTTTGATGTGCTGCTGGATTCAGTTTGCCAGTATTTTTTTGAGGACTTTTGCATCAATGTTCATCAAGGATATTGGTCTAAAATTCTCTTTTTTGTTTGTGTCTCTGCCTGGCTTTGGAATCAAGATGATGCTGGCCTCATAAAATGTGTTAGGGAGGATTCCCTCTTTTTCTATCGACTGGAATAGTTTCAGAAGGAATGGTACCAGTTCCTCCTTGTACCTCTGGTAGAATTTGGCTGTGAATCCATCAGGTCCTGGACTCTTTTTGATTGGTAAGCTATTGGTTATTGCCACAATTTCAGAGCCTGTTATTGATCTATTCAGAGATTCAACTTCTTCCTGGTTTAGTCTTGGGAGGGTGTATGTGTCGAGGAATTTATCCATTTCTTCTAGATTTTCTAGTTTATTTGCATAGAGGTGTTTGTAGTATTCTCTGATGGTAGTTTGTATTTCTGTGGGATCGGTGGTGATATCCCCTTTATCATTTTTTATTGCATGTGTTTGATTCTTCTCTCTTCTTTATTAGTCTTGCTAGCGGTCTATCAATTTTGTTGATCTTTTCAAAAAACCAGCTCCTGGATTCATTAATTTTCTGAAGGGTTTTTTGTTCCTCTATTTCCTTCAGTTCTGCTCTTTTAATTGTGATGTTAGGGTGTCAATTTTGGATCTTTCCTGCTTTCTCTTGTGGGCATTTAGTGCTATAAATTTCCCTCTACACACTGCTTTGAATGTGTCCCAGAGATTCTGGTATGTTGTGTCTTTGTTCTCATTGGTTTCAAAGAACATCTTTATTTCTGCCTTCATTTCGTTATGTACCCAGTAGTCATTCAGGAGCAGGTTGTTCAGTTTCCATGTAGTTGAGCGGTTTTGAGTGAGTTTCTTAATCCTGAGTTCTAGTTTGATTGCACTGTGGTCTGAGAGACAGTTTTTTATAATTTCTGTTGTTTTACATTTGCTGAGGAGAGCTTTACTTCCAACTATGTGGTCTACTTTGGAATAGCTGTGGTGTAGTGCTGAAAAAAATGTATATTCTGTTGATTTAGGCTGGAGAGTTCTGTAGATGTCGTTAGGTCCGCTTGGTGCAGAGCTGAGTTCAATTCCTGGGTATCCTTGTTAACTTTCTGTCTCGTTGATCTGTCTAATGTTGACAGTGGGGTGTTAAAGTCTCCCATTATTATTGTGTGGGAGTCTAAGTCTCTTTGTATGTCACTCAGTACTTGCTTTATGAATCTGGGTGCTCCTGTATTGGGTGCATATATATTTAGGATAGTTAGCTCTTCTTGTTGAATTGATCCCTTTACCATTATGTAATGGCCTTCTTTGTCTCTTTTGATCTTTGTTGGTTTGAAGTCTGTTTTATCAGAGACTAGGATTGCAACCCCTGCCTTTTTTTGTTTTCCATTTGCTTGATAGATCTTCCTCCATCCTTTTATTTTGAGCCTATGTGTGTCTCTGCATGTGAGATGGGTTTCCTGAATACAGCACACTGATGGGTCTTGACTCTTTATCCAATTTGCCAGTCTGTGTCTTTTAATTGGAGCATTTAGTCCATTTACATTTAAGTTAATATTGTTATGTGTGAATTTGATCCTGTCATTGTGATGTTAGCTGGTTATTTTGCTCGTTAGTTGATGCAGTTTCTTCCTAGCCTCGATGATCTTTACAATTTGGCATGATTTTGCAGTGGATGGTATTGGTTGTTCCTTTCCATGTTTAGTGCTTCCTTCAGGAGCTCTTTTAGGGCAAGCCTGGTGGTGACAAAATCTCTCAGCATTTGCTTGTCTGTAAAGGATTTTATTTCTCCTTCAGTTATGAAGCTTAGTTTGGCTGGATATGAAATTCTGGGTTGAAAATTCTTTCCTTTAAGAATGTTGAATATTGGCCCCCACTCTCTTCTGGCTTGTAGAGTTTCTGCTGAGAGATCAGCTGTTAGTCTTTTGGGCTTCCCTTTGTGGGTAACCCGACCTTTCTCTCTGGCTGCCCTTAACATTTTTTCCTTCATTTCAACTTTGATGAATCTGACAATTATGTGTCTTGGAGTTGCTCTTCTCGAGGAGTATCTTTGTGGCGTTCTCTGTATTTCTTGAATCTGAATGTTGTCCTGCCTTGCTAGATTGGGGAAGTTCTCCTGGATAATATCCTGCAGATATTGGTTCCATTCTCCCCGTCACTTTCAGGTACACCAATCAGACATGGATTTGGTCTTTTCACATAGTCCCATATTTCTTGGAGGCTTTGCTCATTTCTTTTTATTCTTTTTTCTCTAAACTTCCCTTCTCGCTTCATTTCATTCATCTTCCATCACTGACACCCTTTCTTCCAGTTGATTGCATCAGCTCCTGAGGCTCCTCCATTCTTCACATAGTTCTTGAGCCTTGGCTTTCAGCTCCATCAGCTCCTTTAAGCACTTCCCTGTATTGGTTATTCTAGTTGTACATTCGTCTAAATGTTTTTCAAAGTTTTTAACTTCTTTGCCTTTGGTTTGAATTTCCTCCTGTAGCTCAGAGTAGTTTGATTGTCTGAAGCCTTCTTCTCTCAACTCATCAAAGTCATTCTCTGTCCAGCTTTGTTCCGTTGCAGGTGAGGAACTGTGTTCCTTTGGAGGAGGAGAGGCGCTCTGCTTTTTAGAATTTCCCGTTTTTCTGCTCTGTTTTTTCCCCATCTTTGTGGTTTTATCTACTTTTGGTCTTTGATGATGGTGATGTACAGATGGGTTTTTGGTGTGGATGTCCTTTCTGTTTGTTAGTTTTCCTTCTAACAGACAGGACCCTCAGCTACAGGTCTGTTGGAGTTTGCTAGAGATCGGCTCCAGACCCTGTTTGACTGAGTATCAGCAGCGGAGGCTGCAGAACAGCGGATTTTCGTGAACTGCGAATGCTGCTGCCTGATCGTTCCTCTGGAAGTTTTGTCTTAGAGGAGTACCCAGCCGTGTGAGGTGTCAGTCTGCCCCTACTTGGGGGTGCCTCCCAGTTAGGCTGCTCGGGGGTCAGGGGTCAGGGACCCACTTGAGGAGGCAGTCTGCCTGTTCTCAGATCTCCAGCTGCGTGCTGGGAGAACCACCACTCTCTTCAAAGCTGTCAGACAGGGACATTTAAGTCTGCAGAGGTTCCTGCTGTCTTTTTGTTTGTCTGTGCCCTTCCCCCAGTGGTGGAGCCTACAGAGGCAGGTAGGCCTCTTTGAGCTGTGGTGGGCTCCATCCAGTTGGAGCTTCCTGGCTGCTTTGTTTACCTAAGCAAGCCTGGGCAATGGCGGGCTCCTCTCCCCCAGCCTCGCTGCCACCTTGCAGTTTGATCTCAGACTGCTGTGCTAGCCATCAGCGAGACTCCATGGGCATAGGAACCCCCGAGCCAGATGCGGGATATAATCCCTGGTGTGCCGTTTTTTAAGCCCATCGGAAAAGCACAGTATTAGGGTGGGAGTGACCTGATTTTCCAGGTGCCATCTGTCACCCCTTTTTTTTGACTCGGAAAGGGAACTCCCTGACCCGTTGCACTTCCCGAGTGAGGCAATGCCTTGCCCTGCTTTGGCTTGCGCACGGTGCGCTGCACCCACTGTCCTGCACCCACTCTCTGGCACTCCCTAGTGAGATGAACCCGGTACCTCCGATGGAAATGCAGAAATCACCTGTCTTCTGCGTCGCTCATGCTGGAGCTGTAGACCAGAGCTGCTCCTATCGGCCATCTTGGCTCCCTCCCTGCCGTTCCATTTTTAATTTGTTTAATTTAATAAGTTTTTTTGTGTTTTTAACCATACTGTTTTATCATTTTTTCTGTATCTATTAAAATATTCATGATTGTTTTGTTTTTGCTGTTAAGGCAACTTATATCTATGGATTTTTAATATTAAATACACACAGCCCTGGTTGTGATGTATAATCCTTTTAATAAATTATTGAATTTGATTTGCTAATAATTTACTTAAGAATTTTTTTGTAAGTGTGTTATTAAAGATATTGATCTGCAGTTTTCTTTCTTGTAATGTTATCGCTAGATTTTGTCATCAAGATTACATAAAATTATCTGGGAATATCTTCTGTATTCTGAAAGAGTTTGTGTAAGATAGTGTTGTTTGCCACTCTTTTTAAAGTCTGTCTTCATAGCTCACTGGCACACACACACACATAGTTGGCCTGGTATGATTATACCCTTCAGTGTTGATATAGTTGACATGTTACTCCCATCTCCTCACTCTCCACTCAAGGCTGTCTCTCTAGATAGTGGAAATCAATAAATGTCATATGAAAGGTTTTGTACAACATTACACATCAGCCATATTCAAATCATGGTACTGTACTCCCTCTTTTGACCCCTACATATACAGCTTTTTTAAAAAACTTAGATTCTTAAAAAGAAAAGTCATCTTTTAGTAACTGGAATTAGATAATTTTTTAACCTTCCAATGACTCCTATCTCATTCACAATCTAGAAGCTCTTACCTCTACAAGACCCTTGATTACTTCCCTCCTTTGCTCACTCTGTATGAGCCACATACCCTTCTTAATGTTCCTCAAACCATCCATATTTGGCCTTTCCACTTCCTGTTCCTTTTCCCCATTACTCACTTCCTCCAGATGACCATGTGGATCACTGGCTCCTGTGTTTCAGGTCTTTCCTCAGTTGTTGCCTTCTCAGTGAGACAGACTTTCACCAGCCTTTTTAAGACTATAACTCCCCTGGTGCCTCACCCCACACTGCCTATGCTAGCATTCCCTATCTTCCTTCCCATTTTTATCATTATTTGACAGATAGCTGTAGAATCATGTGTATTTGTTGATATTTTGTTTGTAGATTGCTTGTTTGTTTCTCTTCTCTGAGAAAATGTGAGCCTCTAAGAGCAGAAGTTTTTGTTTGTTGATTACTATATCCCAAGCACCTAACATAATGCTTGCTATATCATAGCTTCTCAATAAATACTAGATGACAGGATACTCAAAGAATGTATTCTGCAGCTTGCTTTATTTTTGAGGTTTTTGAAAATATATGTAAATCTGTTTATTCATTTTAACTGACAATATGTATTATTACATTGTCTGAATATGCCAGAATTCATTAATTCAGTTTCCTTTTGGTAGACATTTAGTTTATTTGAATACTATATATCACCCTACACATTTTTAAGTTAACATCTATTTTTTAATTCAAATTTAAGAATTGCAAAAGATACATCTTTCAGCATATTATATTTTGTATTCATGCTTTAAATATATTTTGGTCAAAACCTTGGAGCAGATTTGGTGAATCTGATTTGTAGAAAATATATATCATTTAACTTAAATGGATACCCAGTCTTCATTGTCAAAACAAACAGCTATCAGACTTATTTTCTGTCAGAAATATATGACTTTATGTTTCAATTCAAATAAATATGCTTTCATACTCATCTCCATGACAACCATCTCATTTTTAAATTCTATTTCTAAGATAGATAGAAAGAAGGATAAATTAAAAAGATAAAGACAGGGGCCTTTGACTTCTTCTAGTCACTTGGATGAAAGTAACCACTGCCCTTCAATATTTCATAACCAAGCTTAGTGCTTGCAGTCCTGGGACTCTTGTTCATGAGCTATGTATTCTTTTCCTTTTTTTTTTTTTTTTTTTGAGACAGAGTCTTGCTCTGTCACCCAGGCTGGAGTGCAGTGGCACGATCTCGGCTCACTGCAAGCTCCTCCTCCTGGGTTCACGCCATTCTCCTGCCTCAGCCTCCTAAGTAGCTGGGACTACAGGCGCCCACCACCACGCCCAGCTAATTTCTTTTTGTATTTTAGTAGAGACGGGGTTTCACCATGTTAGCCAAGATGGTCTCGATCTCCTGACCTCGTGATCCACCCGCCTTGGCCTCCCAAAGCGCTGGGATTATAGGCGTGATCCACTGCGCCTGGCCAAGCTATGTATTCTTGAAATGTCTCTTTGGCAAGCAGAGATTTTTTTATACCTAGGCCAAGCCATCATAGTAAGGTTCATTGGGGGAAACTGTTTCCCTTTCTTTTAAAAAAAGAATGATTGTGAAGGTGAGGTAGGTAAGAAAAGAAAATAGGTAGGTCAAGCATGGTGGCTCATGGTTATAATCCCAGCACTTTGGGAGGCTGAGGTGGGAGGTTCACTGGAGCCCAAGAGCTCGAACCCTGCCTGAACAACATAGCAAAACCCTGTCTCTACAAAACACTAAAAAATTAGCCAAGTATGGTGGCACACGCCTGCGGTCCCAGCTACTGGGGAGGCTGAGGTGAGAGGATCAATTGAGCTTGGGAGGTTGAGACTACAGCCTGGGGTACAAAGCAAGACCCTGTCTCAAAAAAAAAAAAAAAAAAAGAAAAAAGAAAAAAAAATAGGCAAACCTGTTTTCTAAAGACTAATTTCTAAAATTCTAAAATGAAGTTGAATATCTAAAGGATGGTGTATTCGTCTGTTCTCCCACTGCTATGAAGAGCTACCTGAGACTGAGACTGCGTAATTTATGAAGAAAAGAGGTTTAATTGACTCACAGTTCTGCAGGCTTAACAGGAAGCATGACAGGGAGGCCTCAGGAAACTTATAGCAGAAGGCAAAGGAGAAACAAACATGTCTTACCGTGTTGGAGCAGGAGAGACAGAGAAAGAGCAGGGAGAAGTGCCACACACTTTTAAAAGATCAGATCTCTTGAGAACTCACTATCATGAGAACAGCAAGGGGGAAATCTGCACCCATGGTCCAGTCACCTCCCACTAAGCCCCTCCTCCTATTCAACACAAGATTTGGGCGGAGACCCAAATCCAAACTGTATCAGATGGTTCCATAAAACCATGCCTGTGTATCCCCTAGAAGGTTGATGCACATTCTTCAGTTGTATGAAATCACCAGTAGGACAGAAACTGCTCTATCATATACATACACTGAGGTTGAATTATTGAGTTGAAAGTATGGTTTGTCCTCAACTCTATTGAATATAATTAACTTTCTAGAATGTTTGACCTTTCATTCTATAATTAGTGCATGAGAATTGTAATTGTTCTACCTCTCCTTCTACATGGTCACACTTAAAACATTTTAAATCATATGATGTATGTGTAGTTTCATCACGTAATATAAATTTGTATTGCCTTTATGAATTGTGAGATTAAGACACTTTTCATATTTTTATTGCTATTAGGGGTACCTATTCTGTTAATTGATGGTTCATATGCTTTGCCAATTTTTCTTTCAAATGATATGATGTTTAGTTATTGATTTGTTACAGTGTTTTACATATCCTAGATGCTAATCTTTACCGTTACACCTGTTGCAAAAAATTTCTTCCATGCTATGGCTACCTTCTCTTTTTAAGAAAAACTTTAATGCTAGAGCAATTTTAGAGTTACAAAAAAAATTACAAAGATAGTTGCTATGGTCTGAATGTTTGTGTTCATATTTTTATGTTGAAACCTAATCACCAATGTGATGGTATTAGGAGTTGGGGCTTTTTGGAATTTATTAGGTCATGAGGGCCGAGCCTTCATAAATAAAACTAGTTTTTTTATAAAAGAGGCTCCAGAGAGCTGCCATGTCCCTTTTCCACCACATGAGGACATAGCAAAAATGTGCCATCCATGAACCAGGAAACAGGCCCTTGCCATTTCTAACATTCATAGAATGCTGCACCAACAACTGTAAAATACAGGGTTTTATTAAGTGCATTGTGGAATAGCCCCCAAGATAGGGCATATGCTGGAACATAAAACAAGTCTTAAATTTTAAAGGAATAAACTAATACAGAGTAGGTTCTCTTATCACAATGAAATTAATTAATTGACCAAATCTGCCAGTGCCTAGATCTTGGCATTTCCAGCTTCCAGAACTGTAAGGCATACATTTCTGCTGTGTATAAACTACGAAAGCTATGATTTTTATGATAGCAGCCTGAATAGACAAAGACAAGAGTGCAGAAAATTCCTACATACTCACACTTACTACTACATACTCCTTTTTATTAATATCTTACATTAGTATGGTACACTTGCCACAGTTATTGAACCAATATTATACATTATTATTAAGCAAAGTCCATACTTCATTCAAATTTTCTTAACTAATGTTCTTTTTCTCTACCCGTATTCCATCCAATAGATCACACTCACACTACATTTAGCCATGATGTCTCCTTAGGCTCCTCTTAGTTGTGAGTTTCTCAGACTTTTTTTTTTGTTATTGTTTTTGATGTCCTTAACAATTTTGAGGAGTCTAGTCAAATATTTTGTAGGAAGCCCTTCTACTGAAATTCACGTGATATTTATCTCATGGTGAAATGGGTTTATGGGTTTGGGGAAGGAAAGCCACAGATGAAAAGTATCATTCTTATTGCATCATATGAATAGTACCTATTATCAACATGTCTTGTAACTGTTGATATTAACATCCTTCACCTGGCTGAGTTTGTCAGATTTCTCCACTCTAAAGCAAATCCTTTTTCCTCCCTTTCCATACTGAACTCTTTGGAAAGAAGTCACAATAGACATTCCAAACTTAAATTATGTTCCATCTCTTTTGGAATTATTTTGCATGGGAGATTTGTCTATTTTCCCTCATTTATTTATTCAATCATTGAATTATATCAATATGGAGTCATGAATATTTATTTTATACTTTAGATTATAATCCAATACTACTTTATTTTGTTTTTCAATTATTTCGTCTTTGTCTATTACTATCTTATTTTACTTTACTTGAGAATTTGTATTATAATGTAAACATCTTAAAAATTAACATTTAGTAATTTTTTATGGTTTGTATGATTTTATATTATTTTAAAGACATTCTACCCAATCTTATCTTCTCTTAAATATATACTATTTTGCCAATTTTAATACAAATTAGGAAATAATTTATTTCTGCTTAAATTTTTTGTGTATAATGTGATGTAGAGACCCAATTTTTGTTTTGTGCCTATCTGACCAATTTTTCCTATATCACTTATTTAATAGACTGTGCTTTTGTTACTTATAATGCCACCAGAGAGATATATTAATTTTGTATGTACACTACTCTGTTTCTGGGATTTTAATCTTTTTAAATTTGTTTATTTGTTTAGCACTGCATCAGTATTATGCTGTTTTAATTATGATAGAAGTATAAGTTTTGCTATGGTGAGCAATTACCCAGAAGTTGTTATTCCTTAAAATTGTATTAGCTGTTCTTGATCCTTTTCTCTTTTGCATAAATTGTCAAATTCCATAAGATTCCTTATCAGGAAATTGATTTGAAAGTATTGATTTCTTCTTCCTTCTCCTTTTCCTCTTCTTTATCCTCCTCCTCCTCTCTCCTCTTCCTCTTCCTCCTTTCTCCTCTTCCTCTTCCTCCTCTTTCTCTTTCCTCTTCTTTTTCCCCTTCCCCTTTCCCTTCTTTCATCTCCTCCTTTTTAGAAACATTTAAAATTAACATTTTTAGGATATTGGGCCATCTCACTCATGAACTTAGCATATCTCTTTGTTTATTCCAGTCTACTGTTTTTCTGTGTATAGGTTTTGTTACAGTTATCTCTACATACTTCATAATCTTTATTACTACTGGAATAAAATATTTTATTTCCAGTAATTTTTATTATTAATCATGACTATGTATAGGAATGCTTTCGAATTTTGATCTTATTTGCAGGAATCTTCATGAAATTCCTGTTTATCTAGTTTAAATGAAATTCCTAGTTTAATTTATCTCAAATTACCTATGTATGGAGTCATTTATAAATAATGACAATTTGGTTTCTTCTATTCTACTGCATGTATTATTTGTTAGTTGTTTCATAAGCTAGGATTTCTAATACAATATTCAACTGTGGCATTTAATTTCTAAATATTTGGGGATTTTAGATGTAGCTTTCTGTTATTAATTTCTAAATTAATTTCATTGTGATAAGGGAACCTACTCTGTATTAGTTTATTCCTTTAAAATTTAAGACTTGTTTTATGTTCCAGCATATGCCCTATCTTGCAGAATGTGCCACATGCACTTAATAAAACCCTGTATTTTACAGTTGTTGGTGCAGTGTTCTATGAATGTTAGTTAGGTAAGATGGTGATAATGTTTTAAGTCAGTATTACTATTGATTTTCTATTTTTTTAAAAATTAACATCTGGGAGAGGAATGTTGAAATGTCCAACTACAATTGTGGATTTATTTATTTCTTCTTTCAATTTTTGTCAGGTTTTCCTTTAGGCATTTGAAGCTCTTTATTGGGAGGTGCATATATATTTTATATTTATATATATAATATGTATATATAATATATATGATTATTATATTTTCTTTATGGTTATGAAATGTCTCTCTTTATTCCTAATTTTATTTCTCTTTCTGAAGGCTACTTTGTCTAATATTAATATAGCCACTTTAGCTTTCTCATTATGAGTGTTTTCATAGTATAGCTTTTTGCATCTATGTCTGTCTACATATATATATAAAACTATATTTATTTTTAAAGTTGTTTGTTGTAGACAGCATATAGTTGGATTTTGCTTTCTTTTTATCCAGTTTGACAGTCTATTCCTTTTAATTAAATTGTTTTCTTTTTCCTTTAGTGGATATATGATTGGTGCAGCTGGTATTAAGTCTGAAGTCTTTACACTTATTTTCTATTTGTTCTAGCTATATTTTTCTCTGTTTTCCTCATTTCCTTTTTTTGTTTTGGTTTATTTTTATAAATTTCTTTTATCTCCACTATTGATTTATTAGCTCCTGCTCTTTGATTTATACTTTCAGTGATTGCGCTAGGATTTAAAAGGTGCATGTTTAACCTGTCACAGTTAACCTTCGTATTATGTTACACCTCATTACATGGGATATAAAAGTCTTAAAACAGTTTGCTATTGTTTTCCCATTATATCCATTATGCTATTGTCATATATTATTTTTGACATGTTAAAAATTTTATAACAATATTGTTTTCTGCTTTAAGTAATCAATTATCTTTTGAAGATATTTTTAAAATGAAGAAATAAAGTCTTCTATGTTCTGATATTCTTCATTCTGCTGTGTTGCTCCAAGTTTTCATCTGCTAATAATTTATTTCTGTCTGAAGAAACTTGTATGACATTTTTTGAAGTGAAGACCTGCTGGCAGTAAATCCTCTGTATGTATTATTAGTTTGTTCTTGCACTGCTATGAAGAAATACCAGAGATTGGGTAATTTATAAAGATAAGGGGTTTAATTGGCTCATAGTTCTGCAGGCTGTACAAAAAGCATGAGGCATCTGCTCAGCTTCTTGGGAGGCCTCAGGAAACTTAAAGTCATGGTGGAAGGTGAAGGGGGGAGCTGGCACTTCACATGGCCAGGAGCAGGAAGAAGTGGGAGAAAGGTGCTACACACCTTTAAACAACCAAATCTTGTGAGAAATCTGTCACTATGCAGTACCAAGGGGGGATGATGATTAACCATGAGAAACTGCCCCCATGATCAAATCACCTCCCACCAGGCCTCACCTCCAGCATTGAGAATTACATTTCAACATGAGATTTGGGTGGGGACACAGAGCCAAACCATATTAGTTTGCCCTGGCCCCTCCCAAATCTCCTGTCTTTCTCACATTGCAAACTCCAATCATGCCTTCCCAATAGTCCTCCAAAGTCTTAACCCATTCCAACATTAACTCAAAAGTCCACAGTCCAAAGTCTCATCTGAGATAAGCAAGTGCCTTCTGCCTAGGAGCCTGTGAAATAAAAAACAAGTTAGTTACTTCCCAGATTCAATGGTGGTATAGGCATAGGGTAAAAACTCTCATTCCAAAAGTGAGAGATAAGCCAAAAGAAAGGGGCTACAGGTCTCACACAAGTCCGAAGCCCAGAAGGGCAATCATTAAATCTTAAAGTGACACAATAATCTCTTTTGACTCCGTGACTTACATGTAGTGTACACTGGTGCAAGGGATGGGCTCCCAAAGCCTTGGACAGTTCTGCCCCTGAGGTTTTGCCAGGTACAGCCCCCACTGCTGCTTTCATGGGCTGGCTTTGAGTGCCTGCCATTTTTCCAGGTGCATGGTACAAGCTGTCAGTGGATCTACAGTTCTGGGTTCTGGAGGATGGTGGCTTCTCACAGCTCCACTAGGCAGTGGCCCAGTGGGGACTCTGTGTATGGGCTCCAACCCCACATTTCCTTTCCACATTGCCCTAGTAAAGATTCTCCATTAGGAATTCACTCCTGAAGCAGATTTCTTCTTGGACATCCAGGCTTTTCCATACTTCCTCTAAAATCTAGGCAGAGGCTCCTAAGCCTCAACTATTGCACTCTGTGCATCCACTGGCTTAACACCACATGGAAACTGCCAAGGCTTATGATTTGTTCCCACTGAAGCACTGGCCTGAGCTGTACCTGAGCTCCTTTGAGCCATGACTGGAGCTAGAGCAGCTGGGATGGGAAAGCAGTGTCCTAAGACTGTGCAGGAGGGCCCTGGGTCTGGCCCATGGAACCACTCAGTCTTCCTAGGCCTCTGGGCCTGTAATGGGAAGGGCTGCTGCGAAGGTCTCTGAAATGCGTTGGAGGCCTCCCATTGTTGTTTTGGCTATTTGTACTTGCCTTCCTTTTGGTTATGCAAATTTCTGCAGCCAGCTTGAATTCCTCCCCTGAAAATGGGCTTTTGTTTTCTACCAGGTAGGCAGCCTGCAAATTTTTCAAACTTTTATGCTCTGCTTCCCTTTTAAATATAAGTTCCAGTTTCAGGTCATTTCTTTGCTCACATACATGAACTTAGACCATTAGATGCAGCCTGGGCCACATCTTAAATACTTTGCTGCTTAGAAATTCTTCTGCCAGATACCCTAAGTCATCACTCTAAAATTCAAAGGTCCACAGATCCCTAGGTCAGAGACACAATGCACCCAAGCTCTTTGCTAAAGTGTAAGAAAAGTGACTGCTTCAGTTCCCAGAAAGTTCCTCATTTCCATTTGAGACCTCCTCAGCCTGGCTTCACTGTCCATATCACTATCAGCATTTTGGTCACAAAAATTTAACAAGTCTCTAGGAAGTTCCAAAATTTCCCTCATCTTCTTGTCTTCTTCTGAGCCCTCTAAACTGTTCCAGCCTCTGCCCATCACTCACTTCCAATGCTGCTTCTACGTTTTCAGGTATCTTTATAGCAATGTCCCACTTCTCAGTACCAATTTTCTTTATTAGTCTGTTTTGTGCTGCTATAAAGAAATACTTGAGATGGGGTAATTTATAAAGGTAAGAGGTTTAATTGGCTCACAGTTCTGGAGGCTGTACAAAAAGCATGGTGTACCTGCTCAGCTTCTTGGGAGCTCTCAGGAAATTTACAATCATGGCTGAAGGCAAAGAAGGAGCTGGCACTTCACATGGCCAGGAGCAGGAAGAAGAGAGCAGGGAGGTGCTACACACTTTAAAGCAGTTCTTCTGAGAAATCTATCAATATGCAGTACCAAGAGGAAATGGTGCTAAACCATGAAAATCTGTCCCCATATTCCAATCACCTCCCACCAGGACCCCCCTCCACCATTGGGGATTATATTTTAACGTGAAATTTTGGCAAGGATGCAGGTACAAACCATATCACTCTGCTTGCTTTTATTTTCCCAGAAAATAAACAATTTGTTTCATCTTCATTTGTGAAATATTTAAATTTATATTGAATAACACATTTACAGGTCATTTTTAAGCACTTTTAAGATGGCATTCCATTGTCTTCTGGATTGCTAAGATTCTGATAAGAAGTCTGTTGTCATTCTTGTTTTTCCCCCGTGTACATAATGTATATTTTTATTGGCCATTATTAAGAGTTTCTTGTTATGAATGCTTTTCAGAAATTTTATTACATGTACCTTAATATGTGTTTGTTTGTCATCATCTTTCTTAGAGTTCTGTATGTTTCTTGGATCTGTAGGTTTATTTTGTCATTAAGTTTGAAAAAAAAAGCCATTATTTCTTTTCTTTTTTTTTTCCACATTCTCTTTCTTTTCTTGCAGAGACTTGCAAACATATGCTAGAGCACTTGATACTACCATATAGGCTATTGAGCTGTTGCTTTTCTTTGTTTGGTTGGCTTTTTCCTAGATATTTTCTTTGTCAGCCTCATTCTGAGTGGTTTAAATTGCTATTTTGTCAAGTTCACTAGCATTTTTTTCCCTGAAATGTCTATTATGCTGTTAACACTATTTAGCAAAATTTTCACTTCAGATACTTTATATTCCATCTCTAGATGTTTCATTTGGGTCTTTGCAAAAATATTCTTCTCCATATTTATTCACATTTTCTTTAAGCCTTTGAGCATACTGATTACCATCCTCACCTACTTACTTCCATTATCTCTGCCGTTTTCGACTATCTTTCTATAAAATGATTTCTCTCCTAGTTATGAGTCAGATTTTCTGGTTATTTGTTACACATAAGAATATTTGACTGCGTGCCAAACATTGTGAATCTTATACATCTGAGGGTTGGATATTGCTGTATTTCTTTAAGAACAGCTGAATTACTTGAGAATTAGTTTGATCCTTTCAAAGCTCATTTCCAGAATTTTAAGGTAAGTCTAGAATAAGGTTTATTCTAGGCCAACGTTAGCCCTATAAATAAATTTTAACCCTTCTGAATTTTCTTATGAATGTCCCATATAGTCAATGAGATCTCTCCACTCTGGCTGGTGGGAATTTGAATGATTTCCTGCTTTGTGTGAGCTCTGGGAATTATTTGTTTTGTAGTTCTCTAGTAAATTTTCTTTCTCTAAAGGTAGCTTTTTGCCTGGCTTCATGGAGTTTCCACATAGGTGTATGCAGATTAGTATTCATTTAAAAACTCAAGGAGACTTTATGCAGATTTCTAAAGCTCTTCCTATACATCTCCCTTCTGTCTTGGACTCTGTCTTGAATATTCTAGCCTTTATGGTGTTTGTTTTCTCATTTGGGTAAGACCACAAGTCTGTTTGGGTTCTCTCTCCCTGCACCATAGCCTGGAAACTGCCTCCAGGCAGAAATCTGAAGTGATTGCAAGGTTCATTTTATTTTTATTTTTTCTTTCTTCTCAGGAATCATAATTCTGTGATGCTGACTGTCCATTTTCTAAAATTTATTGTATCATATATTTAGTTCCGTTTTCTAAATATTTATGATGAAAGGGTAAGTTTGGACTCATTCTCTCATGGCCAAAAGTAGAAGACCACCTGGTATAGTTTTTAAGTAATTTTTGTTGCTTTTATTGATGTTGCTCTTATGGACATTTTATATATAGTTTCTTCAACTCAGCCATAGTTTAGATGGTAATTCTTAACAAAAGAGTTTAGTTTCAGCCAGAAAATCCCAATGAGTTTCTACCAGATATTTTTTTCCTGAGTGGATTTGTGATTAAGGCTAACAAGGCCTTTCTTTAGGGAAGCTAAATAATGTTTATTTGAGTATGTGTTAGCTGATTTCTAAGCTTCTCTTTTAATTGGATGTCTATATATTGTCTTATAAGTAGTTTTACTTGATTTCTTAACTTCCAGAGTGGAAAAAAAAACTCAAGAATTAAGTGAGATATTATCTTACATCTGGCCTTCATTGTATTCTTCCAGTGTTCTGAAAGCAAATGCAATTAAAACTCTACAGTTGGTACTGGAATTTAAGCACCAAATGGTGCCTCAGTGTCTGAGGAGATGCTGCCTTTGCTATTTCCCAAAACTTACAAGTTTTCTTTTGCCTTGCAGAATGTAGATTTTTAAAGAATTCTAGAGTTTTAATCTTTCTCTAGTAGAAACTCTAATTTAGTATAACTATTTGAAATAAACATCTCAGGAGACAAAAAGCTATTTTAAATAGATGACAACATTTTGTGACATAATTGCATGCTAGTGCAATTTAAATGAACACTATCTTTCATAGGCAAAATCTATTTTAAAATTCTATCTATAAAACAGTTGAGGAAGAATTGTAAACATAAGAACATTCTGTTATTTTCCTTGGCATTTAGAAAGTACTGCTTTTGAAACCTTTATTTTAGGTTCTGAAATAATTTTAGAAAGTGTACATAGTTTTGCTTTCAAAGGTCATGAGCAAGTATAAATATACCCATTTTAGTACAAGGAAAAGCTTTCAATCTCCCCCACACCTTACCATCCTCTTCCAAGACTAAAAACTAAAGTATATCTAAAAATTTCCAATATCTGCATTTCCTGGAATTGAACAAAATAGAAAATATTCAGATTCGATCAATAGTATTCAAAAATGAAGAGGTAAAACTTTATCTGTGTTGGAGGATGAAAGCAAATTCTTTTGGCTACTTCTCAGATTTGATAACATAAGTCCACTCTCATTGAAGAGACTCATATTCCTTTGGGTTCAGCCTCTCAGATCTCTTTGGTAACGATAATTCATGGTCCAGCAAGATCTCAGTAAAAGCATCATCATATCATGATGAAGATGATGATGATGATGATGATGATAGAAATAAAACAAAAAACCCACCCACTATAACAAACCAGACAAACAAAAAACAGAATACTGAGAAATAAGCAGTCTAGAAACCTGAAATAATTGTCCACATGAAATTATAAAGTCCTTTTGATACCATAGTAATTCTATTTTAAGTTTCATAGTAATATTGATTACTAATGAGTTTTTGGCTCACGTTATTATTTTGAATGATGGTAGAGTGAGTGGAGTGCTCAAAGGAGAAATATAGGTTTGCATACATAAATGTGCATTGTTTGAAATCCGTGATAAGAAAATGTGTGCTTTCTTTAGGGACAAAGTTTTCAGGTAAAGTTTCTACTAGTCAGATTTTTACTGAAAGGGAATTTGAAACCTGATGGCAGAAAATGTGCAAACTAGAGATACGTTCATTCTCTTACTCTCTATTTAGAGACTAAAGGTAGTATCAGCTGCTTTCATATTTGGTTGAAATGCCTTGAAAAAGCAAGCATTTTTAAGAGAGCTGCTTATCTTCTGCTTCTTTTAACTACCCTGACTCTCCTGTAATAATTTGTCTTTTAATCTCTTCTAGTGGATACTCCATTCTGATCCCCTTACCAGTCCCTACTAATCCTCCCAGTCCTAGACTGCTAGACAGCTCTAAACATCAACTCTGTGTGAGGCTCCACTCACTGTGTAATTAAAATAATTGTCACTGTGATTATCTTATACTCGTAGGTTGTTAAGGAAGAGTTAATCATCTGAATTATGGTGTACCTAAGTGTTCTAAAATTGTACCACAGAGAGTCAGCCTAAAGCCAAGGTGAACTATTTTTAAAACTATGTTTTGTTTTTACCTGAAAAGCAATATATAATCATTGCACATTATGAAGAAAACATGAAAATCCAGGGTCACCTCTTCCTGTCCCATCTAATTGACTATTTCCAATTAAGACAACAGTATACAGACTATCCAGTTATTCCTTCTCCAGGAGTCTTTCAGATTTTGGGGAATCTGTGCAATGAAATATTGCTCAACAGAAGTGAGAGACTTAGAACTTCAGACCGGGTGAACCTGGAACCTCACTGGCAGTCCCTAGTAAAACCAGATTTGATCCTTGTAAACAGTTTCTGGAGTTCCAAGTCCATGTCTGAAACAAAATCATATTTATCCAGACTAGATGAAAGGAGACAAGTCATAGAGTATAAATTTTTATAAGATTCCGTGATTAAAATTCTCTAAGCTATATTGGACTCTATTTTGTTATTACTATTTGACTTTGAAATCTGTAGTCAATTTTGGATAACGCATTTCAATTCACTTGTGAAGGAAAAAATCATCCTATTTAAGTCTCTGGTAGAAAATTATTGTGAAGTATGGTGGGCAGCTTTCCTTCTCTTTACAGTAAAAACAGTGGATTTCTTCTGTAACAGAAGTGGTTTGAATTAGAAACCCTTTGTGACTAAGCAGTCAAATGCTGAATTGGGCTTCTTAAGGCAGTGGTGAAAGCTTCTAATACAATGATGTTTCCAAAACAATTCAGGCTTCATTCACTAGGGAATATTTTGAAAATATGGGGCCTGTCATAAAGTTGCCAACTCTTTATTTTTTCCAAGTAAGTATGTTAAATTAAAAACAATTTATTTATTCAAATATATACATTGGAAATCTATTCTCAGTCAGGCACCGTGCCAAATAAAATGTGGGGCTGTGGTGGTAAATCTGTTTCCTTGTGTCCTTATGGTTTCGATGGGGGATTGTTATCAACCAAACGCATAAATAAACATAAAGCTACAGTTGTGATTAGTGCCATAAAGAATATGTAGCTGTATAAAAAGAGTCTAATTTAGCCATTTAAAAACTAAGTATGAAGGCAAGAAACATGGACAACATCCTCACGGCTGAGAGTGAGCACTTACTCTGCGGCAGCCACTGCTCTAAGCTTGTATGTAAAACATCATTTGGTTCCCACAGAGACTCTAGAAAGTGGGAATGTCGGCCGGGCGCGGTGGCTCACGCTTGTAATCCCAGCAATTTGGGAGGCCGAGGCGGGTGGATCACGAGGTCAGGAGATCGAGACCACGGTGAAACCCCGTCTCTACTAAAAATACAAAAAAAATTAGCCAGGCGTGGTGGCAGGCACCTGTAGTCCCAGCTACTCGGGAGGCTGAGGCAGGAGAATGGCGTGAACCTGGGAGGCGGAGCTTGCAGTGAGCCGAGATCGCGCCACTGCACTCCAGCCTGGGCGACAGAGCGAGACTCTGTCTCAAAAAAAAAAAAAAAAAAAAAAAAAAAAGAAAGTGGGAATGTTATCACCCCTATTTTAAAGTGTGAAAATCTTAAAAGGCATAGGAAGATTAATTAACTTGTCCTGGTTTTGTAGCTCACCAATAGCACAGCCTGTCGTCAAACTCTGATAGTCTGATTCTGGAGTTCATGTTCTTAACCATCAAAAAGAGGAAAATTTTACATAATTTTCATAAATTCCTAACTTTATGAAACCTGTATTACCTTGTTTGCATTTTTTCTTTTAGTGGCAGAGTGCTAAAAATTTGGGTTCAGGCGCTAGTCATGGATCAGCAATGGAAAGACACTTTTTGAAGGTGGCTTTTCCAATGAGGATCCACTGAATAGGATAGTTGAAATGAGTTCCTGCCAAAAGAGAGGGGAATAAAATAGATTGCTTTTAGAGGATAATTCCAGCCTTCTTGTCTTAAATGCATTTTCAATAATGTGATATGCAACCTTAATCTGACTCTTAAAGGTATTGCATTGCGTGTTCCCTTTAACTTATTATAAACAAATGAAAAAGTAAAATGCACCAAAGAAGATACGTAGAGCATTCCTTGGTGCTTCTATTCCAGAGACGATTTGGAATTTCCTCTGTTTAAGCAAGTTTTGGGGTACAGTGGCTCATGCCTGTAATCCTAGCCTTTGGAAGTTTGAGGTGGGAGGATCACTTGAGCACAGGAATTCAAGACCAGCCTGGGAGAGACATAGCAAGACCCCACCTCTATGAAAAATAATATTAAAAAAAAAATTAGCCAAGTGCAGTCGTATATGCCTGTAGTCCCAGCTACTCAAGAGGCCAAGGCAGAAGGATAGCTTGAGCCCAGGAGATCAAAGCTACAGTCAACTAAGATCATGCCACAGCACTGCAGCCTGGGCAGCAAAGTGAGACCCTGTCTCGAAATGGAAAGCATTTATTTATTTGGTTTGTTTGTTAAAGGGCAAGTAAGTATGCATTTTTTTTTTTAAAGTTCCTTATCACTTGCAGGTTTCATCCACTTTTGTTATAAAGATGAGAGGATGCTAGCAATAAGAAAAAGTCCCAACATTTTCCAATGAACATTTAATTTTACCTTAATGGGAATTAATTGATGTGAAGGAAATAAAAATTGATTACTATATTCCTAAGGATTAAGAACAATCTGAGAGAAAAACATTCCATTTTTATGAATCTGAGATGAAAAAGTTCCTGACAAAGAACCTTCCTTTGGTAGCTTTCAATTTATCAGACCATTTCCAGAGCCCAAGTCACTTTTCAGCTCTAGTAAGGAAGACATTAATGCTTTATAAAAGCAACTGGGGTATCTCACCACAGTGGGAAACCACTTTTAAACTGACATCAGGAAGCCTTCACGAAGCCTTGTTTCTGGGAACTTACATAAATCCCTGCTTTTCCCAGTTGAGATTGGCTGCCTGTGGTGGTGATGACAAGGTCAAAGACACGGACTAGGGGCCCAAGGTCAGGCCTTAGAAGGGGTAAACAGAGAGTGTTCCCTTTGCTTTTGTCCCATGCATTGACAATGCAAGCTCATCAAGCAAAGCCCCAGAAGGTAGGCTGGCAGGTCAGATGTATCATATTGTTATGGTTCCTTTCCGTATTTGTATTTGCTATGGACTATAAACCATGATGATGCAATAAAGGGCTAGGGCCATGAATTCCAATTGGCTGTGCAGTGCTATTTCATGGAGGGGCAAGTCCAACTATTATGAATTCAGACAACTTAATAATTTCAGTTTCACTGCGTTGCTCTGCTCCCCAGGAACCTGCAGAAGATAAGTGATTGGGCACTGTCATAAATCCAGACATACATGCAACATGAAAATAACTGGTGAAGCTTTAAATCAATGCAGAATGTTAGACTAATAAAGATGTTGATCATACTATTTGATGAGAAATATTGATTAACTAGGAAAAGTTGATAAAATGTATTTTTTAAAAAAGATGAAACTAGTCAAATATATTTCTTTATGCTTATTTGTATCTGCATGAATATAAAATGCCATTGGTTCTTCAGCTTTAACACCTAAGGGATTTATAAGCATATTGCTTCAATAAAACTTGGTTCATCTGTACAGTACATGGCTCAGATATGCATATTTAATTACTCTGAAAGTAATTTACTTGTACAGATGGTGGTATTAGAGGGTCTTACTTCAATTTAAATTACTTTCACTGGGGAAAAAAAAGTGTTCTTTGGCTACGATTTCCAAGTAAAAATTTAACTTTTATAACATATGGAACATACCTGCTTGTAGTAATTATACATGAATAATCCCACACATGCAAAATAAACATTATTGTAAAATTTTGAAACCACTCACAGGGAGTAGTAGTATTACAAGATAATTCAAGACCCTCACATGCAAAGCTCAGGGTGTTGCAAAGTAAACTGGCAGCCAAAGTATATAAATGAGCTTAGAAAAAAGCATGGAGGATCTAAGTTGCCGCTGAAAGCAATGAACAGCCTCTTCAGCAGACCACTGTGTCTTAGCTCTCAGATTCTGTAAAACCATCAAGCCCCTCCTCCCTGGATGAAATGCAAAAGAAAGTAGTAGATAATATGTAGCCACATACCTGGGCATACCTCAGAGACTCGCGTGGATCTGTGTGCTCGCTAGGCAGGGACTCCGAGTCGTTTTGTGCTCCCCTTTTTAGAATAGTAAAGGCCACCTTCCCCCCATCACAGCTTGGTGCCTTCTGAAATGCAACATTCATCCTGTTGAAACAAGCACCCAAATAAAAATTACCACTTTCAAAGGCAAGCCAGTCACAAAGAAAGACAAATGGCTTGTGGCATGTTGTATTGATTATCACACAGTAGCTGGGTATTAAAAATTGGGAAAATATAAATGCTTTTGAAAAAGATATTGTTTTCTATTATGAGATTGTAAAAAAGTGCCCATGTGTTTGTTCATTCTTCACTGCAAGTATTTCTTTATTAAGCACTGTATCTCAGAGGCAGCACATATACCATCTACTACTCTGGTTGCTATGGTAAGTAGTCCTGTTTTATTGAAGAGTAGATGGCCACCACCCGCAGGAATAGCTCCCAAGTGGCCTTAGCATACATTCCCTCCCCCACCCTTTCTTTTTGAGCCAACCTAATTCTTTTTAAATAAACATGAATTTTACCCTTATTTAGAGTAAGACAAAAATCTTACTACTACCTTCTCTCTATCTCTTTCTTCCCCCTGCCCTCCCCCCGGCCTTTTTATTTTATTTTATTTTATTTTGAAACAGTGTCTTACTTTGTCACTCAGGCTGGAGTGCAGTGGCAGGATCTCAGCTCACTGAAGCCTTGACCTCCCGGGTTCAGAGGGTCTTCCTGCCTCAGAGCCCCCACGTATCTGGGATGACAGGTACACACCACCACACCCAGCTAATTTTTTTGTATTTTTTGTAGAGATGGGGTTTCACCATGTTGTCCAGGCTGCTCTTGAACTCCTGAGCTCAAGTAATCTGCCCGCCTGCCTCGGCCTTTCAAAGTGCTAGGATTATAGGTGTGAGCCACCGCACCTGGCCTCAAATCTGTCTCTTAAAATGATTCTATTCATTATGGACAACAAATGAAGTCACATCAATCAGTCTTAAGAATCTTTGTGATGACACATCCAAATATATATACACACACACACACACACACACATATACACACACAATAAGCCTATTTAGTAATATATTGGGGATTATATTATAGGATTCCTTTTAAATACTGAACCTAGAATACAAATAGAAAAGTATTTTGGTGATATGTGCATGCTTGGGGATTCTCTCATAAGACATCTCTATAATGTGAAGTCATACCCATGAAGACATTTTTCAAATTACCTGTCTGTGTAAATGAATAGTTTAAATGATAGTCTGTGTATCTATCTGTCTGTCTGTCTATCTATCTATCGTCTATCACCTGTCTATATGAGCAAAAAAGTATTTGTCATATGGTGGTAATCTGACTGATTGCCAGTCTTTAGGCCTTGAAGCAAAGTGGAGTTTGAGTTAGGTCAGTTCTTACTTTAAGTCATCACTATTTGTTGTGGGTTTTACCCCAAAAATGCTCTACCAGAAATGCTTTATCAAAAATTTGGATCAGGTATGGTGACTTAGGCCTGCAATCCCAGCACTTTAGGAGGCTGAGGCAAAAGGATTCCTTGAGCCCAGGAGATTGAGGCTGCAGTGAGCTGTGGTCACATCCCTGCACTACAGCCAGGGCAGCAGAGTGAGACTGTCTACACACACACACACACACACACACACACACAATGGCTTAAGAAGACAAAATCTCTGAGGACAGTGACAAAAATTTCTTGGACTAAAAAGCCTCCAACTAATCAATGGCGTGCAGTTTCTTTAACAAATTCAGCTAGCAATTTCTGACCTCTGCCATATTTCTATTTTTGCTTTATCTGCCTCAAATTTGGCCTGAAAATGACTAGGTTAGTTTACTCACTTGGACACCACATGTACCTGTGACTCTGTGCACAAGTTTTCCTATCATTTGGGGTTAGCTGAATTGTTATTTTCTCACCAAGACTGAAAACTACTACCATTTCATGAAGAAGAAAAACACAGGCCAAGGTGAGGAGAAAAGATAATGGGGAGGAGTGGAATGAGAAGAGTGTTTCTTAATTATGCTGTAGACTGTTTCTGCTAGTTCCTTTTTCTACCCTGCATTGTGCAAAATAACTGTCACACAGTGGCTGCTATAGAGATGATGCAGCAGCGGCAATGGATAATACAGCTGTACCTCTGAGACATACAGGAGGTGACTTTTTACTTTTAAGGAGAAAAGCAAGAGATGAGATGAAAAGAGATCAAATTTGTTCAAGAATTTTTTTTATTTTACTCTCACTCTTGTTTATCACATATTTTCAGTCATAAGAGGATTCCCCCCATATAATTCTTTTTATTGATTTTTATATTAAAGCAATCGAAAGCAATGTGGTATCATTTTCTGGTATAATAGAGCCATAGAAGCATGACAGCAGACACCTCACTGGGGAAAATAACATGTAAACACTATACAAATTAGCCTCTTCTAATGCAGTTAATAAAAGAAAGTAAACGCTTGCAGATGGAGTAGAATTAAACAATACATTAGCGCACAGTGTATGAGTGTACTGTAGTCTTTGTTTTTTATTGTAAATGACCATCACTAAAATGATCCTAAATATGCCATTAAAGAAAACTTACTTGCTAATAGGTGAAGACTAATGAGGCAATAGAAAGTATAATTGGAGAACTTGCTACCTCAGCCACAGAAGATTATACTAGTACGTGCGAACAAATACCAGAGTCTTAAAATTTTTAGTTAACTCTGAAAAGTGAAAAACACAGTTCGAGTCCAGTGTGGGCAACATGATGAGACCTCATCTCTCCAGAAAATACAAAAATTAGCTGGGCGTGGCGGTGAGTCCCTGTAGTCTCAGCTACTTGGGAGGCTGAGGTGGGAGGGTTGCTTGAGCATGGGAAGTTGAGGCTGCCATTGCACTCCAACCTGAGTAACGGAGCAAGACTCTGTCTCAGAAAAAGAAAAATAAGTGAAAACACATGTATACTTTTTTCATTTATTCATTCAAATTTGATTTATTACTTACATTTGTGTCAGTGTTAAATGCTATGGAGAAAAAAAGTAGCAACAGTCACTGAAGTTATAGAAGTATGAGAAATAGGATTCTTTGCTTGTCACATAGAATTGACTGCTTCTTCAAGGCTTACAGAGATGTGAGAAGCTCTGGGCCTTCAAAAGAGAACTCAAAATGGTACAAGAGTACAGCCATGAAAACAAATCTGAACAAAATAAGTGCATATTACCATTACTTCTCAGGTTTGCCTTTTTATTAGATTCCTCTCACCACAATCTCATGTTTCCCCATGGACTTTGCTTCTCAAACATGCCCTATATGGATTTAATGTTTCTTGTTCCATTAGCCACATCTTCAACTTTGCTTCCACTGACCAGCATGAGTGTGGTTTTGCATTTTGATAATTCTTTAGTATCTAATTCGTGACCCTCCCCTGATTTTCAGCTTCATTACCCTCAAATTTTGCTGACAGGTGGTAGTGGTTTGCCCTGAAATGCCATCAAGATAAAATAAATGAAAACAAATGCAATTCAAGATACACTGTGATAAGTGCCATTAGAGATGTATAAACAGGATGCTATGGAGTTTCGAGCTGGAAAATGCCACAATCAGGGATGCCAAGGAAGATTTGATTTAAAACATACAATGACATCGGGAACTAAATCCAAGAGTCCCAAAATGTGTTAGCAAAAAAGCTGCCTCAGTATATTTAGGGGAGAATCTTTTATAAACCTAATAGAAAATTCTGACCCACAGAGCTCTTTGATCACTTAAGAATGGTTCATATACATAGCTATGCTCAACAAAACGCATACACAGAATTCTCACATTTTGTTTAGAGGAATTCACAAATGTGAAGATGAATTTTACAAAGAAGTAAGCCAATTATTTCAGCTTGAGTGCTTTCTTACATGAAAGTTAAAATTCTTAATAAAATTGAAATTAACCCCATTACTACTAGATCTGAAGAAATGTAGGAGGTGTTTTTATACTCGAATCATCAGGAGAAAGCACAATTCAAATAAACAACAGCATTCTCATGCATTTAGATGCAGTCTGCAATTTTTCCAGTTACATGCTTCTTGAAAGCAGGAAATTGGGAATCTTTATTTTTAAGTCACTGCAGGTAATTTCTGAATCAGGAGGCTCATGGGTTTCCAGATGAGAAACAATGCTCCATGGACTTCATCTCTCTGCTTCTGGGACTAGGCTGGCTGGGCAGGGGCTGTGTATCAAGTCAATCTCAGACTTACCTGATTTGTTTGGATGTGTCTGAGGAAACAGCCCATCAAAAGGAGAGAATGTATATGATGAATCCAAAAGAATGGAGCTAGAGTGAAGGCCCACAGCAGTAAATGGCCATGGGAACTGGATGTGGGAGGCCAAGAAGGAAGTGGAGAGCCAGACTAGTGATGGTTGTTGAGGGAAAAGTGAGGAAAGGGGAGCAAAGGAGAAGGTGGGGTGGAAAAGGGCTTGTAGGCAGCCCCACGCCTGCCTGACACTTTCAAGAATGGAGTGGGGCTAGGACCAGGGAGACTAATCTCTACTTAGGATACTTAAATGAGGGGTAGAGTTGCTGGGGGAAACCCTTTGGTAGAATTTAGTTAACTTGGCAGAGATCTGAATAAACTATGGAGGTGAATAAACACTGAATTAACAAGATCATACTGTACTCCAGGAAAACTTGATTGAATGACTGATAGATGCATTCATTCTTTGTTCAAGCATCCAGTGTGTTTTGTACCTGCTCTAGTAACCCTTCTAGACCATGGGGAATCAGTAGAGAAAAACATCAGCATATGAACACATTCTTAGCTGTGGTCTACTTAGCCACGATTTGTTTTTAAGTATGAAAATAATAAAGCTGATTGGGTGTAATAGCATGCTGTATTTTGGAAACATATTAACTAGTCAAAACAAGATATTATTAAATAGTAAACAAGTAGTATAAATCATATTTAATTGCCAAATGAGCCCATCATCAATTAACTTTGCAATGGAAGAAATAAGCAGCATGGGCTACCGATGTTAATAGATGTTCCTTGAATAATCTTTTTCCTTTACTCAACAAAATCTTTCTTGGAATTGAATAAAAATGATGAAGTTACTTCATTGAAAAAACACCTTCTATATAAGTCACAAAAAGTAGATAATCTAACTTATAAAGTGGACAGAATCTAAAATAGTGAAGTAGTCAAAAGACAGAAAGTGGGAAGAGAGTGACCTGGCTTATCTTGTGGAATGGTGCTCCTCATTTATGCCTACACAGTGCCTAGTACTGGGAGCAAGGCCTTGATGGGTGTGTCTCCTGACCTGCTTGGGTTAGGCATACCAGGATTCTACCCATTTAAGGGGCTGTGGAGACTGTCAGGAACCAACACCTCCTTAGGGAAGAGAAAGCAGTCTAGATTTTCCACGATTACCAGTATATCAGTTGTCAGAGGGATTCTACCTATAGCAGGGTCTCTGTCATTCATTTAGTTGCATATCTAAGGCCCAGGGGAAGAAGGGTTGTGAATAAAAACTGAAAAATGTAGTTCACTAGAAACTCTTAAATTAAGGTATAAGCAGCACAGCTTAGAAGCCTGTTTCAACAAGGTATTACATGACAGAGAGACAGAGAGAGAGAAGCATTCTTTATTTTGCCACAGAATACGTTGGAGCTTCAGCTCCATAAACACTCCAATGCATGAGCAGCCCCAGCAAAAGGGTTGGTATTGGTACCTGAGGACGAGGCAGGAAAGCCTGGCATAGGCAGCCATGCTGGACAGGTCTGGATAGTGGTGGGTGGGATGGCATCCGTGCAAGTGGGACTCATACTTGATGGATCTCATATCTAAGCACGTGTGAGGTACCCCTGGGGGAGTTCCAGAAATTCTTCAGTGGTGGGGAAAATGTTAATGATGCTTGAGGGCTCTGCAATAACAGGTATAAACCAGAGCAAACAAGTCAAATAAGAGTTACTAATGTTAAAATAACCTATTTATTATAAATCAGCCATCAATGAATCTCAAAACTGACTGAGAAAGGTTTCACCACACATATAATCAGTTGCTAAACAAATAAACTGTGAATATTATGGCACTGTTGGAGAAACTATTGTGTAAATGTTTTTGAAATATTCAGCAGAGAGCTGTAGAAACTAGTAAAATCTCAGGACCTTTAGAACTGAAAAATTTCAGTAGATGCCACATATTTATCTATTATAAAGAAAGTATAAGAGCCAGAGAACTAAAAACAATAGACTACAGAGGCTAGCGTATATTAAAAAATAATTTGAAGACAAAGATCTAAATAACATTTATATAATAGCTATTGCCAAAGAGGCAGATGGCTTATAGAGATCAAATGTAGACTCAAATCCAGGGCATTTGAAGTGACCAGAAACTTTGTAACTAAGAAAATAAGCATTTTCTTGAAACAAAAACCTGGAAAATCGAGTTATTTACATAGCACTTGATAATATTGTATCCAGATATGCTATTTTTTACCATTTTGCCATAGTTCTATTATCATTGTTTCTTTTACTACTTCCTATTTTTTTTCCTTATTCCTCCTTTTTTTTTCTGTCCCTCTCTTTTTTTCTCCTTCTTCCTCTCCTCTGTCCTTCTTCTCCACTCCTTTCTCCATTTCCTCCCCTCTCCCTTCTTTTTCCCGTTCCTTCGTTCCTTCCTCCCTCCCTCCATCCCTTCCTCCCTCCCTCCATCCCTTCCTCCCTCCCTCCCTTCCTCCCTCCCTCCCTCCCTCCGTCCCTCCCTGCCTTCCTTCCTTTTCTCCCTTGCTTCCTTTCCCCAGAAATGCCTAATTCAGACCCTGTATCACATTTCTTAGGAATCCACAATTTACCCGAACACATTTTAAGTAGCATTTCACTCCTAAATTCAGAGTGCCTCTACATATCTAGTATGCAGTATCAGCTAGTAACAGGATAGATAAGAGTTTAAAGGGAAAGAAGCAACTCTGATTGCCATGGTAGAAAAAAATTGTCCCCATAAAACTAATGTATTTCATTAACATTTAATCCCAATGATATTGTAATACAGGTGTTACAGAACTGGATTCAAATATCTATTCCTAAAATGTTTAATGTTGGCATGTCAAAAGAAAACTAACAAAAATAATTGCTAACTGACTTTATTGACTTCAATGAACTATGTGAATTTACTTCTTTACACATATGTGCTGCATTCCTCATTATTTCTTCAAGCACTTCAAATAGTCTTGGCCACATTGTAGCATTAAAACATATATTCCTGTGTTTTCAGTTCAATTAAGTCCATTATGCTTTGTCTTACAGCTTAATAAATGAAGAGGTTCTAGTATGATTCAAGAAACAGGAACAAAAGTACATACAGAATTGTAAAACGAGAAGTACAATAAAGTTTAATTTGGATTTATTTTGCCCCCCAACTCTGATACCCCTTCATTGTTTTATTTTTCTTCATATTATTAGTCACTTTTTTTTTATTATACTTTAGGTTTTAGGGTACATGTGCACAATGTGCAGGTTTGTTACATATGTATCCATGTGCCATGTTGATTTCCTGCACCCATTAACTCGTCATTTAGCATTAGGTATATCTCCTAATGCTGTCCCTCCCCCCTCCCCCCACCCCACAACAGTCCCCGGAGTGTGATGTGCCCCTTCCTGTGTCCATGAGTTCTCATTGTTCAATTCCCACCTATGAGTGAGAACATGCAGTGTTTGGTTTTTTGTCCTTGCGATAGTTTACTGAGAATGATGTTTTCCAGTTTCATCCATGTCCCTACAAAGGACATGAATTCATCATTTTTTGTGGCTGCATAGTATTCCATGGTGTATATGTGCCACATTTTCTTAATCCAGTCTATCATTGTTGGACATTTGGGTTGGTTCCAACTCTTTGCTATTGTGAATAGTGCCGCAATAAACATACATGTGCGTGTGTCTTTATAGCAGCATGGTTTATAGTCCTTTGGGTATATACCCAGTAATGGGATGGCTGGGTCAAATAGTATTTCTAGTTCTAGATCCCTGAGGAATCGCCACACTGACTTCCACAATGGTTGAACTAGTTTACAGTCCCACCAACAGTGTAAAAGTGTTCCTATTTCTCCACATCCTCTCCAGCACCTGTTGTTTCCTGATTTTTTAATGATGGCCATTCTAACTGGTGTGAGATGGTATCTCACTGTGGTTTTGATTTGCATTTCTCTGATGGCCAGTGATGATGAGCATTTCTTCATGTGTTTTTTGGCTGCATAAATGTCTTCTTTTGAGAAGTGTCTGTTCATGTCCTTCGCCCACTTTTTGATGGGGTTGTTTGTTTTTTTCTTGTAAATTTGTTTGAGTTCATTGTAGATTCTGGATATGAGCCCTTTGTCAGATGAGTAGGTTGCAAAAATTTTCTCCCATTGTGTAGGTTGCCTGTTCACTCTGATGGTAGTTTCTTTTGCTGTGCAGAAGCTCTTTAGTTTAATGAGATCCCATTTGTCAATTTTGGCTTTTGTTGCCATTGCTTTTGGTGTTTTAGACATGAAGTCCTTGCCCACGCCTATGTCCTGAATGGTATTGCCTAGGTTTTCTTGTAGGATTTTAATGGTTTTAGGTCTACCATTTAAGTCTTTAATCCATCTTGAATTAATTTTTGTATAAAGTGTAAGGAAGGGATCCAGTTTCAGCTTGCTACATATGGCTAGCCAGTTTTCCCAGCACCATTTATTAAATAGGGAATCCTTTCCCCATTTCTTGTTTTTGTCAGGTTTGTCAAAGATCAGATAGTTGTAGATATGTGGCATCATTCCTGAGGGCTCTGTTCTGTTCCATTGATCTATGTCTCTGTTGTGGTACCAGTACCATGCTGTTTTGGTTACTGTAGCCTTGTGGTATAGTTTGAAGTCAGGTAGCGTGGTGCCTCCAGCTTTGTTCTTTTGGCTTAGGATTGACTTGGCAATGCGGGCTCTTTTTTGGTTCCATATGAACTTTAAAGTAGTTTTTTCCAATTCTGTGAAGACAGTCATTGGGAGCTTGATGGGGATGGCATTGAATCTATAAATTACCTTGGGCAGTATGGCCATTTTCACGATATTGATTCTTCCAACCCATGAGCGTGGAATGTTCTTCCATTTGTTTGTATCCTCTTTTATTTCATTGAGCAGTGGTTTGTAGTTCTCCTTGAAGAGGTCCTTCACATCCCTTGTAAGTTGGATTCCTAGGTATTTTATTCTCTTTGAAGCAATTGTGAATGGGAGTTCACTCATGATTTGGCTCTCTGTTTGTCTGTGATTGGTGTACAAGAATGCTTGTGATTTTTGTACATTAATTTTGTATCTTGAGACTTTGCTGAAGTTGCTAATCAGCTTAAGGAGAGTTTGGGCTGAGACAATGGGGTTTTCTAGATACACAATCATGTCATCTGCAAACAGGGACAATTTGACTTCCTCTTTTCCTAATTGAATACCCTTTATTTCCTTCTCCTGCCTGATTGCTCTGGCCAGAACTTCCAGCACTATGTTGAATAGGAGTGGTGAGAGAGGGCATCCCTGTCTTGTGCCAGTTTTCAGAGGGAATGCTTCCAGTTTTTGCCCATTCAGTATGATATTGGCTGTGGGTTTGTCATAGATAGCTCTTATTATTTTGAGATACGTCCCATCAATACCTAATTTATTGAGAGTTTTTAGCATGAAGGGTTGTTGAATTTTGTCAAAGGCCTTTTCTGCATCTATTGAGACAATCATGTGGTTTTTGTCTTTGGTTCTGTTTATATGCTGGATTACATTTATTGATTTGCGTATGTTGAACCAGCCTTGCATCCCAGGGATGAAGCCCACTTGATTATGGTGGATAAGCTTTTTGATGTGCTGCTGGATTCGGTTTGCCAGTATTTTATTGAGGATTTTTGCATCAATGTTCATCGAGGATATTGGTCTGAAATTCTCGTTTTTGGTTATGTCTCTGCCAGGCTTTGGTATCAGGACGATGCTGGCTTCACAAAATGTGTTAGGGAGGATTCTCTCTTTTTCTAGCGATTGGAATAGTTTCAGAAGGAATGGTACCAGTTCCTCCTTGTACCTCTGGTAGAATTCGGCTGTGAATCCATCAGGTCCTGGACTCTTTTTGGTTGGCTAGCTATTGATTATTGCCACAATTTCAGAACCTGTTATTGGTCTATTCAGAGATTCAACTTCTTCCTGGTTTAGTCTTGGGAGGGTGTATTTGTCGAGGAATTTATCCATTTCTTCTAGATTTTCTAGTTTATTTGCATAGAGGTGTTTGTAGTATTCTCTGATGGTAGATTGTATTTCTGTGGGATCGGTGGTGATACCCCTTTTTCATTTATTGCATCTATTTGATTCTTCTCTCTTTTCTTCTTTATTAGTCTTGCTAGCAGTCTATCAATTTTGTTGATCTTTTCAAAAAACCAGCTCCTGGATTCATTAATTTTTTGAAGGGTTTTTTGTGTCTCTATTTCCTTCAGTTCTGCTCTGATTTTAGTTATTTCTAGCCTTCTGCTAGCTTTTGAATGTGTTTGCTCTTGCTTTTCTAGTTCTTTTAATTGTGATGTTAGGGTGTCAATTTTGGATCTTTCCTGCTTTCTCTTGTGGGCATTTAGTGCTATAAATTTCCCTCTACACACTGCTTTGAACGTGTCCCAGAGATTCTGGTATGTTGTGTCTTTGTTCTCGTTGGTTTCAAAGAACATCTTTATTTCTGCCTTCATTTCATTATGTACCCAATAATCATTCAGGAGCAGGTTGTTCAGTTTCCAAGTAGTTGAGCGGTTTTGAGTGAGTTTCTTAATCCTGAGTTCTAGTTTGATTGCACTGTGGTCTGAGAGACAGTTTGTTATAATTTCTGTTGTTTTACATTTGCTGAGGAGAGCTTTACTTCCAACTATGTGGTCAATTTTGGAATAGGTGTGGTGTGGTGCTGAAAAAAATGTATATTCTGTTGTTTTGGGGTGGAGAGTTCTGTAGATGTCTATTAGGTCCACTTTGTGCAGAGCTGAGTTCAATTCCTGGATATCCTTGTTAACTTCCTGTCTCGTTGATCTGTCTGATGTTGACAGTGGTGTGTTAAAATCTCCCATTATTATTGTGTGGGAGTTTAAGTCCCTTTGTAGGTCACTGAGGACTTGCTTTATGAATCTGGGTGCTCCTGTGTTGGGTGCATATATATTTAGGATAGTTAGCTCTTCTTGTTGAATTGATTCCTTTACCATCATGTAATGACCTTCTTTGTCTCTTTTGATCTTTGTTGGTTTAAAGTCTATTTTATCAGAGACTAGGATTGCAACCCCTGCCTTTTTTTGTTTTCCATTTGCTTGATAGATCTTCCTCCATCTCTTTTTTTTTTTTTTTTTTTTTTATTATACTTTAGGGTTTTAGGGTACATGTGCACAATGTGCAGGTTTGTTACATATGTATCCATGTGCCATGTTGATTTCCTGCACCCATTAACTCGTCATTTAGCATTAGGTGTATCTCCTAATGCTGTCCCTCCCCCCTCCCCCCACCCCACAACAGTCCCCGGAGCGTGATGTTCCCCTTCCTGTGTCCATGAGTTCTCATTGTTCAATTCCCACCTATGAGTGAGAACATGCGGTGTTTGGTTTTCTGTCCTTGCGATAGTTTACTGAGAATGATGTTTTCCAGTTTCATCCATGTCCCTACAAAGGACACGAACTCATCATTTTTTATGGCTGCATAGTATTCCATGGTGTATATGTGCCACATTTTCTTAATCCAGTCTATCGTTGTTGGACATTTGGGTTGGTTCCAACTCTTTGCTATTGTGAATAGTGCCGCAATAAACATATGTGTGCATGTGTCTTTATAGCAGCATGATTTATAGTCCTTTGGGTATATACCCAGTAATGGGATGGCTGGGTCAAATGGTATTTCTAGTTCTAGATCCCTGAGGAATCGCCACACTGACTTCCACAATGGTTGAACTAGTTTACAGTCCCACCAACAGTGTAAAAGTGTTCCTATTTCTCCACATCCTCTCCAGCACCTGTTGTTTCCTGATTTTTTAATGATGGCCATTCTAACTGGTGTGAGATGGTATCTCACTGTGGTTTTGATTTGCATTTCTCTGATGGCCAGTGATGATGAGCATTTCTTCATGTGTTTTTTGGCTGCATAAATGTCTTCTTTTGAGAAGTGTCTGTTCATGTCCTTCGCCCACTTTTTGATGGGGTTGTTTGTTTTTTTCTTGTAAATTTGTTTGAGTTCATTGTAGATTCTGGATATGAGCCCTTTGTCAGATGAGTAGGTTGCAAAAATTTTCTCCCATTGTGTAGGTTGCCTGTTCACTCTGATGGTAGTTTCTTTTGCTGTGCAGAAGCTCTTTAGTTTAATGAGATTCCATTTGTCGATTTTGGCTTTTGTTGCCATTGCTTTTGGTGTTTTAGACATGAAGTCCTTGCCCACGCCTATGTCCTGAATGGTATTGCCTAGGTTTTCTTGTAGAATTTTAATGGTTTTAGGTCTAACATATAAGTCTTTAATCCATCTTGAATTAATTTTTGTATAAGGTGTAAGGAAGGGATCCAGTTTCAGCTTTCTACATATGGCTAGCCAGTTTTCCCAGCACCATTTATTAAATAGGGAATCCTTTCCCCATTTCTTGTTTTTGTCAGGTTTGTCAAAGATCAGATAGTTGTAGCTATGCGGCATCATTTCTGAGGGCTCTGTTCTGTTCCATTGATCTATGTCTCTGTTGTGGTACCAGTACCATGCTGTTTTGGTTACTGTAGCCTTGTAGTATAGTTTAAAGTCAGGTAGCGTGATGCCTCCAGCTTTGTTCTTTTGGCTTAGGATTGACTTGGCGATGCGGGCTCTTTTTTGGTTCCATATGAACTTTAAAGTAGTTTTTTCCAATTCTGTGAAGAAAGTCATTGGTAGCTTGATGGGGATGGCATTGAATCTATAAATTACCTTGGGCAGTATGGCCATTTTCACGATATTGATTCTTCCAACCCATGAGCATGGAATGTTCTTCCATTTGTTTGTATCCTCTTTTATTTCATTGAGCAGTGCTTTGTAGTTCTCCTTGAAGAGGTGCTTCACATCCCTGGTAAGTTGGATTCCTAGGTATTTTATTCTCTTTGAAGCAATTGTGAATGGGAGTTCACTCATGATTTGGCTCTCTGTTTGTCTGTTATTGGTGTACAAGAATGCTTGTGATTTTTGTACATTAATTTTGTATCCTGAGACTTTGCTGAAGTTGCTAATCAGCTTAAGGAGATTTTGGGCTGAGACAATGGGGTTTTCTCGATATACAATCATGTCATCTGCAAACAGGGACAATTTGACTTCCTCTTTTCCTAATTGAATACCCTTTATTTCCTTCTCCTGCCTGATTGCTCTGGCCAGAACTTCCAGCACTATGTTGAATAGGAGCGGTGAGAGAGGGCATCCCTGTCTTGTGCCAGTTTTCAGAGGGAATGCTTCCAGTTTTTGCCCATTCAGTATGATATTGGCTGTGGGTTTGTTGTAGATAGCTCTTATTATTTTGAGATACGTCCCATCAATACCTAATTTATTGAGAATTTTTAGCATGAAGGGTTGTTGAATTTTGTCAAAGGCCTTTTCTGCATCTATTGAGATAATCATGTGGTTTTTGTCTTTGGTTCTGTTTATATGCTGGATTACATTTATTGATTTGCGTATGTTGAACCAGCCTTGCATCCCAGGGATGAAGCCCACTTGATCATGGTGGATAAGCTTTTTGATGTGCTGCTGGATTCGGTTTGCCAGTATTTTATTGAGGATTTTTGCATCAATGTTCATCAAGGATATTGGTCTGAAATTCTCTTTTTTGGTTATGTCTCTGCCAGGCTTTGGTATCAGGACGATGCTGGCTTCATAAAATGTGTTAGGGAGGATTCCCTCTTTTTCTATCGATTGGAATAGTTTCAGAAGGAATGGTACCAGTTCCTCCTTGTACCTCTGGTAGAATTCAGCTGTGAATCCATCAGGTCCTGGACTCTTTTTGGTTGGCTAGCTATTGATTATTGCCACAATTTCAGAACCTGTTATTGGTCTATTCAGAGATTCAACTTCTTCCTGGTTTAGTCTTGGGAGGGTGTATTTGTCGAGGAATTTATCCATTTCTTCTAGATTTTCTAGTTTATTTGCATAGAGGTGTTTGTAGTATTCTCTTATGGTAGATTGTATTTCTGTGGGATTGGTCTCTATTTTGAGTCTATGTGTGTCTCTGCACGTGTGATGGGTTTCCTGAATACAGCACACTGATGGGTCCTGACTCCTTATCCAGTTTGCCAGTCTGTGTCTTTTAATTGGAGCATTTAGCCCATTTACATTTAATGTTAATATTGTTATGTGTGAATCTGATCCTGTCATTATGATGTTGGTTATTTTGCTCGTTAGTTGATGCAGTTTCTTTCTGGCCTCGATGGTCTTTACAATTTGGCATGTTTTTGCAGTGGCTGGTACTGGTTGTTCCTTTCCATGTTTAGTGCTTCCTTCAGGAGCTCTTTTAGGGCAGGCCTGGTGGTGACAAAATCACTGAGCATTTGCTTGTCTGTAAAGTATTTTATTTCTCCTTCATTTATGAAGCTTAGTTTGGCTGGATATGAAATTCTGGGTTGAAAATTCTTTTCTTTAAGAATGTTGAATATCGGCCCCCACTCTCTTCTGGCTTGTAGAGTTTCTGCCGAGAGATCAGCTGTTAGTCTGATGGGCTTCCCTTTGTGGGTAACCGGACCTTTCTCTCTGGCCGCCCTTAACATTTTTTCCTTCATTTCAACTTTGGTGAATCTGACAATTATGTGTCTTGGAGTTGCTCTTCTCGAGGAGTATCTTTTTGGCGTTCTCTGTATTTCCTGAATCTGAATGTTGTCCTGCCTTTCTAGATTGGGGAAGTTCTCCTGGATAATATCTTGCAGAGTGTTTTCCAACTTGGTTCCATTCTCCCTGTCATTTTCAGGTACACCAATCAGACGTAGGTTTGGTCTTTTCCCATAGCCCCAAATTTCTTGGAGGCTTTGTTCATTTCTTTTTATTCTTTTTTCTCTAAACTTCCCTTCTCGCTTCATTTCATTCATTTCATCTTCCATCAGCGATACCCTTTCTTCCAGTTGATCGCATCTGCTACTGAGGCTTCTGCAATCTTCATGTAGTTCTCGAAACTTGGCTTTCAGCTCCATCAGCTCCTTTAAGCCCTTCTCTCCATTGGTTATTGTAGTTATCCATTCTTCTAATTTTTTTTCAAAGTTTTTAACTTCTTTGCTGTTGTTTTGAATTTCCTCCCGTAGCTCAGAGTAGTTTGATCGTCTGAAGGCTTCTTCTCTCAACTCGTCAAAGTCATCCTCCATCCAGCTTTGTTCCGTTGCTGGTGAGGAACTGCATTCCTTTGGAGGAGGAGAGGTGCTCTGCTTTTTAGAGTTTCCAGTTTTTCTGTTCTGTTTTTTCCGCATCTTTGTGGTTTTATCTCCTTTTGGTCTTTGATGATGGTGATGTACAGATGGGTTTTTGGTGTGGATGTCCTTTCTGTTTGTTAGTTTTCCTTCTACCAGACAGGACCCTCAGCTGCAGGTCTGTTGGAGTTTACTAGAGGTCCACTCCAGACCCTGTTTGGCTGGGTGTCAGCACCGGTGGCTGCAGAACAGCGGATTTTCGTGAGACCACAAATTCAGCTGTCTGATAGTTCCTCTGGAAGTTTTGTCTCAGAAGAGTACCTGGCGGAGTGAGGTGTCAGTCTGTCCCTACTAGGGGGGTGCCTCCCTGTTAGGCTGCTCAGGGGTGAGGGACCCACTGTAGGAGGCAGTCTGTCCATTCTCAGATCTCCAGCTGTGTGCTGGGAGAACCACTACTCTCTTCAAAGCTGTCAGTCAGACAGGGACATTTAAGTCTATGGAGGTTCCTGCTGACTTTTTGTTTGTCTGTGCCCTGCCCCCAGAGGTGGAGCCTACAGAGGCAGGCAGGCCTCCTTGAGCTGTGGTGGGCTCCACCCAGTTTGAGCTTCCTGGCTGCTTTGTTTACCTAAGCAAGCCTGGGCAATGGTGGGCGCCCCTCCCCTAGCCTTGCTGCTGCCTTGCAGCTTGATCTCAGCCTGCTGTGCTAGCAATCAGCGAGACTCCGTGGGCAAAGGACCCTCTGAGCCATGTGCGGGACACAATCTCCTAGTGTGCCGTTTTCCAGGCCCGTTGGAAAAGCGCAGTATTAGGATGGGACTGACCCGATATTCCAGGTGATTCCAGGTGCCGTCTGTTACCCCTTTCTTTGACTAGGAAAGGGAACTCCCTGACCCCTTGCGCTTCCCGAGTGAGGCAATGCCTCGCCCTGCTTCGGCTCGCGCACAGTCTGCTTCACCAGCTGTCCTGCACCCGCTGTTTGGCACTCCCTAGTGAGATGAAACCGGTACCTCAAACATAAATGCAGAAATCACCCGTCTTCTGTGTCGCTCAGGCTGGGAGCTGTAGACGGGAGTTGTTCCTATTTGGCCATCTTGGCTCCACCCTCTATTTGTCACTTTTTAACATACTATATATTTCACTTATTTTTCTTAGTGTCTGATTCCCACACATAGCAGAGGATCAGGGAATATATGTTTAATGATTTTTATCTCACTTTTGGGGAATTTATTATTGTTGTGCTGTGTTAAGAACATTTGCTACGCAAATGATTAATATAAATAAGACTAAAAGAAGATTGTTTATCAATAGCAGCAAAAATTACTTTCAAACATTTCAGAAATAATCATGAGTGTGGGGAAAAGTTACCTAGAAGTCATTCAATACATTATTATGCACTGTTCCAAAAAAAAATCTGTGTGTAACATAACTCAAAGATAATATATCAACCGTGGCATTACAGGACTTTTCTTTTACAAGTGTTTTCGAATTCAGACATCTCTCATCAATCTAGACTGACTATTCCAGATCTGAAAGAGCTATTAAACCCCACATCATCTGTAGGGTCAATCTACTAGGCAGTGTTAGTTCACTAAACATTTTCTGTTTACTGAGTGAGAGGCCCTTAATTACAATGCTGTGGGGAATAAAAAAATGAAAAAGACATATTCCTCATGGAGGCTAAAGGAGCAATGAATTTACCCTGAAAGAGTAATATTGAAAATGGAGAAGGCAATAATGAAATAATGGAACTATTTCTTAAGCACTTAGGATGAGCTGGATTTTAACGGAAGGATGTGAAAGGCAAGGATGCAGTGGACTGAAGAACCAGCATGGACAAAGACATGGATGGGGTAAAGTGCATGGAGTTATTCAAGAACCAAGATCAGTTTGTGTGGAGGGATGCAGGTGTATTAAAAATGGAATCACTTTTCATAAATGTTTAGGGTTTTTGAGAAGAAATTATGTAATAATCTGCCCCAGAGATGCTATCTAGGAAAGGTTCCCTCTGTGTTGCCTTCTTACTCTGAGGTTTTCTAAGGCCCTTTGGCAAATGCATACAGAGAACAAATGCATTCTGGAAGCACCAGAGAATGCAGGATGAGAGATTTGGAATTCCCATAAACAGAAGTGATAGATACAGATTTGCTAAGGCACTGTACAGTTGGTCAGCTTATCAATTATTAGGTGAAAGACCTGACTGGCTGTAAAAGGCTCTGCCAGATGAAATGAACCACAGAGTAGAACATGGAACACAAAGGAGAGAGAGATGTACATCCCGAATGGAATTGAGAAGTCTGAGAATCACAGAGCTTTATTATTCTCCAAATCTTCAAATTTGAGCTTGAAGTAGTGAATACATAATGAAGATGAGTCATTACATTTCTAGTCACCACTCCAGAATCAACAGTGTTATTTTTCTTTAGCAAAATTAAGTCACTGTTTATAAGGACTCATAATATGGAGTACAAGTCTCTGAATTCTCATTTTAGAGGTATCATTCTTGCCAAATTTCCCTAGAGAAATGGTATACCTTTCTCTGGCTTTTTAAAAAAAATCTCTTATTGTTTTGTCTCTTTTTCAATAATGATTATGATAGTAATACAGAATGACTATATTAATTTGTAAAAATACCAACAAGTAGAATAAAATACTTGAAATACCATGGCTGCTATTATTTTCTATGTCATTTTCTCACTCTTTTTCTTTCAGCTAATGATGAATAGTCAGCAGGAAATCACAGCATGAACAAATACACACGTATAGAGCCACCCCAAACTGAACACCTGTATAAATTATTTTTACTTAAAATACATTGTAAATATTTTCATATCAATTATGTTTCCTTCAGAGCATAGTTGTTAATTATCAGATAGAATTTTAATACACAAATATACCATAATGTATTTAACCAACCTCTAGTCTTTGGTCATGTAATTTTTTTCTAATTTTTATATTAAAAATATAGTGATATGTTGTACATAAACATTTAGCATAGCCATTATCATTTCCTTATGATAGAATTGTAGGGTATAGGGTTTGCAAAATGTTCAGGGTTTTGACACACGTTGCTAAATCACCTTGGAGCTGAGCATGAGTGACTGTTTTCCTGAATACTGTCCAACACTGGATATAGTAACTAAAAAAGAAAGAAATGCGATGTATTATCTTAATGTTATCTTGACTAGCATCTTTGTTACCACTGAGATTGAACATTTTTAATATGTTTTTTAGCCATTTGTATTTCTTAATTTGTAAAGCAGGTACCTATTTGGAAACTTGGGTTTTATTGATTTCTAAGAGCTCTTTAAATGTTAGGAAGAGTAAGCCTTTATTCGTTATATGTGAATTCTTACTTAGAATCACAAAAATGCAATTCTACCCACCATGGATATAGTACAACCTGAATATATTTTGATATTTGCATCAAGTAAATTATTTTTAAAATAATTTATAGGAATAGAAAATATTCAGTATGAAAATAAAATATATTTCATGATTTTCATGAACAAACAGCTCTTAATTGCTCCACTAGAGATTTTAATACCAGTCTTTTAAGTTACAAATAGCAATAAAAAGGATAATTCACTCCATAAACCGGCTAGCAATCAGAATGCAAATCAGAGGATGAGCCTTTGCTTCGTCAGGAAAGCAGTGACTAGGTTTTTAATTGTCACACCAAATTTCATACAAAACTGGAGAAATATGACTGACAGCACATTGAAGATATGCACAAGAGTGAAAACCAGAAATTCGTGTAGATGGAATTCATTTTATTTTTATTTCAACTTCTGATCAAGATTATATTGGGGTAGGAAGAAATTATAGATTAAAAATAAATTATTCTCATAGCTTTATTACAGCATAATATTTGATGATAAACTACCAAGATTTTTAAACTAGATTTGGCTTTAAATCCTTAAGTTGGTTCTTGCTTTGTCTTTCTGCTTGCTTGATTTACTTAAATGGCTTCATAGATACTGGTACTTGTGTAAAGTTTTACTTCTAGAAACAAGATATTTAAACAAAAAATCAAGACCTAAGCCACCTTCCAAAAATCCCTGTTCTACAGCATTTATTTTATTCAACCTGAAAATTGCATTAATCACACTTAGTTGTTTTTTTTTTTTTTCCTTTCTTCAATTACTTCCTTGATAAGAAAATCTCTGAGTACCAGGAGAATGCCTTCTAGGTAGATAAGATTCTTCTCCATGATCACTTCTGAATCTAGTTAAGACTCTTAGTTAAAACTATACACCCCAAATGATTTTTTAAAACTGTGGTACATTTATACCAGACAGTACTACTCAACGATAAAAATGACCTATTGATACATACAACTTGAATGAATCTTAGGGGTATTATGCTGAGTGGGGGAAGCCAATGTAAAAATCACAATCTATATGATTCCATTGATATATCATGTTTGGAATGAAAACATTATAGAGATAGAGAACAAATTAGCTAGGAGATGGAGATGGAGAACAAATTACCACCAAGGATGGTGGCAGGGAGGGAAGTGGATATGATTACAAGGGGCAGCATGGGCCACATTGTTGTAGTGATGGGATCGTTCTACATGTTTATTGCAGTGGTGTTTACATGAGTCTACATATGTGACAAAATGGCATCAAACTATTTACACATATTGTCCCAATGGTACAATATCAATACAATATCAAACAACATCAATGTTTGATATTGTATCATGGCAAAATAAGATGTAACCATTAGGAAAAGTTAGGTATACAAGATCTCTCTGTAGTACTATATTTACAACTTTTGGTGAATCTATAATCATTTCAGAATAAAATTTTTTTAAAAATCCACTCAAATGGAGAAGGGGGTAGGAGAGAGCCTTTCTGGGGGTTCAGAGATGAGCAAACTTTAACCAGTCTTCAAGACAATTCTATGTTAAAAAATAAAAACAAAACAGACAAAAAACTGCATGCACAAAGCATTTACCATTTCTCTAAAAGTATATGTTCATAATTCTTATTTTTGAGGTTTAAAAATATATATATTTAGTTTTCCCTAGCAATTTTATAATGCATGCTTTTAATACAACTATTTTAAAGAGATGAAATCTTACTATGTTCCTCAGGCTGGCCTCCAACTTCTGAGTTCAAGCAATCCTCCTGCTTCAGCTTCAAGAATAGCTGGGACTACAAGTATGTAGCACCTTGCCCAGGTTTTTAATATAATATTAGAACAATTTTATAATGTATGCTTTCTAGTATATTATGGATATTTCTATTTTTACATATTATATACTCTCAGCAAATATATTGTATGTACTTTTACTTTATAGAACAGTTTTTCTTAGGAAATTTATCTTTCTAACATTTAGAAACGTTATCATGGTAACCATGGAAGTCTGTCAAAATTTCAGAAGGTGCTATCTACAGATCTTTGAGTAGAATCAACTACCCTGAAATTATATAAACCTGAAATTTTGATTTGAAGATGTAGTTCAGCATATTAGTTTACTTTTGAGTAAACTGAATTTAAATACATTTGAAATTGTTTTTTGAAGATATAGAATAGAATGTCAGTTGGCTTTTTCATAAACTGAATTTACTTAAACTTGAAGTCTTGATTTAGAAATATAGTTAAGTATGTCAATTGGCTTGTGCGTGTATTTGTGTATAATTTGCATAATGTGGCCAATTATATAATTTGCATATTTAATCACAATAGTTGGATGACCTGGGGCAAATGACTGCAAGTCCTCTACATTTCCAAAATATGTAGACGATAATAATACCTGTCTTACCTTCTTCACAAGGTAAAACACTAAACAAAGGTTATTATTGTTACTAATAAAAAATAATTGCAACAGGGCTGTTTTGTCAACCTGTGGAGTATGATCTATTCATAAAGCCTGTCTTTTCCACCTCTGAAGAAGAATTTAAATGAAGCATACACAAAAGAGTTTTCTGATTAGTTCCAAGTAAATACCATCAAATAAAACACCTAAACAAACACATAGACAGTGTAAAAATAAAAAAGCAGCACTCTAACAATGGCACAGGGCAGATATGTTCCCTCTGTTATGGTAGCTGTAACCTGCCCCCATTTTTAAAATTATTTTCTTCATTTTAGTATCAAAAAACTTCAAGTTATGCTTGTTCATTTGAAAACTGCTTATTGGCCTGCTGTGATGGCTCATGCCTGTAATCCTAGCACTTTGGGAGGCCAAGGTGGGAAGATCACTTGGGCTCAGGAGTTCAAGACCATCCTGGTCAACACAGGGAGACACGTCTTTACAAAAAGTGAAAAAAAAAAAAAAAAAAAGTTACCCGGGTGTGGTGGTGTGCACCTGTGGTCCCAGCTACTTGGGAAGCTGAGGTGGGAAGATTGCTTGGGCCCAGGAGGTAGAGGCTGCAGTGAGCTGTCATCATGCCACTGCACTCCAGCCTGGGTGACAGAACAAAACTCTGTCTTGAAAGAAAACTGAATCCAGCCTTAGAAAATAATGGCAGTATTGCTTCTAAAAAAGTAAACATTCAAAATATTCAACAATTAGAGAATGGATAAGCAATGATACATATATTGCAATAATGTGGCATTTTCAGAGACATAATAATAATTGAAAACGAGATATGCATGCTATCATTTCAACTATATAAAAATTTGGTTTAAAAATTAGTGTGATACCTCAGAATATTAACTGGGTTTCCTAGATAGTAGAACTATAGATAGATGGCTTTTTCTTCTTTTTTACAAATTTGTTTCCAAATTTTCAGTAATGAGATTTCTTTTTTTTTTCAGTAATGAGATTTCTTACTTTTATTATTAGAAAAAATCTTATTTGAAACTGTTAATTGTTGTTGCAGTAGACAGCCTCTAAGGTGGCATCCAGTGAACCCTCACTTTTTGATACACATGTCCTTGTGCAATCACTCCATGAGTGTGGGCTGGACCTAGTGACTTGCACATAGTAAATAGAATATGGAAAAAATGATGGAATGTTATCCTGTGATTAGATTACAAAAAACAATGTCTTCTATCTAGGGTGCCCTATTTCTGCTTTCTTGTGCACTTACTCTGAAGGAAGTCAGCTGCCATGTTGAAAGCTTCCTTATGAAGTGGTCCACATGGCAAGAGGTTGATGTCTCCAGACAACAGCCATCAAGGAGCTGACACCATGTGAGCGAGTTTGGAAATGGGGTCTCCCCTGCTTGAACCTTGAGATGACTATAGCCCTGGCCAGCAGCCTTGAGAGAGATCCTGAGACAAAGGCACCTCGCTGTTGCCAGGAATCTTGACTCATAAACACTAGGATACAGTAAAGATTATTATTTTAAGCTGCAAAATATTGGGGTAATTTGTTATGCAGCCACATTTAGCTAATACTGTCATTATTTAAAATGAGCATTTATTTTGTATTCTAAGATCTGTAAAAGTGTACAGGTTTGTTCCTCCACAAAAATGTACTTGGTTTTCATTCAAAAATATACCTGGTAATCTAAAAGTATGAGAAGTAAAATAAATTCTTGCTATTAATATATTTAATTATCATGTAAATATTGTTTTCAGCTTTTTACTATGTCATAGCTATGTGCTTATGAACTTAAGAGCCAAAAGTGAAAAAGACAAGTTAGTGCTATCAAGGATCTTATAGTCTGGTCTGGTCAGGGGAGCAAGGGGTTGGGAAGGATAGAGATACATAAGTAGATAATAATTTCAATAAAATTGAAGTACAACAGTAGATAAATAAATATAGTGTCATGGGAGCACAATAGGAGAGATTATCCTTCCCAAAATAAATTAGAAAAAAATCCACAAAGGATGATACATCTAAGCCAGATTGTACAAGATGATAAGTGCATGCAGGATAGGGGATAGGTTGTGGAGAAATGCTAGACTAAGGTAATAGCATGTACAAATGTGGAATTGTTCCTGTAATAGCCATGATGGGAAAGAGCAGATGATGTGACATGTCAGTGTAGAGTGCACAGAAACAGTGAGAGATGGGTCTGGTAAAACAGTGGAGCTAAATAATGGAAAGTATTAGAAGTCAAATAAAGAAATAAAAATGGGAGGCTGAGACAGGAGAATTGCTTGAATCTGGGAGGCAGAGGTTGCAGTGAGCCAAGATCGTTGCGCTCCAGCCTGGGTGACAGAGCGAGACTCCATCTTGGAAAAAAAAAAAAAAAAGAAAGAAAGAAAAAAGAAATTGAGATACTGTACTGTAGGTATTAAGTCATCATTAAATCCTTTAATGATGGGAGTCAACTACTTTATGTTATGTAAGGATGGTTCTAACATAAAATGAAAGTGGAGAATGGTTAAAGTGGGAATGGCTGTCAAGACAATTAAAATAGGAGGCAATTAAAATAATACACCATGGAAGATCACCACCTGAGTCTGGGAGGTCGAGACTGAGTGAAATCATGCCACTGCACTGCAGCCTGGTAACAGAGCAAAGTCTTGTCTCTAAATAGCAAAAAAAAAAAAAAAAAAAAAAAACCCAGAAAATAATAATCCACCATAATAATAGCTACTATTGTTTTAAAACACTGTAGAAAATATTACATACATTTGGTCTTAATAATTAGCTTGCCTAATAGCAATAATTGTTTTTCACTTGTGAGGAAAGGAGGCCCAGAAAAGTTAAATGACTTGCCTCTATCTCACAGCAACTAAGTAGCACTGCTGGTTCAGAGAAAAATAAACTATAAAAAATGAATCAAATGTAAACTCTAGAACTGAAAAATATAACATCTAAAATAACAAATTTGTTGAATTGAACAAATAGCAGAATGAAGATAACCAAGGAAACACAGTCAGTGAACTTAAAGATAAATCAATATAAATTATCCAGTCTGAAGAACAAAGAAAAGATTGAAAAATATTAAAATATCCTCAGAGAGCTGTGGGACAATATTTAAAGTTTTAACATACATATAATTGGAGTCTCAAAGGGAGAGCAGAAAGAACATGAGTTATGCAAATGTTTTTTTAATGATGGCTTAAATTTTTTCCAAATTCAGTGAGTGACATAAATTTACGGATTCAAGAATTTCAATGAATACCAGATAGAATAAATACAAAGAAAATCTCATATAGGCCCATAATAGTCAAACTGCTGAAATTTTTCTTTAAATTGAAGACAGAAAAAAGTAACATGTATATAGAAGAAAATGATACAAAGGAATCATCAGAAACAATGGAAGCCAGCTGATAGTAGGAGAACATTTACAAATGTTGCTAAAACCATCGAAAGAAGCCTTCTATTCTTTTTCCTGAGGATGGTAAGATAGTAGGTTAAAGCCTGAATATGGCAGCACCATCTTACTATCAGACATGGGAATGGAAACCAGATTCTGGATGGCATTGCTTGAGTGATTAGATCAAAGGTGACTCTCATTTATTGAGACTATGCACTTTTTTTTTTGTATAAAGCATTTTTAGGAAGGTTTCTGTCATTTACAGGCAAATGAGAGGCTATTAAAACAATCATCCTTTCAAATGTAGTCCAGATATTCACTCCTTTTAAAAGTCTTTCCTGTACTGGGGCAGTGGCTCACGCCTGTAATCCTAGCACTTTGGGAGGCCGAGGTGGGTGGATCACCTGAGGTCAGGAGTTCAAGACCAGCCTGTTCAACATGGTGAAACCCCATCTCTACTAAAAATACAAAAATTAGCTGGGCATGCTGGCGGGCACCTGTAATCCCAACTACTCAGGGGGCTGAGGCAGGAGAATCACTAGAACACAGGAGACGGAGGTTGCAGTGAGCTGAGATCGCGCCATTGCACTCCATCCTGGGCAACAAGAGTGAAACTCCGTCTCAAAAACAAAAAAAAAAGTCTTTCTAATCCTTCCCATTCTTTAATCTCTCAGCAAGAATTAATTGTTCCCCATCCTCTGTACTTTATTAGTGTCTCTTCATTGTTGAACTATTTATATTGTATTTTAAAAAATAGACTATGATCCCCTTGAGGGGCGTATTGACTTAGTTTTCTTTGTATCCAGATAACAGCTGTAGCACGTAATGAACCATAAATATATGTTTTTTTCAATTAGACTTTTTCTTAGGGGATGCAATAGTTTTTCTTAATTGATTGGATCAGTTAAAATGCCTCTGGTTAAAAGCAACAGAAATCTCAAATGAAATGGACTTAAATGTTCAAGAGAATTGATTGGATCATGCCACTGAAAAAAATCTAGAGGGAAAGTACCTTAATCAAGGTCAACTACAGTGGGTGAAGAAGGAATCATACTAAGAAAACTATCATGTACCCTCCTTAGCAACTGGAGGAATTTTTGTAGAATTAGCATATGTGGTCCATGTCTTGGGTGAAAATGTGAGAGAAAGAATCCTACAACTCTTTCTTCTTTCCCAGAGTCTAATGCACAGTGGTTGCAAAGTCTTAAATATTATTGCATGGAGAAGTACGTGATATCTGATAAAAGCATATCACAATGTTTTTCCTGTCTTGTGATTCAGATTTTTTTAGTTACTTAATGTCTTTAATTTTTAAATTTATTTATTTTAAAATTTTTTTGTAGAGACAAGGTCTTATATGTTGCCCAGGCTTGTCTTGAACTCCTGGCTCAAGCAATCTTCCCACCTCAGCTTTCCAAAGTGTTAGGATTACGGGTGTGAGCCACTATGGCAGGCCAAGAAATTTTAATGATTATAAAGATCATTCATAGTATGTTATTTTCAGCAGCAAATTATGAACAACTTAATATTCACTCAAAGTGGTAAGCCAAGAGATAATTCCTACAGCAGACAGATTACCAATGTCAGCATAGGCATAAATTTAAGTAATATGGAGAGTAAGACTAGACCTAAAGTTGGAGAGTAAGACTAGACCTAATGTTGAAGAGTAAAAGAAACTGCTTCTGGAGTATGGGGCGGTGGGCATAGGGTACATAGAATAACAGCTTCTCAAAACAAGTTATTTTCTATCATTGGATTTTCAACCACGTTTATGTACTTATTTGATAAACATTCTAAAAATTAAAGAAACTTGAAGTAAGGCAATTCTAAAGATTCAGTAAGTCTTAAGAAAAACCAAACAAACAATAAGACTTTGGCAAACAGATCTAATCCCAATGCTTATGCTAGTCAAAACAGCTCTCTTTCTGTGCCTAAAAATTATTCAGACACTTCCTATGTTTTCTCCCTCTTGTCTGCCTGGACTTCAATGATTCTGCTTTTAGTTCAGCATCTGAACCCTAGTCCTTGACTTTGCCCCTCCCTAGACTCAGCTTGGTTTTCCATTGATTCAGTGATCTCCATACTTGTGGCCACCCCAATGGGATGAAGCCAAGAGTGTTTATCAACTGTGCTGAAGGCATGTCTTGGGTTGGCCCATGGCTTTCAGGGATGGGTGCAGTGCACATCATCATTACCATCTGAGAATTATGTTTGATTATTTATTAGGTAGTATATTTAATTAAAGAACAGGGCATCATGAAGAGATCATGGTTTAGAATTTACTGGCCATCTCTAACTTCTCATATTAAAGTAATTTCTGACATCATCAAGAGAGAAGGGAGCCAAATAGGGAGAAGGGCTACTTCAAGATCACCTCACTGTTCAAACAGAGAAACAATCACTAGTTGTAATGCCTACAGCTTGCCTCACTCCTCCCATTCCCTGGGAACATCTACTAAATCAACAATGTTGTTTTAATTATAATGGAAAGGGTCAGTAACACAATCTTCTTAAATTCTGCTCTCAACCTGGCCAAAATAAAGGGCACAAGCCTCTCACTGATGCCATTTTGATTACACAAATTCAAACATGCCCATTTTTAATAGCTAGCAAGGTAAATTCTCCATGTCCATTAAGATTCAAAATGTCATTACAAAGTTATATTGAAGGGTATGACACAGCACAAATATTTGCAGGAGGCTAAACTATTTGTTACAATACTTATTTCTAAATGAATTACCTTGTGGTTGATAGTAAAGTTGAAAACTAAGAAATAAGGGTCAGATTCCTCCTGTGAGATCTCCCTTGTACAATTATCCCAAATGTAATAATACCACATTATTGACTTAAGCACACTTCCTAGTGACATGCCATAGCTGACCTGTAATTTTTATTCTACATGATGCCAGCCCTAATAAAATGACACTTGTGAATGTAAATTAAGCTTGCAAAGGGGACAGATTGCATGATTCTGGTTTCTCTCAGATGCCTGTAGGCTATCACAGGTTCCATATGTGAAGTAATTATGTTCACTGAAGGAAAGAATAAATGCTGTCAAATTGTGTACTGAGAGAGAAAGCAGCTATTATATTTCAGTAGTCGCTAGAGCATTGCCCCTAGACAGTAGCAAGATGTATAAGAAAATAAAAACGGTGCCAGCCATATATTACACATCTGCCTTTACATTTGTAGCTCCCTTTAAATGTATATTATACAAAGACAATAACTTACCAATGAACGTTTTAGCTGTCTTCTTCGGCATCTTTTCTGTGGAGCCATTTTGAAATATGTGGCATGATAGTTCTTGAAGGGATAATGAATACAGATACTTAGTTCTGTTCCTCTTGCGTTGTACTGAGAAGCAGCAACCCTGTTGGAACTTTGATGTGCAGACTTTGCTTTTCCCTTGAATGACATCTCGAATTCAAGCCCAGCCCTGCCCACAGCTGTTTTCTTCATAACTCATGGGAATGGGGGCGAGTCTTTCTCCATTTAAAAACCTCCTTACTTACTGAGGGCATTTAAAAAAATGAATTTGGATAGTTAGAATAATATTTGGTACTTATTGTGTATTATGTAATTTATTAGTTGAAGTCTCATTCTTTCTCTTCCTTAGTATCCTAACTGAAAAAGTGATTAATACAGATCTTTTTTTAAAAGTGTATGGTTTCCAGCATAGAGCTAATGGGACCTAGCTACACCTCTGTCCTTGCCTAGGGGAAATTGTATTGAGACCTGAGAGGCACAGCCAACGTGCATTAAGTCTAGATAATCCTTGGAGGAGGAATGTTCTGTATTTTTTTTTTTGGATCTTTTCCCTACCCTCTGAGAAAGGTAGGCAACTTTTAAGATTGGCTACCATCCCTCTTCTGCAACCCTCTGAGGACTGTGTTGTATGCTGCTTTTTGATTGACCAGACTCCCCCAGTCAGGCTTCTAAACTTAATCTAAACTAATTTATGTTTCAGCCTTCTTCTCTATTCTCTGAAAACCAAACCAAACAAAACAAAATCTACCCTAACACTTCAGAACAGTTTAAGTTGGGTATTAATAATAAAAAAAAACAAAAACTAATATATACTGTGGTGTTAATAAGTGGGAGGTGGTTATAATTATTTGTACTTTACAAAGGAATATTCATTAAACTAAACGAGTGATTCCAGACCGGGTGATAAAATGCACTGGAGAATCTCAGGTGGAATAGATTTTAATGTTCATCTACGTAATTTAAGAAACAGAAGTTTATCAGTTTCAGTGTGAACAATCCCAGTGCCTGGGAATATGAAACCTCAAGGAGGTTCTATTCCCTTCAGTGTTGACTGCTAAAAGAGTTCTTTATACTGAGGTAAAGTCAAAACTGTCAGTGGAAATATCTATCCTTCCAGTTTTATCTTTTCCAGCTGCAAAGAAAACTCAGCTCCCTCTCCTACAAACTTCCAATGTGTGAAGGCAGTAACCACAAGCTCACTTCCCAAATGAATCTTCAGTACAAAATCTCCCCATTCCTTCAATGCTTCATCTTTTAATATTGCTTATAAGCCTTTCCATGCCTTGAATATATTCAGGAAGTACAAGAGAGAAAAACGTTTGGAGAACCTTTCTCTTTCAAATCACACCACTTTAGTGGTCCCCTACTACGGCAATACTAGCACTTTATGCTGTAAACTGTCTTGGATGGTTATCAGTGAATGCTGAAGTCAGTGAGAGTGATACGAAGAGTTCTTATACTTCCATTCAGGTACTTCCTGGTTTTTGTTTGTTTGTTTGTTTTTGTTTGTTTTTTCAGTATCTGTAACTGGACTAGGTTATCATGCTGGAATGCATGAAGAAACAGTGACTGGCATGCCCATTAAAATGTCAGCTCTCTTAAAGTCAAAAGAGAAAAAGAGATCTCCTTAGAAAATAGATTCTACCTTGAGAATAAGGCAGAGGCTAGAATCTTTCCATAAAGCAAAATAGTTTCCCTAGTTACTCAAACACCATACTTCCTGAAACTAAAAAAAATAAAAAATAAACAAGTTGAATGGGATGGTTTGTAGCATGTGACCAAGGAAATCCTGTGGACTCTATGCACCTCCCACCCTTTGTTTTAGGTGAGGTTCTAAATGCAAGTTACTTCAAATCACCCCAAAGAGTCAAATGAATCAAAAAAGAAATGTGAATGGATTATTTTATTTACTATAATATCCTCCAGGTTCATCCATGTTGTTGCAAATGACAGGATTTTCTCCTTTTTAAAGGCTGAATAGTATTCCATAGTGTATATATACCACATTTTCTTTGTTCATCCATTCACTGGACACTTAGGTTGATTAGCTCTAGTTAGCTATTCTTCCTTGTATCCATATTTCAAAACATCATATTGTACATGATAAGTATAAACAATTTTTATTTGCCAATTAAAACAAAGCAAAACAAAAGGGGAAGTGTGAAGAATTCTATTGAAATAAAGTAAAACTTTGCCTAATGATGGTTTTTCATTTGCTATTTGGCAACAAAATTTAACTTTATAGTAAAAGAGGAATCATTGAGAAAGGCTGTTCTGGGGAAAAAAGTTCTTTGCCAAAGCTTTGACTGGGAGCTCAACCAAAGAAAATAAAATGGAGGCCAGGAATGGATGTCTCCTAATCTCTGGAAAAAGTTATTTAAAGACTTTTATTGAGATATAATTTACATACTATACAATTTACTCATGTAAGGCATACAATTCAATAGTGTTTAGTATATTCACAGAGTTGCACAACCGTCAACACAATCAATTTTAGATAATTTTCATTACTCCCAAAAGAAACCTCGTATCCATTAACAGTAACTAACTCCCCATTCCTTCCTCATCTCAATCCCTGGCAACCACCAACCTAATTTCTGTCTCAATCGATTTAGACTTACCCGTTCTGTTCACTTCATGGAAATGAATTAATACTTGATTTTATGTAAAGGGCATCACACAATGTGGACTTTTTTGAATGGTTTTTTTTCACTTAACCTACTGTTTTCAAGGTTCATCCTTGTTGTACAGTTTTATGAAAGCATTACATGTTGTTTATTCATTTATCAGTTGATAGATATTTGGATTATTTTCATCTTTGGCCTGTTTTGAATAGTGCTGCTGTGAAATATATGTGTACCGCTTTTTGTGTGGATGTTTTCATTTCTCTTAGAATTGATGAGGTAATACAGTAACTCTACGTTTAACATTTTGAGAAACTATCAAACTGTTTCCAACAAGGCTAGAGCATTGTACATTCCCACCAGCAAGGTACGAGAGTTTCAATTACTATACATCCAAGCCAGCACTTATTTTCTTTTTGATTATAGAATCCTAGTAAATGTGAAGTGCTCTCCTATTGTGATTTAATTTAAAGTTTTCTGATCGCTAATGGTATCGTGCATTTTTTCTTTCATGTGCTTATTGGCTGTTTGTATATCCTTTTTGTAGAAATGTCTATTCAAATCCTTTGCTGATTTTCTAATTGGATTACTTATATTTTTATTGTTGAGTTGTAAAACATTCTTTATATATTCTGGAAGCTAGTCCCTTAATATACATATATGATTTGTAAGTGTTTTCTCCCATTTCATAGGTTGCTTTTTTTACTTTCTTTGTAGTGTCCTTTGAAACACAAAAGATTTTTAACTCTGATGAAGTCTATTCTATTTTTTTTTTTTTTTTGGTCAAAACTTTTGTTTTTGGTGTGTTATCTAAGAATGCTTTGCCTAACCCCAGGTGACAAACATTTATTTCTATGTTTTCTTCTTAAGAATTTTGTAGTTTTAGCTCTGAACTTAGGAATATGATAAATTTTGTGTTAACTTTGCTGTGTGATATAGGAAGATGTCCAGCTTTAGTCTTCCACAGGTGAACATTTGATGGTTCTAGTATTATTTGTTGAAAAGACTATTCTTCTCCATTGAAAATTCTTGGCACCATTGCTGAAAATCAGTTGGCCATAAATGTATGGTGTGGGCTTTTGACTCGAAATTATGAGAATTTTTTTAAAAAGAAAAAGAATTTTCAGATTTAACTAGAACATTAAAAAACAATAGATCTAAGACAGCACCAGCTCTAGGGAGAGGCAAGCAAGGAATTTGCTTTGGGCATAAAATTTAAGTTCTCAATAATCAAGACAAATATTATTTTAAGGCAATATTTAAAAATTCACTCCACAGATACCCTCAGTCTTAAAAAAATCAAAATTGATGAAAAAGTCCACAGTGAACAAAATATAAAAATTTTAAATGAAGACAAAATCAGTATTACAATTTTTTTTTGTCTTGGGCTCCACCATAGGTCAGCACAGCACTGTTACTGATGCTGTCTTTATTAAACATTTTGATACTTCATCATGACTTTTTGCCTTAAAGTGGATTTTTAAAGGTATAGCATCAAAATACATTTGTTTATACTACTGGCACCCTTCCTCCTTAAATTTTGCACTGAGGTAAGTGCCAGATTTACTTCACTTACCTTGCCCTGGGTCCCAGCCCTGCTGACAACTACACATAATGTCTTTACACTCTAAACTTGCTAAATAAATTGCTTGCAAACTTGATTAGCTAACCACAAACAAATGCCCATTCATTTAGTTAACCAGAAAAAGTCCCCTTTCCCTTTTTAACCAGAGAGAATTATTGACATTGCACAATACTTGTATCTACTAAAGAGATATTTGATATTGTGACACCTGATTCAGTTTGACTGAATAAAACTGCATTACGTAGATCAAAAGCAGAGAGCTTAAGTTCAGTTCTGTCCTTTAACTGTCCTCTGTAGAACTTGTGTACTTTCATCTTTTCATTACTAATTATCCATATTGGCTGGTTATTCATTGTTCTGCTGAAAGGTCACAACAATGACATCAGTGCTTGCAATGAGTGTGAATCTGCTAGGTAACCACAATCTCTGACTCAGAAAACTATGGGATTAGATAAATTCAGAGAGATCATGCTGCATTTGAACATACATTATGGGGTGTGGCTGATTGTAATGATTATGGTGGAGCAAAAGGAACAGTTGAAGGTAACAAGAAAACATGAATGAAATAGGAATAGGAAGAGAGATGCTTGGCCTTTGAGAGTCCATTTTTCCTCCATTTTCATAGTGACATTTAAATTTTTTATCTAAAGGTTACTTTGGTTTTATACTTGAACCGAAACTGTAATTGTTTTCACTATTGCTTTGGGGCTGGGTAGCCAACAGTAATTTCTAATGGCTATTAACAAATATATCTAATCACCTTTTTAATAAGCATGATTGGCTTAGAGCAGGAGTATATAATAGGCCAGTTTGGACAGAGAGAAGTTCAAGAAAGAATATGAAGGAAAAGACCTACCAAAGAAACAGTGGCTGTGAAAATAGGAATAGCTATAGGAGAATATGGCATCTAAAGATAGTATAATAACTGTTCATCTGGGGTGGGAGAGACAGTGGAAAACAAGTGAGGTCTGAGGACATCGAAGGTCAAAAATCTCATTGTTATACTAAGGGATGGATTTGCTAGTCCCGGGTCAAGATAAAACAATATTGAAACAAGAGCCAACATTGTCAGCCCCACTGGTGTGGTTTCTTCTTTGGTATCAATTCGCATTCATTAGATCATCTAGTCTCACTCTGAGGTGAAACTGAAAAAAATAAAAAATAAAAAGGTAAAGAAATGGTTACACGTAAATAATTACCCCTTCTGAAGGAGCTGACTTGACTGGTCAGGCCATGAGATCCTCTGCTGTATGAAATGCCTTCTATTTCCTATCATAGGCTCTACTTGAGCCATTTTCCACCTGAGGCACCCACTTTCCTGAAAAACTCTCACTTATGTCATAGTGGTTTGCAGTTAGCCCAGCCTCTGTCCAGTGCTTTCTGAAGTGTGTTCTGTTAATCTCTGTGATACAGTTGGATGGCCAATTTTTGGAACAGATGTGTATGTGTGTGTGTGTGTGTGTGTGTTTGTGTGTATGTTTGATGACTTCAGAGTATCTGAGAAACTTTGGCATATATTGTCAACATTTTGAAATGACAATACTAGTGGTGGTGCTGGTGGAGAAGGTGGTTGGTGGTCACAGGGCTGTAGATGATGTCTATCAAAAATATTTGACCATGAAATCTTTTTTCGTGAACATTTTGGTGACGGTAGGAACAAAGTGTGAGCGAAGAAAAATGGCTCAGAGAAGCCTGAGCTCTGTAAGGAATGCAGCCGAGGGGGACATGAGTATAGGTCTTCAGACATGCCCCCCACACGCATGCCTGGGATCAATCGTTTCAAGTTATCCCGTCCCTGACTAGCTGCCTCACCCATTATCTTCATGTTCCTAGAACTTGTGATACAAAGATTAATGTACAGCCAATCAACAGTATCTGTTATTTTAATGTAAATTCTTGGTAAGCAACTTGGAACTGTCTCCTTTCCTTTAAAAACCTGCTTGTAACTGTTGATATTTGGAGCCTGGCCTCTTCAGCTCATGTGTGTGGTGGCCTGGTCTTCAGTCTGTGAGGTGGAAACCTGTTGGCTGGACCTCCCCTCCTTTATTTATTTATTTTTTGCTGAGGGCTTTCTTCTAATAAATTCCACTCTCCTCACCTTTCAGTGTGTCCATATGCCTAATTTTTCCTGGTCATGTGACAAGAACCTGGATTTTAGCTAAGCTAAGAAGGAAAAGATCCTGCATCATATTGGCGCCTCATATGAGGACATGAGGAAAAGTGAGTAAAATGCGGACCAAAAAATCTTTTTCCCTCTTGTTTCTGAGCCTTTTTGTCCTTGGACTTATTCTGAGAGTAGAGAAAACTGTGCCTCCCATCCGTCGTTGCTCTCAGGGGTCAGGAATACTGACTTCAGTCCAACCCAGCCTTTTCTATGGAATTTTCGTTCCTTTATTGGGACTGTAATGGCACTACCCTACCCCCGTGGCCACAGGCACATGCAGGACAGACAGGGGAGTGGTGCCTCCACACTCTCATCCCCTCCCAGCTGGGGCTGGGACACACGGCCCAAGGGCCCCACGCGGCAGCCTGGCCAGTGTCCCTGGCCACACATCCGTGGAGACTTCCGATCCCTCGACCAAAGGGTCCAGCTCTGTCCAACAGCAATTAAAAGTTTCTCTCCATGTTGGAGGAATCCATTTGCATAAGAATAACAGGTTCTTCTGCAAGGCATCTTTCCAGTCCTGCACTTTAAGCTGTTTTTTCTTTTTTTTTCTCCAGCTTGTCAGCAGTTAACATAGCCCTGCACTTTATGCTGCTTTTTTTCTTTTCTCCACCAGGTCAGAAGTTAACTTTTATGTGAAATCCTTTTTTTTTTTTTTTCCTTTTAAAAGACGTTTTATTAGGCCAGGACTGCAACTATCATTGTTTATATTCTCTGTAAAGTTTTAATAATGAAAAAGAACTTGTGAGGTTGGTCTTAAGCTGTAGCCAATCTGGTGTGATTGCATGTCTCTCTGTATGGTTCTGTCAGAAAGAGGAGGATCTTAGGATGAGATGCAGGCCTAGGACTCCATAAGCCCACTGTTTGAGCCAGCCCAGCAAACTGGTAGGTGGAAAACTTTGCCACAGTCCTCCATCTCGTTTTACATCCTTGGAAGCATGACCTGTAACCACATGGCAGTGCTTTGTTTTAGCCTCCACCGTTGTACAATGGCATCCCACGTTCAATCCTAGCTTATGGAATAAGTCCTTTCTGGTTTGATGTCTGCATGACCATTGCCATTTGTTGATTCTCTTCCCCTCCACGAACCACCTTGAATTTTCCTTTCTCTGAGCACTTGAGAGGTTACCTTTGGTAAAGTTCAAAAGCCAGGAATATTGGCCACTTGACATGGCTAAAGTCAGGTAATAAGGGATTTAAAAGGATTTTCTTAGAGAGCACTCAGCTTAATTAAAAGCAGGTATCCAAATTATGGGTATATTTAAAAAGCCTTTGTTTTTTTCTCTTCCTGGATTTTGTTTTCATGGAAAAAGATTTTCTTCTCAGTTGACTGAATTATTTTTCTCTATTTTGCATTGCTACTCTTAATGCACATAGGAGAGGCCCTAAGATATTTTCTGATGGCCTGGGACTCCTTGGGAAAAATAGAAAAGGTGCCATGGATGCCATTTTGGGAGAGACCTCTGTTTTCCTCATGGAGCCCCAGGAATTAGAGGTGGATGGATCTCTCTCAAAATCTGTTTTTGTCTTCCAGCAATACCTATTAATTGGGGCTTAGAAACTGCATGCTTTCCTAGCCTTGGCCTTAATGGCTATACACCAGGAGACCAATAATCCAACTGGAAGACTGGCAAACAAAAAATCTCCCGTCTGTCTGTGTAATTACATATGTGTTGTGTGTGTGAGGTCTACAAAAGAGCTCTAATTGACTTAAAGAAGGATAAGGACTTGTATCAAATATTTTTAAAGGAAAAATAAAAGCTCTGGTACCTTTTAGTTCACATGACTTTAATTTTTGAGAAATAAAAACAGCCTCAAACGTCACTGGTAAAATGCAGATGTCAAAATGTAAATTTTTGTCTAGGATTAAAGGATTGTTTTGAATTAGGTAAGATAAAGCTAAAAGTTCAAACAAGTTATGGAAGAATTGTAAAAATTAATCTTGCCAAAGAAATTCCATGTGTAAACATATTGACTACATTCAAAAGGGTATTATATGGCTTTTCTGTAAATTAAGCATTGAAATAAAAATGCAACAAGGTACTCTAAGGCAGTAATCTGCTCTTTAGCAAAATTTGTAAAGGGTTAGGAAAGGTTTTTGCTTTTTTAAAAATTTTCGAGTCATCATTTTGGCAAAGCAAATAACTTATGGAAATCTGGAATTCTATTTCATAACATCAAGTGTTTTAAACATCTAACATATTTAATAGGCTTCCCCAAAGCAAACTTCAGTTTCAAAAATTGTCTTTGCTGATGCCTAGCTTTTGAAAGCTACAGAGGGCCTCTGGAGCATCCGGAAGAGAGATAAACAGGATTATTTGACATGTTTAGGTGCATTGGATTGCCAAAATGATGTTTAATCTTCTTCAGGTTATATTTAAGGAATAATATAAATATATGTTGCAAAATTGTATGGGGTTTCTAAAATTCTAATGTCTGAGTATATGCTATCAATAACAATTAAGGTTGTTTTAAGTTATTGTAAACCACAGAGATAGCAAATTTCTTTAACAATTGTGTTTCTGACTGTAACTACCCTAGACATTTTGTTATCCACAGAAAATTGTTGTCTTGTTTTGATCCTCTTAAAAAGATGATATATAATCAGCTATAGAATTTTGACAGAAGTTCTCAAATGCAGGTTTCTGATAGCTTTGGAGATTGTGACATTGGTATAAAGCAAAAACATACAGGACTCATGAAAAGCTGAAATGTTTATGAATATCAAGCAAAAGAAGAGTTAAATGAATGGACTGAACTAATAGAAAACAAGTAATATTTCGACTTTTGCTTAGAACATTGCTGATCCTTGTTTTGTTTTTCAGAACCAACAAAACTTATTTTAAGCTACTTATGGCCTTTATTAATTAAGACATACTTCTGTGAACAAAATTTTGGGCATATTCATCTCTCTCTCTCTCTCTCTGTCTGGCTTCCCCAGAATTTGGAAACTAGTTGTGAGTATCCTTAACTGATGGCAATATAGTTGTTTGCATCAGTGCAATAAGAATCCATTTTATTTTGCAACATGATTCAATTGAAGAAACTGGTTGTTTTATCAAGGCTTTGACTGGCTGGGTATACTTCTCTTAAAGGAGTCTAGCTCAACTTGCAGAGCTGATAAAAACCCCTTGGGAATACTTGCTTCATACCTTCTCTACATAGTCCCTGTACAGGGTTCTTAACCGGTGGTAAGTAAAGAATGTCACTTCCTAACAGGCCCAAGAACCCCATGCTTTGAGACCTCAAGAATAGAGGTGCTTACCCAATTCACAGGTATTCGAGGGTACAAACCAGTGGCTGCATTTAGCTTTGGAAAGTCCTATCTGAGATTCCTTGTGGAACAGAGTCCCATCAAAGCCAATCTAAAAGGCCTATATAAAAATAATTATTCTTGCTGCACTTTATGCAAATAATCAGGCCAAGTATAAGACTAAAGTCTATTTTGCAAACATCTCAGTCTTATGATTTGTTTTTAATAAAAAATGACTGGAGAGAGAGAAATTATGTTTCAAAATGTATTATACATTTGTCAGTAAGTTCAAGACTCATTAGTTTTTTTTAAACTTTTGCCTACATTTTAGACTAACTGCGTATTCTGTGAACCAACCAGTGATCTCCGATTGCAGCTCAGCAGGGACAAAAGGGGATGGGCAATGTAAAAATCTGGATCAACATCCTATCTCTGAGGAATTATCCTGCAAATCCTGCTGGGTGATGAGAATAAATTGGGTGCCCATCACCTGGAGATTTCTTTTTTGGAAAAATAAGACCAAGGGAGCTAATCAAAGCCAAGCCTCATGCACCCAAATCTTAGCATAGCTTAGCAACTATAGCCACCAGTTATCTGGGCATGTCACAGGACATCCTTTTATCTCTCTTGTTGGAGGAGGACTCAATTCTCCAGCTTCACCTTAGCATTTGGCTTATGATAAGGAATCCATGCAACAACCCACCCCCAGCCCCGCTGGAGACACATTTTTGTCCCAAACTCAATTCCGAGCTTCAGGTCAAATCCCTAGGAAAGAAAACTGGATCTGAGGGATCCAGAGGCAGACAATAATGGAAGTTAAAAGGTGCAGCATAGGTGAACATGACTAATTCTTGTCAATTAAGCCAAGACTCCCATTTCATGGATAAAGGTAATGCAAGTATCCAAGGCATAAATGAGGTCTAGGTAACTCAAAGGCTACAGACAGCAGGGGAGATAGGGCATATGTGAGTAACAGCAGATATTCCGACCCCCAGCCCCCACTGTTAACATGGGTGAAAGCCACTTTAACACCCATGGGCAACACCCTGTCACAGTCACTAGGACTTGGGGATATAAGGACAGAAGAAAGAAAGAGGGATGCCTTACTTTCTCACCCTCACATACCCCAGGTATTTGCTAGGAAGAGAAAGGAACCAGGGGTGCTTGCTCCCCTCTTTCTATTAATTATTATAACATTCTAAAGTCAGGTCCACTGGTAAAACAAAGACTTTTTATCAATTCCTGTTAATAATTATTTAAGAAACTATACTAAACTTGAATTGGATTATTCAAAAGCTGCAAAAATTAAAACATATTCCTGTACTTGAGTGTCAAATGAGAAAGAATAGTGTTGGGGCTCAGGAAGTGATACTCTAAACTGAGAGTACCTAGGAGCAGCAAATGCAGGGATGGGCTTTCTTTGAGGTTCCCTCCTCTGACTAAGGGAAGCTCCTCCAGAAAAAATGAAATTGTTTTGAGTCTCCTTCCCATAATGTTATCAAACAGGGAAGATTAACTCACAGAAAAAGAGAGTAAGGGTCAATATTGAGAGGTGACAGCATGCTGGCAGTCCTCACAGCCCTGGCTCGCTCTTGGTGCCTCCTCTGCCTGGGCTCTCACTTTGGCGGCACTTGAGGAGCCCTTCAGCCCACCGCTGCACTGTGGGAGCCCCTTTCTGGGCCGGCCAAGGCCGGAGCCGGCTCCCTCAGCTTGCAGGGAGGTGTGGAGGGAGAGGTGTGAGTGGGAAACGGGGCTGTATGTGGTGCTTGCAGGCCAGCTGGAGTTCCGGGTGGGCGTGGGCTTGGCGGGCCCCGCACTCGGAGCAGCCAGCCAGCCCTGCCGGCCCTGAGCAATGAGGGGCTTAGCACACAGGCCAGTGGCTGCGGAGGGTGTACTGGGTCCCCCAGCAGTGCCAGCCCACTGGCGCTGGGCTCGATTTCTTGCTGGGCCTTAGCTGCCTTCCCATGGGGCAGGGCTCGGGACCTGCAGCCTGCCATGCCTGAGCCTCCCACCCCCTCCGTGGGCTCTTGTGCGGCCTGAGCCTCCCCAATGAGCGCCGCCCCTGCTCCACGGTGCCCAGTCCCATCGACCACCCAAGGGCTGAGGAGTGCAGGCGCACGGCGGGGGACTGGCAGGCAGCTCCACCTGCAGCCCTGGTGCGGGATCCACTGGGTGAAGCCAGCTGGGCTCCTGAGTCTGGTGGGGACATGGAGAACCTTTATGTCTAGCTCAGGGATTGTAAATACACAAATCGGCACTCTGTATCTAGCTCAAGGTTTGTAAACACACCAATCAGCACCCTGTGTCTAGCCCAGGGTTTGTGAATGCACCAATCAACACTCTGTATCTAGCTACTCTGGTGGGGCCTTGGAGAACCTTTATGTCTAGCTCAGGGATTGTAAATACACCAATCGGCACTCTGTCTCTAGCTCAAGGTTTGTAAACACACCAATCAGCACCCTGTGTCTAGCTCAGGGTTTGTGAATGCACCAATCAACACTCTGTATCTAGCTACTCTGGTGGGGACGTGGAGAACCTTTGTGTCGACACTCTGTATCTAGCTAATCTGATGGGGATGTGGAGAACCTTTGTGTCTAGCTCAGGGATTATAAACGCACCAATCAGCGCCCTGTCAAAACAGACCACTCAGCTCTACCAATCAGCAGGATGTGGGTGGGGCCAGATTAACAGAATAAAAGCAGGCTGCCCGAGCCAGCAGTGGCAACCCACTTGGGTCCCCTTCCACACTGTGGAAGCTTTGTTCTTTCGCTCTTTGCAATAAATCTTGCTACTGCTCATTATTTGGGTCCACACTGCCTTTATGAGCTGTAACACTCACCGTGAAGGTCTGCAGCTTCACTCCTGAAGCCAGCAAGCCCATGAGCCCACCGGGAGGACCGAACAACTCCAGACGCGCCGCCTTAAGAGTTGTAACACTCACTGCGAAGGTCTGCAGCTTCACTCCTGAGACAACGACGCCACGAACCCACCAGAAGGAAGAAACTCCGAACACATCTGAACATCAGAAGGAACAAACTCCGGACACACTGCCTTTAAGAACTGTAACACTCACCGCGAGGGTCCGCGGCTTCATTCTTGAAGTCAGTGAGACCAAGAACCCACCAATTCCGGACACAGTATCACCTATTTTTCTGAGGACTGCTACCTAAGAGACCTTATCTGCATAACAAAACATTGTTCACCCTGTTTCCTCCCCTCAACTGCTTATAACCTATCATCACCTCTTCCCAGAAGCCCCAAACCCTTATTTCTTTGTGAAACTCAAAATACTATTTAGGTTTCAACCATTTGGCCCTTCTGCGAGTCTTATTGTGAGACTCCTGTGCATATGCATGTAATAAATTTATATACCTTTTCTCCTGTTAATCTGTGTATTGTCAGTTTATTTCAGCAGATTCAATTATTGAACCTTCAGAGTGGAAGAAAAAGTTTCCCTTGTCCCTACAATAGACATTGTGGAGAATATCACAGTAAAATATATAATTATGATGCAATTTGGTATTTTCAAATGTTTGTATTGACTTCTGATGAAAGTTAAAAACACATTATAACCACCAGCCGTCATTTCCTTTTGGTTACGATGACTATCTTTGAAGTTTGAGAGCCATGGCTAAGATGAAATAGCATCACAATAAATAGAGAAAAATTGGAGCTTAAAAAAATCTCTTGAGCAAATGACCACCATATTTAAATTATTCACTATATTAACTTGTACATTGTTGTTAATCTCATAGATAGGTTTGCCTCAAAGGAGACAGCCTAAATAAATTTTTAGTAACTGTATCTTCATGGTTTTGTGTCTGGAATTGGTTCCTTCCAGTGGGTTCTTCAAGAATGAAGCCACAGACCCTTGCGGTGTTACAGTTTTTAAAGATAGTGTGTCTGGAGTTTGTTCCTTCAGATGTTCAGGTGTGTCTGGAGTTTCTTCCTTCTGGTGGGTTCGTGGTCTTGCTGACTTCAGGAGTGAAGCCTCAGACCTTTGCAGTGAGTGTTACAGCTCTTAAAGGTGGCACGTCCAGAGTCCTTTGTTCCTCCCAGTGGGTTCGTGGTCTCGCTGACTTCATTAATGAAGCCGCAGTCCCTCGCAGTGAGTGTTACAGCTCATAAAGGTAGTGTGGACCCAAAGAGTGAGCAGCAGCAAGATTTATTGGAAAGAGAGAAAGAACAAAGCTTCCACAGCATGGAAGGTGACTCGAGCAGGTTGCCACTGCTGGCTTGGGCAGCCAGCTTTTATTCTCTTCTTTGTCCCCGCCCACATCCTGCTGATTGGTCCATTTTACAGAGTGCTGATTGGTGCGTTTTTACAGAGTGCTGGTTGGTGCGTTTACAAACCTTTAGCTAGACACAGAGCGCTGATTGGTGCATTTACAAACCTTTAGCTAAAAAGAAAAGTTCTCCAAGTCCCCACTCGACCCAGGAAGTCCAGCTGGCTTCATCTCTCAGTTTTAGTTGTAAAAACAGTTAGAAAATAATAATTTTTTATTTCCAGTTTAAAAACTAGAATTATTGAAAATGTTTTTTCAAAAGAGACAATTTAATATCCACACACAGTTGTTTTGTAGCCAATTGAGAATAACAGCGAGTCAAGCAGTCCAGGCTATGCGTGCGTGTGTGTGCGTGTGCATGCTTGCACATGTATTAAGAGTACAGTGACTGCTGAATGTGGTGGCTCATGCCTATAATCCCAGCACTTTGAGAGGCTGAGGCAGGAGGATTGCTTAAGACCAGAAGTTCAAGACCTGCCTGGGCAACATGGCAAAACCCCATCTCTACAAAAAAATACAAGTAATAGCCAGGTGTGGTGGGCACATTCATAGTCCCAGCTGCTCAGGAGGCAGAGGTGGGAGAATCCCTTGAGTCCAAGTGGGGGAGTTTGCAGTGAGCCATGTTCGTGCCACTACATTTCAGCCCGGGAGACACAGCAATACCCTGTCTGAAACACACACACATGCATGCACGCACACACACACACACACACACAGAGAACAGTGGGGAGAAAAGACAAATTGCTTCGTATTGCAGTAACATATTATTTTGTGAGCAAGAAACTCCTCAGTTTAAATGGTTGTTACGGGGTTTCCAGTGCTGGAGGTCAGAAACCAGTACTCCTAAACATGGTATTTTGACATGCTGAACTGAAGAAACTTCAAGGTCCCTCTGATCTCCCTGTCCAGCCACCACCATATCTCCCAACACACAGGCTCTACTCTACCTAACATCCAGATCCACCAAGGAGAACAATTGTTTTTTTCTCCCTCTCCCTGTAAGACCAAGAATGTAACCACACCTGAACGAACTATCAGTTTCACTATCAGTGAGAACGATTTACAAGTTAATCAATTGTTCCCTGAGCCATTCATTCTCTCTAGTAATTCTTTATAGCCCCTCAAGAGAATTCCTCTGTCTTTCTCTCTCCCATAACCTGATTTTGCCAGGATCTAAGCCCCCCATTCTTTCAGTGAGCTTTCAGCAAACTTTTAGGGGACTGAGGGCCTTGGCACCCATACCATGCAGGACACGGCTTGAGAAATTTAGTCTTAGGAATGGGTGCATAGGTCTGAATTTTCAGATTCTCTGTGGTTTCTTCTTAGAAACTTAGTCCCTGACTCTAAAAAATTATTATTTTTTGACAAGTAAGTAATTTAGTTCTTTCAAATTACACACACACACACACACACACACACACAAAAGATGCCTTTGAAATATATGTGGTGTTAGGCCTTACTGTATCAAAAATAGAGGCAAGGATCTAGTGAGATCCACTGGAAAAAAAATGGTTTGAGCTAAAAGAGAAATACTAGAAGATCAACATGGTAGCAAAAATGGGAACAAAGAAGATAAGCAGTCAAGCCACTGTACATAATTTTATTATACTCAAAATAGAGGATAGTCTTGTTTAAAGATAATACAGTGAGATTTTTAACACTAGTAATTACAACTACCTCACTATATTAACTGACCTTTAAATGTGATTGTCCTTTTAATTTGACCAAATGACATTTACCTCATAAAAGGAGCTATTCATTCACTTTAGACAACCAATATATGAAAATATGCTAAATTGACATTTAGAATTATCTCAAAACACCTTTATGATAACTTATGTTATTTCCATATGATTTGAATTTGAGATTTTAAAATGTATTTTAAATCCATTTAAAATAATAGCCAGATATCAGGTGGTAATTGGGGTCATCTGATAATGATATTAGGATTTTTCTTATCAGCTAAGTAATTGCTTCTTTTCCATGCTGAAGGCAAGTTGTACTTTATGCCCTCTTCAAGATTTACACCTGTATGGCATGAGGTAATGGGGTAGCAGGCTGAGATTTTATGTCCCACAGCATTGTTCTATAATAAGAACTGCATTCCTATGTTGTCCTGATAAGTTGGGAAACAGTGGGAGCAAAGCAGTGGAGAGTTATCGGGTTGCAGATGCTGGCTGACCCATGATTCAGAGCTGTGGGTCTGCCAGCTAGATTTTTTCTTTAGAATGACTTCTTACTACACATGAAGGCAAACTACCTCCCCAGTTGCCCCCTTTGCTTCCCAGAACCTCACAAGTCATGGAACACATTAAATACAAACATTTCAGTGAGCTTCAGTGCCATGAACATCTGCTTTAATTTGACATAAATAAAAAGACTTTGGACCCTTTGTGGCTATAATTATATCAAAGACAGCCAGGCAATTTTATTTTCTGGGCTCATGGAAGTTGAATAATCTAGGTCTTGTTATAAAGTAGAATTCAATCTGAGTTGTGTTCTTGAATCCCTGACCTCTTGGAAAAATTTTTTTTTAACATGGTTTTAGCATGTTTGACATTGATAACCGAATGCCCTTCCCCCCAAATATTTTCAAAAATAGAAAGTAAACAAGTAGATTTAGAATTAAAAGTATATTTTAAAAAGACCAGACATCTAGTCTCTAGAATCTAAATGGATTTGGGTACACCAATCACTGCTCTATTCTAGTGCTGTGTATGAAATCTGGGCTAACAAGTACCAAGAAGGCCTAGGGAGCACTTTTAATGCATTTTGTTAACCTAACAAAGCCTCGGGGGTCCATATATATATATATATATGCTACAGGAAGAATTCCTGTTGCTTCTCATGAAAAGAATGCCTAATTTTTAACAATGAGCTTGGTAGGGTGATCCAAGTTTCTGAAGATTTCCATAGACTTAGAGTTAATGAGAGCCAAGTTGCAGGCTGATTTGTATTAGTGGGAAGCTCTGCTTTTTGCTTATCTAAGGGATGGAAGAGAAGTGTATAATGGCTTTTGCCTTGAGGCGATTTTCAGGCTAGCTTTTCCTTAAGTAAAAGTCTTCTCTTTACCCCCAGGGCTTCCTACAGATCAACTACAGATGGAAGACTCCTTTAAGGTAAGATTATTTTTAGATACACAAACAACTGCTGGAAAAGAGATACTTTAGTCAAATCTTTTTATTTGGAGACAGACAACTAGAAATGTGCTTAGTTTTATTCCCATTGCCTTGTCTCTACCTCTTTTTTTTTTTTAACTAAATTTAGTCAAATGTGTTGAATTCAAAGACACAGCTTTTCTTCATAAATACTAAATGTATTCAATTGCTTTTAGTTTTCATTGTAACATACTATCCAATTTATGACACCTAAATTATTTCTTCCTGTCTTTTGTTATGAGTTATTTTTGTGAGTTATTTAATATCCAATTGGTACAAATTGGAACCATGGAGTTTCCGTGAAAAATAACCATAGCCTCTCTGTGGGTATTGATATTAAATTTAGTAGTGTTAACAGCATAATAACAACAGGCATAATCAGAATTACTTTGAGCAGAGCATTATCCAACAAGACACTGTAGGATTAGCTATTTTAGTGGCATTAAATACCTGTCATTTTATTCCATCACTTTGTAGTGGGGGGCTGATTGGGATTAGTGGGTAGATTAGTCTTTTTATGGAAATGTTTGTATGCATTTAAGAAGTACATCCTAGATGGCTGGCTGAGTCCTATACTTATTTATCTTTAATATTTATGTAGTCTATAGTGCCTACTATTTAAGGGAGAGTGTTCTGGGGAGAGACACCTAGGATTAGAATGCATTTTCAAAAGCTTTTTGTTCAAGGAGATAGATTTATCACAAGTTTTTCCTCTCCTTCCTGTCGCTCTTTCTTGTTAAATCTCATTAAATGATAGAAAAAGATATAATAGACATTGAAATTTGTAAAGAGATTCTCAGGTGAGCAATGCCTAAAACACAATTTCTGGGAGAACAAAAGCTGTTGAAGAAATGATTACAGGAGAGACAACTGGTCCAGAGAGGGGCCTACGTGCCCTACAAATCCCCAAAGAGCCCCATATCAGAAAGACCAGTTATGAAGGGGAAAGCAACCACAAAGCAGTGGGTTAATTAAAAGCCTTTCTACAGAACATTTGAAATCACCAGCACCATGTCCATGCATGGAATGCTTGGTATAGCTAGATGTTTTGCCCAAGGAAAAGACTGAAGGTTTCTTCTGAGAAGAAATTACATGATGTATTTAAGAAGAACTAGTATGTCTAAGGTGAACATTAGAATCCTAGAGAAAAGCCCTGGCACTTGGAATTCCTAGGGTACTTGAGGGCCAGGCAGTCATCAGACCCTGACCACGTGCATCATGCTCTTAAGCAGCATTTAAAAATCTCACTGTTTAGTATGAAGTCAAGGATCGTTATTTTAGGAGATCCAGTTGCATGAAAGTGAAAAACAAAAATAAACACCTACAAAAAAAGCCTCTGGGAGAAAAGACAATAAAAATTTCACAAAATAATCTTTGTAATTAGAACTCAAAGAGATTTAAAAAGAAATTGATAAATTCTCTAAAAAGGTATGAAATGGTAGGTGAAAAAATAAAGAATGAGGGGTCTCTTACAAAACAAAATTATGACATTGAAATACGAAATTCAAAGGAAGTGTTGGGATTTTAATACATGTCACTGTCCCAGAAAATAGAATGGGAAAAAAGAGGTATAAAATATGTGTAAAAAGATAAAAGACACAGAAGAAAATGTAATACACTTAGCAATCCAATTAACAGAAGTTGCAGAGAGAATGGAGTAATTGGTGGACAAAAAATTACCAAAAATACAGGGAAACTTCCATGAGCCTTCAGCAGAGGACACACTGAGTACTCAGCACAATCCCTGTAGAAAGACCTACACTCAAGCACATCATTGTGAAATTCTGTAACAATGATGAAAAAGAGATTCTAAAATTTTCCAAAGGGAACCATTAGATCACCTACCAAGGAATAATACTGTGTCTGGAATTGGTTCCTTCCAGTGGGTTCTTGGTCTCACTGACTTCAAGAATGAAGCCGCAGACCCTCGCAGTGAGTGTTACAGCTCTTAAAGATGGTGTGTCTGGAGTTTGTCCCTTCAGATGTTCAGATGTGTTTGGAGTTTCTTCCTTCTGGTGGGTTCATGGTCTCGCTGACTTCAGAAGTGAAGCCGCAGACCTTTGCAGTGAGTGTTACAGCTCATAAAGGTAGTGCAGACCTAAAGAGTGAGCAGCAGCAAGATTTATTGTGAAGAGCAAAAGAACAAAGCTTCCGCAGCATGGAAGGCGACCTCAGCAGGTTGCCACTGCTATCTTGGGTGGCCAGCTTTTATTCCCTTATTTGGCCCCACCCACATCCTGCTGATTGGTCCATTTTACAGAGCACTGATTGGTCCATTTTACAGAGTGCTGATTGGTCTGTTTTTACAGAGTGCTGATTGGTGCGTTTACAAAACTTTAGCTAGACACGGAGGGCTGATTTGTGCATTTACAATCCTTTAGCTAGACAGAAAAGTTCTCCAAGTCCCCAGCCTACCCAGAAGCCCAGCCGGCTTCACCTCTCAATATCAAATTGGTAATAGGCTTCTCAAAAGCAAATGGATAACAATGGATTAAACAAGAGTTGCTGTGTTTGCTTCTCCCCAAGCCAGAATTACACATAGCTGATCAAGCTATTACTTAAGTGTGTAAGAAAAATAAAGGTATTTTTCAACATTCAAGAACATAGAAAATTTGACACCTTATATTCTTAGGAATGTGCTTGATAGATGGAGCAAAAATTACAAAAATACACCAAAAAAAAAAAAAAAAAAAATAGAATCCATGGAATATAAGAAACCACAAACTCAATCTAGTAAAACAATGAAGAAAAGTTTCAGATGACAACATACACAAGGTGCAGAAATCAACTAGCACAGATCTCTGCAGATCACCCCAGAAACACAAGCACAAAACAAAAACCAACTAAAAGCAAACACTGCTTTTTATCTAGTCTTTCCCATGTCTATGTAGTCTACCAAAATCACATATATTTTGTAATTATCTTCAACTTCTCTGTTTTTTCTCCATGCCACTTCTAATACATCAGAAAATCTTATAGGCCCTACCACAAAAAAAATCCAGCATCTGTCTTGATCAAAGTCATTATAGTCTCCCACCTGAACCTTTGCAATATTGTCTGAACATAAATCAGATTATGTTACTCATTTGTTCAAAATTTTCCCATGGTTTCTTATCTCACTTAGAGTGAAACCCAAAGTCCACAGATGATACTTGATCTAGCCTCTTGATACATGTCTGACGTCAGTTCCTACAACTATTACCCTCTTCATTCTTCTCCAGCCAAACTGGCTTTCTTGCTGTTTCTTGAGCACACAAATCACATTGCTATCTCAGGGTCATTGGACTTGCTATTTCCTTTGCTCTTCCCATCAATACCCACATGACATTTTCCTTCACTTCCAACAGATCTAGCTTCAAATATTACTTTATCATGAAAGCCTTACCTGACCTCCCTCTTTAATACCAGTTCTTATTCTCTTATCCTTTTTTTCTTTTTCTTCACAACACTTATCACCACTTAATACTGATATACTTACGGTATACTTGTTTTTGGTCTTCCGTACCCCAACTACAATATAAACACCATGAAAGCAGGGACTTTTGTTTTATTGTTGAGCCCCTAGCACCTATAACAGAGGCTCACTAAATATTCATTGAATTAGTAAATAAAAGATTAAAGACATTTCAAAAGTGTTAGAAAAGGAGAATTCAGGGCTGGGCATGGTGGCTCACACTGGTAATGCCAGCACTTTAGGAGACCAAGGTAGGAGGATCACCTGAGCTCAGGAGTTTGAGACCAGTCTGGGTAACATAGCGAGACACTGTTTCTACAAAAAAATTAAAAATAAATAAATAAGTAAATAATTAGTTGAGTGTAACATCTGTAGTCCCAGCTACTTGGGAGGCTATGATAAAAGGATCCCTTTAGCCCAGGAGTTCAAGGTTACAGTGAGCCATGATCATTCCACTGCACTCCAGCCTGGGTGACAGAGGGTAAACCTGCCTAAAAAAAAAAAAAAAGAAAAGAAAAAAGGTGGATTCATTCCAACTTGATTCCAGAAAAATTCCCAGAGTATTGTGTCATTAGATCTGTAGTGAAGGACACCTAATTGCTGCAAACTCCTTGATTCTGAAATCAACAATATTTACATAGCTATAATGTTATGAATGGTGATTAGTGGTTTTCATTAGGATCCATCCACAGACAAATAACAAAATACTTTCTTATGGGTTAAAAACAGAATCTAAATGAAATCTACTTGGACACTGTAAAAAATAAAGATATATTGTGAGAGATGTTTGGAATGGAGTTGGGAAGAGGGGTGTAGAAAAATGTGGGAAGGTTAGTATCATTGTTTTAAAAATGTAGAATCCTTAGGAGGCTGAGGCAGGAGAATGGCATGAACCCGGGAGGTGAAGCTTGCAGTGAGCCCAGATCGCACCACTGCACGCCAGCCTGGGCAACAGAGTGAGACTCTGTCTAAAAAAAAAAAATAAAAATAAAAAAATAAAAAAATGTAGAGCTACTGCTATGGGGTAAGAAATAGAGTTTAAAAATACTATTTGAAATTGCAAGTAGAGAAACAGAATAATGTTTTAAGCATTTTGCAGAATTGAGGAGAGGGAAAGTGGGGAGTGGTATAAATACATTAAAGTCTTATCCATCATAGCCTCAGGTAAAAGACAATGTTTAAAGCAGGTAAGTAAAAAAATGGCAGGATGAGTGTTCTGTTTAGAAGAATGAAGAAAGTGTGTAAACACCAGCAAAATGAAACTCAGAGGTGATTATATATGGAGACTGCAAAGCAGAGCTGGGTGTGAGGACAGCCGAGGCAAGGGGAATGATTACCTGCCTCTACTTGCATTTTAAATGATATGTTTGTATTAATTTAATAGACATAAAGATAAAGCTTTATTTTAAAGCAGCTTTTCTAATAAGAGAGTGACATATGGAAAACATACAAGTCGGTCACTCAGGATGCCCAGGGTCGTAATGTTTTAGTGACTCTGCTGCTAATTTTCTAGGTGACTTATGGGTGAGTTATTCAAACAATGTGAGACCAGTTTTTTTAAGTGGAAAAAAGACGCAGAACCGTTTCCACCTCTCTGATTTTCTATGATTCTATGATTTTTTTTTTCTTCTTCTTCTTCAACTTTGAGAAGCTACATAACACATGAACACGATCGGAAGGAAACCCTCAAATTGAAAATTCAGCCCTTTGGCATTTGCAAAGACACATGCTTAGTCTTTGACACATCCTTTATAGCAGCCAACAAATATCTGAATGCAAAATTTGGAGGAAAAATGCATTTTTTTAAGTAAAATCACTGAAGTTCTTTCATTATCTTTTCTTTTTCAGAAAAGTAACTTTATTCTTTATTATTTAGAGGTGAAAATACGAAAACACTAGCTCAGGCAAACAATGTTTTTGATGGTCAATTTTCATAAGTATATTTGCTTATTTCGTAAGGGGCAAATTGCCTTTGGTTTTATACCACCATACATATATTCTGCATTTGGCTGTCCAAGAAAGAGACAACCCACATCTCCTACCAGAGATCACAACCTGGAAAGACAACATTGTGCACACCTAAAAACAATTAAGGATTGTATTATATGAGAGGATCAAAGATTGGTGTATATCCAAGTATTCTCATTGCTTTCTGGCTTCCTTTTAAATGTTTTCTTTTTAAATGATTTTCAAATGCCTGCTTTTTTTTTTTTTCTTTTTTTGAGACAGAGTCTCGCTCTGTCACCCAGGCTGGAGTGCAGTGGCACAATCTCAGCTCACTGAAACCTCCGCCTCCCAGGTGCAAATGATTCTCCTGCCTCAGCCTCCCAAGTAGCTGGGATTACAGGCGCACACCACCATGCCCCGCTAACTTCTGTATTTTTAGTGGAGATGGGGTTTCACCTTGTTGGCCAGGATGGTCTCGATCCCCTGACCTCGTGATCCGTCCACCTCGTCCTCCCAAAGTGCTGGGATTATAGGCGTGAGCCACCGCACCTGGCCTCAAATGCCTGCTTTTGTAATCAGTTCAAAATGTAATGTTCCTTGTTTTCTGTTTTGTTTTGTTTTTAATTAGAAACAGTCTCACTATGTTGCTCATGCTAGTCCTGAACTCCTGGACTCAAGGGATCCTCCAGCTTCGGCCTCCCAAAATGCTGGGATTACAGGCATGAGCTGCCACACTCAGCCAAGATAAACGTTCTCCCTTGTGAAATATTTTATAGGAGGGAGGCTTTGAAACATCTATGTAGTTAACGGGCCCTTTTCACACCCAACAGCAGATGCCACACCACAGTCTAGATTCTTGTCTGTATGCTGGAAGTTCAAAATTACACACAAATGCTTTCTTACCTTTTACATACCCTTAAAATAACTATGAAGATGAATGCAATGCATTGAAATGCTAGATCCCAAACAACCAGTATAGCTAAGGAGTGTGATGGTAGTAAGTTGCCTGAAAAGAAACTATTTGAGATAGTCATGCTAAATATGTGATTTAATTAATATCAAAAATTACTGAGGTCGAGGTGATGCTCAGCTGTCAGCAGATTACCTTTTTATTTGAACTTGTCATCTATAAGCTGATTACAGGACAAATACCCCATTTGTTCTAAAGAATATTCATTGCTATGTCTACCATATTAATAGCACAAATGGACTCCATAATCCTGAGACCAGAAGCCACCCTCAGAGACATATCACAAGTAAAAATACTTAAGAGGCACAGTGTTTTGGTAATTACTTTTGAGAGCTAGATATTAATAATTTGGAGCCTCTCAGAAGAAAAGCCGATGAATCTCTCCTATAGGTTTTCAGAGTTACTAGTGTCTTCATTATCTTTTTTCTGGGAATGATCATAATGGAGACATTTGATTAGCAAATCAGCCACTTTAAATTTATAGGGATATTTCAGAACTTCCCACATTCCAAATGGCTGTGTTTAAGGTATTAATTATTAGACTGCTAGTTTCATAGTATGATGTTATATTACATCCGAATGTAGTATAATACATCATATGAGTTAAAGTACATTGGACATTTACATGCTTCATAAATGAAAAAATACTGTTGTTTTATTATTACAGTACTAACTCATATTTATACAGACAAATAAAATACTCTTAAATATGACCTAGTGATTGTTGTCACTTAAAAAATGATAATCCTGGTGGCTACTTTTCCATTCTTCAAATTAAAACCAGAGGTGGTAGTTTGTATTTCTACTGACTTGTTGATTAAAAGGGCAATGTGGGTTTTTCACATAGAACATATGCTGAGGTGGTCCTTTCATTAATTTTTGCTGCTGTTTGTTTGAGTTTTGCCTCTTATATGGCTCATGTTGGACATTGATTGTGGCAGAAAGAGTCACGTGAGAATTCTACAAGCTTTCATCCCTTTGTAGTAGCCCTTTTAAGAAATTGTTGAAAGTTAGTAAATATTTCCCAGTAGTATTTCCGACTGCCCAAATAGAGCAACTGCTTTTTGGCTTTACATCATTTTCTGTTCCGTTTGCTTATCTCTCTTCAGCAAAATAGCATTGCTATTAAGGATGACATTACAATGGAAAATTTTATTAGCCCTTAAAACTGTTCTTCTTTTTATGGGGATACAAACAATGACGTTATGATCATGTGACAGTCTCATTTGTCTCTCCATTCTAACCAAGAGCACCGTCTGGTGAGTCAGGCTGGCCCCAGGGGCAGCACCACCTCGGGGCTCAGGGCTCTTAGAGGCCCAAGAGTGTGACCTGAGGGAGCAAGTTTGGGAAACGACAGAAGCTGCCTGCAGGAAGGAACAGGAGCAGCTGTCGTTCACTGAGAGCAGACAGCAGTGGTGGGGCTGGTTTCTGATTACTTGATGTCACTGATAAAATACGTGACTGTTCTCTGCCATTCAATAAAGGCAAGAATTTTCCCCACAGGGTTTAAAATGTTACTTATCTACATAATTTTTTAAATATATGGAATGTGTTGTTTTCTCACATTCAAAAATTTCTCATATTCAAAATTAGATTAAAATTGTTCATCATCTTGGGTTTTTTGGGGGTATATGTAAGATGAAGTCAGGAGAGAATTAAGTTTATAAAAGTCCGTTTCTTCCTATTTATTTATAGAATGCACCATTAAATTTGTCTGAAAATCAAAAACTACCCTTTACCTTAAAGTTATATATATTCTCAGACAACAGGAAAAATATATCAAGAATACCTTTTGGCTGGGCGCGGTGGCTCACGCCTATAATCCCAGCACTTTGGGAGGCCGAGGCAGGTGGATCACGAGGTCAGGAGATCGAGACCATCCTGGCTAACACGGTGAAACCCCATCTCTACTAAAAAAAATACAAAAAAAAATTAGCTGGGTGTGGTGGTGGGCGCCTGTAGTCCCAGCTACTCGGGAGGCTGAGGCAGGAGAATGGCGTGAACCCAGGAGGCGGAGCTTGCAGTGAGCAGAGATCGACCACTGCACTCCAGCCTGGGTGACAGAGGAAGATTCCATCTCAAAAAAAAAAAAAAAGAACATTGCGTCTTAGGTCATCATTTTGCTGGAGACAGTGGAGATCGATGGTAATAGAAACAGGGAAACTGACTGTAGGGGGGAGGAGGTGTGGGAGATGGAGAACTCAAGACAGGGAGAGTCAGGATTCAGCTCGAAGGAATGTGCCATTGAGATGGACTCAGTAAATTGGAGGAAGGGTCCTGATTCATCTCTTCCCTTTACCCCCTCGCTGAATGATTCCTCTACAGGAAGAGCTTAGACACCCAGGTCTAATTTCAGCCACAAATGAAGCCTAAACAAACAAATCAACAAACAAACAAAAACTCCCTATATAGCTACAAAATATTTATTTATGAGGCTGCTACATCAATAACACTAATTATACTGTAATTGCCAAGAACTGAAATTAATGTGATTTTGTAGAAATCCACAATCAATCTCAGGCCTAATTTCTGTGAATGAATGCACTCTGAACAAAATTCCAGTTTAGAGAGCATATTTTATTCTTAGAGTACTTGGCAAAATGACATTGGGGAGGAGAACTGTAAGATGTAATAGTATACTGCAATCCTCAACTATAAAGGCAATAAAGTCAGTCCATTCAATGCTGCCTGATTATAAGGCAGCTCCTTAATGGTTGCACAGTGAAACTGGTTCTGTGAATTATCAGACCTTACCTCTAGCCATGAGAAAATTCTCAGGATAGCAGACTGAAAAGTTCAGTGATCTCAGCATCATAATAATATTTCTCCAGCCGTACACAGAGGTACAGTAAAATTGAATTATTTTCTGTTTAGATAGTGGGTGCAAATGAGAGACAAAGGACTTTTCTGCTGATCTGCTTCAGCATATGGAAACTAAATGTATTTTGCAGAAGCCTAATGTGAATGTTATGTTCTCTATCTTGGTGGTTAATTTTGAGCAACACTGCGATCTTGAGAAAGGTTTTTAAAATCCACCTCACTTTCATTGTGTGAATGCTTCTTATCTAGAGTGTTATTCTGATATTATGGAACTGGGATAAGGCTAGACCTCTTGTTTGTATTTCAGAGACTAAACAAGAGCTGCTGAAAATAAGGGACCATATTCTAAACATTCAATTTTAGCATGGAAAATACTGTTTACACAGTCCACAGTAATGGCAGCTGTTTCAGCTATTTAAATAGTATAATTACACATTTCATTCTGGAGTATAACAGTAACAGTTAGTTTACTAGTAAATCTCAAATTGAATGTACCCGTTCCTATATAAATATGTACAGGTAACCTATCAATAGTTACTGCCAATTATATCTGAACTATAATTTGGTCTTTATTGGAGCTGCACTGCTTGAAAAGAACACTTTTTTTTTTGAGAATGTTGAACCTTCTTTTACCACCCCCACCCCCCGAATGATGGAAAAAAAATACAGTTGTCAGCATAATGCCTTGACATTCATGATGCCAGCCTGTCTTTACTGGTGTCAGATGTGAAAATAAATAGATATTAAACTGTCAGTCAATGAAATTGCAAAGTCAAGAACAGCTCTAGCTGTGATCCTGTGTGTTCTATTTGATGGACACAGGTGTTTAAGTGTTATGAATTCAACAGGGCCAGGGAACAAGAGAAACATTTTCCAGCAGTTTTCTATTTGCTAAAACATCTGAGATGAACTTTCCTTCATCTCAGGACTTCAGTAGAATCTTAGAGGCTTGAGAAAGTGCCAAGAATTCCCCTACTGTTTTTAGTGCTAAAATGTGAAAAGACCTCAATTTCTGAAGGCACATTCTGCTATTGCCTGTGCATGCAAGGTCTCCAAAGCCAAATAAAGGGCAGCTTGGTTGGCTTTGAATACACATTCGTGGCAGACACCAAGACACCCACCTAGTTTATTTATTATTCACAAGACACTTAAAGCTAATCATCTGTCACTAACAAACATTAACACTCTTAAATATTAACAATCATCTTACAGCATGCTGAGACCAACTCTTCCTTGTATTTGATGAGTATTGAAGCAAAGAACATCACATTCACGTATAACTGTTTACCCTTTGTTGTTACTATTATTAGCTAGATCACGGTGGTGGCCCATGTGAGAGATCTTGTCTGCTTGAAGTTACAGATTTCTCTGTTCTCAGTAAATGTCATTAAATTTGCTTCCCAACATATATCATTAAATTGTCCTATAAGAAATGCTGCTTAATAATGGCATCATAAATACAACCCTATACTTGAATGTTGACTAGAGGTGTGAAAAAAAGACTTGGATCCTTGTTGCTGTAGGATTCCTACATGGCATCACTAGCCAGTTCACAGAATAATGTTCTCAAAAATTCAAGACATGTACTAGATGATTTTGGTGCAATTCAGCTAGCTTACATGTCTACACTGATCAGAATAAAATGTTGCTGAAGGCTGATAAAACACCATTTATGCACCTGTGATCATTAATTAAAATTATATGTAGAAAATCCTAGGTAAGAGTTTCTCTGAGAATTATCTTGCACTTATAATTCTGTTTTGGTGACTGCTTCTCTAAGGACCTGAACCAACACAGTAGAAAATGCAGTTTAGAAAGATTATTTCAGTGGCTAACTGGAAAATGGAATTTGACAGAAACAAACCTTACCAGATCAGATAAAATGCTGTATTCTGATTCATCTCTTCAAATCAGTATTCATGTTCCGGCATACCCAAACTTGGGAATGTATCACGTTTGTGGTGACTTGTAACTGAAAGCAGGCTGAGTGCTGATGTCATGTTGGACATGAGCACCAAAATACATTGGAGATGCAAAGAACCTTAAGGTGAACTTTATTCTCCTGTTTATGGGAATAAGAGCCTGCCATACCCTTCCTTTCACATGGAGGGTCAGCATTATCATCTCATCACCTTTTTGTTGACAATGGTAGGGAATAGTGCCTGTTTTCACCTCCTCATCTCCTTGTCTGTGGTAGATTGCAAAAGTCTCACAATTCTTTATTCCTGCATCCTCCTGCAATATGCTGGCCATTCCTCCCACCAAGAAGTAAAGTCTGTCTCAATAAAAAAAGAAGTCCATTTTCCTTCCACCTGAATCTTGTTGCCCTTGAGATTGGCTTTGACCAATAGAGAGGAGCAGTGCTGATAGTGTGCCAGCCCCACACCAGGATCTCAAGAGTCCTTGCATGCTTTGCTGACTTCTTGGATCCCTGCAGAGCTGCCATCTGAACAAGCTTGGACTAGCCTGCTGGATGATCTGAGACACATGGCCCAGTCACCACTGTCACTCCAGCTGACAGCCAGAAAAATACCAGAAGCTGACTGACAGCTGGGTAAAAATAGCATGTGTAAGTCCAACTGAGTCCTGAAAAATCACACAGCTGCCTGGTCTAAATTACTACCCCACAGAATTGTGAGTAATCAAAATTGTTGTGTTAAAACACAGCAATAATTTATTTTGGTTGCCCTTAGATGTTGGAGTTTCTTAGAAATCTGGACTCGATTATTTTCTCTACTTCTATATGCTGTTCTTGAGTGGTTTCCACCCCTTGGATGTTCTCATTTTGTATATATACTGATGCCACTTAAACATGTATACATTAGCCCTGTCAGATATAAGGAACAGCACCATCAGGATGTCTAACAAGCACCCAAAACTTAAAATACATTTTAGTTTTAAGTCACTATTTACCTGTCCTCCAAGTGTTTTGCAATTTTGATAGTCGTAAATTTCCACTCGAGGAACTTCAGAGTCATCCCTGTTGCTTCTTTAGATCTTCCTTTCCACACCCAAAGTGACATCCTTCCTTAACTTATGACCACAAAACATCAGCTCAGATCATTGCAAAAGCCCACCGGTCTCTTTGTTACCAGTGTTTTCCCAGACCTAATAGAGTTATATTCCTGAAGAGAAATACTATCATGGCATTCCTATACTTTTTCATTTTACTTTTAAATTTTTATTAGAGATGGGATCTCACTATGCTGCCCAGGTTGGTCTTACACTCCTGGGCTCAAGCAGTCCTTTTACTTCAGCCTCCCAAAGTGTTGGGATTGCCGGCGTGAGCCACCATGCCTGGTCCCGTTCCCCCGCTTAGGGCTTCTGCTACAGGTAGTCCAAACACTTTATGTGCATTTTAAAATCAGAAAAGCCTGCTCTAACATCTTAGCTTCCTAAATTAATCAGTATCTGACCTTGGGAAACTTTGTAGCCCCTGTGAACCTCAGTTTCTCCATATCTTTAATGCACTTCCAAGTCACTCCGACTGTTGAAAGATGTGCTTTATGTTTTTATCAAAGGGACCATTGGCACATAGTAGCCATTTAACATATTTCAACCTAAATTTCACAGCCTGGCTCTAAGTTACTTCTCCAATACCATTCCTTGCTAATGTCTCCCATCAATATTTTTTCCTTCACTCCTGCCCTTGAAATAGAGGTATAACCTGGACATACTGTGGGTTCAGTTCTAGACAACCACAATAAAGCAAATATTGCAATAAAGCAAATCACACACAATTTTTTTGGTTTCTCAGTGCGTATAACAGTTATGCTTACACTATACCATAGTCTATTAAGTGTGCAATAGTATTATGTCTAAAAAAGAGCATATGCTTTAATTTAAAGATACTTTATTGCTAAAAAAATGCTAACGATCCTCTAAGGCTATCACTGTAACTCCAGCCAACAGCCAGAAAAATACCAGAAGCTGACTGACAGCTGGGTAAAAATAGCATGTGTAAGTCCAACTGAGTCCTGAAAAGTCACTCAGCTTCAGACTCATAATCTTTTTGCTGGCTGAGGATCTTGCATTGATGTTGATGGCAGCTGACTGGCCAAGGTGGAGATGGTGGAAGGGTAGAGTGGCTGTTGCAATTTCTGAAAATAAGACATCTATGAAGTTTGCTGTATCAGTTGAGTTTCTTTTATCAAAGATTTCTCTGTAGCATGCAATGTTGTTTTATAGCATTTTGTCCACAGTGAACTTCTTTCAAAATTTTAGTCAGTTTTCTCAAACTCTGCTGCTTCTTATTTGTCTATGTTTATGTAATAGTCTAAATCTTTTCCTATCGTTTCAACAATGTTTACAGTACCTTTACCCAGGAGTAGATTCCATCTCAGAAAACCACTTTTTTTTTTTTTGCTCATCCGTAAGAAGCAACTCCTCATTTGTTCAAGTTTTGTTATAAGGTTACAGCAATACATGTTCAGGCTTCACTCCTCATTCTAGTTCACTTGCTATTTTCACCAGTTACTTCCTCCACTAAAATCTTGAACCTATCAAAATCATCAGTGAGGTTTGGAATCAACTTCTTCCGAACTCTTGTTAATGCTGATATTTTGACTCACTCCCATGGATCACAAATGTTCTTAATGGCATCTAGAATGGTGAATTCTTTCCAGAAAGTTTTCAGTTTACTTTGCCCAGATTCATCAAAGGAATCACTATGTATAGCAGCTATAGCCTATATGTATTTCTAAATGTATTTCTGAAATACAATACCCAAAAGTCAAAATTACTCCTTGATTTATGGGCTGCAGAATGGATGTTGTGTTAGCAGGCATGAAAACAACATTAATCTCCTTGTACATCTCCATCAGGGATCTTGGGTGATCAGGTGAATTGTCAATGAACTGTAATATTTTGAAAGGAATCTTTTTTTCTGAGCAATAAGTCTCAACAGTGGGCTTAAAGTATTTAGTAATTCATGCTCTAAACAGATGTACTGTTAACCAGGCTTTGTTGTTCCATTTATAAAACACAGGCAGAGTAGATTTAGCATAATTCTAACGGGCCCTAAAATTTTCAGAATGTTACACAATCAATTAAATAAAGTCATTAGCCCTTAACGAAAGAGTCAGCCTGTCCTTTGAAGTTTGAAACCAGGAATTGACTTCTCTTCTGTCACCATGCAGGTCCTAGATGACATCTTCTTCCAGTGAAAGACTGTCTAATCTACTTTGAAAATTGATGGTTTAGTGTAACCACTTTCACCAATGTCTTAGTTATCTTCTGGATAACTTGCTATAGTTTTTTGTTTGTTTGTTTGTGTTTGTTTTTGTTTTTTTGAGACGGAGTCTTGGTCTTGTCACCCAGGCTGGAGGGCAATGGTGTGATCTCAGCTCACTGTACCCTCCGCCTCCCGGGTTCAAGCAATTCTCCTGCCTCAGCCTCCTGAGTAGCTGGGATTTTACAGGCATGTGCCACCATACCAGGCAAATTTTTTGTATTTTTAATAGAGACGGGGTTTCACCATGTTTGCCAGGCTGGTCTCGAACTCCTGACCTCAGATGATCCACTTGCTTTGGCCTCCCAAAGTGCTGGGAGTACAGGCATGAGTCACCATGCCTGGCCAACTTGCTGTAGCTTCTACATCAGCACTTACTACTTTACCTTCCACTTTTATGTTATGGAGATGGCTTCTTCCCTTAAACTTCATGAACCAAACTTGCTAGCTGCCAACTTTTCTTCTGCAGTTTCTCTCACCTCTCTCAGGCTTCATAGAATCGACAAGTTATGGCCTTGCTCTGGATTAGGCTTCAGTTTAAGAGAATGAATCTTGTGGCTGGTTAGATCTTCTATCCAGACCACTACCCCTTTCTCCATATCAGCAATAAGGCTGTTTTGCTTTCTTATCATTTGCGTGTTCACTGGAGTAAAGCTTTTAATTTCCTTCAATAACTTTTCTTTGATTCACAGCTTGGCTAACTATTTGGCACAAGAGGTCTAGCTTTTGACTTATCTCAGCTTTCAACATGCCTTCCTCACTAAGCTTACTCATTTCTAGCTTTTGATTTAAAGTGAGAGACATGAGACACTTCCCTTCATGTGAACACTTGGAGGCCATTTTGGGTTTATTAACTGATCGAATATCAATATTTTTGTATCTCAGGGAATAGAGAGGCCCAAGGAGATGAAAAGAGACAGGGGAATGGCTGGTGGGTGGAACAGTCAGAACACACATTTATTAAGTTTGCTGTCTCATATGGGCACAATTTGTGGTGGCCCAAAACAATTAAAATAGTACCATTGAAGATCACTGATCACAGATCATCATAACAGATATAACAATAATAAAAAATTTGAAGTATTGCCAGAAATGCCAAAATGTGACATAGACACCAAGTGAGCACATGCTGTTGGAAAAATGGCTTGGATAGACTTGCTGGAGGCAGGATTGCCAAAAACCTTCACTGTGTGAAAAATGCAATTATCTGCAAAGTACAATAAAGCAAGGCAAAATAAAATGAGATATGCCTGTATCAAATATATGGACCATGCTTGTTTTAGCATCAGTTCCTAATTAGTCTGCTTTATATTTTTATTGACTTTAAGATACTTTTCACATCTCTAATATGAGTATATGTGCTACAATTAATAGCCTTTCTTAGTTTAATTGGTAGCTTTGTTTCGTTTGTATGTTTTTTGTGTCATTTAAATATGGTAAACTTGACTAAATTAAATGTAATATTTGCTTCCTGATTCCTTGTCTTTGTATATACTTTAATTTTTCCTAAAATAACTTCTTTTTCTTAACTTCTAGGTAAAGTTTAGGCTTTTCTGATTTTCTCAGGCATTTTCCTCTACTCTTTCCCGTGATTCAACAGCTCACTTTTTATAACTGTTTAGTTTTTTGGAGTTAGCCAACTTTTCAGGTAGAAGAAACACAGTCTACACAAGACACTCATTTCTGACACAAACTGCAAGTTCTAGGGGGTCCAATTTCAATAATTCTCCAGAAGAACTCTCAGAGCTGACTGAAAGCTGTAATGTAACCATTGGTAAGTATTGTTTATTGCAAGAAAAAGATTCAGATTAAAATTAGCCAAGGAAAGAAGGGTATAGGGTAGAATCCAGCAAAGTACTAAACATAGAGGTTCTGGTGATGTCTCCTCATGGAGTCAGGGCATGTTGCTTTCCTGGCATTAATATGTGACAATATGCACGGAGTATTGCCAGCTCAAGAAGTTCCCCTGAGCTATGGCATCCAGTATTTTCAATGGAGTCCCATAATGTGAGCATGATTGATTGATTAATTTCTTTTATGGTGGCTCTCAGTCTCCAGGTCTACTGATATTCTTTTGACCCAAAGCTCCTACCCTAAATCACATTGCTGTTCTTCTGGCAAAGTTAACCCTTACTCTAAATACTATCTGGTATGGCCACCCCCTACCCAAAATCATATTGTCACACAATCCAGTATTGTGTCCGGAATTGGTGGGTTCTTGGTTTCACTGACTTCAAGAATGAAGCCACGGACCCTCATGGTGAGTGTTACAGCTCTTAAGGTGGCGCGTCTGGAGTTGTTCATTCCTTCTGATGTTCGGATGTATTCGGAGTTTCTTCCTTCTGGTGGGTTTGTGGTCTCGCTGGCTCAGGAGTGAAGCTGCAGACCTTTGCGGTGAGTGTTACGGCTCTTAAGGGGGCGCGTCTGGAGTTGTTCGTTCCTCCCGGTGGGCTCGTGGTCTCGCTGGCTTCAGAAGTGAAGCTGCAGACCTTCGTGGTGAGTGTCACAGCTCATAAAAGCAGTGTGGACCCAAAGAGTGAGCAGTAGCAAGATTTATTGCAAAGAGTGAAAGAACAAAGCTTCCACAGTGTGGAAGAGGACCCGAGCGGGTTGCCACTGCTGGCTCGGGCAGCCTGCTTTTATTCTCTTATCTGGCCCCACCCACGTCCTGCTGATTGGTAGAGCCGAGTGGTCTGTTCTGACAGGGCACTGATTGGTGCGTTTACCATCCCTGAGCTAGACATAAAGGTTCTCTACGTCCCCATCAGATCAGTTAGATACAGAGTATCGACACAAAGGTTCCCCAAGGCCCCACCAGAGTAGCTAGATACAGAGTGTCGATTGGTGCATTCACAAACCCTGAGCTAGACACAGGGTGCTGATTGGTGTATTCACAATCCTTGAGCTAGACATAAAGGTTCTCCAAGGCCCCACCAGAGCAGCTAGATACAGTGTCAATTGGTGCATTCACAAACCTCGAGCTAGACACAGGGTGCTGATTGGTGTGTTTACAAACCTTGGGCTAGATAGAGAGTGCCCATTGGTGTATTTACAATCCTTGAGCTAGACATAAAGGTTCTCCAAGGCCCCACCAGAGCAGCTAGATACAGAGTGTCGATTGGTGCATTCACAGACCCTGAGGTAGACACAGGGTGCTGATTGGTGTATTTACAATCCCTGAGCTAGACATGAAGGTTCTCCACATCTCCACCAGACTCAGGAGCCCAGCTGGCTTCACCCAGTGGATCCTGCACTGGGGCTGCAGGTGGAGCTGACTGCCAGGCCCACGCCCTGCGCTTGCACTCCTCAGCCCTTGGGTGGTCTGCGCTTGCACTTCTCAGCCCTTAGGTGGTCGATGGGACTGGGCGCTGTGGAGCAGGGGGTGGCGCTTGTCGGGAGGCTCGGGCCGCACAGGAGCCCATGGAGGGGGTGGGAGGCTCAGGTATGGCAGGCTGCAGGTCCTGAGGCCTGCCCCGCGGGAAGGCAGCTAAGGCCTGGTGAGAAATCGAGCACAGTGCCGGTGGGCTGGCACTGCTGGGGGACCCAGTATACCCTCCGCAGCTGCTGGCCTGGGTGCTAAGCCCCTCATTGCCCAGGGCCGACAGGGCCTGTCGGCTGCTCCGAGTGCAGGGCCTGCCAAGCCCATGCCCACCCGGAACTCCAGCTGGCCCACAAGCGCCGCACACAGCCGGGGTTCCTGCTCGCGCCTTTCCCTCCACACCTCCCTGCAAGCTGAGGGAGCCGGCTCTCGGCCAGCCCAGAAAGGGGCTCCCACAGTGCAGCGGTGGGCTGAAGGGCTCCTCAAGTGCCACCAAAGTGGGAGCCCAGGCAGAGGAGGTGCGGAGAGCGAGCAAGGGCTGTGAGGACTGCCAGCACGCTGTCACCTCTCAGTATGACCTCAGGCAAAGACACTTCTCTCAGGTATGACATTCCAAGGGCTTAGAGACTACCTCCCATAAGCCCAGGGCAAAAGCCAGATTACTTTTAGACAAGGTTAAATTTTTTACTATACAAATTACATATTTACTATAAATAATTATTTGTATATCTTCTCTGAGTATACTGTATGTTTCTAGAAGATTAAGAGCACCTTAAAATCTTCTGTTTTAAAGACAGGTTTTTATTCAAATCCTAGATCCATTGCTTACCTGTAGTGTGACCTTGGACAGCTTATAAAACCTTGGTTTTCTTATCTAAAAAAATAGGTAAAATTATACTGTATTATAGGAATATTCTAAGGATTGAATTAGATAATATACATGGAATATATATCACAATGTCTAGCCATGGTAATCACTTAATAGGCAGTGGCAAATTATATGATTATTATCAGTTTTCCCTTCATATCCACATGGATTATAATCAACACTGTAATCCTTTTATTAGGAAAAAGGAAGCAAAAATAACAGAGGAAAAAATAAGCTTATGTAGCTCAGAGACTGAATCAAGCTTCATTAAATATCATATTTCAATCATCTAATTTATATTCAATCCATGAGCTACTAACTCTAGATTTTAGATTGTTATTTCTAAAATAATATACCTATGCTTATCAAAATATTAGCACCACTGTAAGAGGAAAATTATAGCTAAAAGGCATCTTCTCTTACCAATGATTTGGAGAAGAGGAAAGAAAAAAGGTATCTTCTTCATTAGAGAAAATTTTTCTTTAAAATTAAATCAAGAACATTTGTAAAAGCAAGCTGAAATTTTAGGGTTTGTGGCTGAGTATGAAAACGGAATGCTAGATTTCAGATGATTTTATAAGAAATCTCCATCTTCCCCCCAAAGGAGAATCTTTCCAAGCATTGACATCAAGGGCACATCCCACAAAGTAGATTGATTACCCACAAAGTAGTCAAGAAGAAAAAGATTTGTCTCAAGATGGGGGTGGTTTAAAATATTATCTTAACACTTTATGCTGGCTTTTCAGTTCCAGGAAAATTTTAAACAAGATAAAATAAACTTATTTCTTACTACAAAAGCCCACAAATGCATGATAAAATGTAACAATCATCCTTGTAAAGGCTAAATTTGTCAGAAAGCTGAGAAAATCTCTGGGACAAGAAATGAAGAAAAATGAGCACCAGAGCTGAAGGCAAATGAGCTGTTGCTGAAGCCACACTAAGAGAATTTTTCTACTGAGTAATCTACAAATTCTTGGGTTAGCATCTGGGTGGAAATAGGAGACCAGATTCTGGATCCATTCAATGTGGAGTGTGGGAACTGAGACCCACTCTAAAACTTAGGACTTGGAAGGTACTTAGTGAAAAAATATGAGAAAATGGAGGGAAGGGGAAGAAAATCTGCTGCCAGCACAAGGCAAAATGTAAAGCAACCTGAAACTTGCCCATTTTGACCTGGGATCTAGTTAGAAAGAATGCCCACTCACAGAGATTTTTACCTGAACATTTACTTTCTTTATGGTCTGGAATTTAAGTTTAGGCTATGTCTGGGAGTCTAGAAATCTTCAAACTTAAAAAAAAGTAATACAAAATTATTTTCAGACTGGTGACACTTCTGTAGCTTCTGTGATACACACATTCAAGTCATTTCAACCATGCAACATGAGACTCCCACAGATAAAGTCCAGCTGAATATAACCTCACAATTCAACATTATAAACGTATAAGAAAATAATCCATTATGAGAAGAGTCAGCAGGCGTAGCAGACATTAGTATCAAACCCCTATGAATTTCAGATTTAGAACTAAGAAATTATAACATAAGTATTTTTAAAATTTATTGAAATGTAAGAGAAGGACTTATAAACATCCAATAAGACAGTATTAAAAAGGAAAAGAAAACAACCATTAAAAAGATCCAATAGAACCACTAGAAAAGAAAAATACAGTCAGTAAAACCAGAAATTCGATGGGAGAGTTAATGAGCATATTACATACTGCTGAACAAGAGCAGAAAAATGGAAAATAGATCTGGTGAAAGTGCCTTCTGCCACATAAGGTAACATTTACAGGTTCCAGAGATTAGGGATGTGGATCCTTTTAGGGGCCATTACTCAGCCTACCACAAGAGGTAGTAGCTAAGACTGTTTCAGATTTAGTAAAACATATGATGAACAAGTCCTGAGTATAGTTAAATACATTTATAAGTGAATAAATAAATTGACATGTAGCTATAGGTACCTCATGGTAAAACTGCAACACATTAAATAAAAAGCAAAAATAATAGTTAGGAGATGTTAGAAAAATAACTTTCATGGTCCAAGAGAGAAGTAACTGTCAATACAAACTTTACACAGATAAGTTTTCACCTAAGAATTGGTGTAGCATAAAATATTTCTGAACAAAGATTGTTAGGTTTAATCTCACTCATAGATCCTCAAAGAAAGAGATCCAAAATGAAAAACATTCAGGAAGAAGAAACTAACAAAGGAAAGTGTGAGATGCAAGAAATAGAATGAAAAAACTCTAGAAAGAAGTGAGACACACACACAGAAAATAATAGCAGTTAGATAAACTGGGAAAACATAAGCACATGTAAATAATTCCTGATAGTGTAAAACTAGTAAGTTAAGCACAGCTATTCATTGCGGAAATAAAAGTTCAAGCAACAATACATGTCAAACTGAAGGGTTTCAAAGTTAATGCGTTAAGACCTTTGTACTGACTGAGAATAGATAAGGATTATAATACAATTTAGAATAATTGCTCATCAAGATATAATAAAATTTGAAGGATAGCCACACAATGAATAGAAATAAAATGAGCAGTAAGTCAGTAGATGAAGGAGGGAGAAGTAAAAGCATAAATCTATAGAGCTAGAATTCAAGAAAGAAAAAAACAATCTGTGTCCCCTAAAAACAACATGATATACAGGAAGCAAAATATAGTATAATAGAAATATGTCTAACCAGGTCAGTAAACAAATAAATGTGATTAAACTACATTTAACAGTTAAAAATGAGAGATTTTTGAGAGTGGTTTAAAATATTTAAAATATTTTAAAATATATAAAATACTTGCATAAGGCATGCATAAAACATATAAACATAAACAGTTGAAGTAAAAAGATGGCAAAAATACAACAGGCAAATTCTAATGAAAATGAAAACTATGGCAGCTCTATTAATATCAAATAGAGTTGAAACAATTTTTTGGGATAAAAATGTCACAAGATGAGAAAAAAACAAAATTATTTGCCAAGGAAATAGAGAAATTCTATTTTAGTGCATAATAAATTTTAGTGCATAATAAGATAGCCTTGAAATAGATCAAGAAACAAACTGATATAATTATAAGGAGGAATTGATGATTAGTCTACAATCTTAATGGCTGAGTTTAACAAAACTTTCTCAATAATTGGTTGATTAGACAGAAAATATGTAACTATATGGAATATCTGACTAGTCTAGTTGTCAAGTATATTTTGACAGATTTGTATGTAATCCTGGGCATTATTCTCAAGCACAAATATAACATTCATGAAAATTGATGTAATACACTTTAAAGCAAATCAAACTGATAGCAAAAATCGATATAATATAGACCGTGTTCTCTAACTAAAACACAATTGAATCACTACATCATCATGAATGCAATAACAAAAAGATAACCAAAACCATTGCATCATCATTTAAATCAATAAAAATGATCACTGAAGCAATTTCCAGAAAATTCAAACACAAATGTTTAAGTAATCCATGAGTCCAAACATAATAATAATACATTTTCACCCTTTTTAAAATTGGTTGAAAATAAAAAGATTACATATCAATACTTGTGGGATACCATTAAAGTAGTTAAGAGAGTGATTTTTCTCTTTTAATGTTTATTAGAAAAGAAAAAGAGTGACTTAATTAGCATACCCATTTAAAAATTTTTAAAAAAGAAGCTAAATCACAGAAGTATAATAAAGGAAATAATAAAAGCTGGGCACAGTGGCATGTGCTTGTAGTCCCAGCTGTGCAGGAGGCTGAGGAAGGAGGACCACTTGAGCCCAGGAGTTCAAGCGATTAGCTTAAATTGGTGTGCCAAAGAAGATAAGAATGGTTTAATACTAGACAATTTCTCACAATGAAAGATTTAAAAAGAAACAGCCAAATCAAGATACAGAAAATACAACATATACTAATGATAAAAGCGTAACAATTATCAAAGTAGAAATACAAGTATAATTTCTAACTTAACGAAGTGGTTTTAACTAAAACTATAGCAAACATATATAATGGTGAAATATTGAAACATTAGCAGCTTTTTATTTTAAAGTCAGGATCAACACAGGAGTCTTACTACCATTGCTTCGAATCCTAGAGGGTTAGAGTGTCTGAAAGGGCCTAACAGAAAGAAATAGGATAAAGAAATAAAATATATATGGGTGGAAAAAGAAGAAATCAAAATTTCATTTTTCAGAGACAATATAATTATCTACATAGAAAACCCAGAATAATTTACAGATGAATTATTACAATCAGTAAGATCATTAAGCAGGTATTCTGAACACAAATTCATTATTAACAAATGAATTAGAAAATGCTAAAATTTTGAATTAGAAATGCTAAAAATTGTCATTTAAAAAGGGCACAAAATGAACATAGTAACACATTTCACAAGAGATGTTCAACTTTTATGTAGAAAATAATAAAAGAGTATTGAAAGACATAATGAAGGCCGAAGAAATGAAGTAATTCAACGTGTTTGTGGGTGGAAAGCTTCAACATTGTTAAAACATTTAGTTTCCCCAAATCCATGTATAAGTTAAATATGAACTTAATTTTAAAAACAGATTTTTTAATGGAATTTGACAAGCTCATTCTAAAATTATATGAAAATGTCAAGGCCAGTATTAGCCAAACATCTTTGAGGAAGTACAAGGTGGGAGCATTTGCTGTATCAAGCTCCATAGACTTACAATGATCAAACATTGTGATATATAATATTGGTATAGAAAAATATTTTTGGCAAAGAATAGATTACCTAAAAACAGACCACTGGGACTTACTATAATAATAATATAGTAATAGTAAGTTATTATACTATATATTCCAGAAATGATATTGCATAACAGAAGGGAATTAACAACTTAACAAATAAGACAATTATGCTTTAATTATATCCCTACCTCACTTAATTTATAAAAAAAGTAATTCCGAGTGGATTTAAATGTGAAAAGCGTAACCTTAAAAAGAAAAAAATACAGGAAAAGAACTTTATGACTTTTGAATAAAACACAAAAGCATAAGCCTTTAAGGGAGATAAATGATACATTCATCACATCTAAACTAAAAAATGTCTATGTATTATATGATACTGAAAACATGGTGAAAAATATGATATTTAGTTTGCACTGTTTACCTGAGAACTTCTAAATCTTAACTTCTTGCCTTCATTTTTTTCCACAATGAAATCAACAACATACATAGTTGGTACATTGTATAACTTCATTTAAGTTCTATTTGAAATTATTTGTTGAGCATGCTCTATGCTCAAGGCTCTGAGACACATAGATGGCAGTGCACTAACAAACCTTATTTGCACTGCCGTCACCCAGCCCATGGCCTTTGGTGGTTACGATTAACATCCTCAAGGATACGCACTTTATTTTTGAAGCTTTAAATTCTTTTCTAAAGACTTCAGCAAGGAAGTTTGATTTCAGATCACTGCTTTACTTGGAGTTCAATTTGTGACTTGAGAATGTGATGAGATGCTGCCTAGCTTTTCTTGATACAAGTGTTATTTTGAATGCCTGGTAATGTCACATGCTCACCAAACTCAGAACAGCTCTATCAAAAGATTCAAAACACCTCCACTGTAATTTGCTATAATTCTATCCCTCCCCCCACCCCCACCCCCCTTTTTTTGGCCCAGCTCATTATCTTCCTTGGTAATATTCTTAAATGAGAGTTTATTTCATTGGGTGAATTCCCAGCTTGAGTCATATTTGTTATGCTGAGAGAAGCTGATTATTTCAATCCAAGGTTATTATACATGTATGTTTTGCTTTAATAGCCCAGGGAGCATGCACAGGGACAAACGTAAACATGTTTATGTATATGTGTGGTATGACTTTTTTCACTTACCATACATATACATAAGCAGCCTTGAAAGGAAAGCAATAGATCCCATTTCTGCACTCTTCACACCATAAACTTTTCACTATAATCTTGTTTCCCCCTATAAAACTAGTCCTAATTTGTCTTTTCTTTATCTCAAAATTCCTAGGCTGTCAAGGCAAGTTACTCTTAAAAGGACTCTGAGAATTGCAGTCAAGAAAAAGATATATTAAAGTATCATTATTCAAACGTAAAAATGTAATAAAAATGTTAACAAGGTTTCCCCAAGGTGTGGGTGTCTATTGTTTCCTTTTTTCTTAACAGCACAATTACATGTCTACAGCTAGAGGTCATTTAAACAGCCTTTGCTGTTTGTGAGACAATATGTGAGAAAGAATACTACATATTCTTTATAGTATTTCTTATGCAATACTACAAAATCACATAAGAAAGTTGTATAATTCACACAACTTTGAAACTCTTTTAATTTTTCACAGTTTCAAAGTGAAGTTCAATCATGAATGATGGCAATGGCTTTTTCTTTAATTTGTGACATCTAATCTTTACTTTAGGCTTCGTCAGTCACATCTCACTATGTCTCATTGCATGTGCCCTGACACAATACATCATGGTCAAGGTGATCCAATATTGTGTGACATTTTTTTAAAAAAGGATATTAAGTAGTGGCAGAAGATAGGCCTGAAACACATCAATGTGGGCCCAAGAGGCATTGTTCTTCACGAACGGTTTGCTCTCTCAGAGTCTGGCTGGAAGAATTATTATTGTCCTTTATGTATAAACATCCTTATCCAAATAGTTTCCTCTTATGTCTAATATATGCATTCCTGTCATATGAAAGCTACTTGCTTAAGCTGCTTTTCTGTCTATTTGTAGTCTGTTCAGACACACAGTCCTCAGCAGGAGTCCAGCTCCATGATTCATTGCCTCAGATTTCCTATGGAGCTTACATGATGCTCGCTCAGCCCCATACGGTTTTGTATCCATTATAACCAGGGACAAGTAAGCAGGGCTCAGGAGTGTGAGCATCTATCTAAGAATAGCTCCCTGACGCCTTGCTTTACTCACAATAAATGAACAATGAACTCTTTACATGCTAACCCTGTATGGGGAGGAGAAATTATAGGAGCTTGCTTGAGTTAAATAAGGGAAGGAGCATTTAGAGCGAAGCTCCATAAACGAGCAGGTCAATAACTAGTTTACAGAGACCAGGGCACCTGGCTAATGGGAGAATAAAGAATAATGCCTGTCACAGAAAAAGAAAGATGCTGTCCTGGTTTAGTGTTAAATAATTACATTCATTATACTGAGAATAGCTCTGCAAGTGGTCTGTTGCACTAGTTAATTCATTAGCAAAACTAATCGGCAAACCACAAACAACAATTGGGGGTAAATTTAACCAATTCCAATAGAAGGTTTGGCAAAACAGGATTTTTGTTATACTAGAAAGGGAAAATTACACTGGAAAGCTGCATATGTAATTGTGTTCATTTCTTACTCTGTCTTGAGTTTTAATATCAAAGAAGGAAATCATAGCTGAGGCAGAGAGAGGGCATTATGTTCGAATTGATGGCCCCATTGAATTATTTCAAAAGACCTAAAACATGCCAGCTTCATTGTTAATTCTAATACTAAGACCTTTTTCACTGTCTTTCTTTCTTTAATCTGTGGTTGTAAAATTATATAATTAAATATAATAATGCATGTTTCATATATTAGATAATAACCATAGTATAATTCCTGAGTATAATAGTATAACTTAGACCTATGTAACCATGGGAACCTTGGATTAGTTTTTCTTATTGACCAAGCCACGTGAAAATTGGGTGGTTCAACTGTGTTTTATGCAACACTCTGGTATAATTAGAATGGTTTTCATTATTTTATGTAATTAATTTATTAAATTTATGTGTTCAGTATGCATCATAACTTTAGACAAAATCCTACAAAAGAAACAGTAAAACAGTAACTTGCTTCAGTTGGGAGACAAGGAGCAGTTTAATGATCAGGGATATTAAGACTCTCTAAAGTGTGTATTAGTCCATTTTTATACTGCTATGAGAAATACTCGAGACTGGGTAATTTATAAAGAAAAAGAGGTTTAATGAACTCATAGTTACACATGGATGGGAGGCCTCACAATCATGGCAGAAGGTGAAGGAGGAGCAAAGGCACCTCTTACATGGTGGCAGGCAAGAGATAGTGTGCAGGGGAACTGCCCTTTATCAAACCATCACATCTCGTGAGACTTCTTCACTATCACGAGAATAGTATGTGAAAAATCTGACCCCCATGATTCAATTACTTCCCACCAGGTCCCTCCCATGACACGTGGAGATTATGGGAGCTACAATTCAAAATGATATTTGGGTGAGGGCACTGCCAAATAGTATCAAGTGGACATCTATTGTTTGTATTTCTGGAAAGAAGACTTTTTTTTTTTTTCTTCCAGAGAGGAAGAGAGAATTCAACTTGGAATGCTAGGAAAGGAAGATTGAGGGATAAAATCTAAAGAGTCTACTGAGCCTGGTAGCTTTACTCTGTGTCACCACAGAGCACCACTATTCATCTAGAATTCCAAAAAAACAATTCAAGTGATCTTTTAAATTCAGAGGAATATCACTGATTTGATCCATTACAGATATTGTATTACCCAACAATTCTTAGCCAAATAAATAACAAATATATGTCAAGATTATTGTAGAGTAAAAAAATTCCTAGATAGAATTAGATAAGTTTAGAACAGCTTTAGGTTCACAGAAATATTGAGTGGAAGGTACAGAGATTTCCCATACACCTGCTTCCACCACACAACACAGCCTCCCCCACTATCAACATCCTCGCCAGCATGGTACATTTGTTAAAACTGATGAAGTTACACTGACACATCATAATCACTGAAAGTCCATATTTTGCATTAGTGTTCACTATTGGTGTTGTACATTCTATGCATTTGAACAAACATAATGACATGTATCCACCATTATGGCATCTATATCTATAATTTTTGGATAGTGAAACTAAGAAATATAAACTACTGAAACAGCAATAGTTTCACTACCCTAAAAATCCTTGTGCTCTGCTTATTCATTCCTCCATTTGTCCTCCTCTCAGTAACCACTGATCTTTTCATTATCTCTATAGTTCTGACTTTTCCAGAATATTGTATGGTATGAAACATACAGTACATAGGGTTTTCAGATTGGCTTCTTTCACTTAGTAATATGCCTTTAAGTTTCTTCCTTGTCTTTTCCTGGCTTGATAGCTCATTTCTTTTTAGTGCTGAACAGAACTCCATTGTCTGGATGTACCAAAGTTTATTTATGCATTTACCTACTGAAAGACATCTTGGTTGCTTCCAAGTTTGGGCAATTATGAATAAAGCTGCTATAGGGCCAGGCATGGTGGCTCATGCCTGTAATCCCAACACTTTGGGAGGCAGAGGTGGGTCGATTGCTTGGGGCCAAGAGTTTGAGACCAGCCTGGTCAACATTGTGAAACACTGTCTCTACTAAAAATACAAAAAATAGGTAGGCGTGGTGGCAGGGGCCTGTAATCCCAGCTACTTGGGAACCTGAGTCACGAGAATCACTTGAACCTGGGAGGCAGAAGTTGAGGTGAACTGAGATCATCCCACTGCACTCCAGCGTGGGCAACAGAGTGAGACCCTGTCCCCTACCCCACGCCACAAAAAAAAGCTGCTATAAACACCCATGTGAATGTTTTTGTGTAGAGCTGTTTTCAAATCCTTTGGGAAAATATCAAGAATTTGGAATGCTGGATGGTATGGTTAAGTGTATGTTTAGTTTTGTAAGAAACTGCCCAACTGTCTGTCTTTCAAAGTGGCTATACCATTTTGCATTCCCACCAGCAAAGAATGAGCATTCCTGTAGTTTCACATCCTCACCAGCGTTTGGCGTTGTCAGTGTTCTGGACTTTGCAATTCTAGAAGGTGTGTGGTGGTATCTTATTGATGTTTTAATTTTCATTTTCCTGATGACATATGACATGATGTGGAGCATCTTTTTCATATGCTTATTTGACATCTGCATATCTGCTTTCCTATGCTTATTTGACATTTGATGACGTGTCTGTCACTGCCCCATTTTTTCTTATCACTCTCATCTCAATTGTTCATTTACTCACCTGTTTGTTTTATCAGACTGTAAAGTCCTCATGGGCAGGGAATATATCATTAGCCCTTATCATACTTCCTAATGTATAAGGGCAAATTGGATGGAAAGAAGAAGAGGAAAAATAATACGAGAGAAAGTCAGAAGGCAAAGTGGTCTATCAAATAATATTGTTAGCAAGTAAGTTTATGGAAGGGCATTTGTAGCCACTGTTATTAATATGAAGCCCTCAGGCCAAAGTGACAATATGTATATATTTTGTCTTTCCGTACAACAATCTCAAAACCAATTTTGTGCAAATAAGTTGTGAAGATGCGTTTGCTATCTGTGCTTTGGGTTGGATACATGTGTTTGCTCTTCTTCTCAATAACTAACTTAAATCTTAAAGTCCCTAGAGAAACTGTCTGAACTACTTGGTGAGAAATTGTGCTGTGTATTCTCTATTGATATTCAAAATTAAAGTAATTTTTAGTAAAGACCCTGAACATTCATACAGGTTTATAGCTTTTCCCTTTGTCACTGTAAAAGTTTTTTTTTTTTTTTTTTTTTTTTTTCCAAGTAAGTTTTGCAGTATGTTTGGTTTGGGGTTTCTTAAGCCTCATAGAATGGTTACATGTATAACCAGTTCTTACTTTGAATAGTGCATTGAGAATTCTGCTTAGAATCTAAAAGAGGCAATATTATGGTTATTGCACCTTCAAAAAGTTATTACCTTTGAATGGAATGCCTTATAATAACAAGAGAGGAAGAGAGAGAGAGAGAGAGCACATGGGAATGCATAGCTATAAGAACTCAAATTTACTTCGAATTGGGATCTTTTTTAGAACAATTATTCTTATCTAGTTACCCCCACACTATAGATTAGATCCATTATCACTTCCTTTTGCACTGCATTTGGTCTTTTTGGAGAACATAAATACACTATGAAGATTTTTCTCTGCTTTCCGTTAACTTCTTTTCTTATGTGTTACAAGGAAGGAAAATGAGAACACTAGTGTGAAGCCTGTATAATTGTTTCAAATATTCATTGTCTGTCTCTGTGAGAGGATTATTCATCACCACTCTTTTGACATACTGTTTGGGTAAATTAATTGCCTTGGCCAAGGGAATGTGTGTGGAAGTGACCTGTGCTTCCAGCTGAAGCTGTCATGAGTTCCATCATCTCTTTCTCTCTCTGCAATGAAGCCAATGTTTCCAAGATTCTGGCTCTTTTGAGAACTGGATATCAGAATGAGAAGACCATGGAGCAGGGATGCCTCCAGTCCTTGAAAGTCATGTGACATAAGTAGGGAAAATATTTGCTATTGTAAGCCACTGAGTTTTTTTTCCCTTCATTTAATGATTATTTTTCCAGTGCCTACTGTGACTCTGGGGCTACATCAGTTAACAAAGTAGACAAAAATCTTGCCCTTGTGGAACTTATGTTCTATCAGAGTGACACAGATAATAACATAACTAAATAATATAGTGTATTAGATAGAAATAATATGATGATGAAAAAATTAATCAGAAAAGAACAGTTTGTATGGAGTCATAAGGATTTCATTTTTAAATGGGATGGTCAGAGTAGGTGTCATTGAAAGGTAAAGCTCTTATTTTAAAAATTATCTTTTGTTTTTGTTTTTATTTTTGTTTGTTTTTTGTCATAAATTTTATCATAAAAATTTCTCATAAAAAATTCTATAGGTAAATGAAAATGTATATAATGCCTTTGGAAAATGATTAACAACAAATAACTTTCCAAATATTACTAGTAAGTTTATTTCTATAAATACATCTTAAGGAGATAATAAAAAATGTAATCATGAACCACTAATATTTTAATTTGTCCCAGGCTGGAGTGCAGTGGTGCAATCGTGGCTCACTGCAGCCTCGACCTCCCAGACTCAAGCGATCCTCCCACCTCTGCCTCACAAGTAGCTGGGACTGCAGGCATGCACCACCACACCTGGCTTTTTTGTATTTTTGTTAGAGATAGGATTTTGCCATGTTGCTTAGGCTGGTCTCCAACTCTTGGGCTCAAGCAATCCACCTGCCTCCCAAAGTGCTGGGATTATAGGTGTGAGCCACCTCGCCTGGCTTAAAATTATGTTTACTTCACTTTCTAACTTAGCAAAAGCTGACTGGTACATTTTTAAATCATAAAATAGTCCTACAAAACTTCAGTTATATACTTTTAAGAAAGGGAATTTTTGTGTATTTTCATGCTTAAATGTTGACTGTGAACTTCATAAAGTCATTCATTCTTTAAAAATACATCCTAAAGTGTTAGGACTGGTTAAAAGAAAGTTCTTTGAGAATGAGCCACCTGGGATATTATGATGGGAATGAATGGGACAACCAAATGTGTGGAGGAAGCTCAACAGTGAGAAGAGAACTCACACTACCTTGTACCTTCTCCTTTCAAATTTCTCTCAAAGGACAAATGAAGTGAATAAAGATGGACAAATGTCATCTAAGATCACATACTTTAGGTTATGTTCTGAAGAAATAGTAAAAAGCAGGAGGCAGCTTCTCCCAAACTGGATAACACTTTTCCAAGCTATGACTCAGTCTGAGAAGGGCTCCTATGAAGATACTCAGCTTGTGTCAAGTCGTATGTCTGAAAGAGCCACATGCAAGCGAAAGAAGAGGGGACTGCTGAATACAATTGACCGGAGATGCTGGAAGTTTTAATGAGTGTTATTACTAGAACATAACTGTATATTTTAAAAATATATTTTCCATATAACATTTAAAAGTACAGTATTTAAAAGTACTTAAGAAAAACACACACTGGTAACAAATATAACAAAGGATTAATACTTAATCTATAACAATTTATACAATGTAATTAAAATATCCCAACAGGTACATGAAAGAAATGTAATTACCTAAAAAATACTGAAGAAAATATCAGACAAATAGTAATCAAATAAATATTTAATTAAACAAGATAGTGTTTTTGTCTCTCATATTAATAAGTAACAAGATCCATGTTCATTTCTAGCAAGAGTGTGAAAAAAATTCTGTAGGTAAATGAAAACGTATATAATGCTTTTGGAAAATGATTAACAACAAATAAAGCTTTCTAAATATTACTAGTAAGTTTATTTCTATAAATATATCTTAAGGAGATATAAAAAATGTAATCATGAACCACTAATATTTTAACTTGTCCATAGTAATAAAACAATGGACACAAACTATATGCTCCAGTAGAACGGTTAATCAACTCTTGTACAGAAATTTTTATGACAATTTACCATAATAATCTCCATAATCATCTCCTATGTTGTTAAACAACTGTACAAAATTATGCAGAGACTAATAGATAGCCATTAAAATCCTCTCTCTTCTCCTTCCAAAGTAACGGAATCGAAGCTGACCGCATGGTCACCTAGCCACACGTTCATTGGCCTCCTTTCGTTTCTAAGTTGCCTCCAATACCCGGGAGGCAGAGGCTGCAGTGAGCTGAGATCGTGCCGCTGCACTCCAGCCTGGGTGACAAAGTAAGACTCTGCCAAAAAAAAATCTGACCATTGACATTTATCTTCAAATTCCATGTAGTTAAACAAACACATGAACAAAAGCATTCTCAAAGAGCAGATGACACAAACCATTCTGAGGATAGAATAGTTTTTAATGTCTTATCTCATAATGCAATTATGCCACATGAGAGTAAGAACAAAATAAATAAATAAGCAAATACCCTAAGTATCACAGTACCAAATTCGTCCTTTAGGTGTTACCCCATTAAAATGCACACTCTGGACTAAGTCCGTCCTTTATCATCTTGTAGCCCTAAGCTCTAATCTGGTGCTTTCCCAGGCCTCTAGTTCTAGGTCTGGGTGTCACTGGAGGCTTGTGGGGCAATTGGGCCACAGCAAAACAACACAGGCTCTGGAATCAGGTAAATGTGTGTTACTTCACTTTCAGCTTCTTGAATGTGGCCAATCATGTCTCTTATTCTCAGCTTGCTTAGCTGTAGGATGAAAATGATACAGTAAATACAAAAAATCCTTAAACTTAATATTCATGGCCTCTATTAGGAGGGAGAAATCTCTCAAAGGTCTCAAGCATGTCTTAACTTGTAGGAACCTTAACTGGTGAGTGAGTCTAGCTAATCAGTGAGTAAACACATGCTTCCAATCTGCCCACTCCTAGGGCTCTTCACATCTTCACCTTCCCTCCTTACAAAATTGCACCTATTGGGACTGAAGCATCAGAAAGCAATGCTTCAAGGCAGAAACCTAGGAATCATTCTAGACACCTCTCTTATTCTTCCCCAAAGCAAATCAACTAAATGGCTTATATATTCTATCTTCTTACAGCTTATCTCTCTCTACTCCATTTCCACTGCTTTCAATAACTAACACCTTTATTGCACTCACTGTAGGCTAGCCACTCTTAAATATATCAATTCATTTAATATTCATAACCTCAGGAAGCAGTTACCATAACATATCAACCCCACTTTCAAGTGACACAACTGACACACAGAGGAGTTAAGTAACTTGCCCAAGGTCCCGTAGTTAGAGAATGGCAAAGCAGGGAATCAGATGTGGGTAGTCTGGCTCCAGTGTGTGTTCTTAGTCAATGGCCTTCACTGGAACTGCCCTGGTGCAAGTTAAGACCATTTCTTCACCTGCATTACCGTGATAGCCTTTTGTCTCTTTGTGCCCACACTTGTCTCCCTACAATCCATTCTCTATCCCGCACTCAAATTTTTTTGAAAATTTATCTTCAATCTTATCACTACCTTATCGCCATCCTTATATGGCATCTAAATTGTTTCTCCGTTAGCAAAAAGTGTTCATGAAGGCATAGAGACCCCAGCTCTGTGGGCTTGAGTCTGATAAAGGTAGTCTTGCAGAGAGTAGACGATAATGTCAGTGTGTAGAAAACACATTCAAGTGGGAAACATACAAAGGAAGTTTCTGTGGTCACCAAATTCAAGGAGCAAGACTAAATGCCCAAAGCCAGTTATAAGGGAGCAGTGGGGATGAACATCAAATGGCACCTGGGAGGATGTGGGGAGCATTTTTAGCAAATATCTGTGACAACGTCTGTTATCCCTCACTGGATTTTTTTCATCCCTAAGGCGGTGAATTGCAGAGTAAGAAGAGCCAGGTAGGGCTGGGTTTGAATTCTAACTCCAATACATAGAGCAACGTGACCTGGAGCAGCATTTGTAAAGCTCAACTTTCCCTTTAATAGATTCATAAGGTAGTCATCAGGAGAAAAGTAGATAATGCATGTTGCCTATCGTGAAGTATGTTCAAATTGTGGCTTTAATAACTAGTTGGAGGGCAAGGGAGAAATAGCTATAGATAAAGGGCCATGAGCCATGGGGACAAAAGAAGGAAAGTTCTAACTCTAACACATGGAGCCCGTACAGTTAGCTTTACAACACGTGGCGGATTTGTAAATGATCTCTAGATTGAACAATCAAGCAGTGAGCATTTTGTTTTATCCTCTCTTTTTTAAAAAAATATTTTTGAGACAGGGTCCTGCTCTGTCACCCAGGCTTGGAGTGCAGTGGCATGATCACTGCAGCCTCAACCTCCTGGGCTCAAGTGATCCTTCCACCTCAGCCTCTCCAGTAGCTGGGACTACAGGTGCATGGCACTACGCCTGGCTAATTTTTAAAATTTTCTGTAGAGACAGGGTTTTGCCATGTTGCTAAGGCTGGTCTCAAACTTCTGGGCTCAAGTGATCCTCCCACCTCAGCCTCCCAAAGTGCTTGGATTGTAGGTGTGTGTCACTGCACCCTGTCCCATTCTCTTTTCGTGAGTTAAGGATTTGCAGTAGTCTAGAAGCCTGGTCTAAGCTTTTATGTGGGGACATGCTGCTGGCTATTTAGATTTGGCTGTTTCACCTCTTAAGTTAGCATCTATAAATTAGGACTATATCCAGGGCTAGTTCGAGCAGAAACTCAAAGTGCTGACTAACCTCCCCTAGTGCCCCAGTTGTGCCAATTGAGGACTAACCCTCCACAACTTACGTGATTGAAATGTAAAGGGAGAGACTGGGCACAATGGCTCATGTCTGTAATCCCAGCAATTTGGAAGGCTGAGGCAGGAAGATCGCTTGAGCCCAGGAGTTCAAGGTTGCAGTGAGCCATGATCACACCACTGTACTGCCAGCCTAGGTAACAGAGCAAGACCCCATTTCTAAAAATATAAAAGAAATAGAGAAGGAAATATTTCAATATCCATGTCCACTAGAACTCAACAATAACAAAAATGATATCTAAAAACCTGTCAGAGAATGAAAATCCAAGTCTGAGAGGCAAAACAATCCAACAAAACTTGCCATGACAAAATGTATTTTGTCTCTAAGCATCTGTGTACCAAGCAGCAAACAAATATCTGGGATTGAAGGGATGGACTGAACCATAGAGGGGCTTAAAACAAAATCTTCACAAAAGACCTGGTTCTGCTGGGAATTCATTTTGGCTTCCCAATGTTTCCAGCGATCATATAATGGTGATTTCCTCAAACAAAATTGCCTTTTGACTGCTGGAGGCATGTCAGGCTTTCTTAGTGTTGCCTGTTCAAACAGAGCTTCCATGAAGCAGGGGTCCCATCTGGGTAAACTTCACCCAGAACTCAGGGCCACCCACATTTAAATGCAATTAGTGCCTTTTGATAACAGTGGGGGAGTTTTCAGAGAAAAGCTCATTGATTGTCTATGATTAGATCAGATTTCCATGTGCTTTATATTGAATAGCTTCTCCTGCACCTCTACAGAAAATCCATATAGTAGGAGAAAACATTAAAAGCAAAAAATAATTGTCAGAGTGGATAATAAGGAAGATATTAGGTTCATATATTAAAGTTTCTTTCCAGGGCTAAACTTAATTATAGTTTCAAATGGAGCTCCTCTTGTATAAAAGTGTAAAGGAGGTAGTTTTGTGTGTGTTTCTGCTTTCCATTTAATGTATGCTTACAGCTCCCTGCTTCTCTTAGTGAATCTTAAACCCAGAGATGGGCACTGGGTCCCTGTTTGTGTGGATCTTGTTCTCAGCCAACTACCAGTTAATTAAAATTAAATACGCTAATATATGCTTTGAATTTTACTGACAAAATTTGATAGTAGAGATAGACAGATAGATAGATGGATACATACATACATGTGTTTACACATACACAGGGTGGCCATGAGGGAGAGATTGTCAAATAATTAATTTTCTCTTCTATGGCTTTGCCCTCATAAACAAACCTACTCGATGAATTTCCAAGAATATGAAGCTTAATATAGCTGTTTGGAGAGGAATCAACGGCCTGTTTACTGCACTTATCGACAATTTGTGAAAGAAGAGACCAGAAATCAGTCTAATTACCAGAGTGCCAGTTGTGCTTGTTAACATCAGCTTTGTGACCAAATGTTATTCCACAGTTGTCACATCACACGAGGGTTTCATTACTAACATAATAGTGAACAAGATCACATGAAAAGCTATTGATTGATCTGCCACACAAAGGAAGGACACACTTGTCTCTATTATAACATGTTACATCTTTGACTATATGCAGCAGATGTATCCTAGCCATTCTTCTTGCTAGAGAAGTGTAATTTCGATGCTGTCCTTCTTCTTTAAGTGTTTGCCAATTAGGGTCCCTTTTCTATTTGCATATGTCATCAATGGGCTGAAGAGACAAGAAATTATCCTGCTCTAGTTCTTCCTGATCTTTAACCAAGACTCAATCGATTCTCTTGAATTGAATCCAAGAGATGCTTGGGATATGCACTGTGTTTACTTTATTAGTTGTCATCTCTGGCAATAAAAAAAAATGGCTGCTTTATGTTAAGTTGGTTTCATGCATTTTGCAAGAGACTCAGCTATAATTAGGCAATCCAGAAAGGATGAAGGAGAGGAAGCCAAGCCCTCTTGCAGTCCCTCTTCCCTAAATTGTCAGATTTAGATGGAAGAAGGGTACTCATGTTCCCAAATGAACTGAAAGCCATTATCATCACAGGTCTTCAGGGTTTGCATTTTTTTGTTGTTATCTGTGTCACAAGAGTGCAACAAATCATTTTACTCAGTCCGTGTTTTTTCAAAGGAGCAGTTGCTTTTATTTTTAAATGAACTCTATGAATATTCTAACCTGGAAGTAGATTTGTTTATCACCGGGAGCAAGCACCTAAACAAGCAAAAGGCATCATCTTATCTGATGATGAGTGATTTATCAGGCAGAACATGTATCTGCTCATCACCAACTCCATCTTCCTGTTTATGCTTGTTGAACAGATACAATTTAATGAAGAATACAAAGTAGTTAAAATCTGTCTACCATTAATAGTTTAATTAAACTGACACATACTTCAAAAACAGAGTGACAGAAAACATTAATTTTGGTTATAAAGGGCATGGCATTATTAAAGTGCAATTAAAAACAACATTCACTTACAGTTAACAGCTAAAACAATTTAATTATTTAACACCGAATTGTCACTTGTGACTAACTTCACCTCTTTGATGTGGGGATGTTCTGTGTCCCTGTTGATTGTTATGGTTCATTCCCTGGAATTCCAAATGGGGTGGCATTCTCAGAGTGTTAGCATTCACAAAGTCCCTGCTGGCTAGTAGGAATCGCAAAGTATGAAAATTTAACCAACTGTTCTGTAGTGTTAACAGCTATCCTACAAGTAAATTTTGATTATTAGCATATGTGAAAAGTTTCACCTACTCTGAAAACATTAGCTAAGGTCGTGCTTTCTCTTCGGGCACTTTGAACAATATGATGAAAGGTAGTGTCACCATCAAAAACACGGATACTGGACCTATGCTGCCAGGTTTCCAATTGAAGAGCCCAAACTTCTACTTAGGTAATCTCAAGCAAGCTTTTCAAGCTCTATGTGCTTCCGTATCCTGGTCTGCAGATGGAGATAATAATGGAATATGTGTAATAAGGTTGTTTTCAAGACTGAATGAATCAACAGATTTAAAGCATTTAGAATGCTGCTCAACACATAAAAAGTGCCCCAAAATGTGACCTGTGATCAATATTATTATCTTTAAGTTATGAGACTAAAAATTCAAATCTATTAAGCATAATCTCAAATAGTCAAGGATAAGATAGGCAACAATGCCCCATACCAGAGAGCAATCTAGCCATCAAGAAATCACTAAACCATCTGAAAAAAATTTCCTACTCAGTTCCAAAACTGCCAGAAAATTACAAAAACATACCAAGTACATTATAAGGTTGTTTGGGATACATTTCATTCACACTTTGATTTGTCCCTGTATTAGTCCGTTTTCATGCTGTTGATAAAGATATATCCAAACTGGGCAATTTACAAAGGAAAGAGGTTTAATGGAGAACTCACAGTTCCATGTGGCTGGGGAAGCCTCAAAATCATGGCAGAAGGCAAGGAAGAGCAAGTCACATCTTACATGGATGGCGGCAGGCAAAGAGAGCTTGTGCAGAGAAACTCCTGTTTTTAAAACTATCAGATCTCATGAGACCCATTCACTATCACAAGAATAGCATGGGAAAGATCCGCCCCCAAGATTCAATCATCTACAAGGTCCCTCCCACAACACGTGGGTATTATGGGAAGTACAAGATGAGATTTGGGTGGGGACAGAGAGACAAACCATATCAGTCCCCATGAATCAACATAGTTATATAAGATTTAGACCTAAAATTCTGGATTTATGTCTGAAGAAAAAACAGTGTCTAGTACATGGAAACCTAGTCAATACAGATTTGACTCCCTTCTATTACAGGGGGAAAACAGGCCCAGAGAAGTTACAAAAGAAGCAATCTGTTGAAGACCAACTGGAGAACTGGTAACAGAGCAGAAGTAGAACAGATGTCTCTTAGCAACAAAGCTAATATGTTTTCCATGACCTATATTTACCATTATTTCTATGGATGAAAAACAGAGGTATCAATTAACCTCCAAAACTTGTCTTCATGTCAGAGTCAGAGGTCTTAGAATCCAACATTGATTGAGAGTTTTCCAGTGAGCAAGATGTGTGAGATGTTTGAAGTGCTGCCACACCGGTATTAGGAGAAGCACTTAAGAATATTTGAAAGGTAGGCATATAGGGGCTAGGTACACACTGATGGGACCATAGTTCATAAAATAAAAGGAAACTTCTCTATCATGACTATAAATTGGTCATAAATATATTCACTGTCTTCAACAGAAGATAGCTGAAAGTTGTTTACTGAAGAGGAATTTGGCAATTGAAAGAAATCTGGGCTGGGTGCGGTGGCTCAAGCCTGTAATCCTAGCACTTTGGGAGGATCACTTGAGCTCAGGAGTTCAAGACCAGCCTGGGCAACAAAGTGAGAACCCATCCCTACAAAAAAATTAGCTGGCTGGGTGGTGTGGACCTGTAGTCCCAATTACTCAGGAGGCTGAGGTGGGAAGATTGTTTGAACCCAGGAGGTCATGGCTGCAATGAGTCGTGATCGTGCCTCTGTACTCCAGCCTGGGTGACAGAATAAGACCCTGTCTCCAAAAAACCAAAACCAAAACTAACAAAAAAAGGAATCTGGGGTAACTTGTTAAAACGAGAGGCATATACAACATATAAAATTTTTATTCCTGTCTCTGAAGTTAGTTGGTCAATGGTTCTTGTATATAATGTCTGAAAACTTGGAAGGTAGAAAAAAAATTCAGATTGACATCAGGGAAATACATGCTAGTTGATTATAACTTGAATATTATCCACTTGTCATAATTTGAGCTAGCATCCAGGTGTAGAGGAGTGTCATTACTGCTTTTTTGAATGGACTTTAATTAATGAGCCAACATTTATTAAGCACTACTTACGGATTTGTCAGGAACTGTCAGGTTCCGTTTCCTCACTTCCCTATGCCCTGCAGACTTTCCCACTGGATTCCAAGTAGCTGTATAAACCTGTCCATACTTCAGGATCAGTTTGGAGGCTGGTCCTTACATACTTGTAATCACAGAAGATCCAGACACATCTTAGTATCTAGATTCTTTTTTGTTTTTGCTGCTGGAACATTACACATGTGACTGTGTCCAGATTCTGACTTTCTTCAGGCTGTATTTTTTTAGGCTGGGTCCTAGAATTCCTTCCTCAGTATCTCTTGTCTAACTTACTTGCTGCCTTCTAAACAGATCTCAGGCCACTCCGTACTTCACTATATGCCTGTGTAATAAGATCCATTCCTATGCAAAGTGGGGAAAGGGTGACACAACAGATATAAAAAAGCAAGACCTACAGACATGGAACATACGTAAGACAGACGTATATGAAATAATTGGATAATCAGGCAGGCTACATAAGGTGTTCCACTACATGAGATGGCATAGGAGCAGCAGCAGAGTAATAGGAGGGAGTGACAGCTCTTGGTTAGCCACATCAGGTGGGGCTTTCCTGAGACCACGGGACTTGAGCTGTTACTCGAAAGTGCTCAAGGACTTTAGACAGGCAGAAAAAAGGTAGATGTTAACTGCATTAGTTGAATGAAACACAAGTGAGAGAAACAACAGGAATTAAGGCACAGGGACAAGAATGAGCATGGGGTAGGGTGAAGAAAAGACAGAACGGAGACAGCTAAGACTAAAGAAAAAATTGTTATTAAAAAGTGTGGGTTAAAGTTGGACACAGTACATGGCATCCCATGTATAGTTTAATGACAAGCCTTTTTTTATTTAGTTATTTAAATCATAATCTAAGAACAAAATAAAAGAAAACCCAATTTCTAGTAAAAGAGGCTAGATCAACTGATTTAATTTTACCCAGACAATCTCGCAGGCTCACTCAGTGAATCAAACAATAATTCTTTAGTTAGTGGATCAATAAGAAATTAAGAAGCAATTAAAGAGGAATGAAAAAACCCTAAAAATTTGCATTGACCCAGCAGTAAGGTTGTTTCCTCTCCAGAAAATAAAGATTTAAAAACAAACCATTGCATTGTACTGTTCTTGCATTCTTCTTATTGGTTTGAAAAATTTTCAAAATAAGAAGTTAAAGAGAGGAAACCAGTAAAAAAAAATATTAAAAACTTTAGATTCTAAAACTCAAATATAAATAACACAATTACATTTGTATTGGAGCATAAAATGTCTTCTCTTCACTGATTTAAGCAAATAGCTAAATGGACACAAACATAGTTTATGGAAATAGCTGTGACTATGTAGAGCTGCTATAGAATAAGAATCAGTTTTCCAAATAATCATTTCATTTGCAGCACTGAAGCAACATTTTACAATTAAAATGCACCTTCAACTAAGATCATTTCAGTTCCAATCCCTCTCCAAATAAGCAAAACTTACAGGCACTATTTATTTACTTCACCAACAAAAAACAACAAAAAAAGAAAAACACGATTTATTCTTTAAACAGGAGCCCCTCAGATGATATCCAGTTTTTATCTTTCTTGGGTCTAGCAATTATAGCTGCAAGCTGAGAAATAGAAATACACGCTTTGGTCTTATATTTCCAACTGAAATATTGGCTAACCTGTGATAAATTGCTTAACCCTACTGTGTCATTGTATCCACCTCTGTTTAAAAGGTGAGGAAAAGTTGTTGCTTACCTATGGAAGGTGTCTGGTGCAGGTGAGAGAGCACAAGTCTATTAAAGGACCAGAGATATGGTATAATGGTGAAATATTGTGACTTTTTTTTGCAACAAATTTCTAATTCAAAGATTAAACCTACTAACCATGATCTTCTTTAAAAAATGCCCTGAGCAAAAGAAGATGGCCTCTTTCTTAAAAGGCTCCCTTGGGGGTGGGAATAAACAGAATCACACATAACAGCAACAAACACAAAAGTAAAATAAATGTGGCAAGAATGTTAAATTTCAAACAAAAAATGCAGATGTTCTCTAAAGGAGAAGCTAGAAAGACATTGGCAGGTCTTGAGACTTGTTCTCAAGCAGGCACGCCCATCGTGCACTGCTGCTCTGATTTCCCTGCTACGAAATAAAACAGCAAATTACTAAGCACTACCTCTTATATGGGCACTGAATTCTGTGGGGGCGCTGACTTCAGAAGGCGCTGATGTTGGATGATGTATTGTGTACTATAAGTGATTGTATTTTCTCTTCTGATTTAAAGGTGTTTTATTGGACAACATATGCCATCTTTTCTTTATGTTTTATACTTAATCCTTCAAATAGAGAGGTATTATGTGAGAAGCTGCGTGGGGTGCTTAAAGACCTGCACACCATCAGTAATGCAATTAAAATTGGCATTTATAAAAGTATATTTTGATTCCTAATCCTGTTTTTACAAGTGCAAAATCACATTAGAAAACAATGTGATGCTAATTAAAGCTTTGTCACCCATAAGACCTTGGTGAATTGCATTTGTAATAAGCTCTGATGCAGAAGCAATTTCTGCGGGAGAAACTTAAGCAGACTATGTGACTACATTTCTTGGTACTCTATTAAAATCAATGCTACAATTGTGTATGTTACTGTCATGTTTTTAGCTCTAAACTGAGCTTGAAATGTCATGTCATCTAAGTTTTAATTCAAAAGCTGAAAAAAATGTGTTGCATATTATATTTGCATATTTTAAAAACAATCAAAAGGCCAGGGATACTATTGATTTTCCTCATAAAGATTAAAAGGACTGATGGAAGCATCAAACGTATGTTTCAAATCATGTATGAATCCCATCTTGCAAAAACAAAGGTGGCTACTGGAAAAAAGCAAACCCAACCCCCCCACCCAGATAACTGATCCTTATTCTTAGATTTACATAAAACTTATCTATAAGGATATAAAATTAAAATAAAATAACTTACATTTGAACATAATTTAAAGATACGCATTTTTCTAGGAATCTTCAGGTCAGCCTTAACCCACTGGTAACATGGTCATTAACAAAATCCTGAATCTCATGGGCACTCAAACAGAATTTCAGGCTGAGTTCCTCTTGAATCCAGGAGCCATTCCTAGAGCTCTGATTATGGACAGAGAAGGAAATGACATAGAATGGAATCTGAAAACCATCTAGAGCTTCCCTTGACCTTTACAAATGGCCACTAATATTACTTAACAGCTATGTTAACGTAGATGTCTCTGTGGTGTGCAATTTAAATAGACCTGGGATTGTGCCATTTTTATATTGAAAATTCAACTATAGTAACAAATAACAAAACTCAGAATTTTTAATGACACACCCAACAGTTAAGTTTCAGTCATCTAGACTAGTACTAATGTGGCCTGGAGGATGCAAAATGACATGAATAATTGATATCTATGAGAGTAATTATAGGGAAGTTTTAAGCTCTTAAATATTCTTAGAAAGAGACAGAGCATTAACATTATTTTTAAATATTCAGATACAAATCATTGAGGTTTTATTTCAATGTGTGGTTATACGTAGATATCTAAGCAATAAAAGACTCTAGTCCATCATGCCCCACACCTCTGCCAATAAAAAAATCTATCTATCCATCTCTCTATGTACCCATCTATCTGGATCTTGATCTTGATCTATCTTGATCTTGATGGATCAGAGAAAGGGCGTAAATGGAGACACAAAATTTTGAAGGAGGTATAACCATGTAACTTTCTACAAAGACATCACACCACAGACAGGACGGCAAACAAGTCACCCTTCAATGTAACCAAAATAGGGAGGACCCAGTGAATACGGGCAATGTGCATTAGAGCCTGTGAGTCAGAGTTTTGCATTAGGCAAGTAAAAAGAGGCAGAGATTTAATGACAACATATAAACAATAGGTGAAAAGGAAGAAAAACATCAAATAAACCCACATATTTGGAAGAGAGACATGCTCTATGGTAAGATGAAAGATGGTGCAGAGGGGATCAGGCATGAGACCAGAGGAAAAGAAGTGCATGTTTCATCTTGTGAGGGAGTGGCAGCCATTGAAAACACAACCCATATTACAGTAAACCCAATAAACAAAGTAAATATAAAGCGAAGGAGAACTGGAAATAGAAAAAGGAAATTACATGGTTATTTTCTTCCATTTAAGCTACATTGTGCTTCCTTTTGTATTCTGCTTTTTTCGGCCTTTTATTTCTCTTCAAAAGAAATAAACAAGCAAAAATAATTTACAGTCATAGATTATCAGTACCCACATCCATCTGTTTAGTTTAACCACAACAGAATGTGTGAGTGTTTGTATTTGGGGAGAGTCGGGCGGGCACTCTCACGTATCCGTGAAACAATCCAATGCACAAAACCCAGATTCTGTTCAGTAAAAAATTTCACTGTCTATGTTGTATTCCTGCTTGAAATTGCTCATAGGAATTCAACCTAAAGAATCTTCCTCCTCCTCCTCCTCCTCCTTCTTCTTTTTTTTTTAAATAAGAAGTCAATTGTCTCTGGAATGAATATTCACGATACATGTCCCCACAAAAGACAGCTAATGCATCCAAAAGTGAAACCAGTAAACAGCCACTGGCAGTAGAAATTTATGGAATTAGAAAAACCGGACTGGTTAGAATACATGACTGCATTCATTGTTGCAAAATGATTGGATTCATGTCTCATCAAATTTACATTGTGAAGACTGAATATAGTATGATTAGGCATTATTTTAACAACTACATTAAAATACAATTTAAAATAAAATGGCCCCTTATATCATACTAATATCAGTGTTTTAAATAACAAAGGGGATATTTTTAAAGGAAAGGATTAGCATTTCGTTTCAATCAGTACAAGCAATGAGATTCCAGTTGGGGTCTCAAAGATTCAGGATTTTATTAATATTCCAGAGATGCATTTGTGTTGCCTCTGGGTACACTGAAAAGCCACTTAAACCGCACTTAAAACAGCACTACAGGATCAAATTGATGTGCATCAACCATTTACAATAAAACTTGATTATTATAAAGGCATACATATTTGCATAATTACATGTTTGATTTTTTGATAATGCAGCATACAAGACAAAATGTTGCTTCATGTAGAAACACATCATCAAAAAGCACCATCTGCTGTAGTATTTACTGCACTGCACACTGATCAAAAATGTTGAAGATGGATTTCTGAGTATCAAAAGGAAAAAAAAAAAAAAAAACCTGAGTTGTATTTACACAGGCAGTATGGCTGGCTGGATCATGCAGAAAGGAGAAATAAAATTCAGGCAAAACATGGTATAAAAAGATAAGACCCACATATCTTCAAACACAGAAATGAGCACTTTCATTAATATGGCATAAGAGGTTTGGATATCTGTTTATATGATGTCATCCTTGCATTTAGTAAATTTTTAGATTCTAGATTCTATATTTAGAAATGAAACACTTTAGAATAATTGCTCATGAGTAGGGTTATCCTTGGAGAGGCTTCCATTATGTATAGCAGTGTATTTGGAAAAGAGAAAGAAAAAAACCTTCCATTTTTCATTGTGCATTAAAATGAGGATAGCAACAATTATTATCTTAGTGGATTTATACGTGATTTTTCCTTCTTCTTCTTTTGTTTTGTTTATTTGCTGCTTAAACAATCCTCCTAATTTTCATACAATGTACATTTCAAAACAGTATCAAATAAAAAGTACAAAAAAATTTTACAAATATAAAAGTTGGAGATTCATTTTCTGAAAGAACTGCTTTTAGGGAAAGAAAACAAAACCAAGCAACTGCCCATAAAAATACTAACGTGCAAAATAAACTTTCCAAATGCTTTGCAGAACACTTAGCGAAGTAGAAGACACAGTTATGGGATAAACAGAAACTATCTGGTCATGAGGTTAACTATGTTGTCTTATTATTGGTGAAATAAATCTACAGAACATAAGGGCATAGTATTGAAAATGAAGTTGTACCGCTGAGAAGGGAGAAATGACCTCTTCATCAGAACTCTGTTTACTCAGGGCCTATAAGAATTATTTAAAACCACAAATATTTTCATCTAGGTCATTTGCTATGTGAGTCCTCAAAGATCATAACTTGAGAAAAGGAATCCTATAGATGAAGAGCAAGAAGTGAATTAGGGAAACTGAGAAATAATGAATTTGAATTAAATCAATGTCCTACTGCTAGTTCCAAGCCAAAAAATAAAAAACCCGAAAAACAACAGCAAAAAAATGAAATATCACTCTAATCACAGACTTAACATTACAGACAGGAGAAATCAAGACTTGTACAAGTATTGGGAATTAGCAAAGTAAAAATTTAATGATACTAACAGTTTTATCCAATTAGTGACCTAAGCATGGGAGGGGAAACTTTCTGAGGAAAAGTCCTAAAAGCTTTTCAAAAGGAGGAACCTGGGACCATAAATGAAATACTGGAAAACACCCCACTCCACATTGGAGCTGAGTCAGGGAACTTGATCTCGTGCCTCTTAGACATTGGGAGCTCCATACTCATTAAATTTCCTGTCTAAAAAAGTCTGCAGGAAGTCAGTATATCCATCGGAACAGAGACAGATGCATAGGCACCCTAGCAAGTGAAAAGGGTCTTGTGGGGAGCAGCTGGCCCTTCTCTGTGGGTGTTCTGCCTTCTGACCACGGACCTGAATTTCAGAGAGGAAAACATACAAGGGTCATAGCTACAGAGTTTGTCTGGGCACATATTTACATGTCTTACATGTTACAGGTGTGTCCAAAGATCCAAAGTTGAATCTGCTGTTGTGACAAGCGAACCCTTTAACTGATACTCATTTCTTAAGATTCAGAAACATGTACATGCGTGCATGTGTGTGTGTTGGAAAAAAAAAGAGAAAAGCATTTGAAAATTATGTCCTGGGTTCATTACAGAAAAATGAAAATCAATTTTTTAACCTGTAAATGTTAGTATTAGATTCCCTATTGGGGGATTTCTATTTATTTTTGAAGGCTTCCCTTTTATATTTTTACCATTTTTTAGAATTATGAAAACAGGACACATTTAGAGCAGAAAATACATAGCCTATAGGAAAGGACAAAGAAGAAAATTAAAACGACCAGAAATCTTACTTTCTACTTACTTAGCTTTTACATTTCCCATAGAAAAACACATGATATTCTTTAAATGAACAAAAGGGCATTGATTCATTTAAAGTTCCTTTTTTAGAAAAATTAAGTTTTTTATGATTAAATAAATATTAACGATCAAAACTCAAACAGCACTGGAAAATCATATGGTGTTCACACTTTTAGCAGCCCTCTTCTGGCCTGCCTTTGGCCAATACCTCTCCCTTTCCACTGAATAGGGAGTTTACACGGCCCAGAGGAAATGCGCCCATCAACTTTTGTAAAACATGCTTTGGGGAGCCCAGCTCAGAGCCCTTCCCATCCTCTCTGAGCATCCCAAGGGTGGGTTGTATTATGGTTGGGCATACCTTCAGATCCTCAGCCTAGCCAAGGGGCAGCTGATTGCAGATAATGTGGAGGGAGCTTGGACAATCTGGCTGGGATGTTCCATGTATGTTCACCAGGCCCTTCATGGGGTGCAAACAGTTTTTGGTGGTAAGAGAAGTGGGGTGCAGGTTAAGGACAGGAGTGGCATGCCCCAGAATCTGAAAATTCTACATTTGAATCTGGCCATCCAGGTCATTATGAAGGTATATGTGTTAAAGAAAGAGAATAGAACATGTTTCACTTAATAGTTTGTTAGCTTGATTTCTGACCCTTAAAGATTTTGGCACATGGTGTGTTGGCCTACTTTTTGCTCCTGGAATTGCAAATGTTAGGGACAGGCCTGACGGCAACAAAAAAATCTCTGCAGTAGAGTTTTCTGAAGGAAAGTGACAGCAGTTTAGTTCTGAATATTGCCATGTTTCCTCTTGGAAAATGAGTAGAGCAAGAGAATGTACAAAAATAGCCTAAAATTCTATTTTCATGGAGACTAGAAAACAGAAAAAAATAGATAATCTTCTAAAGTAACTGACACCAACAGAGCCTGCAGACTTACCCATATAACACTGAGGCAGAACAGTGAGAAGGTGTGGGCAGGCTCAGGGGCTGAGTGGGGCAGATCTCAGAAATCCTCAGAAGACTGACAAAAAAAGTCCCCAAAAACAAACAAAAAAACCCAATCAAACTTTATCATAAGCAAAAATTGCTGAGAACTAGACTGAGACCAAATGAGAATCAAACGGAGGAAGAGGCAGAATGTGCAGCAGGAAAAGTGTTCAGTGGGTCCCAAAGGTAGATCTCAGAATACTTCAGCAAGAACCAATAAATAATACCTAATTATTTAATACATACATGATATTAGAAGGCAAGGCCTGTGCCCATGAAGGGCAGCAGCTATAAAGGACCCAGGCAAGTATAGGACTTGCTGATTAAGTACTCCTGAATTAAATAAGGTTCTGAAAGAAAGAAACACTATACTTTAAAAATTTATCTATCAATCTCTGTAGCAACAAAAATGGTGTCTTTGACCCACAGAGACTCAAAGTATACATTGTCCTTCTCCCTTCTCCTTTGCTCTAGGAAACTCTATTACCAAGTCCACAGAAACCTAACTCATTTAATATGAGCATCAAGCAAAGAACAGGCACAACACAAAGACAAAAATACAAAGATACTACAAGAAAAAACGTTTTAAAAATTAGAAACCTTTTCTAAAAATGAAGAAAATTCAATAGGAAAAAATTTACCCCAAAAGCATATGAAAACTTTAACCCAGTATTAAATAATACTGAAGCAATTACTATTATGAAAGAAAACCACAAAACAGAAATACAAGAAATCAGGGAAGTGTTTCTTAGACTAAAAGCGTCAAAGATTGGAGGAGGCAAAGCAGTCACTGGCAGAGCTCAGGAAAGAAATAGATAAGATACAATTATTTCAGAAATGGAGACTAATTATTAGCACATGACACAGTAGACACCACAGAGAATAAAAGACAGGATAGAAACTAGAAAAGCAAAGTATAACAGAAATAAAGGAGATTTAAAAATAATCAGAGATGCAAATATATCCATTAGTAAATTTCTCCCCAAAGAAAATCAAAACAATAAAACTGAAAAAAATCATGAATATAATTTAAGAAAATTTTCCTGAAATGGAAGAAGACTTGGGTCTGTATTGTGCAAGGACACTGGGAAAACTGACTACAAATGCTCAACAATGAGACATATGCTAGTTTGGTAGGGCTTGCAAGCTTAGTTATCAAAGTTGATTTTTCACTAATAAGCATAACAAAATAAGGAAGAAAATTTATAATGTTAAGGGGGGACATAAAATTATAATTATATGAATATATATGTATCAAAATGGCAGCAAGTATAATAAAGCAGCGTTTGCAGGAAACGTGGAGAAGTGGAAAGACGCTGACTTCACGAGGCTTCGATTTACCACTTTCAGTCCAAGAAAGATCAAGTGAACAGAAAATAAGTAAGGACAAAGAGGAGCCAGACAACATAATCAGCAAACTCGAATAGAATTTGTTCACATCACTGAGACTTTTGGGTTGTTTTGTTTATGATGCATAATTATTCTATCTTTGCTAAAACTGATCTCTGCAATATTTATATATCAGCATCAAATTTAATGGGGAAACTCTAGAATCATTTTCTTCAAAGTCAGGAACATGATAAGTCCCTCAACTCCTTTACACTACTATCATTTAATATTACAAGAAGGATTCCATATTAACATTTAAAAGTAGAAAGATATTGGAAATAAAAATTACAAATAAAGGGGCAAATCTATCCTTATTTACACATGAGTGTTTAGCCACAACTACAAGAGAATCAGGTAAAGACTATAAAAAAGAATTTATTATTTAATGTGAATGAAATGGAATTTATCTACTTCTATTTTTCGTATATACAAACAACAATCAGATAGAAAATATTTGAAAAATAAAAACCACATTTATAATAGCAAAAGACATAAAATATCTATGGAAAACAGCTAGAACTGTAGACAGCTCTATGAAGAGAACTGTAAACTTCACTTGATGTACACACAATGTAGGCTTGAACAAACAGAAAAATTTACCAAGTTCTAGGGTAGGAAGACTCTACATTATTAAGAAAAGTTTATTTTTGAGTTAGTTGATATATTTAATGCAATCTCAATAAAACTACAAAATTTTTTTTTTTGGTGGAATTTTACCAGCTGAATCTGAAGTTGATATGGAAAAACAAGCTAGAATAATCAAGTTAAAAATGGGCAAAAGCATGAATTGTTAATTCACAGAAAAAGTGAATATATAAATTGGATGCTCAACCATACTCATAATAATAAATTCAAATAAAACCTACATTGAAATGTCAGGTTTTACCAATTGAAATAGAAAAAAGTCAAAACTTTGGTGATACATTTTATTGTAAAGGCTGTGGGAAAAAAAGACTCTCTCACACCTGGCTAACAATATTTATAAAAATTTTAAAATGCATTATACATTGGTCAATCAGTTTAGCTTCTGGGAATTTTTACATGCATAGTCATTCCTCACAAAAGATTGGGAACACTCCAAATGTCCATCTATGGGGTACTGGTTAAATAATCTTTGATATAGCCACATGTTGGAATATTATGCAGCTGTGAAAAAAGAGGATAATCTTGTATACTAATATAGAAGGTTTTCCAGAATATATTAAGTAAAAAAGATAAGATACAAAATTGTGCATATGATTTATCATATTTTGAATAAAAATGGAGGAAAAGGAAAAATTATATTTGCATTTGTTTATATTTGCCCAAATAGATAGCAGAAGAAATATAAAGCTCTACTAAATGTTAGTTTCCCATAAGGAATGGGAGGGACAGAGGCAGAGGTAATTGTAAGATATCTAAACATACGCCTTTTACTTTTTAATAGAATTTTCCATTTTAAACCTCAATGTGCTCTATATTCAAAACAAAAACAACATTAAAAAAAAGAGTCTCTTAGCACATTCAAAAATAACCAGGATATTCGTTTTTCTGAGGATTTTTTTTAAATGTCACACTTTAGGTATCCATGGTTCCAAGTCACTTTCTATTTTACTCTTATGCAGAAAGTCAGTAAGCAGAGACGACAAGGTGCCAAAGTAGGCTGGAATACAAACAGGCTACAAGTAGACCAGGGCATAATAGTCCCAGGAATGCTGGTAGCTGTTTCTTGAGGAGTTGCTGACTTAAGTAAACTTTTAACCCAAAGTGGTGCTATCTTCCACTCTTCACTCTTTGATCTTTCATGTCATCTTAGGCAATTTATTTTCAGTCAATCAAAACAACACTTGTGTGACTGCAAAAAATCATTAAGTTATTCAACAAATAATTCTTTAGTACTAATAGGTGACTAGCACTCTGACAAACACTGTGTATATTTTGGTCAATTATGCACAGCCTTCTACTGAGTCAAGTAGAAGAAGTAGCAAGAAACAAAGCAAATAAATATAACAATGTAACAATGGAAGACTGACTTAGATAAGGTCGCCAGGGAAGGCTTCTCTGAAAAGATGGCATTTAAGCCAAGACCTAAAGGACATATGAATCCTTTATGAGAACATAAGGGAGAGTGGAGTTCTAAACTCGGGAAGCACCATGGTACCACATGTGAAGGATTAGGATGAGAAAGAAATCAACTTGCTTGAGAAAATGTCAGGAGTCAGTCTAGAGAGTGGAGAGTGAGGACTCGCTGATGTAAGATGAGCTCAGGGTATGGGGCAGGAGGTTGACCAACATGACTTATAGCAACACTGATGTGCCCGAACTAAGACAAAGTGCAAAGAGAGATTGCATGTCAGGCAGTGTCATGCTGGGATTTATGTTTCAAGAAACACTGTTTCTGTGGCTGTGTAGAGATTCAATTAAGGATGAGAGTCACTGTGTTCTGTGTGCATGGAGATCAGCTTAAAGGTATTGTGGTTGTTAAGTTTAAAATAATAGTAGATCAAACTACAATGTGGCAGTAACAATAAAGAAAAGTGGATTTCCTTATGATGCATTTAGGAGACAGATGATTAGACTTAGTGATGAATTGGACTAGAGGAAGAAAGACAGGGAGAAAGAATTAATGACTCCCAGAATCCAGGCCTGATCAACAGGGTGGATAATGTTGCCAAAAAAAAGGGAGGGAGGAGGATGGAAGGAGGACTAGGTTTTTGGAGGGAAATAAAAATGCAGTCTTGGATATATTTATGTGAGATGTCCATGAAGCATTCATAAGTGGGTGTTATAAAGACAAGTGTATAAGTCAGGAGGTCAGAGGAGAGGTTAGGACTAGAGATACGGACATAGGAGTCATTGGCTTGGAATTGGTATCTTAAGCCATATGAATGAGATTATTTATGGAAACATAAGGCATGGGGTTCAGAGCAGAATACTGATCAATACTTAGAGGTATTATAGAAAGTGGAAGAAAAGACACAACAGAGGCTTAGGAGGAGCAGGTACAGAAGCAGATAAAAGACCAGGGAAATATGGAATAATGTAAGCCAAGAACAATTTTGAGAAGAGAATGGCCAATTTTGAGAAGAGAATGGTCAATTGTTGGATGTTGCTGAGAGTTCTAGTGAGATGAAAATGTGGACATAGCAATATAAAGGTCATTAGTGACCAACTGGGTCATGTGGGTGAATGCCAATTTGAAGTGAATTCCAAAGTGACTGTGAAGTGAAAACATAAAAGTGCTGTGTGTACACAACTATTTTATGGAGTTCTGTGAAAGAGAGAAAAGAATGAATGGTACCTGGAAAGGGATGTGGATCAATATGGAGTATTGGTTTAGGACAGTAATACTGGATTATGTTTATATGCTGCTGGGAATAATTGACTGGAGACAGTCTGACAGAAGTATTGAACTTCTTGAGAAAGTGAGAGGGATGGGATTCCCAACATGAATTGAGGGATGAGCATTTGATTACAAGGAGTCACATTCAATTGCACAGAGGGAAGAAGATGAGTTTTGCGGCAGGAGGCTTTCAGATTTTGTGGTGGGAACCTCCTATTCTCTTTAACGAGGTACGACATGAGCAGAAAGTAGGAGTAGGAAGTGGTACCTCCAAGGGAGAGGTGATGGTATGAGCAAAGTTTTCGAGGAAGTGTAGATGTTCACCAGGCAGGTGATTGCACGTGGGAGGGGAAATGGGTAGCGTGAGAGGGGCAGAGTGAAGGGCATTCCTGATGAAGGAAAGTCACTTCACAAAGGCATGAAGATGCCAAATAGTCTGGTACATTAGGCCATCAAGTAGGGTCGAAAAATATGGCTGGAGTAAAGGGTACAAGAGCTAAGGTGGAGGGCCTTGGATGAAATGCTTAGGAAGTTAGTGTTCTAAGACACATGCAGCCACTGGGAACTGTAAGCCGTCATAAGAAAATTGCACTCAGAGCACAATGCAAATAATGAAACCTTTGACCAATCAAGGAGATTAGTGCAGGGGGCCTAGTGAGAGACAGTGATAACCTGAATTAAGGCAGTAGCTGCAGGAGTGGGAAAGCACAGCCTGGAAAGATAGCAAGCAGGCTTATTCAGCAGGACCTCATTATCAAACATGATAGTTAACATAGGGAGAGTAAACAGTGAGAGGAGGTGAAGGTTTACAGCATAGTCCTGGTGAGCAGCTACAATTAAAGGACAGCAGAGAGAAGGCACAGCAAGAAGGAGGGAGAGGAATCAGGAAACAACCAAGTTGAGTCAGAGTAGAGGTTAGAAGTTGTAAGTTACAATGATAATGTCAAAGGCACAAAAAGGCAGAGACAACAGGACCTGAAACAGAAAACAACCCATTGTAACCAGTATTTACTCAAAAAGGCAATGACTCACAAGAAGTTTTACAAAAATTGTATAGAGAGCCTAGAGAATTGTTAATAAGGAATTCTAAGAAGTAAATAAAATCACCTGTACAAGATTCATCATTACAAATGTGTTCAGCATAAAATAAAGTGGGTATCAATGGTACCTACATTATTTTGTCAGTAGATATAAAACAACGATGATAACTTTCTCAGATTCACTCACTATCTTACTCCCCAAACTCTGTTTTCTTCCTAAGGTCGTAAGTTCCTCAAATGTAATGTCTCCTTCCATGGAGGTTTTCAGGAACGTAACTTTCAAGGTTGGGAAGGAAATACCATATCTGAGAATAGATTCTACAATCACTTAGCCACAAACCTCCCTAGGCTTTTGTTTCCTCATCTGTAAAATGAAGTATTTGAATTGGATAACCTCTGGGGTGTCTTCCACTGTAAGACAGGTACAAGTCTGTGAATGTAACATTATCTCCAAAATGTTCCTGTGACTCTCATAGCGCTCTTGGCAATAAGGCTAGAAGTGGTCGGTCTGCAAACCACAGCCTGCCTGCCTGCCTTATTGTTTACTTAAAATAAGTTTTCCCATCGTGTCTCAATTTTCATTTCTGTAAAGTTAGAGACGCATTTTCGAAGACAAATTCTAGACCAACAGAAGCTTAACAAGCAAGGTGCCTTGCACAAAGTAAACACTCATTAAACATTTCTTGATTAAATGAACATGGAAATCCATACTCAAAGGTTATGTGCTCCAGCATACCAAAGACTACTAAAATCCCTTCTATAGCGTCCCTGACCATCTCTCTCTTTTTTAGTATCTCCAGACCTGGAGAACTCCTAATCTCAGAGGGGTGCCAGTGAATCCTTATGACTGGCACAAGGAATGACAATAATGCAGAACCAGGTCGCAGATCTGTCCGACTCGGGCACTGCCAAATGGCAGTGATGTAAGTGGCAGGAAGTGTCAGTCAATGGCACTGAAGTTAAATAGGGTTTAGGGGCTTCCAATGACACCAACTGAAAAAAGGGCATTTGGAGCGACGCTGCTGAGATGTAAAGCTTTATCAGCATATGTCCCGGGAATTTTGCAAGAGAAAAGAAATCTTTGCTTTCAAGACAAAGACAAGTGAACTCTGCTTGCACTGTGATTGCTACCTCCGAAGACCTTAACTCTGTTTTACTCCTTAATCACACAGAAGACACTGTTCATTTTTAGACAGCCCTTTTAGGTTTTTCCTAAGAATGACCTAAAATTTGCCTTCATAATAGCTTTACCTACTAGTCATAGGATACTTTCCATCATCAACATGCCAGATCTTCAAGTACCTGAAGATGTCAATCATATTATCTAGCTTTTTAAAAAATTTTAAAATATTTCATGCGCCAAAAATGGTTTTGAGTATATGAACACTCATGTACCCGCTACTCAGCTTAAGGAATAAAATATTGTAGATTCAATTCAAATCTCGTAATCCTTGTGATGCCATTTCCTTTTCTCCCTAAGGTAATAAATCCTCTAAAATTTGTTTTTGTCATTCTCATGCATATTTTATATTTTTTACTGCACATGGATATATCCGTAAAAGATATATAGCATGTTTTTGTGTTTAAACTTTATATACATGGTATTATACTGCACCTATAATTCTGCAATCTGCCTTTTTCTTATTAAAATTCTGCATTAGAGATTTATCCACGTTGCTATGTGTAACTCAAATGTATTCGTTTTTTAATCTGGCATATCCCCCAGTGTAAATATACCACAATTTTTTCATTATGTTCTTGGACACTCAGCCTGATGAGCTGCTATTCTTAAAAGAGAAAGTCTTCAATTGCCTACACATTCCTGGACCCTAGAGTGGTGTTTTCTCACTTGGTGATTGGGAGTCTTATGATTGAGAGATTTTATCTGCAGCCTACAGGAAAATGTAATGACCATTTGGTGAGTAGTCTAGTAAGAGGAGAAGACCTTTTGATTTTTTTTTCTTATAATTCTCAGGTGGGAAAACTCAGGGCACATGGTGAAATTTAATTACAACTACCTTTAATCTTATTTGTGATATAATGGGATGTTTCTCCCTGACTTAGACATATAAATAAGGGTAAGAAAGCAGGGTACCTCAATTAAGGAGATGAGGTTTAAGTAAGTGTTTTACAAAAGCCATTTATTCTATCTCAGCGTAGCCATGGAAAGATCAAGTATTAGGATGATTAAGAATGGTGGTCCCAAAGTTTTCATCTCATCTTTTGTCTCCTATGACATTTCCCATAGGTGCCCTATAACAACTACCTGACTTTGTGCTTTCCTGTAAAATGAACTCTGTAAACACACGTTTTTACACACACACACACACACACACACCTGTTTTTGTATGTATGCTTACACACACAAGTGACTGGAAAAAATATATCAAAAAAGTGAGGGTAAGTATCTATTGGTATTGAGATTATGGGTGGTTCCTTAAGCGGTTTAGTTCTCTATGTTCAATGCTTAATGTCCTCTGTGCAGCTGCGGCATGGGGCACTGGAGACACCAAGAGGCACCAAGACACAAATGTAGCCTTGCTTTGCCTTGGAATTTTCTAAATGCTAGACTATAAACATGAATTAATTCTGAAATAAGACCAATGAAAGTGAGCATTTAAAAAGGCTCTATCAGATGTGCTATATGAATTAAGCTATGAATGGAAAGAGATAATTTGTTTTAATTGCAGCTATTTCATGGACAAGATAAAATTGCATCATTTAAGATACTACTAATATGTTAAGTAAGTTCTTTTGTTGGGTTGGTTGCAGTTGCTTAAAAAGAGAGTATTGGAGATGTGGAGGGCAAAAACAATCTTTGTCCACAGCTTCTATTTGTCTGGGGATGGGGACAGGTTTGGGATGAGGATGAACAGAGCAGAGCTGAATGGAGTCAGTGCAGCTGGACTTTGGTCCCCCGAGCCCTGTCCTGCTTGTCCTCTCCATCAGTGGCCAACCTCACATCTTTAAGATAGTTTTACTCTTTCAGTAATTCTCTTTGCCCTGATTCTCATGCCCTCCAGTTCCCATCACCACTGCCTTGAATACTAAAACAGAAATAATACTAATATTATTTGTTGTTTTCACTAAAAGTAATTTATGTGGCCTCTCAGCCATTTGCCTACGAATTTGTGTTTTCAAGGTTTTTATTTATATGAACAGGACTTTTCTTTGAATTTTGAGATCATCCATGGCAATTTCGTAGGTACTCAGCCAGGTGAGCCTCTGCCAGGTAGTCTTGCCCACCTCCCACCCATTTCCTCAGGTGAACATCCTCTTGTTTGGCCTCATTCTCTTCTCTTTTTCTGTTCAAACAGTAGACTCTCTGAAGGCAGGACCAGGTTTAGATTTGCCTACCATTTACCCACAGTGCCTTTCAGAATCCTGGCACAGAGTAAGCACTTAAGCATTATTTATTAAATCAACCAGTGGTTGTCCACATAGACTTTTTTTTATAAGCATGAGACCAATAAATGTGGCCTTTTTTTTTTTTTTGAGATGGAGTCTCGCCGTGTCGCCCAGGCTGGAGTGCAGTGGCGTGATCTCTGCTCACTACAAGCTCCGCCTTAGGGGTTCACATCATTCTCCAGCCTCAGCCTCCCGAGTAGCTGGGACTACAGGCACCCACCACCACGCCTGGCTAATTTTTTGTATTTTTAGTAGAGGCTGGGTTTTACCTTGGTCTTGATCTCCTGATCTCGTTATCCACCCGCCTCGGCCTCCCAAAGTGCTGGGATTACAGGCCTGAGCCAAAACGTGAGCATTTTAAAAGACTCACTTTGGAAAGTGGAAAGTCAGGAGAGGTTGCAAAGGATATTCAAGCACAAGACACCATGTTAAGCTGAAATTCTGACCTAAGGATGTTGGATTTGTTTGTCTTCATGCTAACAAATGCAAACACCCTTGTCTCATCCCTGAATTATAGCCATAGGCTTAATGCTGGATGAAAACTTCATCTTCCCAATAAGGTAACACCCCTCACCAGTGAACAACCCTTCACTTGCATGGCCCAATACTGCTGACTGTGGTTCCTCCAGCTGCTGAAATAGGCCTGTGACCTTCAGTGGGGACTTGCTTATTGAAAAACTCTGTGCATAAACCTGCTTTGTCATTCTGAAGCCCAGAAAGTAAGCAACTCAGAGCTGGATCCAATGCCAGTATGTATCCAGAGGTGCCTTTTCTCTCTATTCCTTAACTTTAGGTCTCTCCCAGGACTCCATAAAGGAAGCTAGGCCTTTGAAGCTTTCTCTTACATTCTGCTGCAGAGGTCTCAAAATCAAAGTTTTCTAAATTGAATTCATGATCTTGTTCTCTTTCTGCAATGGCTACTCCTCTCATACCCTTCATCTTTTCTCAAATCACCTCATTGAGCAACTTTGAGATCATCTTGAATTCTTTCATATTCCTCATTCCTGGTATTAGTTTACTAGGACTGCCATAACAAAGTACCATAGACTGGGTGGCTTAAATAACAGAAATCTCTTGTTTCACAGTTCTGAAGGCTAGACGTCCAATTACAAGGTGTCTGCAGGGCTGGTTTCTTCTGAGGCCTCTCTCTTTGGCTCACAGATGGCTGCTTTCTCCTTGTGTCTTCACATGGCCTCCCACACAGATTTCTGTGTCCAGATTTTCTCTTCTCATAAGGATTCAGGTCATATTGAATTATAGCTACCCTACTGACCTCAATTTCACTGAATTACAACATTAAAAACTCTTCTCCAAATATAGACATTCTGAGGTTCTGGAGATGAGGACTTCAACATATGAATTCAGCCCATAACATTATCTCATCATTCAGTGTGACCTAGTGAAGACTGGAATTCCAGCTCCATCATGTGCGATCAGAGAGCAATTACTTATCCTAAGTCAGTCAGAACCTAATTTTAGCTAATTTAATCGGAAAATAAATCTAGTTATTATGGCCAACAGACACTTCAAAAGGGCCAGAGAAGCAGTGTGGACATTACCCAGCCAATGGCCACATTACCAATCAAGACACATAACTGGCCACTTGAAGCCATCTCTTTCATCTGCAGTGGCCCAACCAGTTTGTGTACATTGCCAACCCATAGTCACGGAGCACTGGGCATCACTGCTGGAGCCACTGAAATTCTTGCCACTGGAAATCAGATGCAGTGTAGGACTTCCACTGGCGTTTTCGCCAGAGTGGTTTCCCGCAAAAGTCCTCTTTCTTTGTATCTTTAGATTCTGGGAAAAACTCGCATGCACACATCTGTTGGTGGAGACTCTTCTAATGTCAGTGTGATAGTTATCAGGGAATATGGGAAAAGTATTTGGTATTTTCAATTTTTATATTGGAATCTGGTGTCTTCTTTCCAGCAAGACTCACTCATAAGGCAGGGCATTCTTCAAGCATAGAAAAGGGCTTTAGATGCTGGGCTGCCAAAAATTAGGAAAATATATACTACCTCCTCTAATTTTAAGTCATTTTATATGTAAAATGTGCCCAATAATAGTACCTACTTTGCAGGGTTATTGTTGGCAATAAATGGGACTGTATATGTGAAATCAGTGTGTTGAATAGCCTGAACATTGTAGTGCCCAAATGTAAAATGCTTTTATTTTGTCTCCAACTATTTGTTGTGTTATGTTTGGTCTCACTTTGCCATGTCTTAGCACCTTGGGTGGATCCTATAGTTTTCTAGTCACTTTCTGTTATTTAAACAAAACAAAACAAAAAGAGTCAAGTCTAATTTGTTACAGTATAGCCCAGTTTAAAATTTGAATCTCACATTTATTTTGATGTCACTGGGAATAACAGAAAGTATCACTTAGTTTAGGTAGAAACTCAGAGATAGAAATTTTAGCAGACACATGGATCCTATTTCTTTCAGCTTCCTGCTGAAAAGGGGGCATGTTTGAGCCAGTGCATTGCTAGATTCACTGTGGGGCTCTGCTCCAAGAGGAGAAAAACATTCTGTTGCTTTCCGTTTTTATAGGACAAGTGTGCAAGTGACTTTACATGGCTGAATAAACATTTGGGGTTCAGGCCCCAAGCATTCTTAGCTTAGGTGCTGGGTGTTAGGGGAATGCTGGGGAATGCCAGCTGCCCACACCTAGGGATATTAGGGGGCCCTGGTTCTATGAGGTGTTGAGTTGGAAGGCAGCTTTTCCTTGGGGGATGGAGAAGGGAAGTCCCAGTATCAGTTAGCTCATTATCAGGGAACCCTGAAACAGCTTTAAGGGTAGTTGAAATTACAAGACATTCTTGCTTGTCCTCACAAAAGCACTTCCGCTCCTCCAAGTGCAGGCCTGACTCCTGGCTCATGGATCCACTCTGGAGAATGGGGAAAGGCTGTTCTCACACTTCTGTGATGCTGCTTTATTCAGGCCTTCAATCCTCGGATATGTTGAAGCTTGGGGGCTGGAGATAAAGAAACGGGTTTAAAGATTTTCTCTTAACAGATTACGCTATAAGACCTTCACTGGCTGGTGATGACTGTTGCATAGCTGGTGTTTAATGCTGCCTCCTTGTGGAGGCATAAGATGTCTCCTAACATGACTCTTCTCAACTTCAGCCTCAGTCCTCATCTCTTGATGTGCTCATCTCAGCCTTCTACCTGGGCCTGCTACCCGGGCCCGATATCCCCAAAATAGTCCCAGTCTGGCTATTGGTTCTCAGGAAATGCATTTCTCCTTTTATGCCAGACACAGGGAGTGCAGGCTTCCTGCACCACTGCCACCTCTCTTTCCCTGGTCTTCCCTCTTCAGTTTCTTTTTTCTTGTTCAAATATATGCTGAGGGGAGATGAGAAATTCAATGGGGAGCAAAGTGCCACTTTTCCCTGAAGGCTGCCTCACAAAGATTGGAAGAGAAAAGCTTGGAGACCATTTCTCTAACTGTGAACACTCTCTTGCCTAAGGTGACTAGTGGCTCAAATTTCAGTTCATTTCTGATATGGTTGGGTTCTGTGTCCCCACCCAAATCTCATCTCGAATTGCAATCACCAAAATCACCACGTTATCAGGTAGGGACCTAGTGGGAGGTGATTTGATCATGGGGGTGGTCTCCCCTGTGCTGTTCTCATGCTAGTGAGTGAGTTCTCACAAGAACTGATTATTTTATAAATGTTTGGAAGTCCCTCCTTCCTGCTTCTTTCTTCTGCTGCCTTGTGAAGAAGGTGCCTGCTTCCCCTTCCTCCATAATTGTAAATTTCCTCATGTCTCCCCAGTCATGCAGAATTGTGAGTCAATTAAACTTCTTTCCTTTTTAAGTTATCCAGTCTCAGGCCGTTCCTTCCCTCCCTCCCTACCTCTCTTTCTCTCTTTTCTTTCTTTGCTTTCTTCCTTCCTTTCTTTCTTTTTCTTTCTTTCTCTCTCCTTCCTTCCTTCCCTCTCTCTTTCTTTCTCTCTCTCTTTCTTTCTTTTTCTTTCTTTCTTTTCTGTCTGTCTGTCTTTCTGTCTCTTTCTTTCTTTTTCTTTTCTTCTTTCCTTTATTTCTTTTTCTTTCTTTTCTTTTCTTTTCTTTCTTTCTTTTTCTTTCTTTTCCTTTCTTTCTTTCTTTCTTTCTTTCTTTCTTTCTTTCTCTCTCCTTCCTTCCTTCTTTCTTTCTCTCTCTTTCTTCTTTCTTTCTTCTCTTTCTTTCTTTCTTTCTTTCTTTCTTTCTTTCTTTCTTTTCTTTCTTTTTTCATTGTACTTTAAGTTCCAGGATACATGTGCAGAATGTGCATGTTTGTTACACAGGTATACATGTGCCATGGTGGTTTGCTGCACCTATCAACCTGTCATCTAGGTTTCAAGCCCTGCATGCATGCATTTCTTTATAGCAGTGTGAAAAGAGACTAATACAATTTTCTTTTTATTTTTTTGTTAGCTAGGCTGCCTGCAGTCTGATCATGCAGGATCCCGGTTCAGGACCTTTATTAGGCTTTATACACAGATACTGGCCCTGTTCTGCTCCATTTCTCTTCTTTTTAGGATAGCCTCTCATTTGTCAGCAGCTGGAGCTTCCCCAACTTGGTCCTTTTCAAGTGAGAAAGATGGCTGGTTTCCAAGGGAGCTTCAGCACCCACAGTCAAGCCACACTGTGGCATCAGACCACACTCAGGCTAAAGCCACAGAGATGGGAGGCACTCTCTGTGCCATCTTTTTTAAACATTTTGTCTCCTCTTCAAATTTACTGTTTTTGCTTACTCTCCAGAGCCCCCAGATAGTGTTTTTTTTTCTGGTTTTTTTTTTTTTTTTTTTTTTTTTTTTTTTTTTGTATTTTTGTCCAGAGTTTATAGTTATCTATGAGAAGATTTGGCTTTTGGGAGACTACTCTGCCTTATCACGAGTAGAACAGTCTTGTGCATCTTATATTCTTTTCTCCACCTACCACAATATTATACAGTGGGAACTCAACAAATAAGATGAATAAAGAGACTAACGTAATGGCATTGGTTTCCTTCCCTCCCTTTCACATCTCAAATCATTGTTATCACATTTTTGCTCCCACATGTACAGTCCACCTATTATGGCTCATAATTTCTAGTATCTGAAACTTTCCAATACTCAGGGCACCTGGCAGAGCCTAGTAAAGTATGTAAAAATTAAGATTTTTCTGCTCCCTAAGAGTGATCCTCAGTGGCTCTTTGTTCATCTAAAAGAAGGTATAGGGCAGACCTGGCAGAGTGGAACATACAAGCAGAGTCAGCCCCTGCAGTCAAAGCAGAGAAAAGAAGGGCTTCTGGGCTGGGGGCATTCAAGCATCTCATGGTTTAGAAATGCATGTTAGTATTAAGCAAGATTAGGGAATGTCAGGAGTGGAAAGCATGGAACACTGAGGCAGGCTAAGTCTATCTCTGGTTATTTTTATAGAAATCTAACTTAATTCTCCTCTAAAGCAATACATTTCCTCTTCTCACTTTTTTTCTCTTTTGTATTCAAATAATACCAGAAAACTTCCCTCAAACTCCAAACAGCCCTTCCCCAATAACCTACCTTTGAAAATCCTGATCCTTTCAGGATGCTTTTTTTCCTCCTGTGGAATTATTTATTTATTTATTTGTTTATTTATTTCCAATCCATTTCTTCAGAGCACATTGTAGCAAATGCCTGGTTAATTAGAAAATCTCATTCAAACTAAATTGTTTTTGTCAGAGAATGGTTAGCCTGTGTTTATGCTAAATACTCTTCTTCACTTACCAGAATAATTGGCCTGCAGGATTAGAAATGTGAGAATTTAGGCATTACAAATCTGTATCTTCTACTTACTTAGAATAACCAAACCTGAAAAATATTTCATTGTTGTCATATTGTTGTTGTCTGTTTTCTATTCCAGATAATAATGATAATTTATATTGCTTAAAGGAAAATTTAAAATTATTGTCACATATGTCCTTATGTGTAAGGAAAAATATGAAAATAATCTATACCTTAGAATTAATTGATCCCTGCTCTCATTTTACTGTCATTTTCATATCTATCATAAGAACTTTTTACATTAAAGTGCTTTTTTAATATTACAATATTATTTTACTTGATTTTTTTTTTCATTTAATGCCACACCATGGACATGTCTTTGAGCTCTATGTAGTCTTTAAAACATGATTTTAAAAGTCAGGTTAGTTTTCTATCTTATTCATTTACCAGGAGGAGTGAAAACATATTTCAGATTGCTTCTCCAAACTGTCTTGGTTGAATCATAGTGATGTGAAGAAATGACATTCATAAATTTGGTCAATGTAAGTTCAACTTGGGCTAGGGAGAATCTCTAACTTATTTTCAAATTGGGTAATTATAGATGTTGAAAAAACCACATAATAATTATTCAGGGATAATATTTACTGAAAATTATCATAAAGATTTAAATGCCAAAGGAAGTCACATTGTTTTAACCGTAAAGTACAAGTTCAGAGGTAGAGGTTCCAAATGCCTAAATTCTTCATAGATTAGTCTTGCTGAACTAAATAATTTGACTAGGGGACATAGTCTTACAGGAGGCTTCTATTTGAGCTAGTTAGTTTGTTTTGAAAATAAAGAGATGTATATTATTTGAAAAAAAATACTGGAGTTTTGTTACGATTGACAACATTCACATTTAAACCTCACACATCTCATGTGGACATAATGCTTGAATAATTTTCAAATAAACGTAATAGTAATGTGGCCGGGTGTGGTGGCTCATGCCTGTAATTCCAGTAGTGTGGGAGGCCGAGGGGGGCAGATCACCTGAGGTCAGGAGTTCAAGACCAGCCTGGCCAACATGGCATAACCCCATCTCTACTAAAAATACAAGGCGTGGTGGCACACACCTGTAGTCCCAGCTACTTGGGAGGCTGAGGCAGGACAATCACTTGAACTCCAGAAGTGGAGGTTGTAGTGAGCCAAGATTATGCCACCACATTCCAGCCTGGGTGACAGAGTGAGACTCTGTCTCAAAAAAAAGTAGTAGTAATGTAATAATACAAGTAATTACTTGGTTTCAAAAAGCATAAAAGAATAAACTCCAAGGTAAAAGCAGTCCTCTCCTACAAATAGCTTCATCACTTACTTTTATAGTTCAAATTTTACCTCAGATGATGACAATGATGATAATAGCTAATATTTCATGAGCACTTATTCTATGCCAGGAAATGCTCTAAGTACTTTAGATATATCAACTATTAAGTCCTCTAAACCGCTCTTTGAAATAGGCACTTTAATTAGCACCACTTTACAGCTGAGAAGACTGACACAGAGGTTAAGAAAATTTTCAAGGTCACCCAGCTCAAGTGGAGGAGCCAGGATTTGAATCCAGGCAGTCTGACTCCAGAGAGTGCTCTTAACCTGAGCTAATCATTATAGTATTCCTAGCATGCTAATCAGTACTATGGCTAGCCTAATTGTGAAGCATGTATTAATTTACTTCAAATAAACATATACAATACCTGCCATTTATAAAGCATTACATAGCCTTCCAAATACCTTTTCACACATTGCTTTATTCAGTTCACACAAACACCTCCCATGTTTAACAGAAGGAATGTGGACCTTAGATGAGTCAAGTAACTTGTCACTTATTGCACTGCTACTAAGGACAGACTCATGATAAAAGCAAAGCCAAAGACAGAGATTTTCTCAATATTAAAATCTTATTACAAACCTGGGGAACATCCATTGAAACCAACATTAATAAAAATGAAGACATCTCTGGAATCCTGTGCTCTCTGGAATCCTGTGCTGTAGGTAAAATTGGTCCTTCCTGCTGCTTTTGCTGCCTTAGAACAAGTGCTACAAATGGCAGTATCTTTTGGGTATGAAGAATTGTATCCTTAAGACTGAGATAGAATCAATCTCGTTGATAGACTACCAGGGAGGTCAGACAAGCCAGTATGGGTTGTTTCTCTCTGAGTTCATGATCTGGATCATTTTGATGACAGATTTGGGAAATTACCAGAGGTGAGCATGGACTGTGAAACACATTGGCACTCACTGTGAAGCCACTGGCTCTAGGTGGCAGCCATTTCTCTGTAAAAGCGATACTTTGCTTCAGAAAAACACATGGCCCTTAACATACTTCCCTTGGGTAAGCGAAAGCCTCTGGCAAATCTTCTCTGATGACCTCAGAAACTGCAGATGGTAAGGAAAAAAATAAAGTCTTGTTCAGTCTGGCAGTCCACTTTTATAGATAATACATCCTGATAATCCAGTTATGAACAAAACAAGAAAAAGAATCGAGTTTTCCAGTAAGTGAAGAAATCTTCACATACACACTATTGAGATTGTGTTACTGTAAATGTCCTTATAAATGTTGTAAATGACATCCATGGGCTTACAGGATCATCTACATATCTGAATGCGAATTCCAACAAAATCACATATTTTTTCCTACGTGCCCTCTGGCTTTTGATTTTTTTCTGCTGAACCAAGAAAAGATTGGCACATGCATTGATGAGTCACTGTATATAAATGTGTTCCAAGTGTATTGACAAAAGAGGAGGAGGCTTGACATAAAGTGCTTGTTATCTTAGAAATAAAACATTTGTTATATTGGGAAATTTGTTCATTTTTTATTATTGCAATTACTAACAAGCTTTGCCTCATTGGTTGCCTCTGAAGGTAATTCACAGCCAAGAGGAATGAGCCAAATTTGAAGAATTAAAAAATGGAGAGATAGAAACTCCTTTCCCTTGGATCTTCACGAGTGGGCAACTTTTCTAGTTGAGTCTGCTGAAGCTTCCATATGCAATATTGCTGTCTTCAATAAGCATTACATTTTTTTCCTGTTCTTTGTGCATGAGGTGGGCAGGATTTCATATATCATGTTCAGTTGAATTGGAGATTCTGCAAGGACAGACGTCTTTAGAAAGTTAATGAATGAGAAACTTGCCAGTGGATCATTTTCTGTAGGGAGAGGTGGTAGAATTATTGAAGGTTTGACTCCAATGTTGGAGTCTAGTTACGCAGAGCAGCTTCGCACACAGTTACCACCACTGATTTCCTTTTCATTGCATGGCACTGACAGGTTATGATAGCAAAGCCATTTATCTTAAGTTAATAAATCAGAAAGAGGTTTTTAAAAACCGGCTGTGATGCGTCATGCAGCAGCTTTGGGAAGTCAAAGGACATAGGGGTTTTTGCTTGATCCTGATTTGAGCTTAAGAAGAAAATTATTTATCTTCAAGTTGTTAATTAAGAAAGAAAAGAAATATCCTTTGTTTGACTATTCTATCACACCCAGGGACATTTCATAATAACGAGCTGCCTGAGCTGCTATCTCTGCAGCAATTCGCTCTACTAGCCCACACTGTCTAACACTTTTCACCTCTCCTTGTATTTTTCACTACAGTGATATCTCATCAGAATAGAAGTACTTTGTGTTAATTGTCTGCCACTGAGACTAGTCAGAAAACTGACTAGAAGCCAAAGAAGGAAAATTACAAAGAAAAAGATTGAGCCATAGCTTTTCTCATTTAAAAAATATGCAATGTTTGTTATCATTATTATTACTCTCAAAAGTAAGATTATTGCATTTTCCAGTTTATTGCACTAGCATGAACAGAAACATTCGGTAGAGGGAGTACATCCTTAGTCCACAAGTTTTGATGCTTCCTAGAAGAATTCTGTGCATGCAAATCACACCTTCTCCTTTCTCTACTTTAGCTCATTCCACAATTATTTTTAACTAAGCACACACTGTGAATGTGCATACACTTCCAGGAAAAGAAGAAGGGCTGTAAAATCACTGCTATGATAAAAATGAAGGTATTGTAGCAAGTTCCTGCAGCTGAGCCTGCAATCTTGTGATACCAACGTTTCCTGGCATGGCTTGGGAGAATGACTGTCTATGGACTGCATAGAAGAAGAGAAATGAAATATAATGCTTAAGCCATTGAGAGATATTCCTGAAACTGGCTTCCTTTAGTAAGATAGCAGATTACAGCTGGGCTGTCTACCACTTCTATTTTAGCAATTAACTTCATTACAATAGGAATAATACTGTATTTAAAGGGACACAGAGAGTTGTGTGCTGCTTTAAAGTCCCAAAAAATGTAGACAGGTCTAGGAGATTCTGTGTATTAGGGTGCCAGAAAATAGGGCAGGGCAGCTAAACTAAATGTAATATGTTTTGCAGCTTCTCTAGGTTTATGTCATATTTTCATCTTAATGGGAAACATGTATTTGTGAAAGAGCTTGGTGCTTGCTCTATCAGATGCTTGGCTTCAAAACTTTCTAAAAGCAAGGAGTAGGTGATCCAAATGGAGAAGGGATCTATTTTGATTAGAATCAATGCAGATGTGGAAGAGCCTAAAAAAACTGAATAATATTTGGTATTACAACCATGTGATAACAATGTCAGGAAAAGTGATCCCTTAAGCAACCGTTGAACAAGATGTGTTGATTTAAAATACTTTGTCTTTTTTTTTTCCTCCTCCTTCTCTCCTTTTCTCTTCTTTTTCACTTCCTCCTCCTCCTCCTCTCATTTTCTCCTTTAAATTCTCTCTATTAAATTCCAAGCTCTGTGATTGAAATACTAGAAAAGATCTCTGGGAAACATATTTTTAAGTAGTTATTACTAAGGTGAGATAAAAGACTGCGTTGATAAACAATCTTTACAACTCATTTGCAATTTGAAATAATCTTTCTTTTGAAAGCTTTCGAGAGGAAAAAACAAAGCTAATGATTACAGAGCTACCACAACGTGCTAAGTGTTCTCACCAGTGGTTTCATACAGCTCACAAGGTAGGTATTATTATGTCTGATTTTTCTCAGTGAAGAATGAGGCCTCAAGAGGTTAGACAACTAGCTCAAATTCATAGACAGAAGCCTTAATTTGAACTCAGATCTGTTTAATTCCTAAATTCCTATTTGTTCTAAAAGATGCATTACTCCATTATTGTTTATAAATACATTTCTCTTTTTTTTATTATTATACTTTAGGTTTTAGGGTACATGTGCACAATGTGCAGGTTTGTTACATATGTATCCATGTGCCATGTTGGTTTGCTGCACCCATTAACTCGTCATTTAGCATTAGGTATATCTCCTAATGCTGTCCCTCCCCCCTCCCCCCACCCCACAACAGTCCCCGGAGTGTGACGTTCCCCTTCCTGTGTCCATGAGTTCTCATTGTTCAATTCCCACATATGAGTGAGAACATGCGGTGTTTGGTTTTTTGTCCTTGCGATAGTTTACTGAGAATGATGCTTTCCAGTTTCATCCATGTCCCTACAAAGGACATGAACTCATCATTTTTTATGGCTGCATAGTGTTCCATGGTGTATATATGCCACATTTTCTTAATCCACTCTATCGTTGTTGGACATTTGGGTTGGTTCCAACTCTTTGCTATTGTGAATAGTGCCGCAATAAACATACGTGTGCATGTGTCTTTATAGCAGCATGATTTATAGTCCTTTGGGTATATACCCAGTAATGGGATGGCTGGGTCAAATGGTATTTCTAGTTCTAGATCCCTGAGGAGTCGCCACACTGACTTCCACAATGGTTGAACTAGTTTACAGTCCCACCAACAGTGTAAAAGTGTTCCTATTTCTCCACATCCTCTCCAGCACCTGTCATTTCCTGACTTTTTAATGATGGCCATTCTAACTGGTGTGGGATGGTATCTCACTGTGGTTTTGATTTGCATTTCTCTGATGGCCAGTGATGATGAGCATTTTTTCATGTGTTTTTTGGCTGCATAAATGTCTTCTTTTGAGAAGTGTCTGTTCATATCCTTCGCCCACTTTTTGATGGGGTTGTTTGTTTTTTTCTTGTAAATTTGTTGGAGTTCATTGTAGATTCTGGATATTAGCCCTTTGTCAGATGAGTAGGTTGTGAAAATTTTCTCCCATTCTGTAGGTTGCCTGTTCACTCTGATGGTAGTTTCTTTTGCTGTGCAGAAGCTCTTTAGTTTAATGAGATCCCATTTGTCAATTTTGGCTTTTGTTGCCATTGCTTTTGGTGTTTTAGACATGAAGTCCTTGCCCACGCCTATGTCCTGAATGGTATTGCCTAGGTTTTCTTGTAGGATTTTTAATGGTTTTAGGTCTAACATTTAAGTCTTTAATCCATCTTGAATTAATTTTTGTATAAGGTGTAAGGAAGGGATCCAGTTTCAGCTTTCTACATATGGCTAGCCAGTTTTCCCAGCACCATTGATTAAATAGGGAATCCTTTCCCCATTTCTTGTTTTTGTCAGGTTTGTCAAAGATCAGATAGTTGTAGATATGCGGCATCATTTCTGAGGGCTCTGTTCTATTCCATTGATCTATGTCTCTGCTGTGGTACCAGTACCATGCTGTTTTGGTTACTGTAGCCTTGTAGTATAGTTTGAAGTCAGGTAGCGTGATGCCTCCAGCTTTGTTCTTTTGGCTTAGGATTGACTTGGCGATACGGGCTTTTTTTTGGTTCCATATGAACTTTGAAGTAGTTTTTTCCAGTTCTGTGAAGAAAGTCATTGGTAGCTTGATGGGGATGGCATTGAATCTATAAATTACCTTGGGCAGTCTGGCCATTTTCATGATATTGATTCTTCCAACCCATGAGCATGGAATGTTCTTCCATTTGTTTGTATCCTCTTTTATTTCATTGAGCAGTGGTTTGTAGTTCTCCTTGAAGAGGTCCTTCACATCCCTTGTAAGTTGGATTCCTGGGTATTTTATTCTCTTTGAAGCAATTGTGAATGGGAGTTCACTTATGATTTGGCTCTCTGTCTGTGATTGGTGTACAAGAATGCTTGTGATTTTTGTACATTGATTTTGTATCCTGAGACTTTGCTGAAGTTGCTAATCAGCTTAAGGAGATTTTGGGCTGAGACGATGGGGTTTTCTAGATATACAATCATGTCATCTGCAAACAGGGACAATTTGACTTCCTCTTTTCTTAATTGAATACCCTTTATTTCCTTCTCCTGCCTGATTGCTCTGGCCAGAACTTCCAGCACTATGTTGAATAGGAGTGGTGAGAGAGGGCATCCCTGTCTTGTGCCAGTTTTCAAAGGGAATGCTTCCAGTATTTGCCCATTCAGTATGATATTGGCTGTGGGTTTGTCATAGATAGCTCTTATTATTTTGAGATACGTCCCATCAATCCCTAATTTATTGAGCATTTTTAGCATGAAGGGTTGTTGAATTTTGTCAAAGGCCTTTTCTGCATCTATTGAGATAATCATGTGGTTTTTGTCTTTGGTTCTGTTTATATGCTGGATTACATTTATTGATTTGCGTATGTTGAACCAGCCTTGCATCCCAGGGATGAAGCCCACTTGATCATGGTGGATAAGCCTTTTGATGTGCTGCTGGATTTGGTTTGCCAGTATGTTATTGAGGATTTTTGCATCAATGTTCATCAAGGATGCTGGTCTGAAATTCTCTTTTTTGGTTATGTCTCTGCTAGGCTTTGGTATCAGGACGATGCTGGCTTCATAAAATGTGTTAGGGAGGATTCCCTCTTTTTCTATCAATTGGAATAGTTTCAGAAGGAATGGTACCAGTTCCTCCTTGTACCTCTGGTAGAATTCGGCTGTGAATCCATCCAGTCCTGGACTCTTTTTGGTTGGTAAGCTATTGATTATTACCACAATTTCAGAGCCTGTTATTGGTCTATTCAGAGATTCAACTTCTTCCTGGTTTAGTCTTGGGAGGGTGTATTTGCCAAGGAATTTATCTATTTCTTCTAGATTTTCTAGTTTATTTGCATAGAGGTGTTTGTAGTATTCTCTGATGGTAGATTGTATTTCTGTGGGATTGGTGGTGATATCCCCTTTTTCATTTTTTATTGCATCTATTTGATTCTTCTCTCTTTTCTTCTCTATTAGTCTTGCTAGTGGTCTATCAATTTTGTTGATCTTTTCAAAAAAACCAGCTCCTGGATTCATTAATTTTTTGAAGGGTTTTTTGTGTCTCTATTTCCTTCAGTTCTGCTCTGATTTTAGTTATTTCTAGCCTTCTGCTAGCTTTTGAATGTGTTTGCTCTTGCTTTTCTAGTTCTTTTAATTGTTTATAAATATATTTCTCTTTAACATTTAAGCAATCTCAGTGCTGTTAGTCAAGGATTATGAAGTCCTTTTTACAGGTGGGGGATCACAGTACAGAAATTCATACTAAAACCACTTTAGGGCAGTTCCCTAAAGGCAGAGAAACTTGTAAAACCTCTAGTCTTCTATACTGAAACCAGTCTTTTGTCAATAATTACCTTCCCTCCCTCATGCCAGGATTATACCAATGTGTCCTTCAAGAACTAAGTGGCTGCTCCTCTTAGAAAAAAATTGTTGACCTTTATAAAGTGGAATCTGGTGCCCCTAACTGGTGCTCTTTTGAGACCCTGTGTGTGGTACTATTACCTTACAGTGTAATTGTTAGTTTTCTTTTCTGAGGTCTTTGCCATTAATCTGTGATCTTGCACTTTTGGGAGAGGAGCTGTGTCCTGTTTATCTCCTGATTATAAACCATAGGCCACATACTCTGGGAGTTCCTCACAGATATGTAATAATAGCTGACATTTACTGATCTCTTATAATATCTCAAACACTATTGTATGTACTTTTCATGACACAACTTTTAATCCTCATGATAATCATCAGGTCTTTTATTAAGCCCACTTTACAAGTCAGTACTCTGAAATATAGAAAGTAAATTGCACAAGTTCACATAATGAATAAAGGTGGGGTTGAGATTTGAACCCATGCAATCTGATACAAGAGCTCATATTTTTAACCACTGAATTAGACTATGACATCTTTCATAGGAGTTCAAAGAAGTTTGTTGAATTTTTTTTTTTTAAGTCAACAGAGTAAATCCTTCACAAAATTGGGCCCTTAAAAAGTCAACTGAGGACATTGGGAATATAGTATCTAAGGACCTTAACTTCATGTCTAAATCTCACAGTGAATGGATGTCAGAGAATAGACTAGAAACCTTGCCTCCTAATGACCCCATAGCAAATTATGGAGAACATACCAAGAGGAGCTTCAGATGGCACATCATTTGTTCTTTTTTCCTAAGCCTTAGCAAACTTTTTGTTTTACATTTGTAGATGGCTATAGATATTTTTGAAGGACAGAGCTGGCAGCTTTAATCAGACTTTACACTGATCCCCACAGAGACTCACTTATTAGTTCACCCACTCAGAATTCATTGATTACTTTTATGTCTGGGGATTCTGAAATCTGATTCTCCATGTCTCTCCCAGATGTCAGAATACTAATTCCTTGCAGACTCTTATGTATTTGCTGTATGATTCACTCTGCTCAACACAGCCAACAACAATGGGGTTAAAGGGAGAAGAGAAAATAAAGCTGGCATATATTCTTGAAGCTGCCAACTTTAACTCTCTCTGTGTAGATAGCATGGCAATATGCTAGCTAGCAGAAGATGCAAAAATAAGTAAGACCACGCTTTCTTTGCCCTCGGGAAGCTTATAATTTAATGGGAGAAAAGACCGTTGATCAACTTACTAAGAAATATTAAAAGGCTATATTATATACTTCCTCAGAAAGGATATAAACAAAAATTTTTGAGGGGAGCAGAGTGTGTGTGGCTTCAAGAAAATGAAAGAGATGGCAGTTAGGATAGGAATTAGAGCAATCAGTTTTCTTTTTCAAGGTTGCTGACTAGAAACATTACATGCTGCCTCATCTACTTAGAAGAACGAAAATAGTGTGTAGACAATTATACTTTGAGGACATTATCAAAGAGAGAACATAGGAAGTCAACAGAAAAATTACAGGAAACACCAGAAACTAGGAAGTAGAAGGAAAAGAGGTAGCCTGCTTGATTGGGCCTGGCTGGGAGCTGGGAGAGACTCCACAACATGGGGATGGGGTGAGTGAGAGATTTTCTCTGTGGTCCACTTTCCCACAGGGGAATTGTACAATACAGGCCATGAGAGCACCTTCACCCTCCCAAGTTCTGAATCTAACTTAGGAAGCCACCAGGAGAGTGTGAGAAGGGACTCCATTAAGGAGGCAGCTTACTCTAGGTCCATGCCTTTCCTGAGACTTAAGCAGCTACCACAAGATGCCATTTTTGATGTTACCCTTTAAAAGATTATGCATTGTTTTGGGACTCTGCAGTGCTGGTACTGGGTGTTAGAGAAACTCAGGCTGTTTCCTGTGAAACTGGAACATAAGGTGACCAGCAGGGTACCACAGTTAAGACTGAGAAGCAAGCATGCCATGGTCTGCCGATGCCAGTGCTGGGAATCAGGCACCACCCCTGGGACTTGAGCAGGGTGAAAGTTGCCATGGAGGCTTGGTCCCAACCTGGACGGTGATTCCAGTGTCCCAGGGTTGAGTTGCAGACTATGTAGACCTGCTGGATCTGACTGGTCAGCCAGCTCTGCTGTAACAGCTGGGACTGTGAAGCAAGTCCTGACTGGACTAAGGCATGAGAGGGATGCATGTTTCCTACCTGCTGGCCAATGCTGTGGTCTCTAAGGTCAGCCCCACCCTCCCTGTGGCAAGACTTTAGCATGGCAGTTGCTACCCCTCACCTGAACCGTCTGCCAGGGGCCTGAGGATCATCCCACCCCCATCTATCATGGCTGGCACATGCACTCACCATTGCGGGGCACTCACCATCTGTAATTGAAGAATTCATTGAAGGAAATAAAAAATAAATTGGAAAGTCTCAACAACAGACTAGACCAAACAGAAGAATAATTTCAGAACTTGAAAGCAGATCTTTGGACATAATCCAGTCAGATAAGAATAAAGAAAAAAAGAATTTCAAAAATAAGCAAAACTTTAGAGACAATTGGGACAACGTAAGGTGACCAGAGTTTCAAATTATCAGTATCCCTGAGAGCAAAGAGAAATCAAAAGGTTTAGAAAACTTATTTAATTAAATAATAGATGAAAATTTTCTAAGTCTAGCAAAACCTTTAGACATCAAGATATAAGAGGCTCATCAATCCCCAAATAGTATGCAAAAAGACTTTAGCCATGGCACATCACAATCAGACTGTCTAAAGTAAAAACAAAAAATCAAATTCTAAAACAGTCACAGAAAAATCTGTAGTAACCTATAAAGGAAACCCCATCGGACAGCAGACTTCTTAGCAGAAATCTCACAGGCCAGAAGAGAATGGGATAATGTATTCAAAGTGCTCAAAGAAAAAAGCTACCAGCCTATACTATGTCTAGCAAGATTAACTTTCATAAATAAGAGAGAAACAGTCCTTCCCAGACGAGCAAATGTTGAAGGAATTCCTCAACACTAGACCAGCCATATAAGATATGGTCAAGAAAATTCTAAATGTGGAAGCAAAAGAATGACATTTACTATCATGAAAGCACACAAAAGTATAAAACTTTCTGGTAAAACAATCACACCAAGGAGAAAAAGAAAGAAATCAAATGGCACCACTACAGAATCCCACCAAACCACAAAGACAAACAGTGAAAGAAAAAGAAAAAAAGCAAAGAATTTATAAAACAAATAGAGAACAATTAACAATATGACAGGAACAAAACCTCACATGTCAATAATAACCTTGAATTCACGTGGATTAAAGATATAGATTTTCTCCTAAGTTTATAAAAAAAGATACAGATTCTACTCAATAGATTAAAAAAAAGATTCAGCTATATGCTGCACACAAGAAACTCATTTTATCTTTAATGACACATAAACATTGAAAGGAAAGGGATAGAAAAAGATAGTCCGTGCACAATGAAACCAAAAGCAAGCAAGAATAACTATACTAATATTATATAAAACACACTTTAAGTCAACAATAGTTTTAAAAAAAAGAAGACGACAAAGGTCATTATATAATGATAAATGAGTCAATTCAGCAAGAGGATATACAATTCTAAATATGTATGTACCTGATACTGGAGCACCAAGATCCGTAAAACAAATATTACTAGACCTAAATAGAGAGAGAGAATGCAATACAATAATAAGGGGTGACCTTAACACCTCACTTTCATCATTAGACCAATCATCTAGACAGAAAATCAACAAAGAAACATTGGACTTAAACTGGACTTTAGACCAAATGGACCCAATAGACATTTCATAACATTCCACCCAATAACTGGTGAATATATGTTATTTTCATCAGCACATAAAACATTCTCCAGTATAAGCCATGTGTTAGGCCACAAAACAAAGCTCAACAAATTTTAAAAATCAAAATTATATCAAGTATTTTCTCAAACCACAATGAAATAAAACTAGAAACAATACCAGGAGGAACTTGTGAAACTATAAATATACATAGAAATAAAACATGTTTCTGAATGTCCATTGGGTCAATGAAGAAATTAATATGGAAATCAAAAATTTTTTGAAACAAATTAATATGAAAACACAATATACTAAAACCTGTGAGATATAGCAAAAGCAGTGCTAAGAGGAAAGTTTGTAATATTAAATACTTACATTAAAAATGTAGAACAATTACAAATTAATAATCTAATGGTGTACCTTAAGGAACTAGAAAAGCAATAACAAACCAAACCCCAAATTAGCAGAAGAAAAATAATAACAACGATAAGTGCAGAACTAAATGAAATAGAGAATAAGAAAACAATACAAGAGATCAACAAAACAAAAAGTGGCTCTTCAAAAAGGCAAATAAAATTGATAAACTGCTAACTGGACTAACCAAGAAAACAGAGAACACCTAAATAAACAAAAATCAGAATTGAAAAAGGACACATTATACTTATAACACAGAAATACAAAAGATCATCAGAGACTATTATGAACAACTAGAAAATCCAGAAATAAGTACATTTCTGGAAATATACAACCTAACAAGACTGAATGAGGAAAAAATAGAAAACATGAGCAGACCGATAACAAGTAACAAGATCGAATTAGTAATAAAAATATCTCCCAACAAAGAAAAGCCCAGGACTAGATAGATTCACAGCCAAATTCTACCGAACACACAAAGAAAAACTGATATCAATCCTCCTGAAGCTACTCCAAAACATTAAGGAGGAAAGAATTTCCCCTAACTCATTCTATGAGGCCAGTATCACCCTGATTAGCAAAACCAGACAAGGACATAACAAAAAAAGAAAACCACGGACCAATATCACTGATTAACATTGATGCAAAAATCCTCAACAAAATAATAGCAAACTGAATCCAACAGCTTATGGGATAGATCATACAATGTGATCAAGTGGATTTTATACCAGGGATGCAAAGATAGTTCAAATATGCAAATCAGTAACTGTAAAACATCACATAAACAGAATAAAGGGAAAATCCTAAATGATCATCTCAGTAGATGCAGAAAAAACTTTTAATAAAATTTAACATTCTTTCATGATAAAAACCCTCAACAAATTGGGCATAGAAGGAACATAACCTTGAAACAACAAAGGCCATATTTGACAAACCTATAGACAACATTATAGTGAGTGGGGAAAATTGCAAGTATTTATTTTCTTTAAGAATTGGAACAAGAAGAAGATGCCCTCTTTTATTCCTCCTATTCAGCATAGTAGTGGAGGTCCTAGCTAGAGCAATCAGGCAAGAGAAAGAAACAAAAGGCATCTAAATTAGAAAAGAGGAAGCCAAAGTATCTCTGTTTACTGATGACATAATCTTATAGCTATAAAAACCTAAAGACTTCACCAAAAAACTCTTAGCTTTCATAAATGAATTCAGTAAAGTTGCAGGATACAAAATCGATGTAAAAAATCTGTAATGTTTCTATATACCAATAATGAACTAGCCGAGAAAGAAATCAAGGAGGCAATCTCATTTACAAGAAGAACAAAGAAAATAAAATACCTAGGAATAAATTTAACCAGAGGGGTGAACTGTCGCTATGAGGAAAACTATAAAACACTGCTGAAAGAAATTGAAAACGACACCAATGAATGGGAAAACATCTCATGTTCATAGATCAAAAGAATAAATATCATTAAAATGACCATACTGACCAGATTAATCTAGAGTCAGTGCGATCCCTATCACAATGCCAATGTCATTTTTCACAGAATTAGAACAAAATCCTAAAATTCATATGGAACCAAAGAAGAGCTCATATAGCCATAGCAATCCTGAGCAGAAAGAAAAAAAAAGTGAAAAGCATCACATTATTTGATTTTATATTATAAGACTATAGTAACCAAAACGGCATGGCACTGGTGTAAAACAGACACATAGATTAATGGAACAGAATAAAGAACTCAGAAATATTTACAGTCAACTGATCTTTGACAAAGCCAACAAGAACATACACTGGGAAAAGAAGACTGTCTTCAATAAATTGTACTGGCAAAATTGGATAGTCACATGCAGAAGAATGAAACTGGAAATCTCTCACCATAAAAAAAATCAACTCAAGATGATTAAAGACTTAAATGCAAGACCCCAAACTATAAAAATAGTAGAAGAAAACGTAATGAAAATTCTTCTGGACCTGGGTCTAGGCCAAAAATTTATTATTAAGACCTCAAAAGCACAGACAACAAAAAGAGAAGTAGACAAATGGGACTTAAACAAAAAAGCTGCTACACAGCAAAATAAATAGAGTGAAGAGATAACCTGTTAGACAGGAAAAAAAAATTGCAAAATATTCATTTGGCAGGGTACTAGTATCCAGGATATACAGGGAACTCAAATAACAACAACAACAACAACAACAACAGAAATACAAAATTTATAAAACCTCCATTAAAATGTGGGCAAATGTCTTGAAGAGACATTTTTCAAAAGAAGACATACAAATGACCAACAGGTATATGAAGAAATGCTCAAATTATTAATCATTAGAGAAATGCAAATCAAAACCATAATGAGATATCATCTTATTCTAATCAGAATGGATGTTGTTAAAAAAGATTGGAAAAGATAAATGTTGGCAAGGATGCAGAGAAAAAGGGACTGTTAAACACATTTGGTGGAAATATAAATTAGTACAACTTCTATGGAAAACAGTATGGAGATTCTTCATAGCATTAAAAATAGAAATACCATTTGATTCAGTAATCCCACTACTAGGTATCTACCCAAAGGGAAATAAATCAGTATATAAAAAGATACCTGCACTTGTTTATTTATTTCAGCATTATACACAATAGAAAAAATATGGAATGTATTAGGGTTCTCTAGAGAGACAGAACTAATAGGATATATGTATATATGAAAGGGAGTTTATAAGGAGAACTGACTCGCACGATCACAAGGTAAAGTCCCATGATAGGCTGTCTGCAAGTTGCGGAGCAAGGAAACCAGGAGTGGATCAGACTGAGTCCCAAAGCTCAAAAGTAGGGAAGCCGATATTGCAGCCTTCGGTCTGTGGCCAAAGGCCTGAAAGCCCCTGGCAAACCACTAGTGTAAGTCCATGAGTCCAAAAGCTAAAGAGCTTGGAGTCAGATGTTAGAGGGCAGGAAGCATCCAGCATGGGAGAAAGATGAAGGCCAGAAGACTCAGCAAGTCTACCTTCTTCTGCCTGCTTTTTCCAGCCATGCTGGCAGCCAAGAGGATGGTGCCCACCCAGGGTAAGAGTGGGTCTGCCTCTCCCAGCCTAGTGACTCAAATGTTAATCTCCTCTAGCAACACCCTCACAGACACACCCAAAAACTATACTTTGGATCCTTTCATTCAATCAAGTTGACACTTAATTAACCATCACATGGAATCGAGCTAAGTGTCCATCAATGGATGAATGGTTAAAGAAAATTTGGTATATATACACAATAGAATACAATTCAGTCATAAAAAAGAATTAAATCATGTATTTTGCAGTAAGATGGATGGAACTGGAGATTTTATGTTAAATGAAACAAGCCAGGCACAGAAAGACAAATATCACATATTCTCACTCATACATAGGTGATAAAAAATGTGTTCACATGGAGGTAGAGGTGGAATTATAGATAATGGAGACACAGAAATATAGGATATGGAGATCAGGATAATGAGAAATTGGTTAATGGTACAATGTATGTTATTTGGGTGATGGATACCCTAAAAACTCTGATTAGACTACACAATCCATGCATATAACAAAAATTACATATATACCCCATAATACGTACAAACAAAAAAGAAATACAAGAATTACAGCAATTATATATAAAATGCCATTACTAATGTTTACATAGTCCACCAAAGGATGCATATCTGAAAAATTGCATGTGGGACCCCTTCAATTTGTAAATGTTAGAGCTGTATAACCACTTACTTTACATATTGAGAAACTGGCAACTATTATATAGTAGCATTTATTGAGCATTTACCCTGTACTTTGGCATCTGATTTATATATCATGCACTCAGTTATCCTGATTGAACACATTAATGCCTCAATGTATGCATTCATTCATTCAACAATTGAACAATTGAGTACTGGTTGTGAACTAAGCACAGTTCCACACATTAGGAAAAAGAATAGTAAACATGTCTCTGCCTTATGAGGCTGTCTCTACTTAGGAGAGACAAACAATGCACTAAGCAAATGAAAAAAATTATAAATTACAGAACATGCTAAGAAAAAAACAAGTATGGACACAAGGTAGAGAATAATAAAGGGGGCTACATACATGTATGAAAAAACCAAAGAGATTTCTTTCTGGCTTAGATTTGTTAAGGAAACTATAATTTACATCTATACCAAATATACCTTTTGGTCCAGTGGAGAACAGCCAGTTGTTAAAACCAATAGTCAACTGAAAGTGAACGTTACCATCATGAAGAGAACTTCTGGAAGAAAAGAACAAATTTGAAATTATCAAATATTTTAATTATAGTTACAATTCTATTATTAAAATACTGATAGTCAAATTTTCAAAGTGAAATTATTGTGCAAGAACACTTAAAGACTGTTAGCTGCTGGATTGTACTCACCATCACTACAGTGTACACTTGTGTTACTAAAATATGCTTGCTTTCAATGGGCACATTTGCTAATACCAATTAGCTTTTCGCATCTAGGAGAAAGAAATTCAGAAACATGTATTTCAGCAATTTTTCTTCTTGTTGTTGTTTGGGAGACAGGGTTTTGCTCATTCTGTCGTCCAGGCTAGAGTGCAGTGGCATGATCACTGCAGCCTCAACCTTCCTGGCTTAAGCTATCCTCCAGCCTCAACCTCCCGAGTAGCTAGGACTACAGTCATGCACGCCTAACTAATTTTTTATTTTCTATAGAGACAGGGTCTCAGTATATTGCTCAGGCTGCTCTTGAACTCCTGGATTCAAGCAATCTTCCCACCTCGGCCTTCCAAAGTGTTGAGATTACAAGTGTGAGCCACTGCACCTGGCCACCTATTTCTTTTCTAGAGAAACTTTTCTGCTTCAGATTTATAGCTAGGGCAGCTTTCAAAAATTCTTCCTATTAAACTACTGGAAATGGTTAGCAGTCTAAAGGAGTGATTCTCATACTTTCACACACCTTCTGCATCACTGGAGGGCTCCTAGCAAAAACCACTAGGTTTATTTTCTCACCTCTGGTGATACTAGCCTGCAGGTTCAGGGACCACACTTTGAGAACTACTCGACTGAAATATTCAGCTTGACACAGTTGAAACATCATGTTTAACCTCCGTAGACTCAAAATTACAAGTATTAGTAATTGTTTTCTTAAAGTTGTCTTGCAATGTCTGTTGCTTTGAAATTTGACTAGTGAGAACAAAATGTGTGAAGTATTTTTTCATTTCCTTTATTCCATTTTAATTATGATTTCTGGATCAAATATAAATGACTTGGGAAATTCTCCTCGTGAAAATTTTGAGGTGGCAAAGTTGACATCTGCTTTTAATTCATCCTCAAAGATCATGAAAAATTCCAAATAGGAATTTTTCTTGGCAGGCATTTAAAACACTTAAATACAATTTTGTCTAATGTTATAAATACTATGTTAAAAAATTTAACAAAGACTAAAATCATAATTTATTTGAATATCAATTATTGTGCCTTTTATAATTTAAATTTTATAAGCATGTGTTGATTGAAAACAGGATATGTTCCTCTAAAGTTATCTATCCAACACTTTATAAATATTCCTCAAAACTATAAATCCATTTCCCTGTTCAATTCCTTGAAAATGCCAAATAATTGGTTTTATAGAAAAAAATTAATTGCTTTAATAATAATCATTAATTATGGCAGCACTTTATTTGGCAATAATATATACTTTTATTTATTTCCAAAGAATATTATAAACTTTAGATCAGAGAGCCAAAAGTCTGTATCACACAGTTTCCATTGCTGTATGTCATGGATATTATATCAATATTAAGATTTGGTTTAAAATTATTTTGTAGTTAGAAATTTGTTCAGTTCAGGACTTTGTTTAATTTGTTTAATTTCAAAGTTATTTAAACCAACTAAGTGGAAGGAACAATAGACATTAAAAACTTAGGAAAAGATAATTATGTCAAGGAGTCACACTATGAGCCCATAAAGAAGAAAAACAAAGGTAGAAATACCTATCGAGGAGAATCGGAGGTACAGAGCATAGATGCCCTTTCCTGATTACGTACATTCCTCCCTATAAGTCTTTTCAAAAGAGATAAAAAGCGGCAAACACAGTAGGTAAAATTAGGTTTGTTTCTGAGTCAGGAGGCTTTCAAGCACTTAAAATTCACTTCTTCCTGTGTTTTCCTGGCAATCGTCTGAGTATCAAACACTAAACCAAAAACAATTTGCTGAAAACCTTAGCTATCAAAAAATTCAGCTGGCTTGAGCAGGGAGTGATTATTCTTGTCCCTTCAGTGCAGATTTCCTGGTTCCTCAAACACACCAATAGTTTTTGGTTAACAGACAGGAGAGGGTTAACCAATAATTACACCAACCCATGCTGACCTGCAATTTGGCCATCTTCTCTGCACTAATTTTCTGCCTCCTCCAATTATCCAGCCTTCTGCACCGCACCTGGTAGTCCAAGTCCTGTCTCCATAGTGCAGGACGCTGGTATGTCTGCCCTAAAATACACCTGTTGCCGGCAGATTCCTGCAGGTTAATTTCCACTGCCAGAGAAATTGCTCTAAATTGCATTGACTTTCAGTAGGTTCCCACTGGCAAACACCTGGAGGCAATCGCCTGCAGATGACTGCCCAGAGACCCAGGTGTGTTTCTGGAGGCTGCCTTGCCCCAGTTCATCCTGATGAGATGTCTTGGTGCTCAGAGTGCAAAACAACTAACCCCGTTAATGAGTCGCAAAGACATTAACATTCAGAAAGGCTCACAAAGAAAATGAAGCCTTAAAGGCAACAGCCTCTCTCAGACTGGGTGGGGGGAGTTGGTGGGGGTGGGGGGAGTGGAGAACTTGCTCCAGAGGGTAGGAGTAAGCGTGATGTTTCATTCTAACAACCATCCCTGAGCCTCTTAGCAGCCCCTCCCCTTGACAGAAGAAAGAAGTTTTTCAGTAATAGCAGTCCATATGGTAACTGTCTTTTCTGGATATTACTTGCTAATGAGTTGAGTGTCTACTTGCACACACTTGAAGTTATTTTTCTTTCCTGTTTTTTTCCCTCCATACAATTTCTGAATGATCTGATTTTGTGAAGACAGATTCTAAGAAAATGTAGACAGAAGATAAATAAGATCCCTTAACATATCTGAGTACCATGAAGCTTTTTGGAAACATGCATTTTCTTTTATTATGAAATGAAAATTTGTAATTCTTATATTTCCAATGGGAATTTTCTCCAAACTTGGCCACAAGGACTGTCAACTGGAAATAAGGCAACAGACATAAAAACAAAAACAAAACAACAACAAAAACCAAACCTATTAGACTCAAGTCCTTTGAAAGGTTGTCTTGTACACAGGCTATCACAGATATTTGTTTGATGACAGTAATAGTTGGTACTTGGATCTTAGCCCAAAATTGGTTCCTCTCAGTACCTGAGGGCAAACACCTGGCTAAAATTAATAACAGTACTGATGATAATAGCTAGCATTTGTTGGTAATTTGCTATGTGACCTGCACTATATTAAGGCTTTTGTGGGTAATCCCATTTAGGTAGGAAGCAACGTCCCCAGGCTCAGGTCAAATTTGCTGGCAATATAAATTTGGGAAGTGGAAGGGTAAAGAGTTTTCGAACTCCAAGTGTGCTGAACCACTCTGATTATTTGCCTTCCAGAAATGAGCTGGAGGAGACCCCAATACCTACTCTCTTCTGACAGGACTGTTGCAGCCGAGGCTGCTGGATCCATATGTTTTGATTTCCAGCGAGTCCTGCTTGCCTCTCCTTTAATTTTCTATTCTAATTGGGTTTTATGAGGCTGGACTTTCTCAATTCATAGTCCTTTGCCTTGGCCATGGTGTTGTAGTAGAAAAATCCAAGGTGGTGGTGAGTGGAGATAAATCATACTCTACAAATACAATTTTGTACCTGTTTGATGTTGGGCAGCAGTGTTGCTGCAGGAAATGAGTGCAGAAACCCAAGTCAACCCAAACCAACCCAAATTAGCAACTGGCCTTTGGCAGTACATCCTGTCTGCCAGTTAGTGCCCTAGCATGATCACTAGTTCCTGGAGCATCCTTTATCTTGACTCTTTTTAGGTCTTTATTTTCATGTTTTGGATCTTTAGCTCCACTCTCTCTCTCTGAGAGCCAAGAGAAAAGCAGAGTGAGAAAGCAAAATGCAAAATAGAGATCATAACTAGGCAAAAACAGTCTAGGCATCAATAATTTTTTAAAAGGAGTTGGATTCATTGGAACTGCTATAACTCTGATACTAGTTAGAGTTTACTAACCAGTTTTATCACTAGTCAATTTCCCTGTGGAAACAAAGTCATGTCAAGTCACTGGGCCACATTTTGCCAAAGTGTTTGGAAAGAGAATGAAAGTAAATTGATAACTGTGAAGAGACACTGATCCTATCTATGAACTATCTTTAGATACGCTAACCATCTGTAGTAAGCCTGAAGATGGCATCAGGCCAGGTAATAGACCCTAAAGAAGCATAAATACCATAATTAATGTCTTATTTCATTTGGGGTGCTATACCAAAATACCATCGACTGGGTGGCTTATAAACAACAGAATTTATTTGTAACAGTTCTGGAGGCTGGGAAGCCTAAGCTCAAGGCACCAGGCAGAGTTGATGTCTGATGAGGATCTGTTTCCTGGTTTATAGATGGCACCTTTCTGCTGTGTCCTTATGCAGTAGAAGGGTTGAGGCAGCTCTATAGGGCCACTATTATAAGGGCACAAATCTCATTCATGAAGGCTGAGCCCTCAAGACATCATCAACTCCGGAAGCATCACCTCTTAATACTGTCACATTGGTGTTGGAATTGCAATATATGTGCTTAGAATTGAAGGGACAAATATTCAGACATTAGCATCTAGGATCTAAAAAAAATCCAGCAAGTGTTGAGTGAATTCTCACTTGTGATTCTCCCTGTCTCAAGTAGTAACCTTTGGAAGCAGTAATCAATCATGACCAGTCCAAAGCACACTCTATATTCATATCACACCCATTGCCATATGCCTGTTATCTGTTGCCAGAACCAAAATATATATACTCAACACCTTCACAAGGACTCAGCATCAGTAAAAATGGCTATTGACCTTGTTCCCGAGAAAAAAAATCAGCATTATTCATTCATTTAATAAACATTTAATGAGTGTCTACATTGGCCAGCCTCTGTACCAGATGCTTGGGAGAAAAATGGCAAACAAGACAGACCTATTTCTTGACTTCAGGTATTTTTATCGTGGAAGATAAACAAGTAAGGGAATGGTTTTCTGTGATGGTATAGTATGCCAATGCTCATGATAGAAGTTGCATTCTTTGTTATTTCTGTAATTTAATTCAACTATGCAAATCAAACCCTTTTGACATTTTAAAATTTCTTTTGAAAAAAGTTTCCTAAACAAGGAAGCTATTTCTACTGCTTTGGAATAACTGAAGAATGAGGGGAATAATGATTGAAGACTTCTGGGGACTTCTGGTACTACTGGTGGGTCAGGTAGGAATTGAAGCCACAGTTAGCTATAGTTATTCATAGGTACCTTCATGCAGGAGATCTAAACAGGGAAGCCATACAAGTTCTGAGTTCACATTAAACTTGGGGGATATTTGCATAGTAATAAAAATCATTATTAAGACTAGGTGTAGGATTTAGATTTTGCAAAGACTAAGAGACTAAATTTTAAAAAGGAAGTAGATACTTTAAGTTCTGCTGTTCTGAAGAGCTCTGCTTTACTCAGTAATAGTTGATTGCATGTTTCAGTTAAGAGAAAAAAATGATTTTAAAATTTATCGTAAAACAGAGTTTTATCGTGTCTTCTTTAAATGTGAATGAGCATAGCATGAGTTAGGGTGAAAGGCTAAGTTGCTGCCACAAAAGACCTAAGTACAAGGTGGCTTATGAGCAAATTTGCTTATTCTCTCTCCCTTGACAGGCTGAGGTGAATACTCCATGTTGGAGGATGGCTTTGCTTGATGTGCTCATTCATGAATTCGGGCTGTCTTTCCCACCTTCAGTGCGTGCCTGTCACGTTTGATCTGGGCATTATCATCCCAGCTAGCTGGAAGGGGCAGAGTTGAAGCCTAGGGCCAAAGAGAGGTGGGAGGCAAAAATGTTTTACATCAATTGGGTTTACATTCCATTGGTGGAAACCTAGTCCCAGGGCCACCCCTAAAGGAAAGGTGGGCCTGGAAATTCAATGCCTTGTTGGACAGCCAAGTACATGGTAATTACTCTACTGCCATAGAAGATGGAGATAACAAAATTTGACAGGCAGCTCTGAGTATCCACAGGTATAAGAAATGAAGTTATAGGGAAGCATTCACCTTTAACCACAACTTTATAAAAGGTTCCAGCAAAACACAGCAGTTACAAGTGGAAATACAAATTTGTACTCCTACATTTTGGAATGATGAAGGCTTCTGCTTTCTCTTTTCCTAGTTCTTTCAGACTTTGCTTAGGAGGTAGTAGAAACAGCAATGGGAAATAAAGACAACTGGGAGAAGCCAACCTATTTCACTATCCACTGCTTTATCAGAGGCTATGCTGGAAGTCACAGAAGACAGTCTGGGTCCTTCAACTGTAGTTCTAGAATTAATCCCCATATTCTCAGCCCAACTTCCCAGGCATGTGGTCCTGTGTCTTTTCCTGTTTTTTAATTTAAACTCTGATGCCTACAGTAAAAGTCATCTTCATTGACTTGTATATAACTAATGGCTAAGCATCAAAATTAGGCCAATAGTAAGAACTAACAAGTAGTAAATTTGAGAATTGAAACTATATTTACACTTCCATTGTGCTAATCATTTACATGGGTTTACTTGATTAGTGGAATGAGTCTGCACAAGTCAACAAAATGTGTTCTAATTCCCCAAATCTTTTTTTCATGGCAGTAATCCACGTTTGTGCCATACTCTTCTATGTCTTGGCCCTAATTGAAATGGTCTTCCTGTTAAACTCTCATTTGTTTCCAAAGAACTAAAATTTGATTGGACTTAGAGCCAAGGTGCCCCTCCTACTGACAATTCAGCCTTTCCCTTCACCTTCTAGTTTTTGCCGACTCACATCCTTGCTCAATAAACTATTTCCTTTTGAGTTTCGCATAACTCTGTTTTAAAGTGGAATTCATATATCTTAGGAAATGAGGGCTGTGTTGCATACTTAGCAATGGCTGGTGAATTGGAAATACATAGTAAGTAAAACAAATGGACGAAGTCAAAGCTGAGTAAGTAAAGCATTCACTCTGACCAAGTAGACACTACAAGTAAGGGAATTACAGGGTCATACTTTCCCTGGTCTCTGTGGTTTCCCACTTTGTTTCCTCTTGTTCTGGCAGTTGATTCTTTGGAGGTTATATATTAGTCAATAGAAATGGCTCTGGTAATGACTTTTCCGAGCATGCTCTCTGCCACCTTACAGGGGTGGCAATTTACAAACATTTTTAAACACACAATGCATTGTATGTTTATGAGTACATTGTATTTATACATTGTATTGTGTATTTATAAATCTTTGTAAATCTTCCAACGAGATGTATTCTGTAAAAAAATAATCTAAGTTCAAAAGTGACTTTCATGTTAATCAAAAATATTGGACTGTCACTAATTCTTATGAAAAAAGGGAAGATTACTTTGAGGTTCAGCCATCAGAAGGGTAACAGGCTGCATCACAGTTAGAAGCAGAAGATATGCATGTCCTAGAAGTATAACAAGCAATGTAGAATTGGACAAAAACATAAGCTCGGGAACAACAGGGTTTTTCCACCTCCTTGTTGAAATTATCAGGATCTGCAGTTGAGGGAGAAGAGCCCTGTTTGCTTGCCTATCTCTCGAACACTTCAGTGAGGACAATGAGACATCTTGCCGGTAGAATTTTTTGGTCTTTTTAGAGAGAATACTGGAAATACTTTGGGATTGTTTTTCTGGCAGGCATGGTGACAGGAAAGAAAGAGAGAAAAAAGAGTAGCCTTAATAATCTTTAAAATAGAAGAGAGTCATAGTACTTTGTTTATACTCCAGGGCACTGGCTTATGGTAAATGTAAATGCTTGAGAGTTCCACTCACTTGTCAAGGTTCAAGTCATAATGTTATTGTGATGGTTAATTTTATGTGTCAACTTGCCTGGATTAAGGGATACCCAAATAGCTGGCAAAACATTATTTCTGGATGTGTCTAAGAGGGTGTTTCTGGAAAAGATTAGCATTTGAGTCAGGAGATTGAATAAAGAAGATCCACCCTAACCAATGTGAACAGCGTTATCCAAATTGTTCAGGGCCTGGATAGACCAAAAAGGTGGAGGAAGGATAAATTAACTCTCCCTTTTGGAGCTAGGACATCATCTCTTACCTTCAGACATTAGGACTCCAGATTCTGGGCCCTTCAGACTCCAGGACTTAACACCAACAGCCCTCCTTGTTATTAAGCCTTCAGACTCAGACTGAATTACACCACCAACGTTCTCCAGCTTGCAGACAGCATAGCATGAAATTTCTCATCCAATTCCCATAATAAATAACCTCTTCTATGTCTGTATATGTCATATTGGTTCTGTTTCTCTGAAGAACATTGACTAATACAGTCATCTTCATAAAAACTTCCCACTCCTCATGTTTTCAAACGGTAATTAATCATTTGCTCTTTGCAGTTCAACTACACGTTTTTTCCTTTAATAATGCTGAACACAGACTGTCTTATTTTGTAATTAATTCTGTAGACATCTATGGCAGAGACTGGCAAACTTTTTCTGTAAAGGGTCATACGTAAATATTTTAGTCTTTGCAAGTGTAAAGTATTTGTCATAATTATTCAACTCTGCCCTTGTAGCAGAAACAAAACCATTCACAGAAAATACATACACAAATGAGTGGGGCTTCATTTCAATAAAAATTTATTTATAAAGCCAAGTATAAAACCAGATTTGGGCTGTAGGTTGTTCATCCTTGATCTATGCCAAGAGGACGTAAGTTCAATTGAGGCAGAGCAATTCTTTATTATTCTTTGTAAAGCACATCAGGTACATAAAGACTGAAAAATTGTTTCGAGGTTCAGACTCTTTGGGTTAAAATAACAATTATTCACTAGTTTTGGGACCCCAAGCAAGGCATTTAACTGCACTCTGCTTTAGTTTCTTCAAGAAACAACTGTGAAATTAATAATAAAACCTACTTCACAGTGTTATCGTGAGGGTGTGAAATAATCCCTTGAAGGTATTTAGCACAGTGTCTGGCACGTGTTAAAAACTCAGGAAATGCCAGCCATTAACATCGTGTGCAGTGTGGGCGCTCAATAGATAGATGTTTGTTGAATAAACACATAGTAAGATTTAATTCATGTTTCAAGTGTTGTATCTTTAGTGCATCCACTATCACTTAAATATATTGAATATAAAAATGTTATTAAAATATCTATTATTCAAAGACATATTTACAAATCTAAATATCTATAGAAATTTAAAGTGGATGTTACCATCTTTAACAATAAGAAACATTTTTGGAAAGATACAGAATATAGATATCAAAAAGGAGATAGTGGGAAAAGCCAGTGTTTAATTTTATGGAAGTAAACAAAGACAATTCTGGAAATTTATCATTTTTTTGAAAATCAAAAAACCAATAATTTAATTCAATTAGAAGTAATAAATATTATTTTTAAAGAACAAATCAATACCAGAATTTTTGATTGTTTAATAATGTTAAAAGACTAGTAGATAAGTAGGTTAACAAATCAATTTCTATCTTGATTTTAATAAAAATTATAATATTTTATCATAATTACTATTTATATTCAGCATTATGTCCCTCCAAATTAACAGAAATCAATATACACAAAAGTTTGCTGAATAAAAAGGAAATAGATGAGGAGGATATTCAAAACACATTCAGTGAAGGAGATTTGGGAAGAAAAAGTAAGTTAGTAAAATATATGAGGCATCCAACCTTGAGAAGTACATTGGAATTTAGACCCCCTTATTTTGCCTCTCTGAATATTTTCCAGTCTTACCTGCCTTGATGTAAGGCCTGGGAGGTCAGCCTCCTGTGAGGCTTCCCCTGGGATCCTTTGCCTGTTGGCTTTCAATTTGTTGGGCCAGTGGAAGGAACAAGAAGAGAGTAAAAGAACGGGAGGAGAGAGACCAGAGGGCTTCCTCACTACCCCATGTACTTGGGGGCTGCATCTCTGGTAGATCCCAGGTCTCTGCACAGCTCAAAGTCCAGCCCCAGAACCCTCCTGCATTCTCTGTTCTCACTGGACACTGGCCATGCTGTCCCCGTCCCATGCTCCTCCTGTGTAGGGATACTCACAGCTTCCTGCTGCTGCTAAGTCTCTTGGCACCTCAGCATTGCTTGCCCACACCTTTGCAGGTAGTCTTTTAGCAACATCTCCTGACTCTGAATGATACAAGAAAGACCTCTTACAGATGCCATTATTTTAGCAAAAGTCAAACTTAGAGAGAGGTAAGGAGGTAATCAACATTAACAAAATGCCTTTCAAGCTTATATACTGCAAAATATTTATTAGATGAGATAAATTGGGAAACAAAACTGAAACAAAAACCCTAGAAAGTAGTAGCACAATGTATTTTGTGTTTATGTCGTTAGTAAAGTGAAGCTGCAAGTCTTGAATAAGCCAGAAAAAAATCATTAAACTGTAAGAACTGATATAAGAAGTCCATTTCTAAACATTTTACTCTACCCTTTGGTCTCAGACACATCCTAATCAGCTCAAGGCCCTTAATAAATTCCTCTGTGCCCTTAGATTAGACAACAGGTTCCCATTAAAACCTGGCCCCTCCCATTGACCAAACATTTCCTTCTGTCTACATGTCTCTGGTTTCCATCTTGGCCATGTAATTATACATCCTGATCCTTCCAGGCTGCCTCAAGGCTCCCCCAGGCCACCTTTGTGCAGCAGGTCTGTGTTTTGTTTTGTTTTGTTTTGTTTTGTTTTGTTTTGTTTTGTTTTGTCTTGTCTTGTTTTGTTTCGTCTTGTCTTGTTTTGTTTCGTTTGTTTTGTTTTGTTTTTTGACAGTGTCTTCCTCTGTCGCCAGGCTGGAGTGCAATGGCACAATCTCAGCTCACTGCAACCTCTGCCTCCCGGGTTCAAGCAATTCTCCTGCCTCAGCCTCCCGAGTAGATGGGACTACAGGCACGCGCCACCACGCCCAACTAATTTTTGTATGTTTAGTAGAGACAGGGTTTCACCATGTTGGCCAGGATGGTCTCAATTTCTTCACCTCGTGATCTGCCCACCTCGGCCTTCTAAAGTGCTGGGATTACAGGTGTGAGCCACTGCACCCGGCCGGGTCTGTGTTTTGACTTCTACTTTCCTTCACACTCTAAGGGACTGTCCTGCCCACTACCCAGGCCCAGCCCTCCCAGAACTCCAGCTTCAGCAGCATGCATGGCACTTCTCACTGCACATGCTACCCACTCGCTCAGGAGGGAAGTTCAAATAACCTATTTTAAGACATGTTTTCAAAAGATGTAAATACAAATGTCTTTCTCCTTTCTCAGAGGGAGAAGTCATAAGTCAAAGGACCTCCAGGAGCAAACCTGAAATAGAACTGTATCTTTTCAATGATTTGCTTCCCTCGGTTTTGTTTGTTAGAGTTAAGGTCCTCAAATTATTTTGCTCATGTATCTTCTACAATAATTTTGCAAAACTATGTATCCTCTTGCACATTTTAACCTGATATCTCAAATGTTTCATCGTAAGTTTTAAGTAAGTTTATTTCTCATCACTAGTGAGAATTCACTGCAGCTGGAATATGTATTTCTTAATGTAATTTGATAAAATATATATTAACTCTCATTACATAAACTTCACCAAATCTGGGAGAACTCTCAGAATATTTTATCTGTTTTATCTAATGTGTTGTCAAATAAAGACGAATCCAGACTTACATAAAGAAAGACTATTAGAAAGATTATTGCAATAAGGAGAATACTCAGACTGCAAGATCAGTGAGTGCCTTGAACGTCAGGCAGAAAAGGGCTTTTCTTTCATGGGGAGGAATAAACAAGGCTAGAAAGAACTCGAATTCAGCAACTGATCAGGAAATATGGCTTTTTGTGGTCCAGCAGTGTTGAGGAAAGGTCACTAAAGAGGGGCTGTTTCCTATTCAGCCGGCTCAGGCTGAGGTGGGTCAATGTTGAGGGTCCAGTGGGAAGGAGAGAAGCTTAACAAAAGATTGGTCAAATCAGATCAACAAGTGCTTTGTTCTGATTGGTCAGTGGGGACAAATAGTTCAGCTACTCACTTATGAAGCAAAGAATGGAAATTTGGAAAGCCTGGGTCTGGCCTGGTGCTAAATAAACAAGGGGATTATCCACAAAATTTATCTAAATCATATGAGAATGGGTAGTTCTTTGCAGTAAGCAGTCTCCTAGCACAAAAAAAAAAAAAGGGAATTTCTTTAATTTAAATTTCTTTAATTATGTTTTCCAGAATTACAGAACTCATAGCTCAACATTTTCTATAAAATATTCTTATTATGTTGATAAGACAAAGTGTCACTAATCTCTACCGTTTCACTGTTTCCTGTATTCTGAATTCAGAATGTCTCAGTATGGGCCAATGTATTCTGAGGAAAAGCCAGGAAGTGCTATGTGTGTAAGGTCCCTTGGTTTGTATTGAAGGGGAGGCTCCTACCAGTATTTTCATACTGTTAGGGGCTCTGGGAGGTTTCATATCCCACGGCAAAGCACCACAGTATAATCTGCAATGGAAACAGGCTCTAGCTGTCTTCTGTAAGTGGGAGAACTACTTAAAGTATTCATGCCTGGATTACACTGGGAAAGTCTTTGTATAACAACTATGGTCTTGGTGTAAAAAATACGGTTTTAGACTACCAGTGCTTTTCGCTAGAAAATTTAGCGGAGATTTTTGTTATTATTGTTTAAATTTCAAGAGCATGAAGCGTTGCAATAGGCAATAATAATTATGTTTATTCTGTATTTCTTTCTTTCAAGGAACACATAATACCAAGTCATAGGCCCTTGAAGATGCATATTATCTTATGAAAACCTCTCTACTAGACCATGTCAAGACTTTAGAAGACAGCTATGATTGAGTGTTAGAAAATCTAAGTTTATACTTTCATTGTAGTGGGCAGTGCAAATAGGGGGAAGGTCAGTGATGTGTGCTTACACATAGTTATTTCATGGGTTACCTTATCTAACCCCTCACATCATCCATTGGAAATGTAGGATATTCTCTCCACTTTTAAATGAGAAAACTGAGGTTTATGAAGGTTATCTAATTTTCTGATAGTAGCCTGAAGTCAATGGCAGAACCAAGATTTCAAATACGATGCATGATCTCAAATTCTGTCCTCAGTTACCAGGCTCCTTATTTTTTAAATTGCTAAATTTGGAAGCAATAGACCTCAGTAAGATATGGTTCTTTCATTTTCCACTTTATCATCCAGAGCAAGTCCATGAAACTCTCTGAGATTGGTTTCCTTGTTCATAAAATGGAAATAGCATTACATACCTTATATAGAGTTAAGAAGGAAAAATAAGATAAAATATGTAAAAATACTTTGAAAACTCTACACGTGTTGGATCTTGTAATAGATCATGGATCTTGTCTCTACCTGGTTTCCAAAACACTCAAATTAGGAGGATTTCCAATCCTCTTCCCTATACATACACACACAAAAAGGAAATTTTGATTTTTTACCTTTCGTAAGAACTTTTGTAAAAAAAAGTTCTATTTGGAAAAGGTACATTTAAGATACCATTTAGTGTGCAATCATTGGATTTGTACACAGTTTGCCAGGAACTCATTTACTTACATGAAGTGAAAGTATATCTGCCAGGCTTGGTGGCTCATGCCTGCAATCTCAGCACTTTGGGAGGCCGAGGTGGACAGATCACATGAGTCCAGGAGTTCAAGACCAGTCTGGGCAACATGACAAAACCCTGTCTCTACAAAACAATACAAAAATTAGCTGGGAAAGGTGGTGTGCACCTGTAGCTCCAGATACTCTGGAGGCTGAGGGGGGAGGATCATCTGAGCCTGTGAGGTCCAGGCTACAGTGGTGAGCTGTGATCGTGCCACTGCACTCCAGCCTGAGCAAGAGAGCAAGACCCTGTCTCAAAAAAAAAAAAATATATATATATATATATACGTATAATATATATCAATATGGCCAACAAATAAATGATCGTCTCTAAGACACAGTGAAGTAGTGTTTCATTCTGGGAGCCATATTATCAGAGTGGTATAGACACATTGGAAAGTACTAACAGGCACTCTAACAAGCATGATGAAGATCTGATGTGATTGATTCATGAGGCAAGATTAAGAGAATTAAATATGTATGGATTGGTGAGGCAAAGACTATAGAAGGACAAGATAGCTGGCTACTGACCTATGATAGTATAAACACCAAAGCAGAAGAGAAATTATTTAGCAAGCTGCAGGATGATAAGGCTATGACTAATAGGGTAAATTTTTATAGTTGTTGGGTTTTTTTTTTTTTTTGAGATGGAGTCTTACTCTGTTGCCTAGGCTGGAGTGCAGTGGCATGATCTCAGCTCACTGCAACCTCCACTTCCCAGGTTCAAGCGATTTTCCTGCCTCAACCTCCCTAGTAGCTGGGATTACAGATCCTTGCCACCATGCTCAGCTAATATTTGTATTTTTAGTAGAGACAGGGTTTCGCCATGTTGACCAGGCTGGTCTTGAACTCCTGACCTCAAGTGATCTGCCAGTCTCGGCCTCCCAAAGTGCTGGGATTACAGGCGTGAGCCACTGTGCTCGGCTGAGTAAATTTTTTAAAAAAAGAAAAAAAAAATTCAGGCTAAATTTCATGAAAAAACTTCCTGGCTGTGAAATCTATTAGCCTCTGAAAAGTGTCTTTTATGATAATATTAGAGAAGGGCTATCCTTTAAGATATTTAAAGCAAGGGAGAAAGTAAATGTAACAGTTTACTATAAGAAACAATTAGGCAAAATTGAGAAGGTAGACTGGATGACTTAAAATCTTTGTTGTCCTTAATGATCATATTTAGTGATTCGAATGGTTAAATCCTAAATTTTTGAAATTATACATATTAAGAAATGACCACATACATCAGATTACCTTAAACTATCATTCTTATTTACAGCACTCAGTTTCAATGGTTTCATTGATGTTGAACTGAATAAATATTTTATGCAACCAAATGCTACCATAATTTCCAAGTGCAATCATTACAAGTTCAAAGTTAATTGCTTTTAAATGTGTATTCTAAAGAATAAAACATAATAGTGTTTAAAATTTATTCTGTTTAAAACTGTTTTTAGGCATTTAGTCTGTATTTTACAACAGGGGGAACAAAATAATATTAACATATCCTATTATTATACAGTATAATTTGTTTTACCTTTGTTTGCTGTATTCAGTGCAGTTTGGCATAATGAAAAGGCAGTTAAATTTGCAGTCAACCCACCTGATTCAATTCTGACTCCATTAAATCTCTCTGACCATCAAACTTTTAAAAATAAGTTGGTGGCTACATTGAGGTGACCCCAAAGCAATTGCAAATAAGAAAAATAATGTTGCCTCTGAGAACAAAACATTAAAGCCAACACATGATCATGATAGCTTAGAGCAAAGACCCACATGGCATCTAAAGACACAGAAGGATTTCCCTTGTAAATTCATTAATTGACACTTGGTGTTATACTTCAGATTCCTGTGAGTCAGTTTATTCTATCCTGAGCATTTCTAGCTCTAGACCAATAAAATTAAGTATCATACACTTAATCACAGCAGATTCAGCAACAATATGACAGTGTGAAGTGTCTCTTGGGTTGTTACCCAGTGGCAGCTCCTTTTATGTTCTTACGCCAAATTTGATGTTCATAACTGAGGGAAAATACCTTTCACTGATCAATGGAGAAATACACAAAATCAGTCCCATAACCAACCGTTTACTTTATTTCTAAACCTTAAGTGCCAGCCCAACACACAAAGCGCCTCTTGAACTTCTCTCTAACCAAGGTATTCTCCAATGCAAGCCTTCACCTTCCTCCAGCCATTCTGATGAGCCTTGGAGCCATCAATATATCTTCATCAGCATAAAGATTTTGCCAATTCTCAAGTATTTCAAATCCATAAAACATGAAGTTATTTCATAGATTTCTAGAGACAGTAGGAAACTTAATAATTCAGTTTGGATACTTCATATTACATGTAAAAGGGAAGGAGGATGAAAAGAGCATTGAAAACCAAGGTTTTGTAGAAACAGATAAATATACCTCTTTCATCGCAGTTAGGGAGGAAGAAATAGTGAAACCTAGAATATACGGATCATTGTTAGGAATAAAATATTGTAAAGATTTTTGATAACTCACAGAAGGCTAAGCTTAGGTTTATGTGTAAATCCCTTGAGCACCTCACAAAACTGTTGCCATGACCTTTGTTCTGGAATGGTCTTCTTTTGCTTTGACTGGACCACCTGCACCTGTTGGTAGCCACTGCTTTGACTGTGCTTTCACTTCAGGATCATACTGATGAAGGCGTGTTTTATCCCCCATTAAAAATATATAACATTTGTATATATTTACATATGTATACATTTATTTGTTTATATATCTCATACATATGTTTATACATATACATGAGGAGACTTTAAACATTCATGAAAAATGGAATTCAAGGATACAAATAAAAAACATAAACTTTGTTTCTCAACACTACCTCTGTCCAGTTCAAGACACTTTCGTAAGCAACAATACTAGTCATTTAGTCCATTCCTAAAGAACTGTGGGTCCTAAGAATTTAACCATGTTAATTAAGTCTTTTTACCTTATTAACTGAAAAAAAAAAAGGGTGCCCTGTCTGGATTTTTTAAGATTAGAAAACAAGTATAAGCCAGAAGGATCCAAATCAGGACTGTAAAGTGGATGCCTAATAATTTACCATTGAAACTCTCACAAAATTGCCCTTGATTAGAGTAATGAACAGGAGGATTGTCTTGGTAGAGAAAAAACTCTCTGATGAAGTATTCCTGGAGTTTTTCTGCTAAAGTTTTGGCTAACTTTCTCAAAACACTCTCATAATACACAAATGTCATTGTTCTTTGGACATCCAGAAAGTCAAGAAACAGAATCCCTTGAGCACCTCACAAAACTGTTGCCATGACCTTTGCTCTGAACTGGTCTTCTTTTGCTTTGACTGGACCACCTGCACCTGTTGGTAGCCACTGCTTTGATTGTGCTTTGTCTTCAGGATCATACTGATGAAGGCGTGTTTTATCCCCCATTATAATTCTTAAGAAATGCTTCAAAATGTTGATTCCATTTGTTTAAAGTTTCCCTTGAAAGTTCTGCTCTTGTCTGCAGCTGATCTGAATACAATAGTTTTGCTGCCCATCCAGTGGAAAGTTTGCTTAATTTTAATTTTTCAGTCATAATTATGTAAGCTGAATCAATTGAGACATGTATGTTGCTGGCTATTATTTCTGCTGTTAAGCATCAGTCGTCTTCAATCAGGGTACAAACAAGGTTCATTTTTTCCTCACAATTTAAGGTGAAAGGTTTGCTACCACAGGCTTTATCTTCAACATGGTCTTGTCCCTTTTTAAAATAAGTTATCCATTTTTAAACTGCTGATATCTTTGAGGCATTGTCCCCATAAACTTTTCATAAAGCATTAATGATTTCACTGTTCTTCCACCCAAGCTTTACCATAAATTTAATGTTTATTCTTGCTTCAATTTTAGCAGAATTCAATGTTGCTCCAATAGGGGTTCTTTTCAAACTGATATCTTATCCTTCTTAGGGCCTCAAATGAGATCCTGTTCACACACGTTATGAAGAGTTAATATGAGTTTATTTTGGTGCAAAAATTTTTGAAATCCATGCATAATGTTTTCATAATGTGTATTTTCCACGAACTTTTTGAAGATCTTTTATAATTCTGGGCAGGGACAAGTGGATTTTTTTTTTTGCTCCTTTTTTTTTAAATTTTAGTGTAAGTTCTGAGATAGATGTGGAGAACGTGCAGGTTTCAAAGTGGATTTTAAAAAGGGAGAGCAATTGCTGAGAGCTAGAGCTCAGACTGGCATAAATGAATGCTGAGGGTTTCTAAAGAACAGGGAGGCCCAATAATCAATCTTAGGTGTTTTGTGTTGATGGAATCTAAGCCCTCTCTATCTCTCCATGTATTGCTGTATTCTGCTCAACACAAAACGGTTTTAGAGTGGTCACTTTTTGTTTGCTCTTATTTCTTGTTAGGGGGGTCTTTTGGGAGGTGGTATTTGTTCAGTTATCTTTATTTTATTGTCACTGTTGGATTGTAAGTGTGGTTATTTTATGGATGAAAAGGTAAAGGGACTAAATTCCATGGCTTGTTCTGAGTGACAGATGAGCTGAGTGGTGGATAATTACAGATATACACAAATCTGGTTGAGCAGGATTTGAAGAACAATGTAAGCTATCCTCCTCAACATCTCAAGAAAGAATGACAGAAATGTAAACCTAGAGCCCTATGACCATATTTCTTTTGAATCCTAAAAGTCAGGAGCCTCCCATTTGTGTCTGGATTCTATAAAACGGGGAACATAAGACCCAAATTGTTCAAGTGCCTTACCTAAGGTTGCCAGCACCATTCAGGTTCACTGAATCTTGTGGTTTTCTCCCCATGATAAGAAACTAATTTCTAACTTCACATTGGTCAATTGCAGCCTCTGGAGTATGGCTACCTGCCTATGGCTCACAGAAATTTGAAAGGCTACCTGAAAATGTTGTTAGGGCTTTAGAATGGAGAAAATGCCAGAGGGTGCGAGAATGCTTTTGTCCTCAACCCATGAGCCACAACAATCAGAGATCGGTAAGTAATTTGCATTTTAAGTAACCAAGGTCTGAGGTGCCTGGAATGCTAGCCTTGTTACTGAACTCCACAGTGTTTTCTGTGATGACAAAATTATGGACAGAAGCTGTTGGGGTTGAAATGTACACCAAGAGGAGTTGATTCTCCCCTATTTCCCTGCTGCCCCGATGCCAATTGTTCTTCTCCTTCCTGACCCCTTGGCTTATGTGGCCATTCTCAGATTTAGGTTTGGATTTAGTTGATAGGTGCCAAATTAAGCATTTCTAGAAATACAAGGAATTTTGTTTGGTGCACACTGCTCATTTAATGCATATAGCTGCTCTGAGAAAATATTTATTGTGCACAACTCACTTGAGTCCTTGCTATCTGAGATTATTGGCCTCTCCTGGGGCTGGAGAGGCGAAAGCAACTCCTGAAGCTGAAGTTCCATGGCAGGAGACAGTTTTGTTTCTTGGATCAAGGAGTTCCAGAACTGAGAATACGTTTGTTTCCCAGATCAAGGGCAAGCACTGCGGGTGCTCAGGAGTAAAATCCTACAAAGACTGTGACTCTGAGCACTCCTGCTGCCTGCTTCTGTATATTGAGCCTTAAAGGAATACAGAAACAAACTAAACATGTTTCATTGGGTAGAATTTACACCAAGCTCCTGAGAATTGGGAAAGAGAGTAAACAACATTTTCCTTCTTTATTATGTTGCTGCCTCTTATGAACTACCTCATAGAATGTGAGGCAAGTATACAATCAAGTTCCAAGTAAATAACATCATTAATTCAAATGGAATAAAGTGTGAAACACGACCCAATCTAAACTATGATTTAAAAAAAATTAGAATGATCTCATGTGAAAGTGACAGGAATGTGCTATAATTTAGAAATATATGAATCTTCCAGTGTTCCCAAGATAACATTTTTATGTGCTGATGAAATCTAAGTAATATATCTTCTTAAAAAAAAAAACAAACCTCTTCCCATAAAACACCTTTATTAGAGTTTACTGAGTTTAGCAGAAATGGCAGCTAATGTCTGGAGTGCCTATTAAAGTGCAGGTCATTTGTTTGATAGTGATTATAGCGCATATTATTAAAAATGTGCATCCACAAAATGTTAACATCTCTAGCTTTATACAGATCCACGCAGAAAATAAAACTTTTAAATTGTGGAGATTATATATCCAGTAAAATATTTATTGTTTCACAATATATTGTTAACTGTGCTGACTACTCTTCAGTAAGATGCCACATAAATGAAAAATTAACCACTGTAGAATAGAAAATAGTTTAAAGTCCTGAAGCGAGTTTCTGTGCATACAAAATAGCTTCGTCCCGGGCAATGTAATGTAGAAATACTTCAGTGAAGAAGACACCATAGTAGAAGGCTTGACAGCAAAACAAAACAAAGACCAGCCCTGGAATTGCTAAGTTAGGGAGCTGCATGCAATCATAGGCTGGTCTGAATTCAAGATGTTGGAGGTCACATGTGCAGTTTGGGAAGATGATGAGCTTTCACTGATGTTGTAACTACATCTCAGCAATCTGAGGCACAAGTCTGCTTCTGTTGCGTTGTGAAATTCTAGAGAGATATAATAAACTTCCAGATTAAAATTTCTTCTCATATTTAGAGAATTTTTTTTTAAAAAGTGATTGCTTTCCTCACTCCATGCTTTAGAAACCTCTCTAGTGAAATCACTCTTCAGCCTAAAATGTTACTGTATAGTGAATTACATTTTTAGTGTTAATCAGAACATTTCATTCAACAGAAATCTGAGAATTATTTCTCCTCATTGATTTCGTTTCTTTCTCTCTCAAAAACTCGGTGTTAGCAGACTTCCTTTCAGACTTTTGAGAAGTGACAATTTCTTTTTCGCGTGTTCCAGGAATGATTTTTTAAAAATAGCTACCTTATTTTGCTGTCTGCCTAAAACACTTAAATGGAGGCCAAAAGTACCAAATTTTTGTCCTGCTGCTGCTAAGGTAGCCTAAGACATCGACGTAAGTTAGAACCCAACAGGGAAGGAAATCTCACCGTCCAGAAATTGCCTAGTTGGGACATGCTTGCCTGTGAGGACTTAATTAAGTTGCTGAATTGGTTTTCTGAGTTTCTGCCAGAACACAGTGAAGGAGTATGTACCTGACGGCACTGACCGAGGTAATTATTTTCTTGATTTTAAAACAAATTTGGAATTGAGGATTTGCATAGTCATTTGTAGGGAACTTCATTTTCATCAATGCTTTCCAGGATGTAAGCCCCATTTCTATTTGAACCAGTTAGACAATATTGCAAGCTGAATTAACTTCTATATGTCCTCATTCCTCCTTCAGAATATACCAAAACTGTAAACTGCCCAGTATGTTAGAGGACTTGAAAGGGTGAACAACTTCTCATATTATCTTCTCAATTCAAAAGGTGTCACTGTTTCTGGCTTTCATACTGTAAGAATCATAGAGTCAAGGTAAAGACTACACTTAAGAAGCTTTCTCCTAGTGCCGATTTCTTAGTTAATTCCATGTAACCTGTTAGAGACTGGGCTGTGAGCCACATGAGTGTAGGGAAAACATCTTAATCCATTTGTATTGAATGTGCCTGGTGATAGGAAGTATCCAATAAATATTTGTTGAAGGAGCAAACAATTAATGGATGAATGTGCATTACTACCTCTTTCTTTATCCCCTAAGTTAAAATTTTTGTTGCAAATAGCATATTGGAAGTGCAACACTGAAAGGCAGGAGGAACAACAAAAATATGTTACACAAAAATTTTTAGTACAAATGGTAGCTCTTAACTCCTTTCAAAGAAAAACTTAGAAGACTTTGCATTAGCCAAGAAACAAGGTCAAACAACTTTATGGACAATGATATATCTGAAAAAAGAACAATTCCTTTATCCTTGAAATATCTGAAAGAGCTTATAGAAAACGTTGATCTAAGAGCTTGTCAAATATGGTATTTTGCCAAATGCTTGCCGTCTTCAGCCATCACCGTATTGTCTTGCAAAATGGGGATTCTCTTCCCAGTCCTTGCAAACTTGGCAATTTAGTTCAAATGGGACTGATCTACTTATGCTTAACTGCTGACAAGCAAGCTTCATGAAGAAACAAAATACATGTATTTCCCAGTGGTAGGGCCAGGACCCTTCTTTTTATTCAAACTACAATGAACAGAGTTGAGACCCTGGAGAAAACTATCACATTTGAGTTCTTACAGAATCCTGGAAAGTACACCCTATTTTTCTCTTTAAAACAAAAACAAACATAAAACAGCAGAGCAGTAGGAAATCATTTCCTAGACTCATCACTGGAACAGACTTTCCTAAGAAAATCCTGATAAGTGAAGAAGCCGAGCTCAAATCTGGCCTGTTCCTGAACCTGTAAAAGAAGATGACAGTCTATCTGATACAATACATTACATAGAATCAGTGGTTGCTATTATCAGCCTGTCCTACAGGAAACAACGTTGGGATTACTTGCTAAAACATCAGTTGCATCAAGCTTCTGATAAATGCTATTTTAAGCCACAGATATAGAACCTTAAGTGTAAAGTGAAAAGAAATAGGGATAAAGAGCAAGATTACTATCATGTTGTAAGCCCTGTTAATTTTTGTTTTGTACTTATTGAATGAAGGACTCACTAAGTCACTGCTTTTGCCCTATTTAAAAAAAAATTATATTAGACTCTCCATAGTTTGGAAAAAATCCTATTTCCATTTTGTAATGTAAGTAGATGGTACTAGATTCACTTTTCATGTCTAAACATTTTCTGTGATTTTATGAATTCAATTAAATATCAATTGCATTTCCTTTCCAAATAAATGAATTCCAACATGACAGATTTTTCTATGATACCAATGTCTAGTCTAGTTCCTAGGATAAAGTCTGTGTATAATATATTTTTGTTGTTGCATTGTATCTACAACAAATCTTTCCAAAAGGAAAAAGTAAACAACATTTCCAGCATCTTAGAATGCAATATTGCTTTTAAGAAGGGGAACTAATGACAATACAAATTTTACACCTTCATATTCCTTTTTTCAAAAATCATATTGTAACAATGAGGATGCAAAATAGTTTGTGAAACTGATTTTTAAGCTTCTGCTTCTACAATAGTCTTTAATCATGTAGAAAAATTATGTTTAAAAATGTCCTTCTAATATTGAGTAACAGCTGTGCTACACATTCTGCTAGTACTAACAATTCATAAATTAAAATAACTGGCAATTTTGCACTAAATTTATGTCAGCAAATGCCTGGTCAATGTAGGATAGGATGTTAAATCATAAACATTAACGAAGTTTTCTTAAACAAAAGACCAGCCCCATTAATTTCACTGGCTTAAATAAATGGTTAAATAAACTGTCAGATTATTGTGGGAGACTTGTATTTTTTTTCTCCTTCAGAAATCCGAACCAATTAGCCTTAATTTGTTACTAAAATATTCTTGACTACTAGATGATGGTCAGAGGCAACGCTATATCTTAAAATTAGACAAGCCTCCTGCATATTCCAGACACAATGCAACAAAGGTTGTGCTTTTAAGAGGCTGTAATAGATGAATGCAGCCACTGATTTGTGTGTTTATTTATAAGTCTCCGGTATTCCCTAGGAGTAGAGTAGTCTATTGTGTTCTATTTGCACAATTATCTGCTAATATTTATTTCTACAGGCAAGATCAGTACCCTCCCTCTTTATTTTTTGTGATTAATGCTATAAAGAATGGTATTCCAAAAAGTTTCTACATATGAAGGATCTAATTTTGATGCAAGGAAAAAAAAGTAAATAGATGCATGGAGGGTAGAGACAAAACTGAGAGAAATACAGCAGAATTGATCCCTTTTGCAAAGACAAATTCTTGACAACAAAACCATCCACCCCGAGACAAATTCTGATTGTCACTGAAATTCAAAAATGAAGCAGTTTTCAGTTATTCTGGCATAAAATGGCATATCAAATCCAGGCAGAAGAAAGTTTAGGTTGGCTTTAGACTTCTTGAAAGTTATATTCAATGTCAGAAGACAATGGAGCAATTTCTAGAAGGTTCTGAGGGAATGTGTTGTCCAAAATATTAGACCCAGGCAAAATATCAGCCAAATCAAATGACAACCAAAATTATTCTGAAACATGCTTCTGTATTTCTTACAAAAAGAGAAAAACAAAATCAGAACTCCCATATTCTCCATTCAAATATGATAAACACTCTTATGAAAACTACTCAAAACTCAAAAGTTAAAATAACTACTTCAAAATTGAGAAACCACTATAAAACATCTGGAATGAAAATCAAGATTTTTCCTGCAATAATTGTGCTTGCCAAATAAAGGTAAATGTAAGCTTAACAATAAAATTATGACATATAAATGTAATATATATTAAATATGACATATAACTAATAAAAAAATTGAGAAGTGGAGATGGAGGCTGGGAGCAAGTGTAAAGAGTTAATACTTTTGTCTCTCATAGCAGAGGTCAATTGATATTGTATAAGGTTAAAACATGTAGCTAAAAATGGCAACTCAAGTGCAATGTTTTTCACAGTTTCTAAGGATTAGAGAGATCTACTATGAAACAGTATCTTTTGAGGTGATGAAATATTTTTTGAAGTTAAGCAGTCCTTTCCCTTATTTCTTAAGAGATTTTTCTCTGCAAAATTTAAATAAATAAATATTAATTCTTATGTTAAAAATAGTATTACACTTTGATGCCATTTTATACATTTTTTTTCTTATTTCTCTGCCCAACCACTCTCCATCCAAACTTACAGCTCATAGAACAGTTGGCTAAGAATAATGCTGGTGATGAATAAAGATGGAATTAGAGGAAGTATTTTACATTTTTCTCTGCAACTTTCTATTAAATTTTTAGTAATAAATATGTATCTTTTTAATTAAAACAATATAGTCATTCCCCTGAAAAAAATCAGAAAATAAAAAATTAAAATAAAGATTGATTCAACAGCTAAATATCAAAGTTCCTTTCCCTCTGTATCCCAAGATGACTTAATTGGTCATTGACTTTTTAACTTCATGATGTCACTTATTTTAATGCACATTCTTCTTCTGGATACCATATTTTGAATTTAAGTAATTGCCTTTTTAACTTACCAATTAATACATTTTATAAAGTCTTACCATACATAGTAAGATGTATAAAGAATTAAAACAGTATAATAAAAAGCAACCATCTCTTAGCTCATCTCTCCCCACTTCCAGTCCTGGTACCCAGAGCAATTCCCCTTAATCTTCATCATTTGAGATTTTCCTTCATATTGACACCTCCTTTTTCCCCCAGCTTTAGACATATCTGTTGGTTTACTCTCATGATAGATGTGAGATTAATTCATATATACTATTCCCTTCTTCCCTAATTTACCAACTATATATATAATTTTACAACTATTATTGGTTTCTCCATGGGTCATATCTTTAACCTCAAACAACATAATTATGTTTATTTCTCCTTCAGTCTTGTTCAGTGTTCACACAACATTTGATATAATTCAAAAAATAGCATTCCTTTCTTATGCTCTTCCATTTTTATTATATCTGACAATAGCACTCTTATCTTTATATTGTCAAAAATCAGTAATAATAACATTCTGGGTTTTTGTTTATTTTTGGCCTTTCTTGTTGTTTTGCATTTCCATGTACAGTTTAGAAGCAGCTTTCCATTTCTACAGATAACTTGTGCTGGGTTGTTTTGACTTAATGGATCATTTTTCTCACCAATGTTTTGTAGGACTCAGGGTAAACATATCATATATCTTTTGATAAATTTATTCTTAGGAATTTGATAATTTTTATATTATTGCAGAAGTTATTTATTTTATTTTCTGTTTATTTGCTGCTAGCATAAAGACATATGATTGATTTTTGTATATTGGTCTTGAACCTGTGACCTTGCAAGGCAACTAGCTGCTTGTATATTTCTTGGGATTTTTGTTGTATGCGACAGTATTGTCTGCAAATAAAGAAACATCATCTTCTTGCTCTTCAATATTTGTGTCTTTTATTTCTTCTTCTTGCCTTAAAATACTGGCTAGGACCTCCAGTATAATGGTGAGTATAAGTAGTGATGGCAGAGATATTTATCATGTTTATGACCTTTAAGGAGATAACTCTCAATATTTTATCAATGAATATGCTGCTGGCTACAGGATTTTTAGCAGATATTTTAAAATTCAAATGGAATAAATTCTACTTTATTTAAATATACTTATTTAAATAAAGCAAATGTTACTTTTTTCCTCTATGAATTAAGATAATCATCTTTTTTCCTTTTATTTTTAATGAACTATCCTTTTTATTTCTTTACATGCTTATTTGCATCATAGAAAATCCCACTGGCTCAGACTGATTTATCCATTTTATACGACACTGAAATTGGCTAATATGGTTAGGTTTTTGTGACTATGATCATGAAAGATATTGTTCTATAATTTTCTTCTTCTGTAATGTCTTTATTGGGATTTGGCATCATGTTTATGCTAGCCTCCGTTGTAAGATAAAATGTTTCAAGTGTGGGAGTTTCTTTTTTTAAATGTACAGTAGAATTCACCAGTGAAGCTATGTTAGTTTGTGGTTCTTATCTTCCGATGGATTACAGGATTACATTATTTTTAGGATTCTATTTTATCAATAGTGTTTCATGAGTGTATCTCTCATATAGCTTTTTTAGAGGTTGCTCTACATAATATCTATGATTCAAAGGTGCCATTGTTATACCAGTTTGAGTGAAGTATAGATCTACCTCTCTTTACATCCCTTTACACTCCGTTGTTCATAATATAATTGTCTGAAATATTTTCTGTACATACAGTTAGAGCCACAGTGTTATGATTTCTACTTTAGCCATAAAGCATAATTTAGAATATTGAGGAAGAGAAAGAAAGCCTGAAGTATTTACCAATATTTTTGCTGACAGGGTTCTTTCTTCCTTCCAAAAATTGCAACGTTCTTTTTTTTTTAATTGTTTCCTTTCTCTTTGGAGAACTTATTTTAATTACTCTTTTAGGGCATATCTGCCAGACTAGTTTTTCTTAATCTGAGAATATCTTGATTTTTCCTTAATTTCTAAAGAGCATATTTGATAGGCGTACAGATTTGGGTTGAGAGTCTTATTTCAGCACTGGGAAAAGTATGGTGTCGCTTTCTTTTAGCTTCTATGGTTGCTAAGAGGAATTCATTGTTTTTAAATTTTTTTTCTCCAGTAGATAAGGTGTCATTATTCTCTGACCGCTTTCAAGATGTTATCTTTGTCTTTAATTATCAGGACTTTATGATGTGTCTTGACCTGGCTATCTTTGGTTCATTCTTTTTGAACTTCATTCAGCTTCTTGCACTTATGGGTCAATGTCTCTTACTAAATGTGCAAAGCATTCAGCCATTATTTCAAGTATTTTTTCAGCCCTGCTGTTTCTCGTCTCTTTCTAACATTTCAATATTTCAAAATTTAAATATTTTGTTATAGTCCCCTAAGTCCTTGAAGCGCTGACATTTTTTTTCCAGTTAGTTTTCTCTATGTTGTTCAGTTGAGTAATTTCTATTATCTAATTGTTAGGTGGCTAATTCATTCTTCTATCCCCTGTATTCTACTGTTGAGACTCTCTACTGGATGTTTTAGTTTGTTCTCACTTCCAAAATTTTCAACTGGTTTTCCCTTGTATCTTTTATTTCTTTGCTGGACTTCCTTTGCTAAGGTTTTGGATATTTTTTCATTTGTTTCAAAGGTGTTCATAATTGCTCATGAAGTTTTTTTTAAAAAATCATGGCTGCTTTAAAATCTTTTCCAAGATTTTAAGATTCTAAGATTGTCTGACTCTAAGATTTTATATTATCTTTTTTGATTCTAAGATCTCTGGTATTTCACTGTTAGCTGTTGTGTGTTTTTTCATTCAATTTGAGATCTGCTTGGTTTTGGTATGATGAGTGATTTTTACTGAAAACTTTATATTTTGATATTAGTGATGGCAGCGGCAGCCCATCTAGAGTGATCACTGCCATGATGCCAGCTTCAGGGGAGGAGGCGTGGTTGCGGCTACATGCTCCATGGAACTAGCGGGAGCCAGGAACAGGCGGAAGCCCTGCCCTCTTCTGAGTTGGCAGGGTGGGAGCCTTGGGCTCCCTGAGCACAGCTGCAGCCGCCGACCTGAGCATGCCAGTGCTCTTGGGGGCTGGGAGCAGGAAGGAGCCCTACCCTCCTGAGCACAGCTGCAGCCGCCCAGCTGTGGTGATGGACCCAGGCATCTCTGCACTCTCAAGGGCCCAGGAAGGGCCCCCCAAACCGCTGCAGGCTCAGAAGTGCTTGTTCCCACTGTCTGGTCTCTCCCCACTCCCTGCACCCCATTTTGATCTCAGAGCAAAGTTGAGGCTGAACCCGTGTGCTGTTGCATCATGGCCAGGTGTGTGCAAACTGGGGGCAGCACTGTCACACTAGCCCCCTGCCTCCTCGACCCCCTCCAGACTTCGGGCACCAGTGAGCATGAGAGTGAAGCTGACCGGGGCGTTGAGGGCAGCTCACGCTGGCCTTCAAGTGTCCCTTAGCACAAACTAATAGTTGCAGGAGGCAGACAGGCTCCTGGGCAGAAAATGTCAGGTCCCTGGTGAAGCTCTGCCTTCAGGCCGGGGAAGACCTGAAGCCTGGGGTTGGGGCTCCCAGTCCCACAGACTGGAGTGGGAATTTATGGTCCTTTTTCTGGGCTTCTCATAGCCACCTATGAACCAATCAGCATGCACTTCCTCCCCTCTGAAGCCCATAAAACCCCGAACACAGCCAGACTGGAGAGATGCCATGACAACCTGCTGGCAGAGAGGAGCTACCCACTCCAGGGTCTCCTCTCTGCTGAAAGCTGAACACTCCTCAAGACACCTTGGTGGGGTGAAAGAGCTGTAACACAAACAGGGCTGAAACACACTCCTTGCCTGCTATGTTGCAAATAACAAGAGGGAGGGAACAGCTATGGCCCTTTGGGGAGCCCAGACCTAGGAGCTCACCAAGCCAGGGCTGTGACACTCTCTTTGGGGCTCTGTGGTTCCTGGTGTCTCCAACCTGCCAGGCATCATTGTGTTCCCCAGTGCCAGGCTTGGAAGATGCTTGTGGTGCGCCTGGTCCAGCCGCAACCTTGCAGGGAGCCAGTGTCCATGCTGGCACCTGGAGCTGCCTGTCCTGCTGCAGCCAGTGTGCCTGGGTGTGCACAGTGGCTGGATCCCATGCTCACTTGCTCACACACCCCTCACTACTCTGCTTGCCTTTGGCAGGCAGGAGTCCGGGCCAGTAGTGCAAGCCAAGTGCAGCCTACCAAGCCGAATGGGCCCAGTAGGCCTGAGCAAAACTGGGGCAAATGCACCACAGGGCACAGAGGCTTTCGGCTCTTGAAGTGACACCCCAGGGATGTCATAACATTAGGTTATGAGATTCTAGGTCTTATTTAAAATTTCTGTTTTATATGACTTTCTCTGACTGTGCTCCTGCAGGAACAGCATGGGGCAGGAGGGAACACCATCTCATTCCTGCCCAATGGGTCTAGAAATCCAGGCTTCCTATTGAACCTTGGTTGATATTTTCAGGGATGGGCATGGTTCTTTATCAGGCTGGGTGGAGGTGAAAGGCCCAGCTCACAACAGAGTACATGTTTTTTTCCTGTGGTGTTTGGCTGGAATGGATAATTGTTGCCTTGCTAGGCTGCCCCTTGCCTGGTTCTTTGGCTACAAGGAACACAGTTAGCTAAGGATTTTATTTTTTTGTCTGTACCCATTGTGTTTCTGAGATACTGGCTTCTGCAGCTCCAAGATTAGAATAGAGGAGGTAAGAAGAAAGCTAAGAAACTCATCATTGTGTTGTTCTCAAAGTCTCTAAGCCAGTCTACCCTCTTTTCTCCACCTTTTCAAGTCTTCTTATGTTTGCTTTTTACATAATGTCCAGGGTTTTAGTTGTACTTAGTGAGAAGAATGTAGAAAAGTACATCTACTCTATTTTCCCAGAAATTGAACCATCCAATTAATTTGTAATTTCAGGTTTTATATTTTCTAGTTCTAAAATGCCCAGTTTGTTCCCTTTTTAAAATTCAATTTAAAATTTATCTTTTTGTCCATTTTTCATGTATTCCTCTAAGATATTTGGTAGCTCTTTCAATAGCTTGTCTACTAATTCCAGCATCTGAATCTAATTCTATGACTGCTTTTTCTGTTATTAGTATTTAGTTTGTCTTGCATCTTTGAATATCTAATTATTTATTTGTAACTAGATATAGTATTTAAACGATTCTTATGAAGTAAAGTAAATAAATATTGCTCCCCAGATAGGAACTAAGCAACTCGGCAACTGATTTGAGAAAATGACCACGTTAGGTCCAAACAGTTGAACTCAGTTGGGACTTGGTTGCAGCTTTAGTTAGCTTCAACTTACCTCTTGTTTCAAATATTTTCAGGGTAAGATCCATTCTGCATGCATTGCAATCTCTTCCCTCTTGCAAGATCTCTAAAACTGTGAGACTACAGAAGGCTGTTATTGCTTTCCAGCCCAGTCTCTTATCTTCCATGCTGCCATAGCCAAATACTCAACAAAAGTCCTATGGGAAAAAGATCGGCAAGGAGAGATAATTAGCTTTGTGTTTGGGAATCCATAGCCCTAATATGTCAGCCAGCGAGCCCACCATGTCATTAAATCCTCTTGTTTCTCCTTAACCAAGAAAAGTGGCTCTTCCCATGGCAGCCTGATTTTCAGCCTGCCCAAACCTAAAGTAGGCAGACCATGTGGAGGAAAGTGGCAGATAAACCCTGCTTACTTGGAAACGTTTTATCCTTAAGATATAATTCCATTAGACTTCTTTATGACCACAGTTCTCTAACAGTGTTAAAACTAGATAATTTGTATTTCGTGTTTCTCTGATGACAGATGCATTGCAAATTTCTATATTCCAATTGAAACTGGAAGCCCTAACACTGTGTTGTGAGAGCTTAATGAAGTCTTACATGATTTCTTTCTTTTTTTTTTTTTTTTTTTTGAAGTGGAGTCTCGCTCTGTCACCCAGGCTGGAGTGCAGTGGCACGATTTTGGCTCACTGTAACCTCTACCTCCCAGGTTCAAGCAATTCTCCTGCCTTAGCCTCCTGAGTAGCTGGAACTACAGGTGTGTGCCACCATACCCAGCTAATTTTTGTATTTATTTATTTATTTAGTAGAGATGGCGTTTCACCATTTTGGCCAGGCTGGTCTCAAACTCCTTACCTCAAGTGATCCACCCACCTCAGCCTCCTAAAGTGCTGGGACTACAGGCATGTGCCACTGCGCCTAGCCTATAGATGGCTTCTTAAAATTATGAATAAATACACTGCATTTGTATTATGACTATTTAATAACTATTACAAAAAAGACAAGTAATGTGCTAGGACTACATGTTCTCCTCTCAGGATTTAGTACATATTCACTTTTCCGCTCATGGAGAATATTCCTAGAGTTACATTCAAGGAATTTGTTTTTACCCCACAGAATTCTTTTACTATATTTTCAATTGGTCTCTTATTTTAAATGATGTATGCAATTATTTTTCCCCAATTCTTTCACTCCAGCTAGCTTTCTAGTCTTGTTGTTCAGCCATAATTTTAGAATTTTCAGTGCTCTTCTGGAAGACCTATTAATCTGACATTGGATTCACGAGGTTATCTGTATCTTTTACTTTAGATTTTATTAAGTCTGTCTTTTGGTATTTCTGGTGTATTCTTCAGGAGATTTTCTTCATTTTATCATTTTACAGACAGATTGACAGAGATATATAGATATGATATTTATGTAAATATATGTTCAAATTCAAGTGTGCTTTCTTTTTTTTTTTTTTTTTCTGAGACGGAGTCTTGCTCTGTCGCCCAGGCTGGAGTGCAGTGGCGCAATCTCGGCTCACTGCAAGCTCCACCTCCCGGGTTCACGTCATTCTCCAGCCTCAGCCTCTCCAAGTAGCTGGGACTACAGGCGCCCGCCACCACGGCCGGCTAATTTTTTGTATTTTTAGTAGAGACGGGGTTTCACCGTGGTCTCGATCTCCTGACCTTGTGATCTGCCCACCTCAGCCTCCCAAAGTGCTGGGATTACCAGCGTGAGCCACCGCGCCCGGCTGTGTGCTTTCTTATTAGTATTTGGTATTTTTTCTCCTTTCAAGTAAGCCTGCTCTCGTTTTATTAAAGCATTATCTTCTAAATTTCTCTAGAGACATTAATTAGGATGTTTTCTAAATATTGTTCTATTCCCAAAATATCTGTTTTTCCCTTGGGGAGGATTTCTTTTTGTCTCTTTCTTTAAAATAAGTATTTGAATGATTATACTTTGCACTGAGGATTTTCCCTAATGTCTAGAGATTCTTGTTGTCCATTTAATTAAGAGACTACAAAAAATCTGACCATAAACACTGTTAAAGGCTTGACAGACTTGGCTTAATTTAAGTGAGCAGAGAGCTGGCAGTAAATTTTCAGACACCTCAGTGACAGACTGTTTAATGCTGGGGTGCCATCTCCTACACTAGCTACCCTATTTCTCCCTCAAGGAGGTGGTTCAGTTTAATTGAAGAACCTCACTTAAATTTGCGTCATTTTGCTTTTCTGCATGTGGGCTAAATCCCTGTATGCCAGGCAATCTGTGCACAGACATAGGAAAGAGGGAAAGAGGTCAACTGGTTCTTCTACAGACTTTAATTATATCTCATTCCTACTCTTCATAGACATAGTATTTCCAGCTTCCAAGCCCTACTGATCTTCTGCAGTGAAAAATCTGTTTCATCCTTGGCTAAAATTTTCAAAAGTGTCCTTGACTTTATCCTTCTCATTTCTGCTTTATTGGCTCCCAATCCCCAATATGGTTTTTGTTTGTTTTTCCAGAAGGAACAGTTCCAAAGAGCAACCATAGATTGATGTACTCTCTTCCCATCTACTCCCTCCTTTGTTTTTTGGCTTAAGCCTTTATATATCTATTTTGTTTTATTTGAGATTCTGCCCATAGAGAGAATGAAGAAACACATGTATTCATTCTGACATCTTGAAAGATTTTTAAATTGTTTAAAAATTTATTCCTTATTAAATAATTAAATTTTATTATAATGATATAGTTACATCTTGGCTATGGTCACTATCCTAAGACTAAGGAGAAAAGCAACTCAGAAACCATTCTAATCAAAGAAGAAGAACTTATAGTATATGAAAATAATCCCATCCACTTGTTAATGGCTTTGGGAGACAAAATGAAATTTGCTTGAATGCTGCCTTCTCTTTCCATTTCTCCCTAAACATTTTAATGCGCTAGGCATTAAAAAAAATCATAAAAATGTACTTATAAAAATTTTAATGGAATACTTAGTTGGAGAAGTGGTGTTACCATAACTGAAGTGTATATATGTCTCTTTAACTAAAATTAAAACTGTATCAAAGAGCTAGAGATCATTAGACAGAGGATAGTAAATTATCCAATGACAAGCTGATTCCCCTGAGATAAAAGCCTAGAAGAGAACAACAAATTAATAATTAAAATTTTCCATCTACAGTGTGCATTTTTGTTATGTGACCATTATTTACTGTCTTTTCAGGGTTTTTTTTTTTTTTTTTTTTGAAGGAGTCTTGCTCTGTTGCCCAGGCTGAAGTACAGTGTGCAATCTAGGCTTACAGCAACCTCTGCCTTCCAGGTTCAAGCCATTCTCCCACCTCAGCCTCCTGAGTAGCTGGGATTGCAGGCACTTGCCACTATGCCCAGCTGATTTTTGTATTTTTTAGTAGAGATGGGGTTTCACCATGTTGGTTGACCAGGCTGGTCTCAAACCCCTGACCTCAGGCAATCCACTCGCCTCAGCCTCCCAAAGTGCTTGGTATGAGCCACCGTGCCCAGACGTCTTTTCAGTTTTATATAACAAAATATGACATCTCAATGGCCTTAAGAAACAAAAAATATGTATTATCTCTGAAGCCAAGAAGTCCAGAAGCAGAAAGTTTCTAGGCTTGGTGAATTCTAAAGGTTATAAATGTCTTCAAAAACTCAGATTGTTTCTATCTTTCTGATCTACTATCCTCAACACATGGCCTGCTTTCTCTCATGGGGGTGGGATGGCTCTCAAAGTTCCCGTCATCACATGGATATATGACAATGGCCAGTGGAATATGAGCTATTTTTATGCATTACTCTTGGTCTCCTGATCTAGCTTTTCACAGTTTGTGTATAAGAGAAATGGAAAGGGCAGGTGGCAGAGTATGGGTAAGAAGGTAACGAGATACAAGCAGCATTGTTTTCATATTCACATGAGAATGTGTAAAAGAGGAGAAATAAATGTTTTGTTTTGTTTTCCTGTGCACAAAATAGCCACTTGGGCACTGAGGGCTCCAGAGAGGTCTCTGCCACCTGTGGTCTTTCAACAGTGCAAACATCAGCAATAGCAGCTTCTGGGGGTGACAGGAGGGTTGTCGGGGACAAGCAGGAGATGGTTAATAGCAAATCAAGCTGATGTGTAGAAGAAAAAAGGAGGAAGAAGTTACAAATTCTCGTACTAACACCATATCAGAGACACTGACAGCAGCCCTCACTAGAGCTGTTGCAGAAGGTAAACAAGAGAAAATGACAGATGTCACCAAACAAAACGCTGACAGGGCTCACTTCTGATTACATCTGAAGTACCACCTCAAGATTTCCTTTTGCAAGAAAAGCTGTCCTAAATTAACAATGGAATGAAAGTTACACCCATTTTAGAGATGAAGAAATCTCGCATCTTCTATCTCCAGAGTAAAGCTTCTCCCTCTCCCTTATATGAATTTTTTTCAATACACTTTTACATTTACCTTATAGCGGAATGAATGTTTATCTAATCCATTTGTCACTTTATTTATGTGATGTCTGGTGATTTCAGTTTTAGTTAGGAAGTCATGATACAAAGCTTAATCTCCATTAACTGGGAGTAATGAGGGACAAGGTAACTGAGGATGAGGCCATAAACAGCCTCATCTTAGAGATAAAGCATAAAGTAGGTAGAAAAAAAATGAAGAAGAGAGGTGAATTTCCAGTTCACAGTGAAACACTGTCCTTTGGACTGGCCTTGGTGTACAGAGGGGGTCCTTAGTATCCATGCCTATGCTTCTTGATGCTGTAGTTGACATGCAAATACAGACAACTGACTGAAGATGGGCTCTCTGGATCCTCTCTGTGGCATATCTGAAACATGAAGACACAGAAATAAAAATCTTGAAGTCACTGGAATTGAATCGTATTAACAGCAGTGCCTAATGACAGACTGAGCATCTGCTTGGAGAACCAACAAAGCAGAGGTAGTGGAAATTGGCAATATTTGTGATAATAGAACATCATAATCAATCAGAATAGTAAATATTTAATTTCTACTTCTCCCCACAAACCAAGGTGGTAATAAAATAAAATAAGAACTTTTTGAGCTTTATTTTATTCTTTTATTGATAGGGATATATATGGTGAGACTATACATATAAGTTTTAAATTCCACAGAGGGTAGTCAGTGCCTTACATTTTTCAAAGCTTAGTTCCTGTAAACTTCTTGTTCTTCTTTTCTTAGTTTTTCTAAAACTCTAATCACTCCTTCAGTTTAGGTCCCCATAGCCACCTTAATTCCTACTCTTTCTGAAGTGCAATTATCCTCTTTCCCTTTGATTCTCTGAACTCATCTGGTACCTGTTTGGAGGTTCCAAAAACAAATGGAGGTTATATTAAGAACCTCCATGATATAGTTATATTAAGAACTATAAAATCAAAAGTAAGAAAACATAGATCTCTTACACTTATTCAACATCCTAACAAAGTGCTTTCATACCACTATTTGATTCTTTCTGGAACCTTAGGAGACACAGATATTATTACTTTTGTTATACAGATGAATAAATGTGTCATAAATAACAATGATCACATGCTTAAACTGTAATACCTAAAGTAAAAAACTAGTTTGGTGCTCTGTCAAATCAAACCAGCTGGCTTGGAAAGCTGATTGAAAGTAAAGAATATAGATAAAAAGGTAGAAGAAAGACATACAATTTGGAGTTCAATTCAGACAAAGCCAAAAATTCAATATTTTAATTAAATTAATCAGAGTCTATTTCTGTTGTTTGAAAGCAATTTCTAATAAGAAAATAAAGTAAATTATATCAAATAGATCTAATGGATGTTTTTAGTGAACTTCCATGTGATATTTATGAACTTGTTTAACTATAGATGTTATCCAAAATGATGCCCATACAATAATTTAGTCATTCTAAACATCTCACACATTGTCATGTTGGAACCAAATAGCCCAAGCTTCTCCTTACATCTCTCTGTAGCTAGTGTTTGCTTCTGATTCAGTAGAGGGTCTTGAGAGATTGATGAGAAGTACGTATATGGTTGCTGATAAGAATGGGCCTTCTTACCTTCCAATTAATATAACACAAATGTATTGGTTGTTATGTGATTCCAAACAATAGATACAATCTAATGTGTATAATTCTCACTGATCTTTAGTCAACAATCTAATGTGTATAATTCTTACTGATTTTTAGTCACTTATTTTGAGAAATGTACTGTTTTACTTTTTCCATGTTTAATTCACAAATCATTTAATCTTTTCTCTATTATCTATCAGTACTCCACCAAAACTACAAACCCACCATCAAGAGTTAACTAGTTTAACTCAAAGATGAGAGTGATTTAGGCAACTAGTAAGTGATAATAGAAAGTGTAGAGAATTAATACCCCTATCTGAACCCCCTGTTCCAGCTAAGTGACTATAAAACAGATCTTCCAATAGGTAAAACCTAACCTATGGAGAACTGTTTGCCTTCCTCTCAATCTGGGATACCTCGTTTAATTTTCAGTAACCCCATTTCTAAGAATTAATATCACAAATTTTCTCCCATTTCTCATAGTCTTATATTTTCTTATATTTCTTTTATTGTTCTTCTTATATTATCCATGATACTGTGGGAACACACCACAAATAACTCTAAATAACTGTTGGCTTTCTCTTCCTTCCTAAGAAACATCTTCTTGCTTCTAATAATGCAAACTGCTCCTGATTTATAACCTCAGATACTTTAGGTAATACCAGTAACTTCAGGGTCAGTAGTGCCTGCAGAGCATAGCCTTGTTAATCAGTCAAAGTGATTTCATGTGTTTTCTTAGCAGCATCAGAAAGGGCAAAGGATTTATGGGTAATATCATTTTACGTGCCACTGTGGTGTACAATATTGTCATCATGTGTTAAAACCAGCAATGGTCTTCATTGATTTTAATCATAGTCATACTCACCTCACTCTCCCCTGTGTACTACCCCTCCCAAAAAAGATAAAAGAAATCTGAAGACATTTTATATGATCACTTAAAACACTTTTAGTCATTATAAGTTTTTTAATGCTTTTATAGTTAACCAGGATAAAGTGCCACTTCTCACAGATCTTATGTCTTTCTCACTAAAATTTCAACCAAAAACACTTAAGCCTATTGAAATATGTGTATTTTAAAGGTGGAGGAGGTTCTTATAAACAGCCACCACTGAAGAGACTTATTTGCCTCATTTTTCCAGGAGTATTTTGTGTGTGTAATTTTATTCAACAGAGAGCTTACATTTTTATGGTGATTCATTCACATATCAGAAATTCAATAAAAATCCCATAGCCAAGAAGATAGACTTACAGGAAGGAGCGAGGGAAAGATAAGCTTAAATTGAAACGTGTCAGAGCAGATCAGGTGCCCCTCCATCACCCTTTGCATGAGCCAGCCTCACTTCTCCAATAGACTTGCTTCAGGAAAGGAGAAAGCTAAGCCTTCATCTACCGTTCTCTCAGTATGAAAGAGAGACATCCATTCATTTGCTTAATCAAGCCATCATTTGTTCTTTCCTTCTTTCAACATTTAGCCAATGCACATTCATGGAATCACATCTACATGCCAGGTGGGATGCTGGAGTTAGATGTCAGAGGCTTCAATTTCACAGTCTTCTGAGGAAGTTAGAAAAGAAGAAATAATAATGTTAGTAATATACACAAACTACTGGTACGCCAGAAGAGGGAGTGGTCAGCTCTGGTGGATCAGGTTTAACAGAAAACTTTTCCCAGGGACATTGTCTGACCCACTATAGTACCCTCAGCACTTAGCATAGTGCCTAATACCCAGCAGATAGTTGTAGTGGACACAAATATAGCAGCCTTCTGTCTCCCAGAAATTCCCCTGATAGTCATGTCATGTAATCCTCCTACCTTGGCCTCTGCTACCTACCCTCTTCTCTAACTGAAAGGTCCAAGTGATTAGACATTTGACCTCTACTGGGGCAATCATAATACTCTATTCCTTGGCCACAATGCATGGTCAAGGAAAAAGCCCGTGGCCCAAGCTGTAAAAACTAAGGTTCCTCTTGGTTACTCATTTATTCTTTATTAACTTTATGTACAGAAAGAGAGCCCTTTCTTTTCAGGTTTCTCTCATCCTATACCCAGCAACTACGTAGTGCTATGGTTTGAATGTGTTCCTCAAAGTTCATGTGTTGGAAACTTAATCCCTAATGCAACAATGTTGAGAAGTGAGGACCTTTAAGCATGAATGGGTAATTAAGGCTCTACTCTTGTGAATAGATCAATGCCATGATCAAGGGAGTGGGTTAGTTCTTGAGGGAATGGGTTTCTGATAAAAGGATGAATTTGGCTTGCTTTCTCTCTTGCATTCTCATATGCTGTCCTGCTCTTCCACCTCTGCCATAGGACGACACGTTATGAAGGTCCTTGCAAGATGCTGACACTGTGCTCTTGGATTTCTCAGCCTCTAGAACCATAAGCTGAATAAATTTATGTACATTATAAATTACCCAGTCTGTGGCATCCTGTGTGGTTATGGCAGTATAAAATGAACTAAGACACAAAACGATAAACATTTAGTGAGTTCTCAATATGTATTTGTTGAAAAAATAACTGTGTAGTTGTGGAGTTGGTAGAGTGTGAATCTGGAACTTCTAGGTTTTGCACCTTTTGAAAAAGCCCACTCTAGGAAAAGGATGATGAAAAGTAGAGGAAAAGTGCAAAGGGAGGAGGAGAGAAAGGAAAGAAGAGAAGAGTCCCAAAGGCATTTATGAGCCTAGTTCTACTATATTTAATACCTCTTAACTCCTTGCTTTCCCCACTAACATGTTTTAATAGACTAATTCAAGTTATTGGCACCTGGAAGAGTCCTAATATTGTATTCAATAAGTAGTTATTGAAAGAGTGACTGAATGATAATTGAATAAACAGATTAATAAATGAACAAATGAAGCGCACCTCTGCAGAGGGTACTATAAGCCCAAAACAAGCAGATGCGCCACAGCATGTATACTGGATATGATATTTTGGCCCACAGTATCTATTCTCACTCTCCATTTTTATCTTCTATGTGTACTGCAGGGGCTAGAAACTTCCTTGAAACCAGAAGTCTGTGAATTAGATTCAACTAATGAATGATATACAGGTTTGAGAGGCTTGAAAGGGTGATGTGGTTGGGATATTGTTGCTTCTGCTGGTTCTAGGAATTAAGGTGGGAATAAATACAAGCACTGAATTCCCAATTTTGGTCAGAAACTATGGGTGTGAGAGACAGCTGTGGCAATGGCAAGGGGAGTAGCAGCTTCCTTAATCTGGCTCACAGTTTTTACTGACATGCCCTTAAAATTCTAGTCTGTTGGGACTCCCCTGAATTCCTCTTCTTTAGCCCTTCCTACAGTGTTGTAAACACTCAGTTACTTTCTAATAAAACACCTAAAAACTTTCTATTGCCTGTTGTAAACACTGAATTTCTTTCTTTTAAAACATCTGAAAACTTTCTGAATCCTGACTGATGGGCACGCAGGGAATTATAAAAGGGTAAGTGTTGGATCTAATACAGTGGTTCTCAAATGAGGGTGAAGAGCAACTTTGCCCCTTGTAGAATATTTGGCAATGTCTGGAGATATATATATATATATTTGTCATAAGTTAGGAAGCTGGTGCTACTAGCATCTGGAACTTAATAGGTAGAGGCCAAAGAAGCTGCTAAACATTCTGCAATGCATAAGAACATACAGTAAAAATCATCCAGCCCAAAATATGTTAAGAATAAGGGTGAGAAGCCCTGGACTAAAGCAATTTTCAACAGGTTGTAGCTACAGGATTAAACTCTTTATTATTAGGCAAGACCAGATTGTGAAGTGCCATATATGGTGCTCGAAAGAATGGGCAGATCTCATTCTCCCTCTGACACCTCACTATTGGCCTTTTACCAGGTTTGGAAGGCTTAGGGCTCTAAATTCTGTTTTAATGTTTAAATATGAAAAGACTGCACTATTTTAATTTTCACTATAGAGATATTCTTAAGAATTTCTCAGTCTTGGGACCAGCAACGGTCATTGATCTTAGTAAAAATTGCTTATAGGTATTACATATTACACCATAATGATTATGTTGTCATAAATGTCTTCAACCTAGAGGATCTCTATAGAGAAATCATGCATGCATGCTACCACTTCGATAATGGTTCAGAATTATTATCATTCAATGTACATTTATTAAACAATCTATGAAAAGACATTAATTTTAACTCATCACAAGGCTACAATGACCTGAAAAAAATAAATGGTTTAAAGCACATGAGATCAACAAATATAACAAAAATAGAGGCATTATAAACCTCCTGTATATGTATTCCAACCCCGATGTTTTTTAGTAAACACAAATGAGCAAATCTTGAAGTGATATGGGACTGTCCTGACTATTTATCATGAAAATGATTCAAGGGTTAAAAGAGGGTTTCTATCTGATAATCTATAATTGCTGATCTTACCAAGGTCAATACAGAATGATGCCAGCACAGTGATACACAGGACAGCTGGGACCAAGAAATTTGAGAAGGTACAAATAAAAACTAAAAAAAAAAAAAAAACAAATTTAATTTAAATTTAAAAAATGCATGTCAAAAGTGAACTGTTAAATATTCATTTTGAATGACTAAGTTCACAGTGCTTTCTGTGTGGTACAGATGGCACAGGGATTCAGGGCAAACAAAGCATCAATTTCTGCATACTCGTAGCTGCTCAGTCATAATAGCCAGAGGCCCAAAACTCCAGGGCTTTGAGATAATTCAACTAGATCTCTTCTGCCAAAATCCACTGGATCTGTAGAGCTTCCATCACAATATTGAGGGTGAAGGGATAGTAGGAAATGTGGGTTGACTTTGCTTTAACATCCATGGAGAAAGCTTTAGTTATTGGAAAATGACCATTTAAATTCCAATTAGAGATTCATTTATGAAGGAATAATGTTTTTGCAGGAAAGGAGGAACAGACAAAAATTTCTTACATAGTTTAATCCAAAAATTTTGAGAAAAATTAAGCAAATGGAAAATTGTGCACATTTTAATCAGGCAGAAATTGTTAACTGATTACAGGAAATGGTCTGAGATGTTTAAGAAGCAACCTGGTTTTTTGTTAGACACAGGGGTATGACCTTATCACTTAGAGCTTATTCTTTGCATAATGGCTTGGAGAAAAGAAAGAGCCAAATGGCATCAGCTTTCTCCCTGTCTTACTGTCAGGGGAGAGCTAATACTCATATAGTATAATAAAAAAGAGTATTAAACTGCATCTTTGAACAATCAAAAAGAATGCACTAAATGAATTCTGAATAAATGGCCTACAGCTTTTTTTTTTTTAACAGGAGATCATTTTACCACTTGCATTGTGTCAGAATAATAGACCAGACTTCCCATTCTACAGACACTTGATTGAATGCCTACTATGTGCCATGACTATTAGGTGCTACAGAAAAAAAATGCAGAAGTCAGTAGAAGAATGCCTTTGTTCCAAGCCTAGTAGATAAGATGAAATAAGAAACAATGTAATCAAAGTCTGTATATGGCATCAGTAAAAGAGTTTCGAGCAAAATTTCAGAGACTATATCATCATGGGTTATAAATCTGGGAGGGATTGATGGTGGAGGATGCTAAGAAAGGAATTTTAAAGAACTGGAAGAGTTTGAAATGACAGAAATGGGAGAGAACTTTTTGTAGAAAACAATCAGTAATGCCAAAAGAATAGAAGACAGAAAAGATAGGGGCACGTGCATGAATTAGTAGGTAGTCTGGTTTAGCTGGAACTAGTGAAACATGTAGGGAACTCGTTGAAAATACATCTGAAAGGGTTAAGTCAGAGACAAATGGACTTCAAGATCTATAGCAGACCTTAGGAATCCTCCATTACACTTAAGAAAATAAAGACTCAAAAAAATTAATTATGCAATGTGATACAGCAAAGTGATGATCCTAGTAGCCAAGGATATATTATTTTGTGTCTCCTGAAAGACCACTTCCATTGTTCATTCTATGTATTTTGCAGGGTAATCTGGGTGTTCTTAAATGCCAAGTAAAGGAGGTTGTACTAATTATTTAATGTGGTAAATCTTATAGAAGTACTAAATATCTTTGATAATGGAAATGAATCTTGAAAAATAGAAAAAGGAGAACAGAATAAGCCTTTCGTAGAGATATGATTGATGATTAGATTTTTTAAAAACTGGGTGAACCTTCCAAAGATCTACTTACCCTACACATAGACATAAAAACCACCTTTCATATACCTCAGTTTTTGCTTCGCCAGTCTTTAACAAAGCTGTGAGATTATGCATTGAAAAATCTGTTGCAGAAATTAAAAACATCTAGATGGAAGATTCACAGCCCAACTGATTATAAGGATTTTTTGCTGAAATATGGCCTGGTCTTAGTAATTCCTGATTTAGTCATAAGTGTATGAAAATCTTAGGTAAACAAATCCCTAAGACGATTATGGGAGAATTCCAGCATTTATTAAGACAGTCACACTTTATAAACTATATGTTTTTGAAATAGAAAAAATAGTTTATTATATTTTAATAAGGTTATCCATTCTGAATTCATAATATTCTCCAAAACATAACAGCATGCATGGCATATATATATATATATATATATATATATATATATATATACATACATGCAATTTATCATGAATTTAAATAGCAATAAGTAAAACGTATTACCAAATTTGAATCTGACATAAATTAAAACTGAATGGGTTAAAGAAAATAATTTGTCTCAGGCCAAAATAATGCTCAATTTAATTTGATTTTAATCTCAAAAGTTATTGCTTTATTTCTCTGGTCTTTTACAATAGGCAGATAAATCAATGTTTCATATGTGGCCTTTTCCCCTAGCAATCCCTAAAAAAGCTCCTCCCATTTACATGCCAAGTTCAATTACTGATTTTCATATCTTGCTTCTCTTTTGAAGATACAATATATAAGGAAACATATTAATAAGCATTTATGTTGGGTACAACTAAAATGAACATTAAAAGGTTTACCAAACTTCACAGCATAATTGCAGCAAGAAACCTTGAAACTAGAATAAAAGTATTCATCATTTTAATAATCAATGCTGTTTAAAGTGTGTTGCATCATTATCTCAGTCACTAAAATAATCTTGTAAGTATCTATCATTATGTCATCCAAAGACTGAGTTGCTCAAAGTCATACATATTATCATTAGCTTTCACCTGGCTTCAGGCTGAAACTCCATCCAAACCATTGCCATACTGCCTTCCATCAGAAGAGTAATCAGGTGGGTCAGTGGCAGGAAGAAACATATTCAAGACAGCTCATGTGGAGGAGATTATACACGATGAATACTATTCAGCCATAAAAGAATGAAATAGTGTCTTTTGCAGTAACATGGATGGAGCTGGAGGCCCTAATTTTAAGTGAAACAAGTTAGACCCAGAAAGACAAATACTGCATGTTCTCACTTATAAGTGGGAGTTAAATAATGAGTACACATGGACATGGAGTGTGGAATGATAGACACTGCTGACTAAGGAGGGTGAGAGAGTGGGAGGGAATGAGAAATTACTCAATGAGTACAATGCATGTTATTTGGGTGATGGCCTAAAAGCCACTGATTTCACCACTACATAATCTATGCATGTAAAAAAATTACACTTGTTCCCCATAAATTTATACCAAAAAATGAAAGGAGATTAGGATTAGTATGGTTGTAAAAGAGAAGGGGAAGGCGCATGTGAAAAGCCAAAATTGGCAGCAGCCATGGCAGGAAGGGCCGTGTAGGTCGTCTATTCAGAACTTGGATTTGGTGGGGATCCAGACACATAGCATAATGGCTAAGATCATAGTCTGTGTAAAACAGCTAGATTTGGGTTTAAAACTCAGGTCTCCTCTCAGACGGTGTGTAATCTCGGCTGCTTGCCTAATTGTGTAAGCAATCATTTCTTTCGTAAAATGGGGATAAAGCAGTTTTCTTGAAGATTGAATGATGATTAAATGAAGTAATGCAATAAACCACTTACTATAATGTGTCCATAATAAATGCTTAAAGTATGTTATTGATTATCAATGTATAGTCTTTTCATGATACAGTTTTCTCACAGTATTTATGCAGGATTGCTTCCAGGACCCCACAGATACCAAAATCTGCCAGTGCTCAAGACTCTTATAATAATGTAGTATTTGCTTATAACCTATGCACATCCTCACATATTCTTTAAATCATCTCTACATTACTTATATGTAAAGTAAGGTAAATACTATGTAATTGTTGAACTATATTAATTTTTTATTTGGATTATTATTTTTATTTTTTCCCCAAATATGCAGATACAGAATGCATGGATACAGAGGGCAGACTGTATCTGATTTGGTGTCATCAACCTCCCATGATAAATCCAAAAATATCCTTCACAAACATTTGTCTACTAAAAGGAAACCACCAAATATTGCCTCTATGGGAACTTCTCTGTATCAGTAAACTGTTTTTCGTCTTCATAAGAATTTATGGAACATGCACTTTATTTCCAACACTATGCCAGCGACTGTAGATTATGGGTATTTAAAATGTTTTTTAATCTGGAGGAGCTTGCATAATAAGAAGGTAGAAGAAAATGAAGGTGGCTGCTATGTGGTTGCATTTTGTGTCAGGGAAAACAGAAAGCCAAATAACTCATTGGACACCTGTCGCATTCCAAGCATGATACTACAGATGGTCCCCAACTTGCGATGTTTCAACTTAACAATTTTTTGATTTTATCATGGTGCAAAAGTGATATGCATTCAATAGAAACCATACTTGAATTCTGAATTTTGATCTTTTTCCAGGCTAGCGATAGGAGGTACAATACTCTCTTGTGGTTCTGGGCAGCGGCAGGGACCTGCAGCTTCCAGTTAATCCTGTGATCACAAGGGTGAGCAACCAGTTCTCTACGGTGTTGCCAGATGATTTTGCCCAACTGTAGTCTAATATAAGTGTTCTGAGCACATTTAAGGTAGGCTAGGTATTTAGCAGGTTGGGTATATTCACTAGGTTGGGTATATTAAGTGCATTTTTTACTTACAGTATTTCAGCTTACAATGGCTTTGAAGGATTATAACCTTATCAAGAGTCAAGGAGCAGCTGTAGATGTTTCCGTGCATTGTTGTCAGAACTTAGTCCTTAACAGATCCTCATAAATAAGGCTGAGATTTTTGTTCTGATAACAAGTAAGGAAAATGAGCTCAGAATCGTCCAATAGCTTTTCCAAGTTCAAGCATTTACTAAGATGACAATTCTTCATTGAAACACTCACTCTGAGCTCTTTCCATGTACAATGCTTCCTTTCCAACTCTCCAAACTGTACTAGTTTTAGATCTAATAAAATGAGGACCAGAAAGTGATTTTTGGGTTTAGCAACAATAAATTTATTGTTGACCGTGATGAGGACAGTTTAGTAAAGGAAGATGCTAGTGGAAGACGGGAGAAAAACAGTAGTTGGAGAGGGTATAAGTTGAGGGAGAGATTGTTTTAATTTCTATTTTATTACGTCTTTCTATAGCAATGAATACTTGATTTCTTTTTCCTTTTTAAAAGCATCTTTTTTTTTTTAACCACTATGTCTCAGACTTTGAGGGCTTCTCTTTTGCTGGTTATCTCTTAAAGGTTAGGGCTCTGGGATACACAAAATCCATGCTCCAGTGAGATGACTTCACTCTGGTTCTACCTGAGATTTTATTTCATCTTTCCAAAAATATTTTGAGGTAGGTATCACTTTATAGATGAAAAACAAAAACAAAGAACTCCTTGAAGCTCAGAGAAGGTAATTTACCTGCCTAAAGTCATGGCTAGTAATTGATGGGTATAAGATTGGGATAAAGGTCAGCTTGACAACAAAGCCATGTGTGCTTTTTACCATACTAACTTTTCAAGAGTTCCTAAGGCATGTAATTAAACATGGGCCACCTACTTGGGATTCTCAAGACTCACACTGGCCACCACCTTCTACCCCTTGACTACTAAATCACGGAGGGTTAGTCCTCAACCAGCACAACCTAAACATTAGGGAAGATCAGAACTTTGAATATCTGCTCAAGCTAGCTCTGTAAATGGCCAAACAACCATATCTAAAGAGCCCCAAGTTTGTCTCCACATAAAATCTTACACCTGGCTTATAGGCTACTACAAACCTCTAACTCTTGAAAGAAGCACAAAACCAAAGACACCAATAGGCTCACTGCTTGACTGTTGAATCTAGAGATCACTTATAAATCTGCCACATGTTGTAAATCTGACCGTAAGCTGTTCAAAGTTAGTTACTCTTGAAGATGAAAAAATTTACCAGTCCATCAAAATATTTGAGCAGCCTTGCTTAGCACTTCAGTGATAACATAGGAGCTAACATCCAAACTATTATTTTCCTGGGTTGCATTCATGGCACTGACAATAATATCTCCTCTGTGTTCTGAATTCTTCCCACACGTATTACTTTTGATCTTCAAAGGTACAAGGTGGTAAGTGAAATAGTACATGGAGTACAAGCAGTTCTCTATAAGAGGCTTTTTCAGAAGCTTTAATTTTTTCTTGCCTTTTTTGGTTTTCATAGTAATGATTGGAATAAAACAGAGACACTTTTCAGTGATAGAATTAAGACCTCTCTTCAGAGTAAATCCTTCTTTACTTTGCCTCTTTCACGTGCATGAAAAGAGCTGCTAGATAAGTTTATTTAATCACTTGGAATACGTCATGTTAACTCATGGAAGAAGCAAAGTGCCTGAAAAGCCAGGATAAACTGTGCATAACTTTTTTTTTTCCCTTCACAAAATCTGGTTCCAATAAAAACCATCTTTACTGCCTGAGGCTAATGTGTAAGTTAGTGAGAGATTACGGTCTGGTTTTTATAGCATTTTATGTAGTATTTGACAATCCATAGGGACCTTGCCTGTTAGCCCTTTACAAATATAAAATGTAATTTTAAATTTCATTTCATCATGGTAATAGGCTATATAAGCTTTCTTTCTAAAGCCTACAGACCATCCTGTCACCTCAGGGAGCCTCAAACAACCTGACTTAATCACCTCTTGGTGACTCATTGCACTCTGCCCACTCTTTTGAAAATATATAAATCCTAATTACTTTTAAAACCCTTTTAAAATGAGCAGTTTTTATGTACACACTCAGGCTAAGTGTGCACACACACACACACACACCCCAGATAGGTAGGAAGACATTCTTTGTCTTTGAACGATTGTATTTCTTTCCTATGTATATTCTCTCCTATGCCCTTCCTTCCCATTTGTAGTAAAGTCTCTTTAATGGCGAAACTTGGTTCAGGCAGGCAGCTAATCAGCCAGATCCCTAATGGGAAAATAAAATAGTGGCAATCACTTGTAGTGTGATCCTAAGGTGCATACAGTGTAACTACTGAGGCACACAATCATCTCAAGAAGTAGATGATTTTGTTGGTCAGTTAGTAAACAGATGAAACTATTTCTGATAACATTTTATAGATGAGGGAAGAGAATTTCAGAGAAATTGACTTGTTCAAGATCTCAAGGCCAATACTTAGCAAGAGGTGACATTAGGTCTTCTAGCATTTAGTTAATCCCTACCATATACCTCACAGCCGTCAAAATTGTTAAGTAACTTCCATACCTCCTAAACAGGTTACGTCTTGTCCCTATTGGAGTTATTTGTCGTTTAATTAGATACTATATTTAATCAGAACATGGTCATTGCAATTAGCAGTTAATACCAAGGTACTTATTATTTCCTATAGTGTGATACTCTATGCTGGGCACTGTCATGGCACTTCCCCTGTATGAGCTTAGCAATAAGATAAATGTGCCCTTTGCAACTCCCATCGTTCCCAGCCCAAGGTCTAGGATTGCAGTGCTCTCAGGCTAGATTCCTCCCAGGAGCCTGTGAACTCCACAATCAATCCTGGAGCTCAGAAAAACCATTTTAAAAATGGGCCACATTATGTAATCTTGAAACCTGGGGTTACTAGTCCAGTATTTGCTCCATCTTAATGCCACAACTTCTTGGACTATCTACTCTGAATCTAATTTTACCAATTTACAGACTGAACAAGTAGAATCCCACTCCAGCTAGTCAACCTAAGTTTTAGAGTGTCAATACCTCAAAACCTACCTTAAGCTGTTCCAGAATCTCAAAAACAGAATTCTAGTACACATCTAATGGGCTGATGGACAGAACCCTCTATTTTTTTTCTAATTTGATTCTTTGAATGTGAATGCATTATAACTCACAGCTGAATACTTCCATAAAGATAATTACATATGGCAAGACAGAAAAACTTTTTGAAAAAAAAAAAAAAAAAGACATTCCCTTGAATATGTGCCTGAATTCATTTACAACTGTTGCTGCTTTAAACACTTCAGGCAGAATAAGTGGATGGCACTAAACAGCTTAGCTGCAATTATTATGGAATGTCTGAGGTATAATTTCCCCTGCGGTTTTGTTAGGCGTACAAAATTCATAATTCTGATTTGTGGCAGGTACTTATTACCCATCACAGGTGGGGATATGCAAATATTATTCTAGTAGGGGTGAACAGCCTTTATTTCCGCATTCAGCTATTAACGAGATTTGTGAGTCTGGTACTCTGGGGCCATTTAATTAATTAGATGGTACAGATAAAATATAAATTGTTTTGTAGGCTACACAATTCCTGTCCTAGGAGGTGTAAAACTGAAGCTAAACTAACTTAGTGTGGATTGATTTGTTGATTTTTCTATAGCTCCCACTAAATGTAAATCCTGCTCATTATTTCACTGTATTAATTCCACTTATAATCCTCACATTCTCTGAGTTTCATTAAAATAGATGTATGTATTTAACTATTTTGTTAAGTGATTTTATCACTCAATCTCCATGTCCGTGGTGGTAAGCCCTCTACTATACATGGAATGAACAGTATAGCAGATCTTTCAAAAAGTTTGTCATATTCTTAAGAAGTTTTGTTGTTAATTTATAATATTATCTATGTGGAAATAATATATACCATGATAAACCCTGTGGAATTGCATGACATTTAATGAGTTTTATTGGGATTAGTCAAGAAATAATGCAACCTCTACAATTACATCCACATAAGAGAATGTTTCTCATTCATTTGATACCTCAGGGAGATGAGTTTACAGTTATATAATCAATGGCAAATAGTTTACCTTTTTCTTTGTCTTTATATGCTGGGCATTTGGTGCCTAGCAGGACCATGACAAGAAAAATTTGGAAACTTCCACTGATAACAGTGGAAAAAGGTGCTGTGATTAATTAGTGATGTCTGCCATGGGCATGTCATCAAAGAGTGGTACTCTTTGTGCTAGATATTTGCCATCCTTTGTTCATCTCTTTGATGACAACTCAATTAAAAGCCTTTAATCAGATTGATGACATCCTTAATTTGACAATTAAGAACAAAATTGTGCATATTTCATTTCATTCAGAAGATACTTGATTCTTAAAGTTATTAACTTGCTTTACAAGTCCCATCTCCTAATAAAAACTTGAACATATTTTCTTCTATTTTACTTTGAAGCTAGAAAGTAATTATGCAAATAATTATGCTGAATATGTTTCTAAGTTAAAGTTGTGTTTACCTTAAATTTTATTTTGGGATAAAATACTAATAACTTTCGAAAATTGAAGTTTGGCTAAGTATAATAATTTCTCTTTTCTCTGAGCACTATGTTTGTTTTATCTTCTTGTAGCCTCCATGCACCCCTATCTTTCTTCGTTTTTTAATGAAAAGCAAGTATATTTCTCAAAAGAAGCACACTTTTAGCATCTTGGCTAAATAAAAGAAGGGGTATGTAAGAAAATGCAAGAGCTGGAGAACAATTTCCCAAAGGAACTTAATAACTACATTTAAAATAATTGCAAATGCAGAAGCCCACACATCATGTTGACAACCTTGAATGCAAAGCAAAACACTTTAATGTGGAGACCTGAGGGCTTTGTGTTCCAGGCCAGCTTTTAGAAAATGTTTTCAAGGATCTTCTGTTAATCTCCATAAAAAGCCAGGAAAGAGTAAACTTTATCAATTTAATAAGAGATTTATAAGGTGTTACAACCATGTATTCTCTATCTCTAAGGGAACAAATTAAATGAAAGGTGATAATTATTCAGATTCAAAACATGTTATAGAAGGCAAGACAAAATTAAACAATTAGAAAAGTATTATTAGTGGGAAAATATGCTGAATTAACAAAAGAATTATATACTAAAAGAATTGGCCAAGATAATACTACTAATATATTTAAATGATTTATACAGATCATAATGAGACAGCCTACTAATGCTTTTATAAAGTGGAATTCTTTTGAATTTGCAACACTGATAGTTAAAATAGCTAAAAATGATGGAGCCTAAATTATAATTATAGAAACAATTTGAAATACGTTATTGATGCCAATCTGGTAAACATGTTATACATACAATAGGAAAATCGAGAAAATAAAGATGGAACAAATGCACACTGCATCAACTGTGTGCTTGAAAGATAAGTCCTTACTTTCTTCTTTTATATTATACTCATAAAATTACCTCAGAGATGCACTTAATATTTTGTGTTATGCAGGTTTTTCCAAAGTTTCAGGCCTTGGTAGCACAACCACTCTGCAGTGGAAGCATTTGGTGATAAAGAAACAATATTTATTTCCTTTCAGCTCTTTGGAGAACATCCAGGGGTCACATTGAAGTCATTTGATGTGTGGACAGAATATAATGAGCAGATGTCCCTTGATGGCAGAACTTTTAGGTGGAGGTAAGGACCTGGACTTACCTTGCTAAGTTAAAAGAAATAGTAGAACTGGGTGATGATACATGACTCTATGCATTTGTCAAAACTCATTGAGCTGTACGTCAAAAAGAGTAAATTTTAACGCATGCCAACTAAGAAAACTAAAACATCAACCAGCATGTGGAAGGGCAAATTAATTAAATTGCTAACAAATATATGATATATTTGCACTGAATGAGATGGAGGTAAAGAGAGCTGACCTGCGTAACTTTGGAAAACAATGTTTTGACTGTAAAGCTAAACTTTAAATGTAAATTATAAATGAAAATAGAGAAACTGTAGAGTCAAGGACAAAAAAGGAACTTTAGACCTGGTGTGATGGTTCACGCCTGTATTCCCAGCATTTTGGGTGGCTGAGGTGAGGAAATAGGTTGAGCCCAGGAGTTTGAGATAAGCCTGGCAACAGGGTGAAACCTCGTCTCTACAAAAAAATATAAAAATTAGCCAGGTGTGGTACGCATCTGTATTTTTAGATACTTGGAAGGCTGAGGCGGAAGAATCAGTTGAGTCTGGGGCTGAAGTGAGCCATGATTGTGCCACTGTACTCCAGCCTGGGTGACAGGGTAAGACCCTGTTACATAAACACTGTACTCTGTTTTCGTTTTCATTTATTTTTCTCATGGAGGTACATGTTAGCCCTTCTGAAAGGCTAATATATATATAGGGATTGGATAAATAAGTAAAAGGAAGATGGATATTGGGTGTCACCTTTCTCACTGTTGGAGAATAAAGTTATAGATAAGCAAGAGGGGAAGGGTAAAATAAACTCCATAGTAGTGGATCAGAGTTGGAGACATCTGTGTGAACTTATTTTTAGCTTACTATAGATACAAATGGATAGATACAGAAACAAGCATAGACATTCATGTACACATAAATTAGTATATATAAATGTATGTACTATATACATAATATACTGTATAGTGTATGTGTGTGTGTATATATATATATAGATATATATATATACACACACACTAAAGATATGCATGTACACCTAAGTTAGTATACATAATAGTTGTGTTGGTTGAGAGGTCCTAGAAGCAATGATAACCCAGTGGCAGTGAGCACAGACAGCACCTAGATCTTGATTTCTAAACACCATTTTACCCAAGTAAACCAAGGATCTTTGAAGAAATGGTTAATTCTAGGGTTAGGGCAAGAAAAATACAAAATGAACCTCCTGGAATATCTTACAATGGCAGGAAGTAAGAAAGTGGGGGAAAAAAAAAGCAAAAACAAAAGATAGAGATGTGTCAAAGGGACACAGAAGCCAGTTGAAAGAATTCCCAATGGCAAAAACTGGCACAATTTCAACAAAAAATAAATAATGTAATATAAAATAAATATTACAAGTCTATTTGGATATAAGTAAATGATGACAAATCATCTTTATTCAAGAATTGCAAATAATGAAGCTTAGTTATCCCAAATGAGCTCTCTAAGAGATGAAATTTAGTCTTCCCTACCCCTTCTTCCAAGAATGGGCTAGACTTAGTGACTTACTCCCAAAGAATAGTGAATGGATGAGAAAAAAGAGTACAATTACAGTGAAGAGACCTGGCAAGCACTACTACCTCAACCTGATAAAGGCGAATCAGTGATCTTATGTGCACATGAAGTGCCTGCTAATACAATGAGAGGAGTAGGGCACTTCACCTCTGGTAGGCTTCTAAAAACTCATAACCCCAGTCTAATCATGAGAAAAACAGTGGATAAATAAAAACTGAAGGACAATTTACAAAATACCTGACTGATACCCCTCAAAACTGTCAAGGTCATGAAAAACAAGGAAACACTAAGAAAGTGTAACACACCAGAGGACACTGAGGAGGCATGGCAACTCAATGTGATGTGATACAATTTGAGCAACGATGTAAATACTGTAGTATTTTATCATAATTAGATTGGTCTTAGAACAAAAAAAAAAACAGAGGAGTCACACATCTTTTCAAAACCTCTTTACATATATTATATAATATATTCATTTATTTTAATGTCATACACATTTTTATGATTGTCAATTTTTGAAAAATTTTTTTCAAATATTTTCATAAAAGAGCTGCAAGATTTCAGGGCATTGAGATATTCTTGTGTGGTGATTACTCTTAAATACCCTTGCAAGCATATAAAATTTGAATTGTTCAACTTAACCATTCCACAGTGTATATATACTTCAAAACATCATGTTGTACATGATTTAAAAAATATGATTTTATTTGTTAATAAAAAAACATTAAACATTTTTGAATTGAAAAGCATTTGAAACATTGTTAGAAACCATTTCTACTGTGGGACAGTTAACAACAATTGAACTATACAAGGAAGTGACTACACGTCTCATAAATATATCTCCACAAATCCAAACTAAATGTTCCTTCAATCTTCCCATTCTAATCATAATACATTCCCACGGAGACATTAATGCCTCCTTATGCATAGGTAAATGAGTTTGGGGTAGAGGGTAAGCAATGTGGAGAGTCAGTAAGGAAAAAGATTGATTGTAGCTAAAGCATTTGCACTTTTGCAAATTTTTTGAAAATATGTGACAATACAAAGATAATGCTAGGTCTCTTCCAAGCCCTAACATCTGAATCTGGTGATAAGACAACAGGCTTCAAATGTGGCCATAAGGGTAGTGATGAAATTCTTTAGGCCTCAAACCTAAGCAGCAAGCTTCATGCAAATAGCTGATCTTTGGGAAATCAGCACTAGCCTAGTCAAATGGTAATCTGCACCTTATTTGTTTCCTTGCATATGTTGATTCCTTGTATGCCTTTCACTTAGGAACACAGAAGTGGGGGAGGGGAAGACAGGTGAGCTGAGAAGTGAAATTCAGGAAAAGATTTCAGCAGACTTCTTGTCCATAAAAAAATGAAATATTTATTTTAAAAACAATTACATAGTACATCTGTGTTCTAGGTGCTACTCAGAGCTTTATCGGTATTCCTTCATGTATTCTTCAAAACAACTCAATGGGTTAATATCATTATCACCCCATTTTTTAGATGAGAAAACTGAGTCACAGAGAGATTAATTTGCCCAATTCACAAAGTAAGTGGTAGAGCCAGAATTTTAAGATTATAAACTTCACCCTTATCTTGTACAATTTTTTAGAAAGGTGGAAGGGGACAATTATAGGAGATATGAATAAAACAGAGCAACAGTTGCAAAGAGATGACCAGTAGATGGAACCTGACCCTCTGATTTGTCTACTATCAATAAATTCACATTAGAATTTGAATGAATATCTTTAGGAGGGTCATACGTTTCAGTTTGGTGAGTCTCCACAACTTTTTGAGGCACTGCCCTGCTACTTGACATAGTAATAGTGCTTGTCTGGTCTCAGATTGTTTCAGTTGCATACAAAGAAAGAGAAACTAGAGTCTGATAAGTGGGGAGATGGAGGAATTATGGAAAAGCACGTAGATGACATAGATGAGGAGAGGGTAATAGAGAAACCACATCGAACTAAGTGACCCACCATGTAACTTTATCAACTAATAAAAGTTACACGGAAAAAAAAAAAAAAGTTTCCAAATCCTTACATTGCTTTCCCTTAAAATATGGGTGGAAAAAAGGGAGAGGAAACCAAAGATGCATTCTGTTCTCCTCTCCTCTTGCTCAGTTTAGCCTCATTCTACAGATACTATAGATGCAGATCCAGAACAGAAATAATTCCCTCCAACCTTTATCCAATTCTCTCTGGGACTGTCATCCAGGCTTTAGACCAATTGGGTCCTTTTGTGTTTTGGACCAACCTACAGCCATCTGGAAAGGATTCTCTGAGCCACAATTAGTAATTCTCTGCTATGAAATCAAGTCTTCTTCCAAATAAAATAGAACATAGCCCAGCCTTCAGTCTGCTAGAGCAGATCTTCGTATAGCGGCAAGCAGCCCTACCTTTAAGGCCCATCCAAACTGGAGCATGTGAAGGAGGAGAAACAAAAATAAGTTAAAATGAAAATTTAAAATACCTAGTACTCTAGGCTCTATATCCACATTCAGACATGAAGAAATCCTGGTCTTGGACATATACATATTTGGCATGAGAACTTGGATTGCTTCTTTTACTGATGTTTATTCAATCTTTCAAAATGACAAATACGAGAAAGACTTGGTAAATGAGTTTATTTTGGAGATTTGTTAAGAGTCTGCTCACTGCTGGAACAGTGTATACAGGAAAAATATAAAATCATTAACACTCACTCCAAAAATAAGCAACTCTCAGCACTGACACCCTTAACAAAGCTGCTAAAGAAAAGGCAAGTGGGAAAGTTTGCCTTTTGACCACACTCTGAGGATAGGCAAAGCAGGAATCACCTGAAAGAATAAGGGGTGTTCACTAAGCACTAAGTGACCCTTTCCACAGGCTTACTAGAAAAGCCAAGTTAAAAATCTTTTGAAAAAGCCACACATGAAAATTCAAATCCTAGCTAAATCAAGGTTGTTCTGCCTTCTATCAAGTTTAGCACAATCTCTCAATTTCTTCAGTACCTTCTGAAAAATTAGAATAACAGAATATTGTAAGGTATTCTGTTGGGTCACAACAAAAATAACTACTTGTTAATAAAGAGGGTTGTGACCCGCTTGCCCTGCCCCAAGTGGACAGCTTGAGAATAAACACCAATCTGGTTGGCTTGTTTCATTTTATGGTAGGTGTGTGTTTAGTTTCGTAAAAAACTGACAAACTGTGTCCCAAAGTGGCTATACCATTTTGCATTTCTCAAGCAAAGAATGAGAGTTCACATTGCTCCACATCTTCACCAGGATTTGTTGTTGGTATTCTGAATTTTTACCATGCTAATAGGTGTGCAACGATATCTCATTATTATTTTAATTTGCATTTCCTTAATGAAAAATGATTTTGGGCATCTTTTCATATACTTTTGTCATCATTATATCTTCTCTGGTGATGTGTCCATTCATGTCTTTTGCATATTTTTAAATCAAGTTGTTTTCTTACATTTGAATCATAAGAGTTCTTTGTATATTTGGAATATCAGTTTTCTATCAGATATATCTTCTACAGATATTCACTCCCAGTCTATGGTTTGTCTTTTCCTATTCTTGACAGTGTCTTTCATAGAGCAGAAGTTTTTAATAGTGAAATCCAGCTCATCAATTATGTCTTTTATGGACTTTATTTTTGGTGATGCATCTAAAAAGTCATTACTGTGCCCAAGGTCATCTAGATTTTCTCTTGTGTTTTCTTTTAGGAGTTTTATATGTATATATATATATATATATATTACATTTAGGCTTATTACTTATTTAGTTATTTATTTATTTATCTAGGTTTATGGTATTTTGAGTTAAGTTTTGCTATGGTTGTAACCCTGTCTCTAGATTCTTTTTTTTTTTTTTTTTTTTTGCATGTGGATGTCCAGTTGTCCCAGCACCATTTGTTAAACAGATTATCTTTTGTCCATTATATTCATTTTTATAAAAGATTAGTTAATTATATTTATGTGGGTTTTTTCTGGGCTCTTTATTCTTTTCAGTTGATCTATTTGCCTGTTTATTTGCCAACACCACACTGTCTTGATTGTGTAGTTTTATGGTATGTCTTGAAGTTGGTAGTGTCAGTCCTCTGACTTTATCCTTCAATATAGTGTTGGCTATTCTAGGTCTTTTGTTTCTCCTTATTAACTTCAGAATCATTTTGTTGATATCCACAAAATAACTTGCTGTTATTTTGATTGTGATTACATTGAACCTGTACACCAAGTTGGAAAAAACTGACGTCCTGACAATATTGATTCTTTCAAGTCGTGGCTACAGAATGTATCTCCATTCATTTAGTTTTTCTTTGATTTATTTCAATAGAGATTTGTAGTTTTTCTCATAAAGATCTTGTACTTTTCTTAGATTTTTACCTAAATATTTTATTTTGGGGTGCTAATATAAATGTGTATTTTTATTTCAAATTTCACTTGTTCATTGCTTGTATATTAGAAAGAGATCAACTTTTGCATATTAACCTTGTACCTTGCAACTTTGCTATAATGACTTACTAGTTTCAGAAATTTTTTTGTCCACTCTTTCATATTTTCTACACAGAAAACCATGCATCTGTGAACAAAGACAGTTTTGTGTCTTTCTTCCCAGTATGTATACTTTTTATTTTCTTTTCTTATCTTATTACATCTGCTAGAACTTTTGGTAAAACCTTGAATAGTAGTGGTGGGAAGGGATACCTTGTCCATTTTTTGTTGCTATAGCAGAATACCTCAGGCTGGGTAGTTTATAAAGGAAAAAAGTTTATTTTGGCTTACAGTTCTGGAGGCTGGAAAATTCAAGAGCACAGTGCCAGCATGTGCTCAGCTTTTCATAGGATCCTTCTTTCTGCTTCATAACACGGTGGAAGTTATCACATGGCAAGAAGGCAAGAGCATGTGTGACAAATTAGGTCTCTCTTTCTCTTCTTATAAAGCCACCAGGTCCATCACGTGGGCCCCACCCTGATGACCATATCTAATCCTAATTACCTACCAAAGGCCCTAACTCCAATCAACACATAAATTTGGGGATTAAGTTTTAACACAAGATATTTGGGAGACACATTTGAATCATAGTAGGAAATATCCTTGCCTTTTTTCTGATCTTAGTTGGAAAGTTTTTAGTTTTTCATCATTAAGTGTGGTGTTAGCTGTAGGTTGCTTTTTTAAATCAAGTTGAAAAAATTCTCCTCTATACCTAGTTTGCTGAGGATTTTTATCATGAAGAGGTGTTGAATTTTTTAAAATGCTTTTTCTGCATATTAATATGCTTATATGATTTTCTTTCTTTAGCCTGTTGATGTGATAGAGTATATTGATTAATTATTAAACCAGCCTTGAATATCTGGGCTAAATTTCACTTGATCATGGTATATAATTCCTCTTTCTACATTGCTGGACTTGACTTCCTAATATTTTGTTGAAGATATTTGAATCTATGTTCATGAGAGAGACTGGTCTGTGGTTTTCCTTTCTTGTAATGTCTTTATTAGCCTTTAATATTAAGGTAATGCTAGATTCAGAGAATAAGTTAGGAAGTATTCCCTCTGCTTCTATCTTCTGAAAGAGATATTAGAGGATTGGTATACTTTCCTCCTTGTTTGATAGAATTTACCAGTGAACCCATTTTGGGCCTAATGCTTTCTGTTTTGAAAAGTTACTGATTTTAGATTCAACTTATTTTATAGATATCAGTCTATTTAGATCATCTAAGCTATCAAAGTTGTGGTCATAGAGTTTACGATATTATTCTTTTATAATCCTTTTAATGTCCATTGAATCTGTAGTAATGTCCTCTCTTTCATTTTTGGTATTAGTAATTTGTATCCTCTCTCTTTTTTTTTTTTTCTTAGCCTGCCTAAAATTTTTTAACTTAATCAATCTTTTCAAAGTCCCAGCCCTTGATTTTATTGATATTCTTTATTGATTTCCTGTTTTCAATTTTATTGATTTTTGCTCTGATTTTTATTCTTTCTTTTCTTCTATTTACTTTGTATTCAATTGGCTCATCTTTTCCTAATTTCCTAAAGTAGATATTTAGGTTATTAATTTTAGATCTTTCTTATTTTCTTATAATAAGCATTCAATGCTATAAATTTGCCCTAAACACTCTTTTTGCTGCATCCCACCAGTTTTGTTGAGCTGTAATTTCATTTTAATTTTGTTCAAAATACTTTTAAAGTTTCTCTTGACTCATGTTTAGATGTGTGTTGTTTAAATATTTGGGGTTTTCAAGCTATCTCTCTGTTATTATTTCTAGTTTAGTTTACTGTGTTGTAAGAGAAGACAGATTGCTTTATTTTTCAGAGGGCTATGTATTTGTCTTACCTCTCCATTCTTAAAAAATTATAACATCCTGGCTGGGCGTGGTGGTTCACGCCGGTAATCCCAGCACTTTGGGAGGCCGAGGCAGGCAGATCACGAGGTCAGGAGATCGAGACCATCCTGGCTAACACGGTGAAACCCCGTCTCTACTAAAAATACAAAAAAATTAGCCGGGCGTGGTGGCAGGCACCTGTAGTCCCAGCTACTCGGGAGGCTGAGGCAGGAAAATGATGTGAACCCAGGAGATGGAGCTTGCAGTGAGCCGAGATGGTGCCACTGCACTCCAGCCTGGGCGACAGAGTGAGACTCTGTCTCCAAAAAAAAAAAAAAATTGTGACATCCCATTCATTATTCTCACTCCCATTTTTAGAGTTGCATCACATTACAGGTAAAGTCATTCTTTGTCCCAAGTCCCCCTATTTAGCTACTTCTCTGCTGTGACTTTCCTTCTTAAGTCCCCATGTTATTTCTCACCTGTTTTCTTCAAAGTGAATGTTCACATAAAAAAAAAAAAAGAAAAAGAAGAAGAAAGAACTCAAGAGGCATTTAAAAAATAATATAATATGTATGTACAAAGATATGTATTTAAGTTGTTGAAGTTACTTTACCTATGGGTCTGACACCACTGATCAGGAGAGACATCGATTAGTAGTTCCCAAAGTCATTTATTTTTTTCCAGACTGAAGTAAATAAGCAAATGTAACAGCACATATATTTTTGAACATGCTTTTTTTGTACCATGATCACAAAGCCTGTGCCATTCTGAAAATGTCTTAGCACTTTTATTTGAGGGAGGAAATGAAAAAAACAAAAGCCTACAAATGTTTTTAAGTAACTAAACCTCATGTAGGGAAAATTCTATTCCTAAATTCTGGTAGATTTCTGCCTAAGTTGAATTTAGCCACCCAATTGGTCCTATTACTCTTGGAACAGAGCTAATGCCAAGGTATCCAGCCTTTGCTTCAATCAAACACAGTCTGATATGGTTTGGCTGTGTCCCCACCCAAATCTCATCTTGAATTGTAGTTCCCATAATCCCCACATGTCACAGGAGGGACCAGGTGGGAGGTAATTGAATCATGGGGGTGGTTACCCCCGTGCTGCTGTTCTTGTGGTAGTGAGTGAGTTCTCACAAGATCTGATGGTTTTATAAGGGGCTTTTCTGCCTTTCGCTCATTCTTCTCCTTGCTGCTGCCATGTGAAGAACGACATGTTTGCTTCCCCTTCCACCATGATTGTAGTTTCCCAAGGCCTCCCCAGCCATGGGGAACTGAGTCAATTAAACCTCTTTCCTTTAAGGGATTACCCAGTCTCAGGTATGTGTTTATTAGCAGCATGAGAATGGACTAATACAGTCTGATGTGTTGCTACACTCTGAGCTCCACTGGAAAAATTATCACTGAAGAAGAAAAGCCTCAGTTTGTTAGACCTAGTAGATTTCTGTAGAAAAGAGTACATCTTGTAGGTTTCTGTGGAAAAGAGTACATCTTAACAGAAATAGTATTTCACCATTAAATAGTTCATCACTACATGGATTTCAATAAACTATGGCTCAAACCATGTTTCTAAAACATAACAATCTTTACAGAAAAACTTAAAAATCTGCTTTAAGATAATTAGCATTTCAAATAAAGGCAGCCTATGGAATCAGCCCACAACAGATAACTCTATTCAAGCACTTAACACTTAAGTACCCCTCTGTATATGTCACCAAATTTGACTAAATGAACTGAAATGATCCCATGTCATACATAAGGACATAGAGTAGTGAATTATACTTTTTATCTTTGGATAATTGGGTTCAAATTGTATAGTACTTCCTATATAGGAGATATTTAGATCAACTGTGAAAAGATTGTTTTTTCTTGTCATAGGCCTCATCTCGGGAAATAGAGAAAAGATTAAAGGCTTAAAACTTTCCTAACTTTAAGAAGATATGGTAGAGGTAGTTTTGTTAGACTTTTTAAAAGGCAATTTCTATACCATATTTATCATAGTGTATTATTGTTAGTGGCTTAGATAGAGGTTTAATTAGAGAGAATGTGAATTCTTTAAGGGAAAAACAGTATTTAAATTATCTGAATATCCTCAGTATCTAGTATAGTATCTGACATATAGATATTAGAAATATTTAATTATATCAGACATGTTGTGAAGAATACAAATTATTGCATGGGGAAACACCCAAATTGTTGTCCACCCATTGTAACAATAGTAAGTACTTACAGATTTCAAATGAGAAAAGCCTGCATTCTGACTCTAGTCTCACTCTGAGGGTTACAGGACACTGTTCATTTCCACTTGAATAAAAACAAGAAAAAGCAGCATTTGTAATTGCAACACTTTTTGATGTTATGTATATTTTGGCAGGTTAGCCATGAAAAAGTCACAATGTCCTTCTCCTTTTTATCTTCCAAACTCTTTTTTTTTTTTCTTGGACATTTTCTTACCCCTTCACAAACTGAAGTTACTACTTTCTCAATGTTTTTCTTTTTCTAATATTTCCTGGAAAAACTTGTACTTTCTTTAGTATTTTAGAAATGAATCAATAAGTAATCTTTTTTTTGGTAGAACATACAAATATCTGTCCATTTGTTTAATATTTAAACTTACAGTGAACTCTGTTCTTCACTTATTTCTCTGGGTACTGGTCTGCTGGCACAAGTGTCCCTGAAGTCCTGACTGAAGATGAGTTGCATTATATGTAAATGATATGCAGAAAAACACAGGAGAGTTATTATAGTCTAATAAAGACTCCCTTTTTAATTTTTATTAAAATCCACCAACCTCCTTCAGGATGTTTATTCAGCACTTTCTCGATGTAAAGGCACATCCTCAGTATTTTAATCCTATGTTGTCAGAATTTCCACCCAAAACTCATTGTCCCCCCTTTTCCTGCTGGACCTCTGATCTTTGTATGCAGCTTCCATATAGTAATCCCCGTAAGTCAGGTCACAGTGCACTGACCTCTTTATGTGATCCTCCGGGAGGATCTCATCCACATTCATGGTTTTAACCATGCCTCATATGTTGATGACATCCTACCCGTCCAGGATTGACCTTTCTGTAAGCTGAGTCTTGTATCCAATGGCTTGCTCAACAGCTAAGCTACTCACAATCACAAAGAAACTATCCTCTGAAAGATACACACCAGGCTCTAACATTGGTTACCTGAAGGTGATGAAAGTGAAGAAAGACAGGGTGGTTAGCTTTGCCTTTCTATATTGTTTTATATTTTATTTTATTTTATTTTACATAGCAAACGTTTGTGTTGCACGTTTGTTATTTTGTATTTTGGTAATTACTAAATAAAGGCAAAGAAGTAGGAGCAGGAGAGGAAATGTGCTCTACACCTTGCCTCTCTGCCTCCAATTTAGTTCTCCTGAAAGCTATGCTTCATATAGATGATCTTTCTAAAATGGACATCTAACAATTCTGCTCTTCTCCTTAAAGCTAACAGTCTCTTGACCAAAGGATAAAATATAAAATCCTTAATATGGCATATTTCTCCTTCTTTGATTCAGCCAAACTTTATCTTTCACTTTCAGTTTTGCCTTGATTTGATACTACAGCACTATGTTTTCTCTCAGCTAAACAGAAATTATTCTTTAGACTCAGCTCAGATGTCTTTTCTCTTAGAAGTCTTCTGCAACACTCATCCCCAATATCCAAGTTGGGGTGGATGTACCAGCTCTCTATTCCCATAGCAGCCTAATGCAATAGTTGTCATAAGTGATTAACAGATTTTGGGGGCTTCTTAAGTCCTTTTTAGGAGCTCCGCAAATTCTAATTATTTTTGTACTGATAGTAAGATGATATGTGCCTTGTTCACTGTGTTGACATTGGTTATTTGGCACACATTTTCCTGAAAATAAATGAAGTTAGGCTGCTACTTCAAGAAAAACAGCTAATAGTCTTTGTTGTTATGACAAAATTTGAATATTTAAGAGAAAATTAGAATTTTGGAAAGCTTTTATCAGTCATTGTGAGCTTGATATTATATAATAACATTTATCAACATTGATAGGATTGATATAACTCAGTGAACCAATATCTTTTAAATGATCAATTATAATGTATATAATTATTCATGGCTAAAAGGTCCATCCAATATGTGAGATATATCAATTAGTTGTGTATAATATGAAAATTTATTAATATTGTTTTAGAGTTCCCTTTAATACTAACATTTTAGAAACTACTTGAATTTTGGTGTAGTTTAAAATAATTACCTTAAAAGGCTATTGAAATTCTCTTCCTTTACCAAATATATACTTATGGGAAGTGATATATTTATCATATGTAACAACCCAAACAACATATTACAATAAATTAAAAATAGAAGTAGATATGAAAATCCATGTATCTTCTGCTAAGATGGATCTTAGTAGATTTGCAAAAATTTAAAACAATGCCATTCTTCTAAGATTTGTGTTTTGGAAAATCTAATTATATTTCACAGAAGAATGTTATGTTAACATGTAAAAGGTTTATTGTATTTTAAAATAAATTAATAAATATTTTGAAATACCTCATTTTAAATTTTTCATAGAGTAAATATTGATACTTTTAACACATGTATGTCCTCAATAATTTTTTAGCATTTAAAAGGTTCCTGGGATTTAAAAAAAGTTTGAGGACTGCTTCCCTAATGCATGTCTCAGTTATTACATACCACATGGCCTTATAGGTATGTTGATGTGCCTGCCTCTATAATCCTGCACTTAGATCCTTGAATACTGAGCTGTCTTTAATTATTCAGTATTCAAGGAGGTTTTACAGGGAAGGAAAATATGAGTGTTCCCTTTGTCATTTAAAGTTCAATATATTGAAACTCACATCTAAAAGATAAAACTACGAAAACTCATTTTTTTAAACATTCAAATATCAGTTACTTTGACTAATTTCTCTCAAATAATATACATGGCAGTTATAAATTTCTAAACAATTTAAACAATAAAGGTATACACAAATGCAATAATACAAAATTTATAACATTTACATTTAACTTCTAGTCTAAAAGAATCAACTCCATAGACTTACTTTAATTATTCCTTATTTCGATACCAGATTTTGTACATTCTCAAATTACTTTAATGCTTATTTTGATATTTTCCTGTGGTTTCAGAAAGTATTATATTGATTTCGTTCTGGAATGTTATTGATCTTTCTAGATTCCCCTATTCTCAGAACAGCAGATGTTACAGAATCAAGGTTATCAAACAGTTACTGAAGATCTTCTCTCAGCCCCCACTACAAGGGAATTAAACCATAGTGTCATATAATTTGGCTGAGCCCTTTTCAACAATTATGTTTTCCTTGTTGTATATTCTAATACTCCCTCTTTCTCACATGCATTTTTATTTCCATAAATTGTTATCTTTCCAATAAATCAAGTTTTAAATAGCCTGCAATACTTAACACATTGAATTGTCTTTGCAGTGCAGTAAACTGGTTCAATATTATTACCTCTTCATTATTATTTTTATTGTAATTCAAAAGATCCATCCAGTATTTTCATCTCCTAGGAAATAAAGGAGTGAAGTTGCACTCTAACTCTCATCGTTAGTTCTTTGACTAACTGATCGAAATTTTGAAATAGTGTAGAGCATTCTTTCCACTGAGATTTTATGTGTAGCCACATATGTTATAAATAGCTGGAGCTGGTTTCAATACGGTTCTTATGAGTGACTATCGCTGTTCACCATTCCTTCCTATTCTTGGTATGTGGCTACATTTTCCAGAATGACTTGAGTTTACCCAGATAAACTTGGTAAACCAGGATAGAATAAATGTAAAAATCCCAGACGATATACCAAGTTTATTAACATCTGTAAAAACTATATACCTCTTACCATTTTTCAACCTTCTTTTTTATTTTAATTACCTTTGAAACATTGTCTTCACTTGAATTCCAGGATAACACTTTGATGGCTCTTCCTGATCACCTTTCTTCATCTCCTCTGTCAGTTCTTTCCTCCTCATGTCCTCAATCTGTGCATTCACATATCCAGTGTTCATGTGCATATGTGTACACACACACATAAATGTTAATGACTAATACATTTCTGTAATCAGCCCAGCCTTCCCAGAACTCTAGCCTCATATAGCCACTGCCCACTCTGTGTCTTCTTGAATGCCTAATAGACAACTCACATTTAATATGCTTAGCTCTGTGCTTCTGGTCTTTATCACTAAACCTGCTTCTCTTCCAAATTCTGTAAATGCCAACTCCATTCCTGCAGTTCTTTAAGTGACAATTTTGGCACTACCTTTGACACTTTTTTCTCAGACACCATAGCAGTCTTTCAGAAAATCTTGTTCATGTTAACTTGGAAATATATGCAGAGTCTGATTCCTTCTCAAGCTCACATGATTTCTCTCCTAGATTATTGCAGTGGACTCTCGCATGGTGATCTCACTTCTACTGTTGCCCCACCTGCAATCCATCATCCCCATAGCTGCAAATGGCTGTTTATTTCACCCAGGGAAAAGCCAAACTCTCTCCAGTGGCAAAACAAACAAACAACAACAACAAGAAACAAAACCTCTACACAATACTATTTCCTGGAAATATCTGACCTCATCTCCAACATTCTTTATTCTTTGTACTATCCTTTTCCCAAAGAAACTCCTGGTTCTCTTTCTCTCCTTCACAGCTTCTCCCTGGCATTTATTGCCCACCTTCCTCATTTATTTCTTTCTGTAGTACTCAGCATCATTGAGATACAAGATTTTGCTTATTTATTCATTTTTTCCCTCCACTAGAATGCCAGCTCTAGTGACCGCCCATAGTAGACACTTAATAAAGGTTGAAGGACTGGATTAAATGAAACGTATATCAAATCTGAATATCAATAAGAATTTTTGGTTTTTTATAAATCTAATGTGTTCCAATTAACTGTATTATTGCTATGATTTTTACTACATGGTCAAACTATTTCAACATGGCTATCTGGAACTTCTTTACTATTTATTTATTTATTATATTTTATTTTGAGACGGAGTTTCACTCTGTCACCCAGGCTGCAGTGCCATGGCACCATCTTAGTTTAGTGCAACCTCCACCTCCCAGGCTCAAGTGATTCTCCTGCCTCAGACTCCCAAGTAGCTGGGACTACAGGTGTGCACCACCACACTCAACTAAGTTTTGTATTTTTAGTAAAGACAGGGTTTCACCGTGTTGGCCAAGCTGGTCTCGAACTCCTGACCTCAAGTGATCAGCCCGCCTAGGACCCCCAAAGTGCTGGGATTATAGGCATGAGCCACCACACCTGGCCCGGGAACTTCTTTAGATTTTGTTTTTTTTCTTTATAACTGCCACTGTTACCCTTGAAAGTATTCTTGTGGCAAAAGTAAAATTTCCAGGCCCATTCTATTTTTCTCCTGATGTAAGGTGTGGAATTAGCTACACAGAAAACCAAACAGTCCTGATTTTCTGTAGTGGAAAGCAGTATGAGAGACTAAAATCTTTATCCTAGGGGTTTCCTGAAAATTGGAAATGGGTGAAGTTCTAATACTACTGCTATTTCTACTATTGGAGAGCTTTAGTAGTGCCAAGCTTTAAATAATATATTATTTTAAGGTCCTAATGTCACATTGGTGTTTCTAATTTAACCAATTAGATTACCATGTTCTACTTTTCTTTATATGTAATTTCATTGTCTTCTTCTTACTTTGGCCATTTTTGTATCTCCAGAATCTAGTCCAGTGGCAAATAAATAGTAAATGCTCAGTAATTGTTTGACAAATCAATTATTTTTATATAGAATAGTAAGATAAGATGGGAAGTTTTAAGGACCAGTGTGATTTAGGCCAAGTATTCACATTAATGTAATGTGTCACTAATATAAGTCCGTTTCTTGGGCTAGTTTGGGAGGGCTCATGAGAAAGCTAGTTGAAAAGCCCAAGTATTTCCTGATATTTCTTCTTATCTAGTGTGCTACAACGTGTGTTATTTTCTCCTTACAATAGAAATGGGGCCTCTACCAGAACAGATTCTATGTGGTGCATATTTATCTACTTGTATTAAAATTTCACCCAATATCAACTTTTTCTCTAAGGAATTCAAAGTGCTTTACACAGATTAGGAATGGTGACAAGTCACTTGTGAAGTAAATAATAATGCTTTGAAATAACATAGCACTTACCATCAGTGGAGCCCAAAGCACTTCAAATGATTTATCTCATTTATCTTCACAATGTTCCTGTGAGAAAAGACAAGTATTATCTCCACTTTGAAGATAAGAAACTGTCACAAACTGGTCATGAAGTAAGTCAGGGGCAATGATAGACAATGAGTGAAAGACGGTGCATATGGGACAGATTCTCTTCTCTTTGACCAAAGCGCTGTTTGTAAGACTGCTCTTTTCTGCATAATGAGTTTCAGTAGAATAGTCCTTCCAAAGAACTGTAAAAATCGTCTTTCAATAAGTCTTCCAATAAGTCATTTATTTATCATTTACCTGGGTGGTGACAACAGTTCCTTCTGAGTAAAATCCCTGCGCTGGAGATTGTGTGGTTCTTGCCAATTATTTGCTCAAATATGAAGGGAAATGGTAACTTGTAGGTGTGAGTGTTCAGCAATTTTATCTATAGTTAATTCCCAACTTTTAAATTCTTTCTATTCCTTTATTATTGAAGCTTTTAGAAATTCTCATGCAAAGTTGCTTCTAAGGATTTATAAATATTTCTTCCTGATATCTATAGAAAGCCACATAACACATTAAAACAATACAAAATTCAGAAAATTCTTAAAATGTGTGTGCCTGATGAGAAATAGTTCGTTTTTATATTCCCTTTACCTAGACTTCCTTCCAAGACTCGGCAAAACCTTCTCAAGTACATATCTGAGATGGTTAAAGTTAGCACACTAATTCCCCTGACAGCCATGGACCTTAGGTGGCTGCGCCCAGAAAAACTTTTCCAAACCAGCGAGTCAAGGGATTTTGATGCTTGTCATGAAATTCTTCCAAGAGCATCATTGACTTTCTAACTACCCCAGAATTGAATTAGAGTAAAATGGAAAACATTTATTTCAGTATCTACAGGAAGTGTTTACTTTGTACTTTAACATTGAATGGGCTTCTAGCTCCTGCTAAGCCACCACTACAAGAATGATAAAATCATTCTGTGAGAGATGCAAAGTTTTACATTCATTGAAGCAATGAAATCAAGTTATTTTCAAAATCTCTTCTCCAGAGGATTTCAAGTGGGGTTGAGGGAGAAGGGTCCAGAAACCCCTACAGAGTCCATAGATATATTAGTTAAGATTCTCCAGAGAAACCTTGGTTCTCCAGAGCCAATAGGATAGATACAGATTGAGAGAAAGATATAGATAGATATAAATAGATATAATCTATTTCTCTTTCTATCTATATCTATTTGTATCTGTTTATATTTCTGTCTATATCTATGCTATTGATTCTGTTTCTCAGTTCAGTCGTGTGTGTGTGTATATATATATACACACACACATAATTTACAAAATGTAAAAGAACATTGCAATAAAGCTTCATTTATTGAATGCCTACTATGTGCTAGATATCTTAATTTCTAATGTGCATTATCTAATTTAATCCTCACAGCAGCCCTACTTACTGATTGTCAGCAGCTAATAAGTGGCGATGAGAACCTAGGTTTTCACTGTGAACAAGGACACAATTGCCTGATACCGTGTCAGCTCCATTCCCTTCCTATTTTACTTCTTTTTAATCATATGTAAAATAAGTGTTCTACACATTCTGACTAAGCCTAATGCCAAAACTTTAATTTGAAAGTTGAGGCCAGGCACAGTGGCTCACGCCTGTAATCTCAGCACTTTGGGAGGCTGAGGTGGGTAAATCACCTGCGGTCAGAAGTTGGAGACCAGACTGGCCAACATGGTGAAACCCCGTCTCTAATAAAAATGCAAAAAAAATTAGCCAGGCATGGTGGCATGTGCCTGTAGTCCCAGCTACTCGGGAGGCTGAGGCACAAGAATCACTTGAGCCTGAGCAGCATAGGTTGCAATGAGCTGAGATCACACCATTGCACTCCAGCCTGGGTGACAGAACGAGACTCTGTCTCAATTAAAAAACATAGGAATGACACAAGTATTTTATCAAAAGATGATTGTTGAATTGAAACAGGAGTGACAGCTCCAACTGCACAGGGGCTGGGACAGTGTGTCATCATCAGTAACAATGATGCTGTTATCATCTCTGCTGGGGCAATTCTACCCTTGTAGGCTGCTGATGTCGTTCAGAAACTACTCCAAGGGAAAGATTTTCATACTTGGAAGATTTAAACCCAATGAGATGATGCACTTGTGGAGTTGAAATAACTCTCATTTGTGTTTTCCTAGAGAAAGCTATTATTGGTGAAAGCCTCAAAGGAATAAGGTGTAGGACCAATAGTGCCTTTTTCTTATGGGACATACAGAATTTTCCCTGCAGATGATGTTGAAGAAAAACTCCACTTGATTCGTATTTTACCTGTGCTCAACAGTCATTCTAAAAATTATTGCCACCCATTAGGAAGATTGGCCTCAGCCATCAAATGGGCAAGGCATACCTGTGAGGACTATCTATAGATAAATAGCTGCTTCATTAAAGGTTAACGTTCAAAAAATACCAATATATCTCTGTGTTTGGACAGTTATTATTACACAAGCAGAATGCAACAGTTGTGATATAGTCCTTTACCTGATTTCCTCTGTGATAGTGAAGACCTAGAAGTTTGGATATTCGAGGAGAGGGAGGTGAGACAGAGGAGCAGAAAGGGATGTGTAAGAGGAAAGCAATAACATAAATGGGAGAGAAATTTAAAACCAGATTTTCTAATTTAAGCGAGGATATTATGGACTGACATACCTATCAACTTTGTCTCTAATTCAGGACATTTTTTGATAAGCAAAAGCAATGATGTGACCCCTATTAACATTTAATGCTCTGCATTATACTGATGTTACACAAACAACTTTCTTTGAGACTCTTCGATGAGATCTGGCTGGTGAAGCAATTAACTCCATTCCCTCATCTTAGGTAGTCAGATTTCCCTTTGGCTTTTAAACATATTTTAATTGGATGCTATCTAGTTATTGCTCACATTTTATATCACTAACTTGTCTTTATGGATTTTTATCATTGGTCACTTTTGCCTTCTTCGTGGGAATACAAATGCTCATAGCTTCAATTTATTTTTTCTAATTTGTTACACAAATTGCATTTGTTGTTGGTGGTGGTAGTTCTTGTTATGCAAAATGTTAATGTCAAAGAAAGCCTTTTATTGCATATTAAATGCATATGCAAAAATGTCCTTAGTAATTCTGAACCCAGTTATCTCTGATTTGACCAACTTAACCCAACTAAGAGCCAGTTGATGAGATACAAGCCATCTTTATTCTAATTTTGTAAGAACTGTGAAAGGAAGGAAGAGTGTGTTTCCTTTTGTTTGTTTGCTTGCTTGCTTGTTTTGATAGAGATGGGATCTCATCACGTTGACTAGGCTGGTCTCAAACTCCTGGGCTCAAGTGATCCACCTGCCTCGGCCTCCCAAAGTGCTGAGATTACAGGCATGAGCCACCACGCTTGACCAGAAAGAGTGCTTTTAAAGAACAGAAGTCAAGTAATAGAGTCAGCCTGAGTTCCCCTGTTTTGTGTAATATCCCACCCCTGTGCCTTTGCTCATGTTGTTCCTTTGCCTGGAATGGATTTGCTTTTATCCATCCTTCAAAGTCCAACTCAAAGTTACATCTCCTGTGAAGATTTTCCTCATTGCAAAATTCTCTCCTGGATTTTCATTTCAATTTACCTCTACTTGCTTAAAAGATGTCACTTTCTACATTGCCTTGAAATTAATTATGCTCATATCTTATAGCCCTATAATAAACTGTATATTTCTTGGAGTGATTATTGTGTGTGTGTGTATATATATGTATATATATGTATATATGTATATATGTATATATGTATATATGCATATATGCTTATATGTATATATGTATATATGTATATGTATATGTGTATATATGTATATATGTATATGTGTATATATGTATATATGTATATGTATATGTATATGTATATGTATATATGTATATGTATGTGTATATATGTATATGTATGTGTATATATGTATATGTATATATGTATATATTTGTATATATGTATATATATAAACTCACACACACACATATATATATATATATAATGCTTCAATGCCTAAGCAGAGTGCCAAGCACATAATAGAAACTCAACAAATGCTTGCTTAACAAATGAATTTAAATGCATATGAATTTAATTATACATATTAAGTAACAGTATAGTTTCAAGCAGGATTAACCAATTATTTGTGGCTATATTTCTTGATCAGATGTAAAAATATTTGTTTCAATCACTAATAAATTATTTCTAGAAGTTAAAGACAGAACTTTACTGATTTTAAACTAAAACTTATGCTTGATATACTGTCAATATAATATAAGAGTGAAGTTAGATTCAAATTACGTGATTTTTGTAGTTTCTGGGATTTTACTCTTCAAGATATGTGATGTTATATTAAGTGCAGTGTAGGAAAGGGTTATGATTAATATGATGAAAATTATAACTTAGCATATAACTTTAATAAAAGTAAAAAGTTCAAACAGAACATATGAAATTGTGTCTATGAATCAGGAGAATAATCTGCACCTTATTACTAAAAGTAAATCTTGCTTTTACTGAGCCATAAGTGTTTTTGTATCTAGAGCTGCATTAGGGAACTACTGAAGTACAAAAAAAAAATGTGCTAGGACATAAACTCTTCTCATGATTTAAGATATGTCAAAAGATGTAGCTATCTTCAAAACAAATAAAGCCTACCATCAACAACATTTGCTGAAATCAGCTTATAATTGTTTGGGGGTCTGGGGGGCTGCTAAAGACTGCACCTGCCTCCCTAACTATGGCTTTCCACTTATCATTATAAAGAGGCTAGTACCCCATTTTGCTCACAATCTCCAAAGCAGTTCCTGCCTCACCTCCAAGCTGACTGACTGACAGAAACCTTGATTCTGATTCTCAGTTGGTTTTCTGCCTGTCAGAAGGAAACTTCCAACAGTCTGCTATGGGTTTTTTTCTTCATTCCCTTCCAGGCTTTGTTCTTCACCATACACATTGCAAGTTTAGCCTAAGCAATGTCAACCGGGTAGGCTGAATTGTGATTCAGGGCAAGTCTAATTTCTCCCAACAGACAATTTCAAGCTAATGCTGACCATCAGAGGAAGGCTGTCATTGATATCATCTGGTTAATGGCATAACTTGGTCCACTCAACTCAAATTGCATCACTTACACTAATCTGCTGCAGTGCTGCAGCCCCACTCTGGAGGAGCCCTCTGCCTCACTGACACGAGTGTGCCATTTGGTCAGAGAGCATGATGTAATTGCAACTGCTTTTCTTCTGATGAAGTATTTAATATGACCTTGCTATCATCTTCAAATAAATTATTTACCCTTCTAACAAACAGCCAAAAATTGTCCAGACAAACTTAAGTAGCAATAAATTTCATAAATTATTACAGGTCAGAATGTACTCCTAAGTGACTCCAGTCAGTAGCAGCCCATGGAAAATCCTATAAAACTCCATTTTCCTCTGTCCAGCCAAGGTAGATTGGTAGACATAAAGCTGAGTTATCAAATCTTACTTTTACTTATCTGCTCTCAGAAGCTTACAAGTAATAAACAACTTCATCTAGTCGGCAGACAAATTGATGGTGGGGAGCTCTCCATTAAAAGGATAAAACAATGATGCTTTGTTTTCTTCTTACACAAATGGCCAGCTGAGATTCATTTGGTTTTCATTTTTAGAATAAAACAGTAATTTCTGGTGTGACCTAAATGCACCACAAAATAAAGTATTCAAGACAGACCTACATTCTTGGGGAAAATATTCTATTCTTCTTAATAAAGAAAACTACATTAAAAGACTTATGACTTCACTAGATATTATTCAGCCATTGTGGCTTTGCACCTAAGACAGTTTCATGTTAAATTTCCTTTTAGGTTCAAGTGTTCATTCTTCATGAACAATCTTTGCTAATATACCTGAGAGAAGGAAAACAGAATCAAAACCTCATTGGCCTCTCTGCATGACTCCTCCAAATTTAATTTTATGAATCGCTTTGATTTTTTTCTAGCAAAAGCAAATTTGCTAACTATCAAGTATTCTCAAAGCCAGAGCCTCACGTAAAACAGAGAGCTCCTGATGGTACAATTACCTGGTCATCGATACTAGTGAGCCTTTCTGTGTTTCACTCTTATGAGATGAAGAGTTGTTATTAAAGAATAACATATAAAGTTGGATGTAGCTTTGGACCTACCAGAGAGTGCAACGAACACTTCTGAAGGCCTGAGAAGTGGCTTCTTTATTCTGACTGAAACAAATGCCATCATGGAAACAACTCTTAGAAAACTGGGGGAGCTTTCAAAGACATCCTCCTGAAAAGAAAAAAAAAAGAAAGAAATCTCCTGTTCCTGGGAAACAGTGACAGATTAATATGCAGAGTGATGCATGGCTGTCACAATCAGCACTTGCCTCAGTAATTCCTAGATTGTTAGTATCTACCTTCCTTCTGGTGTATAGGCTTGAAATTCCTATAGTCTATTGTGCACCAACAAATATTGACCAGACAGTGCTGGCCACTGCAGTGGGCAGCAGTGTTTCTCCAAATACAAGGCATAGAAAAAAAAGAATATGAGTTTCTTTCTCAATTAATAATTGGAAGAGAGACATCATCAGCATTTTAGTTTTAAATAAGATTTCCATCTTAAATGAAGGGGATGGGGACACTAAAATGAAAAAAGGGTGGTAGGGAGGCAAGAACATGTTTTAATTCAGTTTTTTTGTTTCCTCCATGCCACACAAACAAACATCTTTTTAAAAATTGGATTCTTTGCCTGTTCGTTAAGATTCCATCCCAGGGTCCTGCAGATCTATCACAATCTGGCCACTCTGTACATTTTCTAATTACTCAGGCCCAAACCTCACTGTCATCCTTGACATTCCCTTCCTCCATATTCTATAGTCAATCCATCAGCAAATCCTCTCATCTCTACCTTTCATATATATTCAGCATCCATCCACTTCTTATCACATCCACTGCTACCATGTTCATCTGGCTTGAGCCACCATCATTTCTTGCCTAGATTATTGCAATGGTTTCCAAATGGAATTTCTTGCTTCTACCCTTGACACCTCTGACCCCTACAAATTATTCTTAAAACTTCAAGAGAGTGAACCTGTTAGAACTAGTGAGATTCAGAGGCAGATTTATTGTGAAACTAATGAAGCTTGAACTTCTAGGTTCTTCTCCTAACAGTTCATTCCCAAGGCTCTAAGAGGGACCCAAGTCTAAGCAATGTGGTTAGATTGTAATAAATTTCTTGATGTTTTCAAAAGTAAGATTGTTAAGTATTTTTAAAAACCTGAATTCTAAAATTAACATACCTGGAAATTGAGGCCCCACAAAAACTAAATTGGCTAGTATCACTACTTTTGTCAGATCATCTCTGTTCTCTGTTCAAAAACCTCTAATGGCTTCCCATCTCATTCAGAATAAAAAAATTATTACTAAGGCCAAAAAAGCCCTCTCTCCATCTCTGACTCATTTCCTATCACTGGATCTAGTCACACAGGCTCCTTGTTATTTGTGGAACCTGCTAAATGCACCTGTACATCAAAGCCTGTCCAATGTGTCATTGTTTCTACTTGGAAGGCTCCTTCCTGAGCAAGCTTATGGGGACTACCCTCTCTTCCTCCAGATCTTTCTGCTCAGATGTTGCGTTTATTAAAGGAGAGAACTTCCTTCACCAAACTATTTTTTAATATGCTTCCCCACCCATCTTTGACACTTCTCTTCTTGTTAAATTAAAAAATTTTCTTTCAAACCACTTACCATCTCTTGCTTCAATTTGTTGCCCCATTCCACCAGTTACACATTCTCATTACTAGAATATAAGCTCCTTGTTATACATCCTCATTACTAGAATGTGAGCTCCTTGATGGTAAACTAGATAGATAGATAGATAGATAGATAGATAGATAGATAGATAGATAGATAATAGATATAGATAAAGATATAGCTATAGATGTATATATATATATATATCTCACTATTCCGTATTGCCTAGCATCACATTTGGCAAACATAAATCTTGGATTCATCCATTCAACAGAAACATACAAAGTATGTTTGTATACACTGGAGAGAAAGCAGAGAACAACCAAACCCCTTTCTGTGGTACATGCGTTCTTATAGACAGAGTGTTACTGTTGCTTTTCTATAGTTGAACTGTGAATCACCCAGGTAAAACTGAGGTCTTAAATGTCTGTGAATTATTTTGATAATGAAATAATGTTTTTTCTATTTGATACTTCTTATATCCACAAAAGCCCAAGTAGAATTCCTTATTTGTACTACCTTTTGCTATTTAAGGAAGAAGACTTTTACACTTATATTAGCTAAGCTTTAAAAGTGTAAGCATATATAAAAGGACATCTTGTGTCTCAAGTACTAAAATGAGAAGAATCGTAGTACTCATCTGTAGGGCATGTCTTAAGAAGAATGTAATTTATTGATTACTTAATAAGAAAAGATTTCTTTTTTAAACCAACTTGTTAAAGAATAATGTGTATTATCTTCTTATCTTCTGTTATAAAGCAATTATAAGTAGTAATGTCAGTATGAACTTTAATAAAGTTTAATTTGTTTTTATCTTTTTAATTTCAAACACTCATGTTTACTAGGCTGGCCTCTGAGTCCATAGGTCTTTACCATTATACTGTATTGCAGTCACATGGAAATATAAATAAGTTTGCTTGTAAATAGAAGTGAAACATCTATATAAACATTAATGCAAACAGCAATTAGAAGAAAGCTGGAGCAACCATTTAATCTAGAAAAAGTGGACTTCAGAACCAGGGACAAAAAGGGATGTTTCATAAAGATAAGGAGATGATTAACTCATCAAGAGGACATAAATACTCTAAATTAGTATACCCCTAATAATAGAACTTAAAAATACACAAAACAGACACTAACAGAACTAAAAACAATAATAAGACAAATCCACAGTTACAGCAGGGGGCTTCAACATCTTATCTTGGTAGCTGAAACAATTTGGGCAGCACTGTCAATAAATATGATCTATTGACATTTATGGAGCTTCCCATCTAACTACAGTAGAATACCATTCATTCAACTGTGCATGGAACATTCACCAAAATAGACTATATTCTAACTCATTAAAATAAGTATCAATAAATATAAAAAACCCCAATTATACAAAGTCTATCCTCTCAACAAACACATGTGGAAATTAAACAACACACTTCCAAATTACTCGACTTAAAATAATCACTAGGGAAATTGGAAAATATTTTTAACTAAACGAAAATAAAATTGCAACATAAAAATTGGGGAGATGCAGGTTAATTGACGATAAGAGAACAATTCCTATTATTAAAATCTTACATAAGAAAGGAAGAAACTTCTCAAATCGATGATATAAGTTTTCACCTTAAGAAACAAGAAAACTCACACAATATTCTGAGATAACAAACCTGCACATGTACCCCTGAATCTAAAATAAAAGTTAAAATTATAAGAAAAGAAAAAGTAAAAGAAAGAAGAAAAAGAAAATCAAACCCACCCTAAGCAGAAAGAAGAAAATAATAAACATATCAAAGAAATAGAATGCAGAACAATACAGAGAAAAATGTATACCACCAAAAAAACAGTTATTCAACAAGATCAATAAAACTGAAAAACCACTAGCTAGAATAGTCATGGAAAAAGAAAAGAAGAGACAAATTACCAGTATCAAAACAAAAAACATAGAGATTTTTAAAAAGGAAGAAGTAAAACTCTTTCTCTTTGCAAATAACTGATTGGCTCTGTAAAAAAAATCGTAAGAAGTCACAGGGAGATGCTATCAGAAAAATAAAGGGAGTTAAGTAAGGTCACGAGATATAGGACCATATGTGAAAGTCTATTGTATTTTTGCATATAGACAACAAACAATTGGAAACCATTTTTTAAGGGTCATTTATATAAGCAATAAAATCTAAGAAGTGCTTAGGGATAAACTTAAATTACCAAAACCTATACACTGAAAACTACAAAAGAATGCTGAGAGAAATTAAAGACAATATAAAATAATACAGAAATAGATGGATTGCAATAATGGATCAGAAGACTCATTATTTTAAGATGATGATTATCTCTAATTGATCTATAGTTTCAATGGAATCCTAATCAAAATCATACCATGATATTTGATAGATATTGATGAATTTTTAATTCTAAAATTTATGAATAGGTAAAGGACTAAACATCTTCGAGAAAAAATACAAAGTCAGAGTACCTTACACTATCTGATTTGAATACTTACTTATTATAAAGCTAAAGCAATCAAGACACTTTAATATGAATGTAAAGGTAGACATACTGACAAATGTAATAGTAATAAGAGTAGCAAATTCACACATATAATGCCAATTGATTTTTTTAATGTACATGAAAAAGTAATCCAATAAGGAACGGATAATCTTTGCCACAAATGGTACTGGAACATTTCGACATCTGTATGCAGAAGAAGGAAAAGAAAAAGAAGATGAGGAGGAGAAAGAAAGGGAAGGGGGAATGGCAGGAGGGGGAGAGAAGGAGAGGAGGAATCACCAACATCAAAAACAAAAAACCCCAAATCTTTGACCGTTAACTCACAGAATACATAAAATTAATTCAACATAGAAAATTGACCGAAATGTAAAAGGTAAAGAAGATAAAACATCCATAAGGATACCTAGAATAGAGTACTTATATTTTGAAGTGGTCAAACATTCCTTACATAAACACAAAAAGCCAAAAACATTTAGAAATACTATAAAATGGACTTCATCAAAACTAAAACTTTCTGCTATTTCAATGACAATGTTAAGAAAATGAAAGGGCAAACCACAGCCTGGAAGAAAATACTCATAATATCTAGATATGAAAATAGAGTTGTATACAGAATAGACAGAAAATTCCTACAATTCAATGATTAGAAGAGAAACACACTAATGAAAAAGGCTAAAACTATTTGAACAGGCAATTTACAAAAGAAGATATACGAACAGCCAACAACTACATGATAAAATCTTCATCCGCTGTCTTAAGAAATGCAAATTAAAACTACATCACTTTGAATGGTTGCAATTAAAAAGTTGGATAAAATCAAATTTGGTGAGAATGGGGACCAGTTGAAACTTTCATTTATTTCTGGTGGAAATAGAATGGTACTAATCTAGTTTGGAAAACAATTCTGTAGTCTCTTATAAAGTTAAAAATGCACTTACCTTATAATCCAGCCATTCTATCCATAAGTATTTACCCAAGAGAAGTGAAAATACGTTCACACAAAGATTTGTAGGTCAGTGTTCACAGGCACTTTATTTACAATAGCATAAATATCAAAAACAAGTCATACACCTATCAACTGATGAGTGGACAAATTGTGGTACATCTATGCAATGGAAAGCAACTCAGCATTAAAAGAATAGAATTACTAATAAATACAACAACATATGAATCTCAGAAACATTATGGTAATCAGAAGATTGTGGAAACACAAAGAGAACATATTGCATCTTTCTATTTTTGAGAAACTCTAGAAAATTTTAAATTGTTATATGAAAAGTAGATCACTGGCTACATGAATCGGGGTGGGGAGAAGAGACTGCATGGGTAAAAGCATAAATGAGTATTTTTTGGCAATATTCTTTATCTTAATTGTGGTGTTAGATGCATGGGAGTATTTTTGTCAAACTGCAATTACGAAGAGTGTAGTTTATTGTTTTTAAATTATACCTCAATAAAGTTGATTAAAAGGAAATAGTATGTGAGTGGGCTAAGCGAGCCTCTTCCTTAGTTACCAGAAGCAATTCCTCAGTCTGTAGAATGGATAAACATGCTCTTGTGGTTTATGGGTTTTTTCCTTAATGCTGCTGACATGTTCCTCTATGTTGCACAAGAAATAGCCAACTGCCCAGTGCTGTCTTCATTATTTTACAGCTGCTAGAAAATAATAGTATTCTATAATTTAGAATTCTCCAGAATTAAAAGATCTATATCACCATCACCAAGTTTAAGTCATCTGGATTTATGAAGTTTCATTGTGCATAAAAGTAAAGGGGGATATCTGAATACAATAAAGTATATGTTGTGCTGCTTTAAAATAAAGATGTGTGTAATGCAGGGTGTAGTTTTAGATTAAAGGAAACAGCTCAGGAAATCCTTGCTTAATTGAATTGAATGCTTTCCCTAAGATGCCTGTTTGGATTAATCACAAAATTGAAATTAATTATATTCCCTTGGAGAACAGTTAATATTTGGTCCAAAGTCCAACCCTCTGCCTTTGGAAAGAATTGAAGAGAGATTTGGCACAGGGAGAAAAACCTGGCAAAAGAACTTTGGGAATGGACAACGTTTGAGATATAATGCTTAGGAAAAAATTATAGGATCTAGAGCTTATGTAGATACAAGTGGCATCAGATAAAATGATAGACAATCTGATTGAAATGATTCAGATGTATTTTTAGGTATAGTGAGATAAGGAATACTCTTTCAGCCACCTTATTTTAAAGTTCAAAACAGTATATAGGAATGTCTGATCTAACTCTCTTATGTCAAATGATAAAATGGGGAAAGCAACATGCCAAATAGTTTGCTTTTGGTTTCTCTAATGAGTAGAAGAATCTAGAAAAAAATCAGATTTTCTGACATCTCATTCAATGATTTTTCCATATTGCTGTGTTTGCTGATTCTTAAACATATTCTTAAAAGAAAGTGGTAAATGTCACTATCTAACTAGAAGAAGGGCATAAATAGATATTTTGGTAATCCTGTATTTGGTGATTGTGACACAAGTTATCAGGATAAATGTCTTTTATTGGCTATAAAAATTCCATTTTATTATTATAAAATGAGAAATCACTAAAGAAATTTCTCCATTCAAGCTAATATTTTAAAACAGTATAAATCCATCCCATATGCTAGGAAACAACATTTTATGTCACAATTTGACACACAGAAATACAACTTGAAGCATCAAAAATTAATAGTTTATATTCAAGCTGCAATCCCCTAAAAGCAGGTAATGTGAATTATTTAAGGGTAATTTCGATCTGAGAAAAATTCCCCAGCATCATTTGCCTTTGGGAATGCAAAAATCTTGTCTTGTAATTTGCTTTATAGGTCTATACGTTTGTTTTCCATCTTACAGTATAATACTCTTTTTGTCAATCTGTTTTTACAATTGGGCAATTTAGGAATGTATCATCAAACCTAACTGCTGGAAGAGTATTCTTCTTAGTGCTTTAAAAAGTATTGTTTTATTCAGTCAATACATGCTAAAAATTAATAAGAACAAAATAAAATGGGAGGCTCAACTAGTATTCAAGGGGAGAAATTTGAAACACATAGTATGGAATATACCATGTACAAATTCAAGTGATTGCATGCTCTTTTAAACCAAAGTACCAGATCAATTTTATGTCATTTTCTTTTCTTTTTAAAAGTGATAATACTGTAACTACTATCTGCATAGGTCTGTGATGAGTGCTCCACTGCTGTGTTTTATTCCGAAAAGAAAAAGAGAAATTTATGGTGAAGTGAAAAAGATTTTAAGGGAACCCAGTGGTGAAAGATAAACAATTGAATCCTCAATACTAGTACTTATCTGAAGGAAGAAAAAAGTTCATTTTAAGGTAAGCAGACATTACGAAGGAAACAGGAGAAAAGTTAGACTGTGGTGTTTGTGCAAGAAGAGAATAGCAATGAGATTTGAAGGTCTGAGGGCAAAACATACAAGCACATGTTTGCAAGAGTATCTGAAACCTCAAACAGCAGCAGAGCACCAAAGAGAGAGACGAGAGTTTGGTTTTTTAAAAGGAGTGTGCAGTACATGATGTTTAGCTTTTTAGAAAACAACTTCTCCACTTTTGCCTGCCTAAAATTTTTTAGAATTCTAGTTTTCTTTTCAAATATTAATGAAGCACTGGATTTTAGTGGCTGTTTCTAAGTAGTACTATTTTGGCTTACCTTGTATATGTTTCCCCTCAAAAATAAATGAAAATACTTAATCGAGGCACAAACTTGAAGTATTTAATTTTTTTTTTTAGTTTTATCAACACTCTGGTTTCTTCTAATTTCATAGAATCTGAGACACTAAAATAACCTTCACAAAATAAGTTAATTTGGGATCATGACATGTCAACATGGCTCACTGATTTTTTTTTAATTGACTGTTATTACTGAAATGATATTCAATCACGTAAAGTTTAGAGGCACTTTAAGCTGAATATTAATATTCTTGCATGGAATCTGGTAATAGTGTAGATGTGCAGCACTTTGGGAGAAAATAAACCAATTACAATGACTATTGAATATATTCCTCAGTTGGGCTATGCTCTTCAGGTAAGTTAGAATCCTTGGGCATTATTTTGGCATTTGGAACCCTCTTTTTCTAGCTCCAGTTGCAAGATATTGTCAGAACTATTTGGAAAATAATTTTCTTTCTTTTTCACCAAGTTGTATCAACAAATAAGGACAATAATAGTTACTAAGCATTTTTATTTATCAATTAGTTTTCTGGGAATGATAGAATATGTAGAAAACGTCATAACTGACTATCTTCAGGGAACTTCAGCAACCTACCCATGAGAACCACTGACCCCAAATGCCAAGTTTCACTCAGAGTATAATTTCGTATTACATATAATATTTGACATGACTGGATTATTTTTCTCTGTGTAAGGAAACCAAAAGCAGAGGCAAAAGGAAAGAACAATCCCAATATCTCATTTAGTGATATTAAAGTGATACCACAATCATATTTCAGGTTTTAAATTTTACACTGGATGAGTCCCATTCCTCTGTGTGGGGTAAACCCTACTAGAGTATTACCTATAGGGAACAATACCTTATTGAATTGGATAGGTTCTTCACAGGATAATTTAAAGGATATTTGGGGAAAGAAACAAAGGATGAGAGGGAAGAAAAAACAGTATCTTAAAGGGTAAATACAAGGTTAGAAGCTGGAGGAATGAAGAAGTGTTACACAATGGTTTTAGAAAAGTGGTTCAGGAAGGAGGGGCCAAAATGGCCGAATAGACACAGCTCCAGTCTTCAGCTCCCAGTGAGACCAACCCAGAAGGTGGGTGATTTCTGCATTTCCAACTGAGGTACCCAGTTCATCTCACTGGGACTGGCTAGGCAGTGGGTGTGGCCGATAAAGAATGAGGAGAAGGTGGGTGGGGCATTGCTCCACCTGGAGAGTGTACAGAATGGAGGAACATTTATCCCCCAGCCAAAGGAAGCAGTGAGAGAGTGGGCTACCCACCAGGGGTACAACACTTTTCCCATGGAATTTTACAATCCTCAGATCAAGAGATTCCCTTGTGAGCCTATACCCCAGGGCCCTGGGTTTCAGGCACAAAACTGGATGGCTGTTTGGGCAGGCACTGAGCTGCAGGAGTTTTTACATACTCCAGTTGCACCTGGAACTCCAGTGACACAGGAAAACCATCCACTCCCCTGGAAAGGGGGCTGAAGCCAGGGAGCCAAGGCGTCTCACTCAGCAGGTTCCACCCCCATGGAGCTCAGCAAGCTAAGAACCACTGCCAGCACAGCAGTCTGGAATCTGCCTGGGATGACCCAGTTCGGTGGGGGAGGGGTGACCGCCATTACTGTGGCTTTAGTTGGCAGTTTTCCCCTGACAGTGCCAAGGAGACTGGGAGGTTTAGACTAGGTGGAATTCACCACAGTGCAGCTAAGTGGCCATGGCCAGACTGTCTCTCTAGATGCCTCCTCACGGGGCAGGGCATCTCTGCAGGAAATCCAGCAGCTCCAGTTAGGGACTTACAGACAGAACTCTCATCTCCCTAGTACAGAGTACATTGAGGGAAAGGTGCCTGCAGTCTCAGGTTTAGCAGATTTAAACTTTTTTACCTGCCGGCACTGAAGAGAGCAGCTGATCCTGACAAGAGGGATTCTCCCAGCACAGTGCAGTAGTTCTCCTTAGGGAAAGACTGCCTCCTCAAGTGAGTCCCTGACCCCATGCCTCATGACTGAGAGAGACCTCCCAACAGCGGTCGACAGACGCCTCATACAGGAAAGCTCCAGATGGCACCAGGCCAGTGCCCCTCTGGGATGAACCTTCCAGAGGAAGGAGCAGGCAGCAATCTTTGCTGTTCTGCAGCCTCCACTGGTGATACTTAGGTGAACAGGGTCTAATGTGAACCCCCAGCAAACTGCAGCAGACCTGCAGATGAGGAGCCTGACTGTTAGAAGAAAAACTAACAAACAGAAAACAACAACAACAACAACATCAACAAAAAAGACATTTCCCAAAAAACCCATCCGAATGTCATTAGCCTCAAAGATCAAAGGTAGATACATTCATGAAAATGAGGAAAAAAAAAATACAAAAACAATGAAAATTCCAAAAGCCAGGATGCCTCTTCTCCAAATGGTTGCAACACCTCTCCAGCAAGGGTGCAGAACTAGATGGGAGATGAGATGGATGAATTGTCAAAAGGTGGGTAATAACAAACCCCGTTGGGCTAAAGAAGCATGTTCTAACCCAATGCAAAGAAGCCAAGAATTTTGATAAAAGGTTACAGGAGCTGCTAACTAGAATAACCAGCTTAGAGAGGAACATAAGTGACCTGATGGAGCTGAAAAACACAGCATGAGAACTTCATGAAGCATACAGAAGTATCAATAGCCAAATCGATGAAGTAGAAAAAAGATATCAGAGTTTGAAGACCATCTTTCTGAAATAAGGCATGCAGACAAGATTAGAGACAAAAGAATGAAAAGGAACATACAAAACCTTTACAAAATATGGGACTATGTGAAAAGACCAAACCTATGACTGGAGTACCTGAAAGAGACGGGGAGAATGCAACCAAGTTGGAAAACACACTTCAGGATATTATCCAGGAGAAATTCCCCAACTTAGCAAGACAGGCTAACATTCAAATTCAGGAAATACAGAGAATACCACTAAGATACTCCATGAGAAGATCAACCACAAGACACATAATCATCAGATTCTCCAAGGTCGAAATGAAGTAAAAAATGTTAAAGGTAGCCAGAGAGAAAGGCTGGAAAACCTACAAAGGGAAGCCCATCAAACTAACAGTGGATCTCTCAGCAGAAACCCTACAAGCCAGAAGAGAGTGGGGACCAATATTCAACATTTAAAAGAAAAGAATTTTCAACCCAGGATTTAATATTCAGCCAAACTAAGCTTCATAAGCAAAGGAGAAATAAGATCCTTTCCAGACAAGCAAATGCTGAGGGATTTCATCACCACCAGGCCTGCCTTGCAAGAGCTCCTGAAGGAAACACAAAATATGGAAAGGAAAAACTGGTATCACCCACTGCAAAAACACACCAAAATGTAAAGACCAATAACACTATGAAGAAACTGCATCAGCCAGTGTGCAAAATAACCAGCTTGCATCACGATGACAGGATCAAATTCACAGGTAACAATACTAGCCTTAAATGTAAATGGATAAATACCCGAATTAAAAGACACAGACTGGCAAATTGGATAAAGAGTCAAGACTCTTCAGTGTGTTGTGTTCAGGAGATCCACCTCATGTGCAAAGACACACATAGGCTCAAAATAAAGGGGTGGAGGAAAATTTACCAAGCATACGAAAAGCAAAAAAAAAAAAAAAGCAGGGGTTGTAATCCTAGTCTCTGACAAAACAGACTTTAAACCAAGAAAGATCACAAAAGACAAAGAAGGGCATTACATAATAGTATGGGGATCAATTCAACAAGAAGAGCTACCTTAAATATATATGTACCGAACACAGGAGCACCCAGACTTATAAAAACTAATTCTTAGAGACCTACAAAGAGACTTAGACTCCCACACAATAATAGTGGGGACTTTAACAACCCACTGTCAATATTAGACAGATCAACAAGACAAAAAATTAACAAGGATATTCTGACTTGAACTCAGTTCTAGATCAAATGGATCAAACAGACATCTACAGAACTCTCCACCCCAAATCAACAGAATATACATTCTTCTCAGTGCCACATGGCACTTATCCTAAAATTGACCACATAATTGGAAGTAAAACACTCCTCAGCAAATGCAAAAGAACAGAAATCATAACAAATAGTCTATCAGACCACAGTGCAATCAAATTAGAACTCAGGATTAAGAAACTCACTCAAAACCACACAACTACATGGAAATTGAACAACCTGCTCCTGAAAGACTCCTGAGTAAATAATGAAATTAAGGCAGAAATAAAGAACTTCTTTGAAACCAATGAAAACAAAGAGACAAAAATCTCTGGGACACAGCTAAAGCAATGTTAAAAGAAAAAATTATAGTACCAAATGCCCGTATCAGAAAGCTAGAAAGATCTCAAATTTCTCAAATTGACACCCTAGCACCACAATTAAAAGAACTAGATAAGCAAGAACAAACAAATACAAAGGTTAGCAGAAGACAAGAAATAGCTAAGATCAGAGCAGAACTGAAGGACACAGAGACATGAAAAACCCTTCAAAAACTCAATGAATCCAGGAGCTGGGTTTTTGAAAAAAAAAATAACAAAATAGACTGCTAGCTAGACTACTAAAGAAGAAAAAAGAGAAGAATCAAATAGACACAATAAAAAATGATAAAGGGGCTACCACCATTGACCCCACAGAAATACACACTACCATCAGAGAATACTATAAACACCTCTATGCAAATAAACTAGAGAATCTAGAAAAAATGGATAAATGCCTGGACACATACACCCTCCCAAGGTGTAAACCAAGAAGAAGTTGAATACCTGAATAGGCCAATAACAAGTTCTGAAATCGAGGCAGTAATTAATAGCCTACCAACCAAAAAAAAATCTCAGGACCAGATGGATTCACAGCTGAATTCTAATAGAGGTACAAAGAGGAGCTGGTACCATTCCTTCTGAAACTATTCCAAACAATAGAAAAAGAGAGACTCCTCCCTAACTTATCTTATGAGGCCAGCATCATCCTGATACCAAAATCTGGCAGTGACACAACAAAAAAAAGAAAATTTCAAGCCAATATCCCTGATGAACATTGATGAGAAAATCCTCCATAAAGTACTGGCAAATCAAATCCAGCAGCACATCAAAAAGCTTGTCTACCACAATCAAGTCGGCTTCATTCCTGGGATGCAAGGCTGGTTCAACATATGCAAATCGATAAACATAATCCATCACATAAACAGAACCAATAACAAAAACGACATGATTACATCAATAGATGCAGAAAAGGCCTTTGATAAATTTCAACATCCTGTTAAAAATTCTCAATAAACTAAGCATTGATGGAACATATCTTGAAATAATAAGAGCTGTTTATGACAAACCCACAGCCAATATCATGCTGAATGGGCAAAAGCTGGAAACATTCCCTTTGAAAACAGACACAAGAAAAGGATGCCCTCTCACCACTCTTATTCAACATGGGTATTGGAAGTCCTGGCCAGGGCAATCAGGCAAGAGAAATAAATAAGTTATATTCAGATAGGAAGAGAGGAAGTCAAATTGTCTGTTTGCAAATGACATGGTTCTATATTTTGAAAACCCCATCATCTCAGCCCAAAAACTCCTTAAGCTGATAAACAATTTCAGCAAAGTCTCAGAATAAAAAATCAATGTGCAAAAATCACAAGCATTGCTTTATACCAATAATAGACAAGCAGAGAGCCAAATCATGAATGAACTCTCATTCACAATTGTTACAAAGAGAATAAAATACCTAGGAATACAGCTAACAAGGGATGTGAAGGACCTCTTCAAGAAGAACTACAAACCACTGTTCAAGGAAATAAGAGAGGACACAAACAAATGGAAAAACATTCCATCCTCATGGTTAGGAAGAATTAATATTGTGAAAATGGCCATACTGCCCAAAGTAATTTATAGATTCAATGCTATTCCCATCAAACTACTATTGACATTCTTCACAGAATTAGAAAAAAACTACTTTAAATTTCACATGGAACCAAAAAAGGGTCTGTATAGCCAAGATAATCCAAAGCAAAAAGAATAAAGCTGGAGGCATCATGCTACCTGACTTCAAACTATGCTACAAGTCTACAATAACCAAAACAGCATGGTACTGGTACCAAAACAGACATATAGACCAATGGAACAGAACAGAGACCTCAGAAATAACACCACACATCTACAACCATCTGATCTTTGACAAACCTGACAAAAACAAGCAATGAGGAAGGATTCCCTATTTAATTAGTGGTGCTGAGAAAACTGGCTAGCCATATCCAGAAAACTGAAACTGTACTCCTTCCTTACACCTTATACCAAAATTAACTCAAGATGGATTAAAGACTTAAATATAAAACCCAAAACCATAAAAACCCTAGAAGAAAACCTAGGCAATACCATTCAGAACATAGACATTGGCAAAGATTTCATGACGATAATGCCAAAAGCAATTGCAGCAAAAGGCAAAATTAACAAAAGGGATCTAATTAAACTAAAGGGCTTCTGCACAACTAAAGGAACTAGCATCAGAGTGCACAGGCAACCTACAGAATGGAAGAAAATTTTTGCAATCTACCCATCTGACAAAGGTGTAATATCCAGAATCTACAAGGAACTTAAACAAATTTACAAGAAGAAAAGCAACCCCATCAAAAAGTGAGTGAAGGATATAAAGAGACACTTCTCAAAAGAAGACATTTATGTGACCAACAAACATGAAAAAAGCTCACCATCACTAATTATTAGAGAAATGCAAATAAAAACCACAATGAGATACCATCTCACACCAGTCAGAATGTGATTATTAAAAAGTCAAGAAACAATAGATGCTGGCAAGGCAGTGGAGAAATAGGAATGCTTTTACAGTGTTGGTGGGAATGTAAATTAGTTCAACCATTGTGGAACACAGTGTGGTGATTCCTCAAGGATCTAGAACCAGAAATACCATTTGACCCAGCAATCCCATTACTGGGTGTATACCCAGAGGAATATAAATCATTCTACTATAAATACACATGCACACATATGTTTACTGCAGCACTGTTCACAATAGCAAAGACTTGAAACCAACCCAAATGTCCATCAATGATAGACTGGATAAAGAAAATGTAATACATATACACCATGGAATATTATGCAGCCATAAAAAAGAATGAGATCATGTCCTTTGCAGGGACATGAAGCTGGAAGCCATCATCCTTAGTAAACTAACACAGGAACATAAAACCAAACACCACATATTCTCACACGTAAGTGGGAGTTGAACAATGAGAACACATGGCCACAGGGAGGAGAACAACACACACCAGGGCCTGGTGGAGTGTTGGGGACAAGGGGAGGGAAAGCATTAGAACAAATAGTTATTGCATGTGGGGCTTAAAACCTAGTTGATAGGTTGATAGGTGTAGCAAACCACCATGGCACACATATACCTATGTAACAAACCTGCACATGTATCAAACATGTAACAAACCTGCACATGTATCCCAAAACTTAGAGTAAAATTTAAAAAAAAGAAAAGAAAAGAAAAGCGGTCAGGAGCTAGGCCTGCATTGAGGGTCGATTTGAGCTGTGTGGAGCAACAGCAGGTGAATAGCTTACAGCAGCCATGAAAGATTAGATATCTTCTCCTAATACTAGTTCTGCATCCAGGTCTTCAAATTAGCCTCAAGCACTTCAAAACTATGCATATGCATAATATCTGAGGAAAAGCTAAAAAACATAAATCAAATGGATATCAGCATATTAGTGAATTAATGAAGAAATGTTTCTGGAGACATTTAAATGAAGTCATGAGTCTATAAAACATTACATGAGAAAATGATTATGGATGACTGTCATGAACAGTAAAGTAGATATCAGCAAATGTTATGTTTATGGATATGTCTATAGTTACAGTTTAGATATTACTCATAATACGGTATACAACTGAACATGAAAGATGTTATAAGGAGGGTCTTTAAATATATTTTGATGAAGTAGACAATAATAAATCCAAATATATACATGTTATGCTAAATAAATGCCAATCTGTAAGTTGCGATTTAAAGTAAACTAATCAGAGTATTGACTCAGCACTCTGGCTGAAAAAGGATAAACACCATGTAATGGAAAGTATTTTATATTTCAAGGTAGCTGTTAAATTAAACATGTAACAATTAACATGTTCAACTTGCACCAATATGTAGTTATTAAATTAAGTATGTCAGGGAAGAGCACTTTACATGAAAGTAATTTTAGGACTGTGGTGCCATATGAAAATGTAAAACCAAGCATCAGAAATTATAAGAATATTATTAGAGAACTATCTTATCACTCTGAAGTTGAATGTGCCATATAGAAATGAAAGGACAAAATAAAGGAGAACAAATTTCCTTAGAACATAGATAACTGATATGCAAGATTACTTTTCCAAAGGTTAAGAGAAACAGAAATACAGAGATAAATTTGTAAGATGATAAGTGAAGGCAGTTTAAAAACAACAGACCTATTTTCTCACTCATTTTCATACACATTCAGGTGAAAAGCTACAAGTGCATTATGACATCAATTATGAACACAGCATATATAATAAATGCATTAATTCTGAAATACCTTGCATCATGTAGTCACAAAAACTTGGAAAGTATTCATAAATAAAGTGCCATTTCTAGTTTGGAGTAATCAATACAAATACTTGATTTTAGTTCTCCGCTCCTTTAGATTTGTATTTCCAACTAACTCAGACACTACCTACATATCCTTTCTTTGGATTTTATAGATAAACATTTTACAATGGTTTAGGAAACAAATAGTGGAGTCTGGGCGTACATCTGCCCCTAATTAGGTGTGACTTTGGGAACGTCATCAGCTCATGGAACTTTAGTTTCTTTTCCCCTTCCAATGGGGGAGGGGAATATAAAATTGCTAAACTCCAGAAAATTCATGATGTTTGTGTCACTCACCACTAATTTGGTTATATGCCATTTTGAATTATTCAGTAGTCTTCTCAGCTAGATTCTAAGTGCCCTAGATATATTTCCCATTACCTAGCACAGTGCTGGGTGATAACTAGCTGTTTTAAAAACACTTCTTGATGGACTGAATATTTACTGGAAAAATATTGGAGGCCAAGAAAAGACATATTCACTTAGTTGAATATTCTCTGGTCTAGAATTGTCCTCTATCAGCAGTGTGAAACAGGATGGTTGAAGAGTTTGTTTGAAAAGGAAGTATTTTCATTATCAATTTAAAATATACTATGTTCCCATTGTTATATTATCTATAACCTAGAGGATTTGTTCATGCATAATTTTTTTACACATCTGAAAGCAAAATGGACTAATGTGTGACCTACCTACAGAAATAGCAGAAGTCATTTTAGACAGCCTGGGAAAGGTAGCAAACTTTCAAAACCACATTCCTATTTATCTGGCATATATATAACATTGTGTCTTCTTGTCAGTTCCAGCAATATTATGTATATTAGGAGAAAAAAAAAAAAGCATTCTCCACAATTAGCTTCCTTTTTGGCCCTGATGAAAGAATTTCATAATCTAAGTTTTTGTTTTTTCATAAAGTTCTTCATTGAGAATGAGCTGAGATGTTGAAATTGTGATTTAGATCTAGAAGCCATCAGCTAGATAGTGTATTAATGTACTTCAAGTGTTGCAGCAACAGGTAAAAGGAAAAAAAGTTAAAAGTACTAAGAAGGTTAGTAGGGTTATCGGAAACATATGGTATTTTTTAAAGTTTTCCTGAATGCAGCAGGGGTTCTGTGGATTCATTAAAGAAAGAAAAATGATGAAGGCAAAATGTGAGTGAGAAGTAAGCTTTTATCTGATGAGTCTTTTCCATCTCATCCCATCTGCCTCAACCTAATCACACTTAGATGTGTTGAAGCTATCTACAGAGGGTAAATGTATTTTTGAAGTTCAGTAAATAAGGTTATGTCTCTTGAAAAAAGTAGCAGACTGTACTATATTAAATAGTAAAATAGCAGATCCACCTAGTAATGCAAATTTCTTTGTAAGATAATACATATGAGAAGTATGGATTGTTAATAGAATTGTTTGGTTGTGAAACCGGACAATTCTTTAAAAATCTAAGAGAAGAACACCTCTGCCAGGCCACAGCACCATCTGGGAAGTGAGGAGCGCCTCTGCCCCGCCGCCATGCAACCCTCCAGGTGTGAAGTGGCAGCCTTGTGTGTGATCTTTCTGCCCTCCCCAAGTTTGTATTTTCGACAGTATTTACTTTTAAATTAAAAGATTTAAATTGGGGAAGATAAAAAAAAATCATAAGGCAATATACATGATAAAGGCATTAGTAGGTTCATATATAGTAATGCACTATATAATGACACTTCCGTCAATGATGGACTACGTAAGACTATAATACAATATTTTATTGTACCTTTTCTGTGTTTAGATATTTTTAGATACACAAATACTTAATATGTGTCCCAAATGACTATGTGTTCAGTGCAGCAACATGTTGTACCAGTTTGTATCCTTGGAGAAATAGACCACACCATATATCCCAGGTGCATATTAAGCTATATCATCTAGGTTTGTGTAAGTATACTTTATGATGTTGATCCAATGACAAAATTGCCTAATGACACATTTCTCAGAAGGTATCCTCATTGTTAAGCAATGTAAGATTGTATTATAAAGTCATAGGTTCACATTAAGTGTTTTCAAGGAGCAAGGGACAATTTTCATTTGGACAAGTAGATGAATGTTCTTATTTGTAGTCTATTTTCTCTTCTTAGAAGAAAACCTGCTTTCTTCTGCATAATGTCATAAAGATCCAAGTACTTTTCAATTTTTAAATTCTTTTGCTCCAATCTGTATATCCTTCTCCAACACCTCCCTATTCCTCTTTTCTGCTCTCAAAATGCACAGATATCTATAACCTTGGGAAAGCTTGTACTTACCTGAAGCTTTCTTAGGTATGTGTTTCTTGTTAACAAATTTTGAGTGAGTTATCCACGTTTACACAAGTCATGCCTAGCCTGATGTCTTCTTCCTCCACTCTTTTGAAGTTGCAGTCACACCTTTCATGTGCACAGATTTTGTTTCCCTAGCTTGAATATAAGCTTTTGTAGGAAGAACCTGTAATAAGTAATTTCGGGAGTTTGGCTACCATTGTACACTGACCTTAAAAAAAATGAATTAGTTAAATTTATGAGTGGACTTTAAATGCTCAATTGAGTCCACACAACTCTTAAGATAAGCAAACCACCCTTCATTACAGTGAAATACTCTCTGATGTGAGAAATCTTCCCCTAAAAGCTAACCCATCTGCCCTTTCTCAGGTGGCAAAAGACACATTATTTTTTTCATTGTGTATTTGCTGCCAATTTCTAGGAATCTCAGCGAGGAAAACACAGAGTAATAAGTGTGAGTAGTGAGTTTCTAATATCATGGGAAAAGAGGCTGGCACGAGGAGAGAAGCTCAGATTTCCTAGGCATCTATTAAACAGTATGTATTAAGTCCCTAATACGTGTTCTCTAGTACTAAGAAGGCTATCAAAGACTATCTAGATACAGCCCTTAATCTAAAGAAGCTCACGTATTGATAATACAAAAAAGAATATAGAAAGAAATTTTTAACTTATTTTAAAAAGGAATGTCCAAAACCTCTTCTAAAAATGACAGTACTGTTAGCTGCCATACCTAATTTATAGTATTGCTCTGAAGATCACATGGACATGAAAATAATTAAAAACATAAAATTGCAAACTCTACACACTCGCAAAACAGTCTGTCATCACGTCATGTCACATTTTTATAAGATTTATGAATACCTACAATTAGATAAAGTTTTTTATAAATGCCACTATAGATATTAAAAAACAAGGACTTGAAGGCATACAATTTCAAGTAATAATCCAACTTGTAAAAGTCAAGGGTAAAGAAAGAATCCTGAAAGCAGCTGGAGAAAAGAAACAAATAACTTAACAATGGAGCTCCAATACAGCTGGTGGCAGACTTTTTAGTGGAAGCCTTACAGGCCAGGAGAAAGCGATACGACATATTTAAAGTGCTGGAGGAAAAAACCTTCTACCTTAAAATAGTGTACCTGGTGAAAATATCCTTCAAACATAAAGGAGAAATACTTCCCCAGACAAACAAAAGCTGAGAGATTTCATCAGCACCAGACCTATCCTCCAAGAAAGGCTAATGGAAGTATTTCAATCAGAAAGACAAGGATGTTAATAAGCAACAAAAAATCACTTGAAGGTACAGAATTCACCGGTATAGTAAGTACACAGTAAAACATAGAATATTATAAAACTGTAGCTATAGTATGAAAACTACTTTGATCTTAAGTAGAAAAACTAAATGATGAACCAATAAGATATAAATAGAAACAACAAAAAGTTGAAAAGTGTGTGGGGGGGTGGTGAATATACTGTTTGGAATTTCTATGTTTTCTACTCTTTCTTTTTGTTTGTTTGTTTATGTCAACACTATTAGTTGTCATCAGCTAAAAATAACAAGTTATAACATTGTATTTGCAAGACTCGTGGTAACTTCAAATTAAAAAACATATAACGGTCCTACAAAAAATAAAGAGCAAGAAAATAAATTATGCCAGCACAGAAAAATCACATTTACTAAAAAGAAGACAAGAAGAAGTAAAGAAGAAAGAGAAGAATATAAAACCACCTGACAACAAATAATAACAAGACAGAAGTAAGTCCTTACTTATGAACAATAACATATAATGTAAATGGACTAAACTCTTCAATCAGAAGACATACAGTGGTTGAATGGATATACAAAAAAAAAAAGACCCAATGATCTGTTGCCTACAAGAAATACACTTCACTATAAAGGCACATATGGAGTGAACATTTTTAAAAATGGATAAAGATATTCCATGCCAAAGGAAACCAAAAAAGAACAGGAATACCTATACTTACATCAGACAAAATAGATTTCAAGACAAAAGCTGTGAGAAGAAGCAAAGAACATCACGATATAATGATAAAATGATGAATTCAGCAAGAAGAAATCACAATTTTAAATATATATGCAGCCAACACTGGAGCACCCAGATATATAAAGCAAACATTATTGAGAGATAGAACCTAATATAATAACAGCTTGAGAGCTTAACACCTCGCTTTCAGCATTGGACACACCTTCTAGACAAAAAAAAAAATCAACAAAGAAACATTGGACTTAATTTGATATATAGACAAAATGGACCTAACAGATATTTACAGAACATTTCATCCAATGGCTGCAAAATACACATTCTTTTCCTCAGCACATTGATCATCCTCAATGAGGATGGTCTTATAATACAAGACCTTATATTAGGCCACAAAACAAATCCCAAGACATTCAAAAAAATTGAAATAATATCAAGCATCTTCTGTGACCACAATGGAATAAAACTAGAAATCAATAAAAAGAGGAATTTTAAAAACTATAGAAACACATGGAAATTAAACAATATGACTCTGAATGACCAGTGTATCAATGAAGAAATTAAGAAGGAAATTGAAAAATTTCTTGAAATGAATGATAATGGGAAACACAGCATACCAAAACCTATGGGATATAGCAAAAGTAGTGTAAAGAGGGAAGTTTGTAGCTATAAGTCTTTCCAAAAAATTTCAGATGAGCAACCTAATAATGCATCTTAAAGAACTAGAAAAACAAGAGCAGACCAAACTCAAAATTAGTAAAAGAAACAATAAAAATCAGAGCAGAAATAAATGAATTTGAAATGAAGAAAATAATATAAAAGATCACAAAAAAGAAGTTATTTTTTTGAAAAGCTAAACAAAATTGACAAACCTTTAGCCAGACTTAGAAAAAAGAAAAGACCTAAATACATAAAATTGGAAATGAAGAAAGAGACATTCCAACTGATATTGCAGAAATTCAAAGGATCATTAGTGGTTACTATGAGCAACTACATACTAATAAATTGGAACCCCCAGAAGAAATAAATAAATTCCTAGATGCATACAACCTATCAATATTGAACCATGAGAATATTCCATAACCTGAATGCACCAATAACAAGCGACAAGAGTGAAGCTTTAACAAATGTCTCCCAGCAAAGAAAAGCCTGAGACCCGATGACTCTACTGCTGAACTCTACCAAACATTTTAAAAAGAACTAATACAAATAATACTCAAACTATTCTGCAAAATAGAGGAGGAAGTACTTCCAAACTCATTATATGAGGTCAACATTACCCTCCTACCAAAACCAAAGACAAATTTTAAAAAATGATAGATCAATATCACTGATGAATATTGATGCAAAAATTTCCAAAAAAATACTAGCAAACAAAATTTAAAAGAACAATTGGAATATGGGATCACATCAAGTTAAAAAGCTCTGTACAGCAAAGGAAACAATCAACAAAATGGAGACAACCCACAGAATGGGAGAAAATATTTGCAAACTACCCATTTGACAAGGGATTAATAACCAGTATATATAAGGAGCCCAAACAACTCTATAGGAGAAAATCTAATAATCCAATTTGTAAATGGACAAAAGATCTGAATAGATATTTCTCTAAGGAAGACATACAAATGACAGGCATATGAAAATGTGCTCAACATCATTGACCATAAGAGAAATGCCAATCAAAACTACAATGAGATATCTCACTCCAGTTAAAATGGGTTTTATCCTAAAGTTAGGCAATAACAAATGCTGGCAAGGATGTGGAGAAAAGGGAACCCTTGTACATTGTTGGTAGGAATGTAAATTAGTACCACAACTATGGAGAACGTTTGGAGGTTCCTCAAAAAACTAAAAATAGAGCTATCATATAATCCACCAATCCCACTGTTGGGTATGTACTCAAAAGAAAGGCAATCAGTATATTAAAGGGATACCTGCACTCCCATGTGTATTGCAGCACTATTCACAATAGGTAAGATTTGGAAGCAACCTAAGTGTCCATCAACAGATGAATGGGTAAGGAAAATGTGGTACATATACACAATGAAGTACTATTCTGCCAAAAAGAAGAGGAGGAGGAGGAGGAGGAGGAGATCTCATCATTTGCAACAACATGGATGAAATTGGAGTTCATTATGTTAAGTGAAATAAGCCAGGTACAGAAAGATAAACTTCATATGTTCTTACTTATTTGTGAGATCAATAAAATTGAATTCATAGAGATAGAGAGTAGAAGGATGGTTACCAGAGGCTGGGAAGGATACTGGAGGGGTGGTGGGGGAAGTGGGGATGGTTATTACGTACAAAAATGTAGTTAGAAAGAATGAATAAGACCCAGTGTTTGCAAGGGCAACAAGGTAACTGTAGTAAAAATAATTTAATTATACATTTAAAAATAACTAATAGGGTATAACTGGATTGTCTGTACCACAAAAGATAAATGCTGAAGGTGATGAATCCCATTTACCCTGGTGTGTTTATAATGCATTGCATACCTGTATCAAAGTATCTCATATAACTCATAAATATATACACCTACAATACACTCAGAAAAATTAAAGGAAAATGACCAAATTAAGAGTTTATCTAATCTGTTTGATGCTTTCTATTGACAACTCTAAAAATTATTTTTAATTGTGTTAAAACATATTTTTAAACTACACAGTGTTCCAAAAGAGTTTAGCCTTTGGCCGGGTGCGGTGGCTCATGCCTGTAATCCAGCACTTTGGGAGGCTGAGGTAGGCAGATCACGAGGTCAGGAGATCAAGACAATCCTGGCGAACACTGTGAAACCCCGTCTCTACTAAAAATACAAAAAAAAAAAAAAAATTAGCCAGGCGTGGTGGTGGGTGCCTGTAGTCCCAGCTACTTGGGAGGCTGAGGCAGGAGAATGGCATGAACCCCAAGGGGCAAAGCTTGCAGTGAGCGGAGATTGTGCCACTGCACTCCAGCCTGGGTGACAGAGTGAGACTCCATCTCAAAAAAAAAAAAAAAGAGTTTAGCCTTTTTTCTTATTCAATAGAGAGTAGGTGCATAGCTTTAGTCACAGTAACTAAAGAGATGTGTTTAAATGCTTCCAGAGACTTGACCACTTTTGAATTATATATTAGTAAGTAATTATTTCAAGTCACTTTTGTCCTTTTACATACATTGAATTACAATGTATAAAATTCATCTTTAAGAGCCTTCTTTTTGTTCAGCTACCATTAATGCTGCGTTTATTCTCCTAACATCATTAGAAATTGTATACATGACCTTTTAGCACTGGAAAGAAGTTAAAATGTAAAATGAAATATAGGATCACAAATCTCAAAGTGAGAAGAGATCTTAGAAGTGCTCTAGTCCAATGAGGAGACATGAAGCAGTGAATTTCTTTGATCACATCCCAAATATGTTATGATCTAAGGCTACTTGGCACACCTCTAGTGGCACAATAATATCCTAATTAGCCTGGGGTTCTGCAATTTTCTATACAAGAGGAAGAGGTATTCTTTTAAAACTTAAGTTGACTCCATTCCTTGGCTCAAACTCCTTCTCTTGTCACTTAGGTAATTCTAAATTTTTTACCTGGAAGGTCCTATATAATCTATGACGCCTCCCAAAGTCTCTAATCTCATCTTCTACCACTTTCTCTTTTGGTTATTCAAATTCAGCGACTGATACTTGATATTCCTCAGCTACTGACACTTGATATTCCTCAAATCCACTGAGCACACATACACCTCAAGGTCTTTGTATTTGCTCTTCCTTTAGGCTGTAATGCTTTCTGCCCAGACCGGCTCAGTCGGGGAGACCCTAACCCAGCTGCGCTAGACGAATTAAAGACACATACACAGAAATATAGAGGCATGAAGTGGGAAATCAGGGGTCTCACTGCCTTTAGAGCTGACAGCCCCAAACAGAGATTTACCCACGTATTTTTTAACAGCAAACCAGTCATTAGCATTGTTTCTATAAATATTAAATTAACTAAAAGTATCCCTTATGGGAAACTAAGGGATGGGCCGAATTAAAGGGATAGGTTGGGCTAGTTAACTGCAGCAGGAGCATGTTCTTAAGGCACAAATCACGCATGCTATTGTTTGTGGCTTAAGAATGCCTTTAAGCGGTTTTCTGCCCTGGGCAGGCCAGGTGTTCCTTATCCTCATTCCTGTAAACCCACAGCCTTCCAGCGTGGGTGTTAGGGCCATTATGAACATGTTACAGTGCTGTAGAGATTTTGTTTATGGCCAGTTTGGGGGCCAGTTTATGACCAGATTTTGGGGGGCCTGCTCCTAACAACTTTCCTTCCTAATAACACAAGGCCCTGTACCTAACTTTTTTAAGGATTCTGCAAAAGTGTCATCTTAGCAAAAAGTTTTTCTTAAACTCTTCATAAATTGTCAGTCCCTCCAAATCCCTATCATCTTATTACCTTAATTTTTCAGTGTAGCAATATTTATTTATGTATGCTTATATTACATTATACTCACATACTTAATTATATTTATTATCTGTCTCACTCAGCTAGAATGGAAATTCCATGAGGGCCTATGATTTGTGTGCTCTGTTCACTCATGATCATATTCTAGAAAAGTCCCTTACCTTTGGTTTGATTATCAAAAATCAATGCTTGAATGAAAGGAAAACTCATTACCTCATGAGTGGACCCACTATCTTTTAGACAGATTGAGTGATTAGGAAATTATTTGTTATACTAAAAAAAATACTTTCTGCCTCCCATGGACCTGTCTTGCCTATGGAATTCGCCCTACCTTCTAAGTCACCAAAGCCAACTCTAAATGTCTACTCTCACCCTGCAAAAACCCGTCAAATATTAGAAGAAAGATGCAAATCCCTCCTGAATAAAGACTATCAGTTCCTTTAGTCATTTACCAAATGATGCAGATTTAAATGACTGTATTTATCAATTCCGTCATCCTCCCCTGGATACATTCTAATTCACTATTTTTCCAACTGTAGGCCATGACTTTGAAGTGGGCCATAAAATAAATATATTGGTTCAGTGTGAGGGGGTAGTATAGGGTTGTGGTTAAGAGTACAGCCATTGGATGATGCAAGTTCAGATACTTTTTAATGTGTAACTTTGGGCAAGTGACTTTACCTGTACTATCTCAGGCTCCTCATTTTTAAAATAAGGATAATGATAATTGTATCTGCCTCATAAGACAACTATGAGAATTGAGGTTTAATCCATGAATGCTAAATAGTGAGCCCTCCAAAACTAGCTGACCTGTGGGAGCCATACCACCAAAGAGGAGAGAGAGGGAAAGAATGAACCTTTTCTGACAGGGAGCAGAATCTAAGCTATGCCTTATTTTCCAGGTACAGGTAGAAAGGAGAAAGGGAAAGAAAGAACAAAGCTGGCTGTCCTCTCACCTCAATAGGGAATGGCCAGTCCTTCTTATCACTCTGACACTGTAAAAGTGGGTGAGATAAAGTTATCTAAAAAGGAAAGCATTTAGCATTGACAATGAAACATTTTTTTGAACGTTTTGCCATCAAGCCAAGTTAAAAATACCATGCATAGTCTCAAGCATTTAGTTCTATTATCACTCACATTACAAATGACGTCGATCTAGGTCACAAGGCAGGACTTGTAAAGGGAAAAATATCGAGTAAATGCAATAATATTATCCCTAATGGATTTTAAAGTGATGAACTCCAGTTTCTAGAGTTCAGTTACATGAAGCTGCATGTTAAATAATCTTTCTTCTTAAAGACATGTTTTAAAGAAGCTTCACTGTCTCAATCCATCATTGACCTCTTCCACACTCCTAAATGTACTAAATAGTAATCACTCTGCTATTTTTATATGAAGTTAAAATAATCAGAGAGGTATGTAACAGGTTTATACAGGCACTAGTTTTTTACTTGGAGCTGAGAATTTTAGATTAACTCTGGTCTCCTCCCTGGAGACAGGGCCTCTTTCATGGCTACCAAGCCAGGTTTTGATGAAGCCTTATAAACTGAATTAAGACACAGCTTTTCTGAGAACCAGCACTCCTGGGAAAAGAAACAGGGAAGATCTCTCCCTTTTGCCAAGGGATTTACAACCTGCAAATGAGAAAATATATCACAGTGCTCTCTGAAGCCTCCTCTTCCATCCCAATGCTGATTTTCACACTTCCAAAAGCAACTCATACAAATTCCAGAACTATTGTTTTTAGTATTACTTTCTTAAGAGTCCCGTTTGAGCTTTCTTTTATTCACTATTTTTTCATTATAAAATAATGAAGTATCTTATGTGATTGCTGTGTTTTGGCATCACTGCATTTAGCTCTTCTACTAGATCTCTATGTTCGAGCTTTTTAGGTTTCTCATCTGCCTTGCTTTGAGGACTTCCCAACTGGTTATTCCAGCTCAAGTAGCCCCTTCATTCTCCACAAGCTACACAGCACTGCCGGGTTCCTCATCTGCTAATCATGTTCCTGTGAACAGAATCTTTCGATGATTCCCTTCTACTGACTGAAAATATACCAAATCTTAGAGGTTCTACCATCTGGAATCAAACAATCACATCCTGCACTGTGTTCCAATTCCTTATCCATTTAGATCAGTTTCTGAAACATAAATTTTATGTTTTTGTTCATCTCATTTCCTTCACTCCCTCCACTTCACCTTCAATTTTGTCTTTCATTTAAATTCTACAGAACTTTGGAATGAAATATTTTTATGGCAAACTCTCTCCACTCATTTCTCAAGCCTGAAGTTATTCTCCTCTCCTCCAGACCTCCCAGAATTTTATTTGTATCTCTCTTAAACACATTTTATGTTTAACCTCATATTAAGACTGTAGGTGACACGTGTGCCTCTTTTACCAACTGAAAATATTTTGGGAAATAAAAGGAACCACATTTTTCTTAATTTGATGTCCTTCCCTATGTCTAACACACTTCCTGCCACATAATGTATTTTTCTGCCCAATAATAATAATAAAAAAGAATGTTCCTTTTGTCCATTAGATACTAGAGTATGAGCTGCCTGAGACCAGAAGAAACAAGTCTATATTGATCATCTTTTCAACCAGCTGCCTAACACTGTACCTTGAACAGAAAATGCTTAATAAATGTTAGCTGACTCAAAAAGAAAAAGAAAAACACCTGCAACTCTATCCAGTGGACTTTTTATAGAATTACTAAAAATAGTATTGCAACACAGAAATTCAAATACCAGCCCTTATTATGTCATTTAAGTAGAAGGAAAATCATCCACAAAAGTAAAAGCCTTCACAACCAACTTTCTTAGTTTGCTTCATACAGAAATATAAGCTTCGTGATCTGCCTTTTGAAAGGAGAAGGAAATGTCTGGGGCATTTTCTGTGTATCCCTTTTCAATGTAACTTGGTCAGACATCCTTTTTATAAGCATCCCAACTTACTCATATACAAATTTGCACACAGTACAATGGCCACTGGCACATAAGCAAAATAGGAAAGAGGAAAGAAGGTGGAGTTTCAAAAGTTTTGCTTCTTGCAGGTTGTTGAGGACATTCACGTCACCTAAAGCAATTGTTTGAAATGCTTGTTCCCCGGTGTTCTTGAACATTAATTTAATTTAGTCAGGCCATTTTTACTTCCTGCAGAAAGGGTACACTCGCCAGCAGTTTTGCCAAAAGAGTACACTGAACAAAGGAGACATGGTCATTTATAACCTGACGTGTCCACTCTACTGCTGTGTCCGGTTTCCATTGGCTGAAACGGGACCTCGCATTCTGTATAGGTCCCGATTAGCTAGCAACTTGGAAGTGTTTAAAAGAGGCAAAGGTAGAGGAGAACAAAGGAAGGAGGAAGTAACTTGTGGAATGCTGAAAAAGGTAAAAACACTTTAAAATAAGGAAGATGAACAGGCTATAACCTAATGCCTGCTCAGACCAGCGTAAGCATGCCAGGGCAAATATTTAGACTAAATTGTGGGAGCTAAGAACATAAAGTACATTGATTTCTTTATTATGGCTAGCAGATATTTAGGAATGTTAGCACAGGTCTTTGAATAAATTTTGCTTCTAAGAGAAGTTACTATTTATTCCTAATTAGATGGGGAGGAAAGTCATTGAAGAAGAACCTCTACTTTACTTTTTACACAATCAAGGCTATTGTCATCATGCTGCTGAGTCATTTTCCTCCAACATTCTATTTTTTAATTTGCTACTGAATTTTCTTAGGCTCTACTATTTATGCTTAGAAAAAAAATCAATTCTTTCCCTTTTATTGAAAAATTATGTACAACAAATTATAACTATAACCCAATCTACAAGGTTTAATATAGGCTGCTTTGATTTACTGTCCCATTCATAATCTGCTGATGATTAGCCTCCTTGGAAACAATTTACTCCCTTGCCTAAGTGACATCAAGGTGTTTGTTTTTAATATGTCCAAAATCATCCTATGGACAAATGCATTATTGAAGAATTATATTTTAATTTATTTTCATGCAGTGCTTTTGATGGGCATTTGCATTAACACCATATGATTATGCCTCTTTACACTAGTATCTATTCAGATCGGAAATTACCTGCACATACAATCTCAGATGGTGGTCAAAAATTGTACAAAGAAGTAAGAATAGGACTCCTTAATATCATACAGCCCTGCTGCTCATCAGTGAGGCTTTTTCTGTTCTAATGCTTTTGTCATGTATATGAAAGTCATTATGTAGTTTAGAAAACAGAAGATGAAGTGAAAGAGGAAGATCAGGGACCTAGAATGCATTAATATTCCACCAGCATCAAAGATATTTCCCTCGAGGGGCTCCTACAGGCCACGCTGTTATTACAGTGCCTATCCATTATCTTGTGCTGTTCTTGGTATTAAGACAATAATGGAGAGAATAGGATTATGTGCAGATGATAGGAAATGTGAAGGCAATTCAGCAAGATAGGAAATGAATGGAGACATGATTCTTTCATCGAAGCCAGGGATGGTTTAGCATAGGGTAAGAGAGAAGATAAATGAAGCAAAATGAAATCTTTACAGGTTAGCCAGGGTAAAATGAGTGTTTTCATATAATCCTACGAGTTTAACCTTCTTGATAGAAAATGCCACGGCATCTTTCTTTAAAATCCAAGTATACGTGCCTTAGGAGATGATCTGTTTTTGTTCTGAAATTTCACTTGTTGGAAAAGCTGTCCAGTACTTACATGGTCAGAAGGTGGCCTGAAGGAGTGGCATAACCTTTTAATTCACTCCCATCACTGAGAAATTCGGGCTGTTATTTAAGATTCCCCAGTGGAAAAGACAAGCCTAGCAACTCTCCTGACCCATGTCTTGCCAAACAATGCCCAGTAATCAAGAGAGCAATAAACTGAGCACCAGACAGGAGAGTTCTATTATGAAAAATGCTTAATCTAGTTTCTCGGAGCCCCCATTTCTTTTGACACTAACCCTTCCTGTCCACACACACACACACACACAGGCAGATGCAATCATCCAGACAGACTTTGAAAACAGCAAAGAAAAGCCCTGGCTTTTTAAAAAGATCACCTATATTGGATACCCAAGGCTAATGTGACTCAAAGGTTGGCATTTCATGATGATGGTGGAGAAACAAGAACGGCAGATTGTGTCATTTGCAGACAGGGCACTGGCATAAATCAATGTTTCTGTTTATTTAAAAAAAGAGAACATTTAATTAAATGAAAGCACACTCATCTACAGACAATATGACAGGGCCAGAGAGAGTGCTTTCTCTGTGTTCACATACTCTGCTTACTCTTCAAACACTGCATTTGATCCTGATTTAAATTGGATAGAAATTCAACCAAACTGGGATCAACAATATAATAACATCCTCTAACTCAAAGAGTTACCAAGGGGAATTGAAGAGAAAATATTAGAGGAAATCAGGATGTAGATACAGTGTATCTATAAGCTTGTCTAAGAACGTGAAAGCTGCGGATATCCAGGCTGCATATGAAATGTCGATTAATACATCCTGCATGGAATTGCACTGCAGGAAACACTACTTAGTTCTACATTCATTCTTTAGAAAGATGGTTGAAAACTAGTTAAAAAATAACTATATGACTACATAGGTGCCTGTACATATTAAACACACACAGACACATACACATACACACACACACACACACACACACACCTGAAGAAAAAGCAAGCAACAAGATCAGGAGGAAAAGATATTTATGAATTTTCCTCCAAAGCATGGACTTGCTATCTATATAGGAAAAAAAATGCATATATAAAAAGAAAATGTAATAAAGACCTTGGACAGCTTTTGGACCTTTTCTTTCCCTTCCCCCAGCCCTTTCTGGGCTCTTTGGCTCGCCTTCCTGGTTTTCTGGTTTTAAAAATGGCTCCATACTGCTCTCTGCTGCTGGTTTATAATTTTCTACTTGGAAAGCTCAGAGCCATTCCTGCCGCTCTGACTGTATATCAGGTCTTGATTGGAGTGCATACCTAATGGGACTGTGCCCTAATTTGAAACAAGGCAGACTGGTAGCCCATAGATTTGGACTGCCAATTCCAGCTTCCTGGCTACATTTTTTTCCTTCAAATTATCTGGACTCTTTGACCTTATGAAAATCTTAATTCCAGCCACAGAATCATTTAAATTTAAAAGATTGCCCTGTTAAGGAAATGATGTATTCTTGAGAATCCCACTGTAGGATTCATGTCTCTTGGAAAATGAGGTAGAAAGGAGAGGACATTCTGGAGATGCCTGTAGTGACTAATTAATATCACCTCTTAATAACCACATCACATTGAATGCAATTTCAAATAAGAAAATTAATAAAATAATACATGCGTGATAGAGCCCAGAACAAGGTATGCACTCAATTAATAAGAGATTCGAATCAAATCTAAGCAATGGAATATCCAATAAAGAATTTTAATTTGGGAAAAAAGTTAACCTTAGGGAAAAGATATTTCAAACATTAGATAAAGTATCAGAGAGTGTTTCGCTCTCCTTTGAAAGTATAAAAATTAAAAAAGAGTGATTTACTTGCTTATTTATTGTAATACAAAATGCCAGAATGGGCCAGGCCCAGTGGCTCATGCTTGTAATCCCAGCACTTTGGAAGACGGAGTGGGTGGAACATTTGAGGTCAGGAGTTCTAGACCAGACTGGCCAACGTGGTGAAAGCCCACCTCTCCTGAAAATACAAAAATTAGCCGAGGGTGGTGGCAGGTGTCTGTAGTCCCAGCTACTTGGGAGGCTGAGGCAGGAGAAACCCTTGAACCCAGGAGGTGGAGATTGCAGTGAGCCAAGATCGTGCCACTGCACTCCAGCCTGGGTGACAAAGCGAGACTCTGTCTCAAAACAAAAAAAAAAGAAAAAAAAGAAAAGAAAAAAGAAATAAAAAGAAAGAAAAGAAAAAGAAAATGCCAGAATGTTAGGATTTTACCAAATACCACATTATTTTAAGGAGAATAATAAATTCAAGCATAAAAATGTTTAGCAGGGAGCTTATTCAATGATAATACGTTTCTTCCATCTGGAAATAAAGATGATTATGAAAGACACTTAACAGCTGTAATTGCAAGTTGCAATGTGTGGCAACATGACCACCTGACTTAATCCAAGAGCATATGGCCAATTGCATGACCCAGTTTGACAGACAGGAAGTTGTTATAATCCATGTTATAATTTGAATCACATCTAAAGCAAACAACCCTATTACCCTGCTCAACAGAGACATAAAGGAAGAAAATGAAAAGGATGATGGGAAGTAATATGTGACATTGACGGGTATCATTTACCAGGGCCATTACCCTTGAAATTCATTATAATCTAGAGAGATGCTGTTGCGTAGACACCTCACAGAATCCGGATGGACTCCAACCCAAAATTTGGTTTGGGTATTGAGACTGGTAACACCACTCACACATTAAAAGAGGGTGAAAAGGTTTATAACTTGCATTATGAAGCTTTCTGTGGAATGCAGGCTACTTATAATCAGGAAAATGGCTTGACAGAGCAGGGAAAAGAGACTGGCTGGGAGTTTTTATGGTATTTAGGGGAGGGGCTAGGCTGAGGCTTCCCACATGTGGTTTGAACTTCCTGCAGATGCCAAAGTGGGGAGAACCTCTTCTTATAAGCATGCTTAAAGTGGGGACAGAAGGGGAAGGAAGAAGGGGGGATTGAGGCTTAAAAGCTGTCAGCAGTCAAACATCAAAAAACGAAGTCAGACTCTTTGTTCTAAAGGCCTTTGTCTTATATTTATATTAACAGCAGTTCTAATTTATTAGATGATGGTGCAAATCTCTCCAAACATCATCCAGTCAATACTGAGGGCAGATATTTCTCTGAATTCAAACACAGAAGGTAGCCTCTAAAAGGTAATAAGAATCAGTTCACTCTAAGGTACTGAGGGCTTTGGATCCTAGTTTTTGAAGTAAAACAGAAATGCACAGAGAGAGAGAGAGAGAGAAAACAGATTTTGTTTTGTAAATACCTTTATCCAAGTAATTTTGTTCAATAAACATGCATTGATGTGCCCGGCTCTGTTCCAGGTGAACTTTATGAATAATATACTGGTTCTGTCCTCAAGGAGTTTTCAGTCTGCAGGTAGAGAACATATTCATAAATAAATAATTTTAATATTGGCAATGTTAGAAGTATATATGAAGGACAGAAGGAACAGAGAGTGTTATTATCTCTGTCCTGAAGGCTGAAGAAATCAGAGAAAGTTCCAGAAACAGGATCTTCAACAATAGATGGAAGATTACCAGGCAAATAAGAAAGCAAAGAGGATTTGAGGCAAAGAAAAACACCATGGTAAAGTAACAAAAGTATAAAATGCCTTGGCGTTTTCGGGTAACTATAACTAGTTCAATATCACTAATGCAGGTAAGGAAGGTGGTAACCAAAAATGAAATTGAAGCAGCAGCAAAGCCCAGAGGATGGAGGAGCTGCCCAGTCATGGGAAAATACTTGGATTTCATTCAATATCTGTTTCAATAGCTTTCCACTTCTTTGATTATATATTTCTAGCAGTACATAAATTTTCTTATTAATCCCCATTACAGGTACATAAATTTCCTATTTATACATATTAATGTCATTTACAGATATCTTGACACACTAACATTTACAATTTCATCATTAGTAATATTTCTAAGCTGATTCTACTCAAGCATGTGGCTATCACCAAGACATAAACAATATCAATTATTTCATTAAGTCAAAAAGAATTGTTTGAAAACAGAAAATAATAACTGGAACTTAAGGTTAAAAACAGAAGACCCAGCAGCTTGAAAACTCTCCTGGAAACAATCTACTCATTTTTGAAAGTTTATTAAGCCATGCTATCAGTTGATTTTCATTTCTCTTAGAAACCTACATAAGCAAGCAATCTTCCCTGGCAAAGGGAGAAGAAGATCTGAATTCTCTATAAATAGATACAGTACTTGTAAAGCTTGTAGTTTATACAATTTATTCCCTTATAAAAAAGAATAAATAATTTTGCAAATTTTACAATTTATAATTATGTAACGTATTCCTAGGACTATCCCCCAATCTTTGGAAGTGATTCATGTATGTGAGGTAGTCTGCAAATTGTGTTTTAGTAGATGACAATTAAATCTCTCTCTGCTGCTGCCATTATCCTGGGCTCTCCGGAGTTCGACCTGACTATTCCATCTCAATTTGCAAGAAAGCTGATTTTCATGAAAATCTACATCAACTTTATGGTGAAAAATTTCTTGTCACCAAAAGATTGAAATAAAACACTTGAAAAGTAATGGACCAACAGAAAAAATAGGCTATTTGCTTTTGGAACGATTTTACTAGCATTACTCAAAAATTAAAAATGAAAACATTAAAGATGACATGAGCAACAATTATAACAAGGTCAATGCAAATTTCATAAAGATACAGCAGCACTGTACAATATAGTTGGGATCTAAAGTCATGTTAGAAAACTGCTTAGGAGCCATTTCTCTTCCAACTATTTACAAGTAATAAATGTGTTTGGTAAATAAAATATATTATTAAATTTTCAAATAAATATTTGCTGCCAACACTATGCACTGACTTCATGCAATATGTTCAATAGCATTTGAGGCAAAGTCCTACAGCAGGAGACCTTGGCAACTGTTTCACTCCATCTAAAATAATCCTGTAGTGGAGAACCTTCCACTTTAGAAAGGAATGTATGACATATTATAAATTGCTATTTAAAAACAAAGCATGCAGTAGTTGAGAACACGTACACCAAGCTCTACATGATATACTTCTTTATGTTTTTTGCTCCACACTTCTAGTAGACAAATGATGCTCCAAGGAAACGTCTATGCTTCAATATGCATTATGCTTCAATAAATAGTAATTGTCATGTACATGTTATTATAATTTTTCTGCAAAAATCACTAAAAATTGGTATTTACCAAATGTACATGTTACCAATTATTATTTTTTTCCTATCTGTTACGTGGTATCAGGTACCAAGAAGCGTAACCAAGCAGATGCACAGACTTACTATATGAAGGATTGTTTTCACACTGAATCCAGACATGCCATCTAGTGAATTATTGTAAAATTATTCACACCTTCTGGGTTGAAAGCTGGAGACAAAGGATAGGGATTTATATTACACCTAAGTGTAAATTATCCTAGAGTAAATTGGAAACAATTTATTTATATTATAATTACTAATGTGCACTCTTAAGCACTAACAAGATTCTAGAACTTTACTGGACAACTCTCTTCCTCTGGGGCTTATTGAAGTAAAAGGCAATGAGATATTTCAGGGCTCTATTTCCACCCAAGGGCCAAGAATGTACACCATGAAACAAAAACTATTGTGAGTGAAGGCTGATGTACATTGAGTACCTCCTGCTTATTCATTAATGAGGATGATGTCACCAATCAATAGAAAACCTGTTTTATGAAAAACTAGTTTTCTATTGATCGAAGAGGTTACAACCTTTTGGTGCTATTTTGACTTAACAATGTATTCCAATGGCTTTATATCTACATAGAGAAAAAGGCTTCATAAATGTTAGTTTCATCCCCACAAATCTTTAAAGAGCCCCCATTCCACCTTACAACATTTCCCGTAAGTTTTCTTGTTTCCTTTCTTTTGTTCCTTTTCATAGTTATTGTTTTCTATTTTATTTTTCCCCTTTTCGGAAAATCATACTTCATCTCAACACTCCTTCTCTTAGAACTACAGATTTTCTCTCTCCATGACACTTTTCATATAAATTGCTTCCATGTTTATTTGGTGCCCATATTTTAATTGACTTCTACTCCCACCACCATTCCGTAGTTAGATTTAAGCATCTAAAGAAGCCTTCTTATCTTCCACCAAGTCAGCTTTTCTAAGGACGTGTTAATGACTGACAGGAAGGACTGCTGGAGGTGATACTGACTCAGCAGACTCACCCTAGATGAATAAACTATGGAAACGGCACGATGTGGAAGGAAGGGGAAACTGGAAGAATGGTCTCAACTAAGTAACAACAAAATAAATAAATAACTTATTGCAGCTAAGTTTCCTAGTTTCTAGACACCCATAGCCACAAGTTTCAATGTAAAAAAATTCTATTTTAAATCATTCATTTAAAATACTACTCTATCTTATGTTACGAGTAATTAGCCCAACGTCATATGCCACTCTAAATGTATGTTTATGTTTTTAAAACTTTTTGCATGTGCAATGTGTATTAATCTTATTCTGGCTTCATGATTATCTTACATACGTTTGAGCAGAACCTTCAGAAGAAAAATAGAACATTGATTTAACTCCTTTGTTTATTCTAGGATTAAAATAAAATGTCATGAACTTCACTTTACTCATAACGAAATGAATATGGCAGAACATTTCTAGAGAATAAGTGACGAGATTTTCCTATTTACCTATGTCCCTAGACCAGCCATAAGGTTATTTGGAAGGCTACTGTATTTTCTTAAATCCACACAGAAAGTTCTTTTAAAGAAAGGTGATAGAAGAAATATTAAAGAAATTTGATATATATTGCAATCTCCTGCCTTTACTGAAGACATCAGAGAAAACTCTAAAGACATCGGTCACTTTATGTTTTTTACTGGATCCTGAAGTTCACTGAAGAGAGCTTCTATTTGTTGAAAAAGTTATAACTTAAGCATGGTTTTAAGTATTTTAAATATATAATCAACATTCCGTATCAGTTAAATTTTATCATCCTCATATTATAGATGAGGAAACTGAGGCTCAACATTAATTAAGGTGCTTGAATAAAATGAATAGTAAATAATAGATTATTAATATGAGGTAAAGTTCTAATGACACATTCTGTTAATATCTATTATATTAAAAATATTGTCTAGTTTGCCAGGCACAACGGCTTATGCCTGTAATCCCAGCACTTTGTGGGGCTGAGGCAGGAGGATCCCTTGGGCCCAGGAGTTTGAGGCTGCAGTGAGCTATGATCATGCCACTCCACTCCAGCCTGTGTGATAGAGTAGAACCCTGTCTCTAGTGTATGTGTGTGTGTGTGTGTGGGGGTGGGGGGGGGTCTAGTTTAAAGCCAATTTTAATTTTCTTATATTGAAATTTAATCTTAGAATGTGTGCAGATTGGATTACCTCTAAACAATTGGTCCTGTCAGATTTGTCTAGCCAAATCGTGTAGTGGGAAGTGGATCACTGGTCCCACCACCTAAGACATGTGGCACTTCTGGCAGTCCTTAACCAGTCACAACAAATACATTTCTCTGCAACAGCCAAATGGACTCAGGTTTGGCAAGAATATTAATCAAATCAGGAGGTGTACCCCATGAAACAAGTCTTAAACATAAATTTTGTTTCTCTATCATGTAAACTTTTGCCCATAAGCTGTTTAGTGGAGAACTCATTTTAGGTTCTAATGTCAGGTGAAAATGCAGGCCACATGAAAGAAAACTCAGACAAGTGCGCATTAAGCACTTCCCAAGTGGATCCTGCTATTCGAGGAGAAATGGATATCCAGAGAAGAATTAGGTGACCAGACTAGCAATGGTGAATTTTTTGAGAAATCCATGAACTGAAGAAAAATCCCTCGGGCCACATATTGCTTGAGTACATGATACTTAAATTCTGCCTATAGTTTGCCATTTGTCATAAAGCTTAGACATTTTAGCATATAAAACCATCATAGAAATAAAATACAAAACAATGAACAACAATGTCTTAACAGGCAAAAGATATGAGTTAATTCACAAAAGAAAAAAAGCAAGAATACTTGATAAATTAAGAAAAATATTGCTTTACTAAAGAAATGAAAATTTAAACAATGACTTACCATTCATTCCTTATTAGATGAAAAAGAGACAATTCCAAAGGTCTGTCACATATTTGAAACTCAAAAAGGCATATATACTTTTTTAAACAACTGGACAGCTGTAGCACTAATTTCTCTTGCTACTTAGTAGCCTAAGGAAATAATTGGACAAATACTTAAATGTGAGTATATACAACTAGCATTATTTATAAAAGAAAAATATCTAAATGTCCAACAGTTTGGTATTAGTTGAATACATTTTAGTGCATCTGTATAATTATGAAGCTACTAAACATCATCATGAAGAATGTATAGATGAATACACATAGAAAGATGGCCTAATACACATGTCTATTAAATGACTCTTTTACAGAAAGGAATCTGGAATGATATCCAAATGCATGAGTGATGAACTCTAAAGAGTCAGATTATTCACAATATGGTCTTTCTTCTTTTTTATTATCCACATCATCTAAGTTTCTACAGTATATATCTATGAAGTTTGTAATGAAAAAACTTTTTGTTGAGTGTATTAAAATCAGATTAAATTATGAAACTATAGGTATACAAAGGGTTTAAGACTCAGTGGCTAAAGCTAAAAAATAATTTAATAAAAGTTGCATATAAAAATTTTTCTGAGCTGGAGGCTTTATGCTCTATTCCAGTTTTTCAAAAGAAGAAACTTTTCTTGTAAGCAGATGTATAAACAAGGGTCTAAAACCAATTTTCATCAATCACTGAAAGAAAAGGTAAAACATAAATAATCCATGTCTTCAAATGTAATCAGATTCACATGCTTCAGATACACAAATTAAACTAACTTTTGTGAAATACCTGCTTTTTGTTGCACACCCTTGTGAATATATTTTTATTTAAAGCCCCTATTTCATAAGAGGTAGCATTATTTCCCTAATTTCTGAGTGAGAAAAATAACGGCTATGTCAAAATAACTGTGAATATATTATACAGAATATCACGAATCAGCATGCCTCTGTAGTTTATCAGATTAATCTTCAAACATGTTTAAAACAGATTCCTAGACCCTAATCCAGATGTACTCAATCTGAAGCTCCTAGGCTATTTGAATGTTTAAGTTGGGTTTAGAAATCACTAGATTGGGCTGGGCACGGTGGCTCATGTCTGTAATCCCAGCACTTTGGGAGGCAGAGGCAGGCGGATCACAAGGTCAGGAGATCGAGACCATCCTGGCTAACACGGTGAAACCCCATCTCTACTAAAAATACAAACAATTAGCCAGGCATGGTGGCGGGCGCCTGCCTGGAGTCCCAGCTACTTGGGAGGCTGAGGCAGGAGACTGGCGTGAACCTGGGAGGCGGAGCTTGCAGTGAGCTGAGATCACGTCACTGCACTCCAGCCTGGGCAATAGAGTGAGACGCCATCGGGAAAAAAAAAAAAAAAAAAAAAAAAAAAGCACTAGACTGAATCACTCCGAGTGTCCTTTTAAAGACTAAAACTTAGAGTAGATGGGGTAGGTGGGGAGATGTAGGTCAAAGGGTAAAAACTTGCAATTATGTAAGATGAGTAAGTCTAGAGATCTAATGCATAGCAGGAAGATTTAGTTAATAATAGTGTATTGTGTATTGAAAATGTACTAAGAGATTAGATTTCAGATTTTCTTATCACACACACACACACAAAAGGAAACTATGAAAGGTGGTGGATATGTTAATTTGCTTAGGTGTAGTAATTATTTCTCTGTGTATATGTATATCAAAACATGTTGTTTACCTTAAATATATAAAATAAAACATAAATTTTAAAAATAAAAATAAACTTAAAATAGAAACCTCTCCCTAAACTGGGTCTCCCTCTCCTGAGATATTGATATCTTTAAGCAAGTATGGTCTTTAAACCTAGCAGGGGAGGCTTCAGCTTTCTTAAAAAGCATTTGATGCCTTTCTCACTTAGGTTCCAGTACTCCATACTGGCAGAGTAAAACTTGTAATCCTTAAATATAGGTGGTAGACTCTTGCATAACAAACACCATTTCCCAGTAGCACCAAGAGTCCATTTTCTTCTTCATGTTCCTATTCACAGTCCCAGGGAGATGCATGAATTAGAAGAGTATTCACCACTATTGCATCTGGTGGCTCAGAAACTTTTTGCAATATTAAAAAAATTCATATTCCTCTTCTATACATACATATGTGTGTGTGTGGATGTAGTATGTAAACATTTTCAGTTTTGTTACTTTGAAGGTATTATCAAAGTAAAAATCAAAATTTCCTTAAAATGCTAAATTGATTTTAACATTTAAATATTTGAACATGTAATACATAGGCTTCCATATGTAGTCCTGCCCTAGGATTCACAAATGTTAGGACTGGGTCTGTTGTCAGTCAATATTCAATTATGACCTTCAGCTTCTGGCAATTCAAACGTGATTTTATGATGCCTCATCTTGGTAAGAATAGAGTGGTAAGAACAACCTTTCTGTATAGTGACTCTCTCTTGTCTTGTCTATCTCAACTTTATGTTTTGCACTGATTCATCTATCTATTGATATCTAGATCTAATAATCTACAATCTTATAGAAATTTATGTATTTCTGTAAGCAACTGTAAAATATTTTTTAGAAATAAAATAGGTTAGAAAGGAAAAGGGGAGGCAGGAAAGGGTAGACAAAGAAGGAAGAGTCAAATTAAGATATACCCGAGATGAGATGTCTATAAAGTGATAGAGCACAAATTTAAATACAGGTCTATCTTCAATTTCAATTAACATTTCATTGTATCACACTTTCAATGTTTTTGTAAACCAAGGTCATTATCACACTTTCAGTGTTTTTGCAAATCAAAGTCATATGCCCTAATATATGAAGTTACTTTTCCAGATATATTTAAAATTCACAAAAATTGCACAAAAATTAGCCGGGTGTGGCAGCGAGCGCCTGTAGTCCCAGCTGCTGGGGAAGCTGAGGAAGGAGAATGGCGTGAACCCAGCAGGCGGAGCTTACAGTGAGCCGAGATCGCACCACTGCACTCCAGCCTGGGTGACAGAGCAAGACGCCGTCTCAAAAAAAAAAAAAAAAAAAAAAAAATTAGGGGCTGTCCTCCAATTTTTCAGACAAAATTTCTCTGGATCTTCTGAGTCCCATGAGAATACTACTGGAAGACCAGAATCGTGGGTTCCCAGAAATCTGTGAAGTTTTTATCTGTCTGTCTGGTTGCTTAAAACCAAAGGGCACATTTCAGAATTGTAACTTTGTTCATCATGCTATGGCTGCCTGAGGACAGAACACTGCCTTACCAAGTAAAAGTCTGTTTTGCAACTGTAAGTCATCAATACTCAAAAAAAGTCCAGAAATACTTTCATGAAATTGACAGGGTGCCTGCAACTTTTAATCTTATGACAATGTTTTCTTGCTTGTTGTTACGGTAGCACAATTTCTGCCACTAAAATCTTCCTCTCTTTACCCTTTCCTTGCTTATGACATGGAAAAGAGTTCAGACTGGTTGTAAGTAAATCTACTGACGGTTTTGATTATGTCATAAATTTGCACTCTAATCTCAGACAAATCACTTACTTTCTCTAAACCCTAGTTGCTTCAAACCTGTAAGAAGGAAGTTAATAATTACCTTACTAAATTGTTTGAGTATTACATGAAAATTACAAGAAAATGCTTTCAGAATGGTTAAGTCTGCAAGGAAGAGTAGGTAGTCTACTAAGGACATGAGTTTTTTTTTAAATGTAATATAATCCTGGACGTTTTAAGCTCCCTGGAAAACAACCTAATTTAAATAGCATTATTAATTCCTATTAGATTACTATTTTGCTCCTAGAAAATGTTAAGATGCTGGCACTTTTTTTCTACAGACCAAAGACATAATGAAGACAGGAGCCCAAAACCGGGCATCAATGAACAAATACTTTTAGTGAAATAAAAAGCAGGAAAAGTTTAGCATCTTTGAGTTTGTTTTCCCTGCAATATGACTACTGTGGGAAATCTGGCATCCTCTCTCTCTGGGATGCAAAACTTTGTGATTACAAAGAGAATAATTGGGCTTTAAAAAAATATTGTGTGTTCACTTGGTCATAAAAATTTTATTGTTTAGAAATTCTCTCTCTCTCTCTCTCCCCCATTCTTTTTCAGCTTGTTGCTACCTCTGTAAATAGAAATCATATAATCATACAACCTTTCATGAAGAATCTTTTGATTTTATAATCAGCATTGAAAACCAGAAAAAAGTCATTAATTAATAGGCTTATTTCCCCTTATTTTGAACTCCCCTTTGATTTATTTAAAAATAATTCTTCTTTGGTTGGTATCTGTGAAGTAGGCTTTTTTGGTGGGAGTTTGCTTCATTTGTCTAGCAAGGCGTGCAAAGGCTCACTGGTATTTCACATCTCAAAGCTATACACGTGCAAATACCCACTAATGATAAAAAGAAGGATATATCCACAAAGGTACTAGGTGCCATCTGGTGAAAACTCCTGACTGTGAGAAAGAGAATAATCTATTGTTGAATTTACAGGACTTTTTGTTTTTATCTTTTTTTCTGTCTTTATTTCAAATACAACTTCTGTAGTGAGGATGGTGGGAAAAAAGGAAGAGAATAGTCAGAGAAGGGAGTAGAAAAAGGGGAAGAAGGGTTAAAGGATATATCAAAGCCAGAAAAATAATCTTGTAATACATCTTATAAGAAATACTCCTTGAGTCAGATTGAACTGATAAAACTCTGAGCTTCCTGGGTTGAGGGAGGAGGGAAGATGCAGAAAGAAAGAAGCATAGCTCTCTTGCTTTGGGAATTACAGAACCTGAGGCTCTCAGGTGAAAACTAATGAGTGAATCAAGTGAAATGCATGATTACATCCTCTAAAGCTTTGATTTGAAGGCAGTTTTTATTAAATCGCAAACGAGATTATTGTCCATCCCCAAGCAGAGAGTAGGGAAGAGGAGTACCTTTCCCCCAAGGAAAGCAAAACCAATACAGTAACTCTTTTTGTTGGGCACTGACTTCTGTTGTATACATTCTACAAATGATATCAGTCATTTAGAAATCTCTAGTGTAGAACGAATAGTTTTTTATTAAAAAAATTATATAACAGTTTAGACTTAGATGTAGCCACTGACCATTTGGGTAAAGGTGATTTATTTCTTTTGGTTCAAGGCCCTCTCGTGCTTTCTTTACATAGGGATGTGTTTACTTTTGTTATGTACACATATGTACACAGACATTCAAATATGAATATAAAAAACCCTTTTTAAAGGATAAAGAAACAAATGATTATTTCTACCATGCAAGCTCTAAAGCAGTATTTTATAGAGAATTATCTAGAGAAAAGCTACTTCAGAATTATCTGAAGATGTCTATAAAAATGCAAATTTTTAGGTGGCTGCAGACCCAGTGAATCAGAATTTCTGCCATGGGTCCTAGTCAGTGCCTAGGTGGGGCCTGAGGGGCATTTTTATCAAGCAAACTTTATGTGCATTAAAGTTTGTGAACCACTGCTCTAAATGTGCCTTGGGATCTAATTGTGGCTCCAGCGGATGTGTGCAAACTAGGCACGTTTATTGAGCACTGTATTAACTCTTACAGGTGACAACATTAGATATTCTGACATAGAATGTGGGAAGCTGCAAGAAAAGAAGAATGTGTGCATCTCAGAAAAGAATTCCTGTGGCTTAGAGTAGACATTGCTGCTGTTAAGTCCGTATGTAATCTAGCCGTTCCATTTTCAGTTATCACTGCACAGGGAACGTGAAGGGATTGGACCTAGATTCACTTACACTATGCTGGTCTGAGAATATCTGGGCAAAGAAATCACATAAAATAATTTCCTGGAGTCAAAATATCTGAGCTCTATTGCTGAATACATTGCTCTCCCTTGCACTTATTAAGTACTTCCTGCATGCAAAGCCTACTCAGAGATTTTATTATTATCTTAATAGGCACAAATTATAGTATTTTCTTTGGGTAAATTTATACCTAACTCTGATTCCAGCATTGGGAATGCAGGAGAAGTAAAAGAAAAAGTTTGACCTTGGCTTGGCAGAAGAAAACCTGGAACCACCAGAAACATAATTAGTGATTATCGGCAAGTTTTCTAAACTTCCTATTATATTGGTGATAAAAAGAGAAATACGTTTATTAATCTATGTGTAGATGAATGACTGTGTCTGTTACTTCCAAACACGTTTAACAATAAGATATAAACACTAAAGTTGGCATGTCTGAAAAACACTTATCTAGCAGAAAAGAAATTGTGTGGTGATAATTTGACAGCATGTTATGTATATTCACAAAATATATGTGAAAGATCAATGAAAGTCCAGCAAAAAAAGTCCAATTATATCCCACTTTCTATCTAAAAAATTTTACTCCATTTCTCTTAAAGCAAAATTGCCTAACACCTGAAACTTCCTTAATTAAAAAGAAGAAAACTGGTAATTTGGGAGGTCCAAACATGCTAAATAATGGTAGTACATAAAATTGGAAAATAAGAGAGGCTAGAAATGCATGGGCCATAACTGGCTGGACAGTGTTGAATCACTGCATTGTGCAGTGTTGAATTATGCCCTATTTCTTAATTATTTGTGTTATTACATGTATTGTTTTCCTACCTCCCAGAAGAGCAGAAATTAATAGCAGATTAATAATGAATTGTGTCCCCTTCTTCCTCATTCCCATGTATATCATCATTAAAGTAGATGTCTGATAAGGCAGTTACTGTGGGCACACAGAACAAAGAAGGGAGACTCGCTATGGAGACTTTTTCCTGAAGAAGCACTTGAGACAACTGTCCCTTGCTTTTTCACTCACCATGATTCCATGAGTTCAGGTCTCCACACTAAAGCTGACTTGGAGAAGCAGATGAGCAAACATAATCACTACGTTTAAATTCATCAAGCAGACTGATCCAAAAATGAAAACGAAATTTCCATTGTTTGCCAACCATTCAATGCTGCAGAGAAAGAAGAATGTGAAAGCTTTTCAGCAGCTCAGGCTACCTCTAGGATTATCTAGAGACAAGAATTTTAAGAAATTACACAGAAGGTCAGTTTCCCTTTAACCAGTGCTGTTGAACACTGACAGCAGACTATGAGAGGGCAGTGATATGATCACATGAGCATTCTAAAGGAAGACTTTCCTGTATATACCTTCAAATGTATCATAGTGGTGGCAAGAACCCTAGGTCTTAGAGATTTATGTTAAAGTACATTCCACTGGTATCAGATCTTAAAAGAATCCTCCATAGAAATGTCTTTTTTTAAGGCTAGGCTAATAAAAAATGAGACAGTTGGAGCCATCCTATGAAATAATCTAGTAGGTCCCTGTCTTGTTCCCAGGATGCACATTCATTTCAAAGTAAATCTGGAAAGAGTAGACTCAAAATTCAACATATACAAAAAGAGGCAGTGTACCCAGCGTATGTTATATTTCAAGGAAGCTTCAGTTTATCTTGAATATTATTTGTCATTCCCTGTGAAACCTAAAGTTTCAGAGCCCTCAGTTAATTTAAGAGCCAACAATTTGGGGTGTAGCAATTGGGAAAATTGTGTATGTGCACATGCACACTCATACACACATACTATATATGCACATATACAGACAAAAGTGTTTAGATGGCAAATTAAATTAAATATGGTAGTTGAGATCTTTAACTTCTATTTGACTCATCCATTTTTCACATATTAATATTTCTATTCTTAGTAATTGATTACTATTATTTGTACCTCTCCAATACCCATTTCTCTTTTCTTCTTATAGAATTATTTCCCACATAATCATTCATCTTGCTTTAGCTTTTATGGCAATTTCACCCAGAAGCTTTGATCAATTAGTTCTAATAACCCCTCTGACCTAGAGCATTCCAGAAAATTTGAGTCAAGAGTAAGGTATTCAGATATGCAGTTAGCTACAACTTGTTGGGGAAGATCATAGCTGTAGAATTCACACCCGGGTTCTAGTAGATTTGTACCCCTAAACTTCTGGCGTTCATTAATAATAACCTCTAGACATATACATATTAATAGTTCTATATCCTTATTAAAATTTCCGGCTTAAGGGTATTTCCAGGGATTATGCTGCTTTAGATACCTTTCAGTTCCATTGGTCAAAAATTGCTCAGGATAACCAGATAGGAGAGTGAAATCCAGGTCTTTCTCTATAATCCCTAAATACTTCAAAGCTGTAAAACCAAGATTTTAAGTAAATTCAGTTCAAATTCCATTTTTGTTTATCTCACTTAGTATAAATATTCATATTTCTCCACTAAGATATTAATGCATTTGATAATGGGTGCTACCTCTGCTGGGGATATTAAATAACATACATGATATTATGTAATATAACATAGTGTGAGGAAATAAACAATTTAATTCCCAGATGCTTCTGGTTCCATGAATGTCAAATAAGAGGCTACAAACTTATACTTGTTTTAAATAGTTTTCATACAAAGAAAATGAACAAATTTCTATAAGGTACAATACTTTCCCCAATGAGTATGTTATAAATAATACACAATTAAGGACAAAACAATCATAAAAGAGCCAGTGATTAATCCACTCCTCCTAGCCTATCTCTTTCAGTTGGTGTGTATTAAATTCCTCCCATTTCTAAGCTTAGATACTCGGCCATGAGATGGGGGAGGGAGAATTCTGCCCTCTTTTAGCAGTACAGAATCCTTTTCCTTCATGCTTGAAAGAAGTGCTATAGACATTTTCTGAGGATTTAAGCAAGGGGGATGGTGCAAGATGCAATTAAGATGACACAAATTCTGAGCATGCACCCCTGCTGGAAGCGGGGGACTCGGGAGCTAGACTAATAGCCTAGCTATTGTGACAATGTTTTCATAAGACTATTCTGAGTTTCTGCTGTGGATCCGCTTCCATTTCTGCTTTTCTGCCATGTTGTGATATAGCACAGGGCCTTCACTGGAAGCCTAGCAGGTGCCAGTGCCACCTTCTTGGAATTTCCAGCCTCCGGAATTATGAGCCAAATAAACCTCTTTTGTTTATAAATTACTCATCTTCAGGTATTCTGTTGTAGTGGCTCTAAATGGACTAAGACAAGCACCCAACACCCACTTGATTCTCTAGCCTCATGTTTTGTCTCATTCCCCTAAGTAGTCCTCCAGGCACCCTGAACTCCAGACTCTATGAGCCATTTGCCATTTCTTGCATATCCTATGCTGTCTCACACAGATGTGTTTGTGTGTCCTGGGCCTTCTTCTTTTTGTAATGTCCTGTCTCTACTTCTCCACTTGATGAATCTCTACTCACCCTTCAAGACTCAGCTCCCATATCTCCATGGCCTTCGTGCAGGACCCAGACACAGTGAGTGAGCCACTCTTTTATGCTCCTACAACATCTTGTTCATAGGATAACTTATTCTATAATATTGTACTTAGCATGTCAGTCCTCCATAGCCTCTGAACTCCTTGAAGACAAGATAGGAATCATATCTCATTGATCTTTGTATCGTCAGTGCCTGATACGGTATTTAGTTCAGAGTGTGTGATCATTAGATGCTTTTTGAGAAAGAATTCGTGTATAAATATTACACTCAAGGAAAAAAATAACAAGGTCTTCCACCAAGAATCATCTAATAGCCACTATGTATGCCTATAAAAAGCATGTACTTACCTGGAAGACTGAGAACTGTCCTTCTGCATTTTGGCCATAAGCACTGTGTTACTAATTCACAATTGCCAAATGCTAAATATGTCACATCACAATTTAATAGAAGATATTTTGTGTATAGCCTGGTTGATATATGAACAAATGAAATTATTAATTATACCTTTTTCTTCTCTTTATATCCCCAACATCTTCTTTCAAACCCCAGCAAAGTAAGTTTGTTCTTAGAAGTGACAATCATTTTGAGGCTAACCTGAAAAGATCCTTATTTTAGAATATGTATCACCATAAACCAGAAGTATCTTAATAATACCTCATCATTTCTGATCCACCTTCTTTCCTTTCATTGCTTTCTGATTATTCAAATTCCACTGCATTTTATTTTAACTGGAAATACCCATATCTATGCATATATATTATACGTATTATACTAGAATGACTGGGATTGCCTATATAATTAAGCTAAGGCTTTTCCTTGGGGAAATCCAGTAAAATTATCTTTCATTACATTTCTAAAATACTATTCATTAAAATCAGAAATAAACTTTTATACTCATGGCTAACAATGCAGAAAAGAGTCTTCACCCTGAAGCTTATCTCAATTTCAGAAAAGAGGGGGGATTTTCCAGATGAGTTGCTATTTGATTTGATTTTCACCACAATTATTGTCAAGATCTTTCCCCCAGCAGCTTTTTTTTTTTTTTTCCTGATGGTTTTAAGCTTTGTTCCTTTACCCCATTTTCTGAATCAACGTGTTTTCTAAAAACACTGCTCAATTACTGCTTATTTGAAGTTTGGAACTATCTGCAATGTCATTTCTGATGAACTTGTCTATTTTTAGTCATGGATGCCAAAAGAGAGGAAAGAGGAAAAAAAACTCCCCCTTTTCCCTGGTGCTGTGTCCTTCTTTCCTGCTGCTGAATTCATTGTTTTGATTCCTTCATGTGCTGGCAAACTTTCAAGCATGCCATATGAGAATTTAAAAAATGAAGCTCTCATTTAGGAGTCACACAGTGGGGATATACACACAGAGCTTCAATTTAAACCATTATTGCATACCATCTTTTTCCTTTTATAATAATCCATTAAATGCTTTCAAGTATGGAGAAGGAATAGCAACCTGTAGATCCAAATGGAACCCAGATGACCCATAAAATACATACTGCCTCCCTGCCTGAGTTGTTAGAGCTCTCATCTCTAATGGATGGCATTGTTATTTTACCATCCAGACAACCACACACATCAATTATACATTCTCCAATGTCATGAATCACTTTTTGAAGGCAACCTGTCTTTTGGTTGTTATATATGTCACTTTATCTTAACCTCTCAACAAAATTCAGTTTGTGTGTGTGTGATAAATGATGATGTCCTTGTTTTAAATATATTAGTTGACAATTAGAAAATATTTTGAGAGAAGGTTTAATGTTTATTCTTCCGAGCACAGATTGTACAAATATTTATTCAGTAATTTTCTGACAGCAACACTCAAGAGTACAAGGTATGGCAATTTTTTTTTAGAAAAACACATTAACATTGCTTTGAATTTGTGAGTTAAAGCTCAATTTCTCATTTACACACGTATGCACACACGTATATATCTATCTTCTTCTTCAAATATGTTTTATGCTAAGATTGATAATCAAAATATGTAGTCTTTTATAAATAGCACACAATTAAAGATAAAAAAATTATGGAAGAGCCAACCCTTATTTTTAAAACCATCTCTCCAAACAATCTTGGGTGGTATTGATAGATGCATGAGGTAGATAAGGGGGATCCCCAGAGAATCTCAGACCCGCCGTACAAGTGATTACATCAGATGCTTTCGTGGAGATGAGGGAACCTGCCCAGGGTCTTGTCTGTGCGTGCCCACAGCAGACCGGGGAAGACCCACCTGCACACTGGGAAAATGGGTGGAGCCACAGGAAGTTCACGCCTTGTGCAGGGGGAGGAGCCTGGCCTCTTCAGCTTCTGTGTGGTGGTCTGTGGTATTCAATCTGTGAGTTGGGAGCCTGTTGGCAGGACTCCCTTTTGCTTTGCTGTTTTTTTGTTTGTTTGTTTTTCCTTTTCACCCAATACATTCTGCTTTCGTCACACTTCAATGTGTCTGCGTGCCTAATTTCTCCTGGTCGTGATACAAGAACCCAGATTTAGCTGAACTAAGGGGCAAAAATTCTGCATCAGTATTTTGTAGCAGAACGTTTGACCTTCATTTACAGTATGATCACCCAAACATCCCAAATTGTTTCGTTACTCTTAAAGTCAACAGGTTTTTATAATAGCCACAAAAAGTAAATTTCTAAAAACACAAAGCTATTTGAAACCCCCATAAAGATTAAGTCATAATAAGCAATTGGTTATCAATGCTATCCCTTAAAAATACTTAGAAAGGAAATTGTGCAGTAGCTCTTGTTAATGAGTCATATTATTTTCAACAAAAACCTCCCGTTGATTTGAAGCCTATTGTTTTGTTTTGTTTGGAATGTTTTTCCTCTTTGCCTTATCTTAAGAACATCCTAGTAAGTTTAAGACATTTTCTTTCCAGGCTCATAGGGAATCAAGGACATTTGCTTACTATCTTACAAAACATGAGAGTTAAACTCCTGCTATGCTGCAGGCAATATGCTAAATTTTTTACAACCATTATCTCATTTAATCTTACTAAAAATCCCAGGTATTAGCACTTCATAGGACAGATGAAAACCCAGGCTCACAAGCTCAGTACCTTTACAACTTGAGAACAACTGAACCAAAGCCTTTTTAACTTTTCCCACTAGGCTATATCAAATAACAGCTTTAATGTAGATCAGCTAACAATCAGTTAAAATAAATGACTGAAAACGTAACATGTATATACTTTGTGAACAGTCATAAAAAACACTTGTTTTATGTTACAGGAAGCTTCGGAATTAGGAAAAATCAAGAATGGTAAACATTGTCTAATGGTTGATAAAGCAGTTATGAAGTGCTTTTAAGATCTTTTTTCTTCTCTCTATGCTTGCCTCTGGAAACCTCATCTATTTTCTTTACAAAGCGTACTGTTTCTCCAAAATTCTAGTGCCACATTTCCATCAATTTGTTATATCTCTCCATTTTGATGTCCTACCAGCTCTTCTAGGCCTCCAGACGCCCAGTTTCTCTAGACTTCCTTGTTCCCACAAATGGAGTTATCATTTATTCAGTACACGTGTCTCACAGCCCTTCTCTGCTTTTCCTTCTCCTGGGCATGACAATCTACATCCATTTGTTTGCCAAACTCACCTTAGAAATGTTTTTCATAGGTAGCCTGGCTCCTCCCTCGCATCCTCACAACCACAACCCTGTATGGCTTCTCCTTTATTTCTCACTTACAACTCTGTTATTAACTCCTACTTGGTCTTCCAGCTTCTATCACATGCTATACATCTCTTCTAATTCTGATATATCATACATCCTAGGGCCAAAATAATTTTCTTAAGATGCACTCTCTTCACATTACTTCTAGAAAACCTGTGGTTTTCTATTGTCTACCAAAATATCTACTGACTTCTTATCACAGCTTTCAAGTTTCTGAAATGTGGCATTTTTCTGGTCTCATCTCCATCACTTCTTCATATAAAACCTATGCCCCACTTACATGTACCATACTTGGAATGTTCTCCCCTTTTCTTTGCCTATCAAAATTGCCCATTCTGCAAAGCCGATAAAAGTCTTCTCCTCTATAAAGCCTTTTTAGATTTTTTTCTAAGCAGTTTTAGTGTCTCCCTCTTCTGAACTCCCTTTCAAATACTGTTTTTCTTAACAGATTCACCTTTACTTGTAGCATAACCAGTCATGTACTTGTTTAAGTCATCCTGCTAAATTATCAGTGCTTTATGGAAAGGAAATACATTTTAATTACCCTCGTATCCCCTGCAGCACTTAGCACATGTCTGTTACCAAAAGAGAACTCAAGAATGTTTATAAAATTGGATCATAAAAATTGTTAAACCTGAACAGGGACTTGGAAAAAAACATATTATTTCTAAGAGGAAAAAAAAAATCAGCAAAGTATAATACGTCTTGTCATTTAAGAATTAAGGTCCATGTGAAATGATACTATTACTTATGCAAAAGGCTAAAGAACCAAATTAAATTTTTGAATTGTTAGCCTAGTTTTGGGAGTCATTAAAACTGGGAGAATTTCTTACTCTCTTAGTTATGACAAGAAGGAGGGAAACAGATTTGAATCTTGGAAAGGGCTGAGGATGTGCCACGGACTCGAGTTCCTTTGCCCTGGAAGGATTTTTCTCTTTTTCTTTATTTAATTTTTACTCATTTCTCCAAATTGTTTAAATGTTATTTCCTCCAGGGACCTTTCCCTAACCTCCTCTCTTCCCAAGGTCTAGATTAGATATCTATCCTCCGTGAACACATTAGCATCTTATATTGTTTTGAAAATTTCCCTGAAAAGATTTGAATTATGTAAGGGTAGAAGTCATTTTCTTAATCTTTATGTATTTAATTTGACCCAGGGCCTGGTACAGACTAGATGCTTATTAGTAAATATCTATAGATTGAGTTAATTGATCAATTATACTGTTTCAAGTATTTGCTATCTTGTGACTCTGGGTCAGTCACTTACCTTTTAACATCACTTTTCACATCTGCAAAATAAAGATCAAGATTGCAATGAGGCTAAGGTTGTAATGAGGGTCAGCCAGGATAATGCTTATAAAATATATGGTATTATCACTATGCATACATTTTAAACTATTATTAACATAATATAAATAATTAATTTTAAAATTAATTATGGTGCTCTGATTTCATTCCTTCCCAGAATGCTGTTGGGATACTCTCTACAAATCATTCAAGATTCAGCATTACAATCAGAAAGTAAATGGAATGTCTTTGCATATTTCTTGGTATATGCTTATTTTATAGAAATACTATTCGTATTGTCTAACTCATTTCCTCACAACTATATCATAGTTAATTAAAAGCTGATGCATAGACTTACACTTCTGCCCTAAAAGAGTAACTGTCAGAGAAATTCTGTTCTCACCATAAACGGCAACATTGGCCATCAGGAAGCATAAGACTGTGATCTTGAGAAAAAGTAAATAAAGTGAGCAATTACACCAGTTTACTGCCCGAAGGCAGTTTCCAGGCCACACAACAAGGTGAGGGGACCTGAACACAACCCAGCAGTCTCTGTGAGTTTAGGATACAGAGATCAGAGTTTATGAAGGCAGAGTCATTTAAATTGGCAGATCCAAACATGAGAGTGTCAGGAGCTGCACACAGAGACTGCTCTGGAGAGATGCGGGGAGGTCAACTGTTTGCTGAATAAGGATCTGTACACATAGGAGGAAACATCCACAAGGTTGAGAGGAGAGCCACTGGAAAGCAGGATGACAAAACATATCTAGAGTTCACACAGGGCTGGGACAGGTTCTAATTCTATCAGCCAAAAGAGAGTGAGCTCAACACTTGAGGGCATCAGGTCGAGTCTTCAGCAATGTATCGGTCATAAAGCACTGTTTGAGAGTATCAAAATACCCCAAGGAACTTTGCTAGGTATTTTACCAAAGAGAAATAAACATATACATCCACACAAAAACACATACACAAATTGTCACCGCAGCTTTACCAAATTATGTAAACAACCAACCCAATGGCCATCAGTGGGGGAATAGATGCAATAATCATGTTATGTTCATAAAATGAAATACCATTCAGCAAGTAAAAGATAAATGAACTACAGGTACACGCAACATCCGTGAATCTCAAAAGCATAATGCTAATGGTAAGGAGTTCGACCAAAAACAACATGCTACGTGATTCCATTTATATGAATTTCTAGAAAACAACTACAGGAAGGTAGAGCAGATCAATGTTTGACAGAGGTGAGGCGTGAAGAAAGAAGTTTGTCTGCAGAGGGCATGAGGAAATTTTGGGGGGATGATTAAATTTTCTACATCTGTGTTGTGGTGGTAGCCACCTAACTGCACATTTTTCAAAACTAATCAAATTATGCACCTAAATTAATAAAATTTATTGTCCATTATTCACATCCCAATAAAGCTTTGTTTAAAATAAAAACTGACTCTTGGTCTAAAAACATATTTTGTAGGCTACTGTTAATATATCTTTAGTCCTCCACAAAAATTTTTAAGCCTCACGCTTATGTCTCACTGTTTAATACGTGCTCTGCTACTATCATTAGTTTCAAAAAAAGTTAGGAAAGCAAATAGGAAAAGGGGAATTTTTTTTTTTTTTCACTTTCTGTGACAGAAAGGGGCAAAGATGAAGAGAATTGGGGATGGCTACTGAGTTATCCAAACAAAAGGGTCTGCTACGGCCTCATGCTAAATTTTAAATATAAAGCAGAATGATTACTGGTTTAATAAGAGTATCAAGTTTGCTCAGTACAACCTGTTACTCAAAGTAATTAAAGGATGCTTTTTCTAGTTAACTGTATTTTCCAGTTAACTAGAAGTCTTTTGTTTAAAGTTTTATCAAACATTTTTCTTAGATACCTAAGAGTCTTTCCGTTCCTTATTAAATACATTATAGGCAATGCATTTTAAATACGTTTACAAGTTTGCATTTCTCAGATTAATCACTTTGAATATAAAGTTTAGTTTGCAAAAGCAGGTAGAAGTGGATGTAGTGACATTTCAATGAAATGCTGGTCCAGCAAAGTCCCTTTCCCTGCAACCCTCCAAGTAAGTGCTCCATAATTAATTACATTTAGGTAATGTTGCCTAGTACGGCCGCCTTTTATAATGTCATAAAGCATATTATTGAAATTTTTGAAGTGTCCTACCAAACAGAAAAACCACAGACTACTCATAGATTTTATTCAAACTAATTTATCTGAGTAGATGTTTTTCTTGTAATTTACATCAACTTCTTCAGAACTCCAGTTCTAATGAGGCATGCTGCTGCTGTTGTGAAAAACGTTAGATGGAGCTGGGTTTGAACCCCCACTTGGTAACTTACCAATGACATAAATAAGTTGTAACCTTTTTGAATCAGCATTGCACTGTAAAAGTCTTCCTGTGAGAATTATGGCTAATGTCTATAAAGCATCTGAAACAGCCTCACGGAGAGTAGAGTTCCCAGAATTCTAATTTACCATCAGTTGATATTATCAAGCAGCTTTCTTTTCAGGTTCTCTAGAACTTGAATTTGTTTGCTTATTCACTTCATTTTTTGGAAACTCTTCCTTTTGCTTTTTAAAAAATAATTTATTTTTGCTCTAAATGGGGTTGGTAGAGTCTACTTAACTGAGGTTTCAATTTTAGTTATTTTCTAGTTAACCAAAGTCTTATTGTGCCTTGGAAAACAGCATCGCATTGCTCTATCAGTAGGGTTACTGGAGCCTAACCAAGCCACCCAATGTGTCTTAGGCTGAAATCCAACTCATAACTTGCATTTAGTTGTTTTTTATTCTTTTGTGGATAAGAAAATGTTTAGATATTATTCCCGCATCTATCATATGCACCTTTACAGATTTCAGGATGGTTGGGCTAATGGGAGGACCATAATAATGTATTATGGCTCAGCCGTTCATTATACTTTTGAAAATCCCATAACGTCCGCAATTGTGGATCTTCCTTCACATTTATAGCAGTAAGAATAATAATAACAATTGATGATAGCAAAAGTAATAAAAGTAGTCTTAATATTTTATACTGTAAAACACTGGTTGTTTAAGGTCGTCAAGGCATTTTCTAAATAAATGTTTTCATAAAGCAATACACAAGCTCTCTGAACCATTATGTAATGCCAGGGAGAGGGTCATATAACTTTCCCATAAAACTCCTTTTTTTGCATCGGGTAAAATGTTTCACAATAATTGTATTGGCTGTCCATCACAACACCTCAGGGAAGCATGCTGTTAACAGGGTCGTTTCTCCTTCACAGCTGAGAATACTGAAGCATAGACACATTAGTGGTAACTTGTCCAAATGAACGCCGTGAACTAGTGAACCAAATCACTGTGTGACAATGACACCACTCAAAGGCAGGCACCACACAGGAAATGGCACCATGAAGGTTAATTTTAGATTAAACTGGGGCAGCATGAACGTTGGGTCATCTTGGGAAGATGTGCTAAAATGCACGGAGACAAGGTTAGTCATGGTTCATAAACCTTACCTGTGAGTGTTCTCTGTTATATGTTTAGGCATTCAACTTTATTTTCACAAAACAGTTGTAGCAGGAAGACTTCCTTTTATCATCAAAGTAGAGATAGAAAGCAATGCTTTTTCTTTTTCCTGATAAGCACCAAGAGCTTCATCCATTTTGGGCTGCCAGAGTTAAGTCTACTCTGTTCATAAGGAATGATTTTCAACATTTTTTGATGAAAATCATATGAAATAATAAAGTAATATCTGCTTGTGCACACGCAAAACTGTTTCCAGTAACAGAGGTTTGAAACAGCTGGACAGACTTAGCCGAATAAGTTAACTGCCAAGAGCAATCAGAGCCTCTTTTAGTAGACCTATCGAAAAAATACCAAGATGGTAGCAGGCCCTACTAAGATACTGGCTCATAAACTCTTTTGAGCACACACTCCTTCCTCATTCACATACAAATTCTGATATACTATACAAACGAAATTTAGTATAGTATTTCAGAATGATCACAGACTTTATTTTGCCCTGCACAGACTACCTAGAGTTCCACAGATCCCAGATTAATCTCTCTCTCTCTCTTCCCACAACCCTCTCTTTAATATCATTTCTAGTTTCAAAAAGGAAAACTAGAATCCAAGAATAATAAATTATTTCACAATTCCAGGAGATTTTTATCACTTAGATTTCCACATCTCCAGACTTCTTGCAAGATCTAAGAAATTAAGTGCAACAAATATTAGATTATGGTAAGCTTTTCCAGGCTCTATATTAACTCCAAATACATTTATAGTTTAGCATGTTAAAACATCTGGTATTCATGTTAGCAGGCTAATATCAATTCATGATATTTTATTGAGGTAATAGAAAAATATACACTGGCTTATCAAAAGAAGTTAATGATGAATGCCAATGAAATCATTTCACTGTATGATGAATACTAAGTTTGTAGGGCATGCTTCTAATTTACATCATGTAATAATGCTTTTTCTTCTACTAGCATAATGTGAACATTGTGCATAATTTTAAACTGCCAGTTATTTCTGTCTCAAATTGTGTATAACGTAAAGTGTATAGTTTTAACTGAGAACACCAAGTGTTGATGAGGTTGTGAAGCAATCTGAACTCTCCTAATGTTGTTGTTGAGGTTATAAAATGGTGAACTCACTTTGAGAAATAGTTTGGCAGCTTCTTATAAAGCTAAATGTGTACTCGTCCAGCAATTCTGCTCTTAGGTGTTTATCCAAAAGAAGTTTAAAAAAATATGTCCACATGAAGATTTTTCTATGAATGTTCATAAAGTGTTATTCATAATACAAAAAATGGAAATGATTCAATAATTCATCAACTGGAGAAACAGTAAACAGATTGAGCTATATATATATATATATATATATACACACACATACACACACACACACACACAATAGGATGCTTTCTTAGAATACAAAGGAATGAATTATTGATACTTGCAAGAGCAAGGATGAATCTGAAAAACAGTATGAATGAAAGAAGTGGGACATGACAGTAGATAATGTATGTCTCTATTGATATTAAGTTCAAAAGCAGAAAAGTAATCTATGATAATAGAACGTAAAACATTGATTGCCTATGGTAGGAGGTGATTTTGTTTGGAAAGAGGTACAGAAAACTTCTTAGGATGATAAAAATCTGGATCTTGTCAGAGGTATGAATTTGATGGATATGTGTTTGTCAACATATATTGAACTATACCTTTAAGACTTCTGACTTTCACTATGTATACATTACACTCCCCTTTCCCCAAAATCTATCTTTAGCTCTGCTTCTGCATTTTCTTTATCACTGACGTTTCCTCGATAGCCTTTCTCACCTCCTCATGACCTCTGGGGCCCTTCCCTGGATTTCCATAAGCTCAGCCTCATGGCAACTCATTCTATAGCTGTTTATTGCCCAAGTACCCTTTTCCCATCTTACTACACCTAGCTACATTATAACTTACATGTTCCCTTTCTAGGATTCTGATTTTTTATCATCATAAATAAATCAATAATATAACCTTTTTCTTCTTCTTTTTAACTTGGGCTTATGGCCCTGACATCTGTAACAAATCTACCTCCAGGAAGAGCTAATCTCAACTTGGTGGTTAACACCTCACCAATTCCCTGACAAACTTTACATAGAAAGGATCATTATATAGTACAGATTAATGATGTTATTATGAAAGTAACACTAAGGTGGGTGGGTGACAATTACCCATGTCACTTTCACACAAAAGAATTTGTCATTCAGTAGACCAGGACACCTTCTTCCAGGGCAGGAGGTGGGACAACAGCCCGGATTCCACACTTCGCTGTTTCAACACCGGGGACCTCACCTGTAGCCAACTTTGGAACTTTCTAGGTGACCACAGTGAGTGTGGGGAGTTCTCATGGTGAAGGTCACACTTAATTGGTCTATGTTGATCTCTCAACTGGCATTACTTGGTTTGAGAACACAGTGATAATTTTTCTAGGATCTTGAGTTTGTCAAAATGGAAGCAATGTAAATAAAAGAAAAATTGCCAGGTGCTTTACGAATGCTAAACTTTATGGTGCCTTATAGTATTGTCTGGCAATTACTATACGGCTGTGGCGCATGACGTGGCTTCTAACGTGAGCCTTGATCTCCACAGAACAATTTCCCTGAGTCTAGAGATGTGGAGTAGCAAACTCCATCCCACACTTCATAAATTTGGGGCTACTATCACTTTAGTGTGGCTTCTTTATATTCCACTTTATTATGACTATATCTATATAAATGCAAACACTGTTTCTGTGGATATAATTTCATAAAGCAAAACTATCTTCTATCTTTAGCAGTGAAATTCAAGTGGCAAATATGACAAGCAAAGAAAAATGAATGCAGTTAACTTCAACCATCCCTGCTCATCTGAAAGCTTATGTCAGTTTCTAAATAAGCTTTTCATTTTTCTATTCAGTCTGCTGATCTTTGTTGATTTACAGCATGAATGAGCATGGCACATTGCAACTTGTATAGTGTATTTTTCCTAAATAATAAAACATTTATTGCAGACACATCAAGCTAGCTAGTGGCTCTAAATTATTGTGGCAATGAAGTGCCATGTTAACAACTCATTTACATCCTTCCGGTGACTCTCCATTACCAAGGTAAGTACTTTAATTCCATCTAGAAAGAATGACTTTGCAAGGTATATTTACTATAATTTGGGAAAAATATATTTAAATCACATTATAAATTATGAGGGTCATTTTGAAATAAATACAAAAAGTAGAGTATTTCGTTGGTATTTGTTGAATTATCTCATATAATTTTTAGTAAAGATGTGCTAAAATACCCTAAGAAAGCATTGTAATATATACCCATCTATGCTCAATGTATGCTCATTATAAATGTCTAAGCTTTATAAATTCAATTTGACATTCTCTCTTTCATCTTTGATTTCTATTCCCATTTTGGGCAAATTACAAATAGTTGTTAGTCATATTCCTCATCATCAGGACTACCACAACTCATAAATTTAGGGGGTTGATTCACCTTATTTCCCATGCAGGGCACTTGCGTATATGAGCACAGTTGTTATGTCGATGCAAGGCCCTGCCCTTGTTTTACTCTCCTCCCACTTCACCCTAGATCCTGATTCTCATTCAGCTCCTGTACCCCACTAAATACCTACTATAATGCATTTAGATATATCCTTAAACATTCACATTTCCTTTTAAAATGTGAAGTGTTTTTGTGTGTATGTGTTTTGAATTTACATAAACAGTATTTCTCTGTTTCTTACTTTTGTTCCCTCAGTGAATTTTTTAAGTAGCCATGTATCTATGATACTATCAGTTTATACTGAAGTATTGTTTTGGATTCTGAAGTATGGTTCTACCACATTTTCTAATCTATTCTATCACTAGATTGCCTCCAGCTCCTTGCTATAATGCATGATGATATAATGACCTCATACAAGTCTGCTTATGAACCTATGAGAGAATTTCTCTAGAACATATTCAGGAGTGGGTTTCCTGAGTCATACTCAGAAAGTATGCACACATACTCAGCAAGAATGAACACACGACATAAGCATGAATATACGCTAATAAACACATATGCCTACACAGTAAGGATATAAAGAGGTACACAAACCCACAAGGATGAAAACATATACAATAAGTGTGGGAAATGTACTCAGAGTGGGCAGTGAAGAACACATACTCCATAATCAAGATGTCCACATACACAGTAAGTATGAATATACATTATTACAGATATACTCATAATTAAGTTTGTAGATGTACTTAATTTCATAAGCACTGCAAATTACTTTATAAAACAACTGTAATCTCACCAGAAGTGCCTGAATGTTCCTATCTCTCAATAATTGCTACAAATTTGGTTTTACTAATAATTTCCGATCAGGCATGGTGTCTGATGCCTGTAATCCCAGTGCTTTCAGAGGTTGAGATGGGAGCAACAATTGAGGCCAGGAGTTTGAGACCAGCCTGGGCAACCCAGCGAGCCACCATCTCCACAAAAAATATTAAGAAATAAATTAGCTGGGGATGGTGGTTTACACCAGTAGTCCTAGCTACTCAGCAGACTGAGGAAGAAGGATGGCCTGAGCCCAGGAGTTTGAGGCTGCAGTGGGCTATGATGGCGCTGCTGCCCTCCAGCCAGGGTGACAGAGCAAGACTCTGTCTCTTAAAAATAATAATAATTTCTTTGTTTATCTCATGGATGTCAATTATTATTTTATTTTTATTTGATTCATCCAATTACTGATGAGTTTGAATATCTCAAGATATTTGTGATTAGTTTGGGACTTCTCTTTGCGTGTATTATAAATATAAAGCCTTCTCACCTTTCAAATTGGTTTTCTGCTCTCTTTCGTTGTTGTGATTTTTAGGAATTCCATATACTATGTACTATGTATATAGTTAATTTCATTTAGTAAAATCCGTTCTTGTATTTGTATCTTGATTTGTGCTTTGGGGGATTTTAAGACTTTCTCCACCTATATCCCAAATTACAAGACAGCTTTCTTCTTTTTCTTCCAGTAGTAGTATAATGTTCCTTTTGGATGTCTACTACATCAGAACTCCACTTTTGTATTCAGTGTTAATTAGTCATCCAGGTTTATTTGTTTGCAAAATAGTAAGCAGTTTTCAAACACTCTTTACTAGATGATACTTATATCCACTTGTGGTGCTGTATTTACCATCAATTATTTTTCCATATATAAATGAGCCTTTTTCTGAGTTCTGCTCCTTTGGTCTATTTATTTCTCCCAGAATACCATATTAATTGTACTAAATAATTTTGAGGTTTATCTAAATATCTGAAAAGTAGGATACCTCTCTTCACTTTTCTTTTTTATTGCTCTTTAATCTCTCATTTAAAGTTTAAAAGGTGTTTGCCAAGCTTTTAAAAAGATTCAACTGTAATTTTTATTGGGACTGCCTTGACTTTATAGGTGATTTTGAAGATTTATATTTTGTAATAATAAGTTGCCCTATCTGTAGATAGGAAATATCATCCCATTTAGTTAGATCTGTTTTTAAGTTCTTTAACAAAGACATTAATTATTTCCATAAATGTGTGGTTCATCCTTTGTTAGGTTATTTTCTAATTGATTACTTAGAACATAAATTCTAATTGATGTTGTAGAACAAGGGTCAGTAAAATTTTTCTGTAAAGAAACAGATAGTGAATAATTTGAGGCTGTTTGTGCCAACCCTTCTCTATTATAACTATTCACTTCTGCCATATTAGCAAGAAAGCAGCCCTAGAAAATATATAAACAAGTGAAAATGGCTGTACTACAATAAAAATTTATTTATAAAAAGAAAGGTGGGCCGGACATGGTGGCTCATGCCTGTAATGCCAGCACTTTGGGAGGCCGAGGCAGGCGTATCACCTGAGGTCACAAGTTTGAGACCAGCCTGACCAACAATGAGAAACTCCATCTCTACTAAAAATACAAAATTAGCCAGGTGTGGTGGCGCATGCCTGTAATCCCAGCTACTTGGGAGGCTGAAGCAGTAGAATTGCTTGAACCTGGGAGGTGGAGGTTGGGGTGAGCCGAGATCATGCCATTGCACTCCAGCCTGGGCAACAAGAGTGAAACTCTGTCTCAAAAAAAAAAAAAAAAAAAAAAAAGGTGACAGCTGGATTTGGTTATTAGACAGTAGTTTGTTGACCCCTTCCAAGGAGAAATGATATTAATTAGTTTTAGCTATTTTTTGCAGTACATTTGCTGAACTCTCTAATTAATTAGATAGAATAATTGGATTGTTCATCATCTCTAAATTTTTTAAATTATTGATGAACATATTATATGTAATTAATGGTAGTTTATCCCTTTTTTTTCAATTATTAAACTTTTTTTTCTTTTCCCCTACTTAACGAAATTGGCCAGGATCTTCATTATTGCTCAAAAAATAGCAGTGATGGTAAGCATCTTTGTGTTGATCTTAGCCTTGGGAAAATCTCTAGAGTTTCTTGATTAAATATGGTGTTTCATATAGGTTTAGGTCAGGGGTGTCTAATCTTTTGGCCTCTCTGGGCCACATTGGAAGAAGAAGAATTGTCTTGGGTCACACATAAAATACACTAACACTAACGATAGCTGACGAACTGAAAAAAAAAAAGGCCTCTGCATACATCTCATAATGTTTTAAGAAAGTTTATGAATTTGTGCTGGGCTGCATTCAAAGTTGTTCTGGGCTGTATACAGCCTGCAGGCCGTGGGTTAGACGAGCTTGGTTTAGGTTTTATTCACTGTTATCACTTGATAAACTTAAGGACATTCCCTTCTATTTCTGGTTTAATGACATGTTTCATCAGAAATTGGTATACTATCTAATATTAAACATTTCATTCTTGCAATAAACTTTACTACAGCATAATATATTTTTCTCTTTAAATCAGTTTTTGAAATAAAAATTGAATACAATGAAATGCATCAATTTTAAGCACACAGTGCAGTAAGTTCTGACATATGTATGTACCCATGTAACCACCATCTAAGTTAGGACGCAATCATTTCTATCTCCAACAGAATTGCATTTATCTCTTTGCAGTAATTTTATCCCTACTTTTAAACCAGGATACAAAAACATCTGCCCTGTGCTATATATTAGTTTTGCCTGTTTCGTAATTTTATATAAATTGAATCGTACAGTGTGTTCACTTTTATGGGAGCCTTCATTTACTGGAAATGCTTTTCTTGCTGAGTAGTATATTCATTTTATGGATGTAGCAAAATTTAAATTTTCAATTCTGATGAAGTCTAATTTAATATTTTTCTTTTATGGCTAGTAAGTTCTAAGAAATCTTTGTCAACCCCAAAGTCATGAAGATTTTCTGCTATTCTCTAATGGTATCCTAGTTGAAGTTGATGATTCAGTTTTACTTAATTTTGTTAAATATGGAGTAAGAATCAAGATTCATTTTTTTATACAAATATATAGTGATGACAACATTGTTCATGAAAAAACATAATTTTAATATTAAAATATTTGGGGATTTTAATAAAAAAATCACTTGAATATATTTACGTGGGTATTACTGAACTCTCTATTCTGTTCCGTTATCTGTATGTTTATCATGACACCCATATCATGATGTCTTGAATCTGTAGTTTTATAGTGAGTTTTGAGTCAGTACCAGGTACTACAAGTCCTCCAACTTTGTTCTTTTAAAAATTGCTCTGTATATTATGTCATTTTCATTTCTCTGTAAATCTTAGGATTGTGTTATCAATTTACACACCAAAAAAGCTCATTGGAATTTTGTATGGCAATGCATTGAATCTATACATTAATTTAGGAAGAACTGACAACAATATTGAGTCTTGCAATCGATCATCATGGCATAACTCTTGATTTTTTTAGGTCTTCTACAGTTTTACCCTACAATGTTTTACAGGTTTCAGTGAAGAAACCTTCAATATATTTGCTTTAAGTTGGAAACCATTGTAAAGGTTTTTAAATTTTATGTTCTATTTTTTGCAATTAAAGTATATAAAAATATAACATATAAAGAAATAAAATTTATTTTTGTATATTGGCCTTGGATTGTGCAGCTTTACTAAATTCAATTATTAGTGTGTATGTGTGCATGTATGCCTATAGTAGTAAAAGATATGAATATGTTATATGTATATATATATCACATACATACAATTGAATTTTTATTAAATTAAATAATAACAGTTTAATTATGTTTGTGGGTATATAATATATATGAATATAAAAATATATTTTACTAATTATATTTTTATACATTAAATTCTACACCTTAGAATTTAATATGAGCTTGATCATGGCATCTATATATAAAGAGAAATTTACTGCTTCTTTTCCAATTTGAGTAGCTTTAATTTTTTTCTTGTCATTTTGACTTCTTTTAAAAATTTTAATGCACTGGATATTATATCCAGAACAATGATGAATAGAGGTGATGAATGAGTGTGGACAGCATTACCTTGTTCCTAATCTCAGTAACAAAAGCTTTTAGTCTTTCACCTTTAAACATGATTTTGGCTGTAGATGTTTCAATGATGAAACCTTTTAGGTTGCATAACTGTTCTGTAGATAATTTTTGCTATGAATTTTATTGAATGCTTTATTTTGAAATAATTGTACAGTCTAGGGTTTTCTTTTGGGGAAAGTTTTAATTAAAAAATTATTTTATTTAATAAATATTGACTGCCAGGTTTTAAGCTTTGTGTCTGTTTTCATAATTGGAATATTTTGAGAAATTTGTTTATTTCATCTAAATTGTGAAAATACAAATGCTCATAGTATTCCCTTATTGTTCCTTAGTGTGTGTAAAATCTATAGTGATATTTATGATGTGATTCTTGATATTAGCAATTCATATTTTCTTTCTGTTCTTGATTAGTCTAGATAGTAATTTAACAATTTATTGCTCTTTCTAATAAACTATCTTTTGGTTTCAGTAATTTTTCTCTCTGTTTACTCATTTTCTATTTTATTAATTTTTATTAGTTATTATTTTATTTCTTCTACTTTGGGCTTAATTTGGACATTTTTTCTAAGATTCTTAATGCAAAAGCTTAGATAATAGAGTTTTGATCTTATTTTCTAATATAGTATTTAAAGCTACACATTTCCATCTAGCAATTGTTTTAGTTCTATCCTACAAATTTGACGTGTTTGTGTAATCATATGATTCAAAATACTTTCCAAATGCCCTTTTTATTTTATTTTTATCAGACAAGGTAGTTAGAAGTGATTATTTTTTAAATAATTAAGAATTTTTTGGATAATTTATTATTATTGGGTTCTAATTTACTTCTGTTTTTGTCGAAGAATATATTATATCTAATCTCAATAATTTTAAAATATTGAGAATTGTATTACCCAGCATATGCTCTATCTTGGTGTAAGCTCCATGTTCACTTGGAAGAGAAATGTTTTTTCTGCTATTATTTATTATATTGTTCAAGGTAGTGTTTAGGTGGTGTTCTATAAATGGCCAAATTAGTCAAATCGTGAAGTTTTGTCTATCTTAGCAGTGATATAACACTGTTTTGGTTACAGTAGCTTTATAGATGTCTTGAAGTCAATGGATTTAATTCTTCAACTTTGATCTTTTTAAAAATTGTGTTACCTATTCTAGGTGCTTTACATTTCCATATAAATTTTGAAAAATCTTGCCTCTTAACAAAAAATAAAAGTTTTTCTCAATTTGGGGTTGCATTGAATCTGTGAATCAATTAGCAGAAAAATGATATATTGACAATCAATATTGCATCTTTTAATCCATGAACATGATGTAGCACTCAAGGGAAGAATTCTTAACTTCTCAGCAATATTTTTTGGTTTTCAGTGTTCAGTCCTTGCACATAATTTATGAAATTTATCCCTCAGTATCTTTTAGTATATTAGTATACTAAATAGTATATTAGTATATTTTTAGTATATTTAATGCTATTTATGCAAAGAACATTTAAATGTTAATTAGTATTATATAGAATTATAATTGATTTCCTAGTTGTCTAATTTATTCTGTTGTTCTTTATTTCTTCTTAGTCGAAGGTAAATGTGATAAATTTCTGGTTTCTTAAGATGAGAACTTACAGCATTTATTTTAAACCATTTTTTCTTTTCTAGTATCAGCATTTAATGGTATAATTTTTCTCTAAGCACTATCTTTGCTCAATGATTCTCAATTAGGGGTAATTTTGCCTTTTAAGGGACGTTTGGTAATGTCTGGAGAGATTTTGGATGTCACGACAGAGGAAAAGAGTGCTACTGGCATCTAGTGGATAAGGATGAGGGATGCTGCAAAACATCCTACAACGCACAGAACAGCTTGGGCAATCTTGAATTAGTTACCTTCTGTATATTTTAATATTTTTTGTTTTTATTTCAATCAATTTAATGTATTTCTATTGTGATATATTTTTAAACCCATGAGTTATTTAAAAGTTTCTTATTTACCTTTCCCATGTTGGGTTGTTTTCTGGATATCTTTCTATTGCTAATTTCTATTTTAAATCGTTGTGGTTAGAGAATGAAGGTTTTATTATTTAAATAATTCAAAACTTATTCAGATATTTTTATGGTAGAATATCTATCTTGAAGAATGATCCATGTGTACTTTAAAGACATACGTATTTTACTGTTGTTTTGTGGAGTAGTCTATAAATGTCAATTAGGTATATTTGTTTGTGGTGCTTCTTCAAGGCTTCTTTATACTTATTACTTTTCTATATAAGTTTTTAATTGATAACTGAGAAAAGTTTTTATGTTAATTATAGTTGCAGACTTGTCTATTTCTCTTTTATGTTCTATCAGTTTTAACTTCAGGTAATTTTTAGTTCTATTATCAAATGCATACTTGGTTTTCATTATGTCCTCCTGATGAATTAATTCCTTTATCAAGCTAAAATATCTCTCTCTATTCCTGATAATATTCCTTGTTCTAAAGTCTATTTTGTGTAATATTAATATATCCATTCCAGCTTTCTTTTGATTGGGGTCCATGGTAGAGAGTTATACTATCCTTTTCATTTTATTCTATTTGCATATTTGTATTTAAAGTCAATTTGTTATAGATAGCAGATAGTTGCCTTACTGTTTAATCCAGTCTGGCAATCTTTGCCTTTCAGTTTAAATGTTTAGACCATTTATATTTAATATAGTTATCAATATGGTTGGTTTAACTCTAAGCTCTTGACATTTTTCCATCTTCAATTTATCTGTTTTTATTTATTTATTTATTTTCTCTTTTCCTGGCTTCCATATTTTTGAGACAGAGTCTCACTCTGTTACCCAGGCTAGAGTGCAGTGGTGTGATCTTGGCTCACTACAGCCTCTGCCTCCCAGGTTCAAATGATTCTCCTGCCTCAGCCTCCCAAATAGCTGGCACTACAAGTGCACACCACACCGTTAATTTTTGTATTTTTAGTAGAGACGGGGTTTCACCATGCTGGCCAGGCTGGTCTCAAACTCCTGACCTCAGCTGATTCACCCACTTTGGCCTCCCAAATTGCTGGAATTAGAGGCGTGAGCCACTGTGACTGGCCTCCTGGCTAATTTTAAATTGAGTACATTTTTATGACTCTCTTCTATCTTGACCATTGGCTTATTACCTATATTTCTTTGTTTTACATTTAGTGATTAAGGTATACAATATATATCTTTAAGTTATCAAAGTCTCCTTGACATTGTATTATACTACTTCATGATGAGTGTATAAACTTTGCAACAACATACTTCTATTTTCTCTCTCCTATTCTTTGGGCTATTATTATACATTTTACTTCTACATATTTTATAAACCCCATTTAATGCTGTTATGATTTTTAATTTAAATTATCAGTTATCTTTTTATAAAATTAAAAGTAATATCTACATATTTGAATTTACATGTACATTACATTTTTGAAGATATTTTTTCTTTTATGGAGATTCAAGTTTTTATCTGAAATTATTTTTCTTTTATCTGATGAAATTCCTTTCTATCTGATAATATAGGTTGGCTGCTAATGAATTATTTCAGCTTTTACTAAAAATATTTTTATTGTATCTCATTTTATGAAAGGTATTTTATTTGGGTATTAAATTCTAGATTTATAGGCTTCCCCCCCCTACACTTTTTGTCTTTTTATTATTTTCTTTTTCACCTTTGTCTTCTGGCTTACATAGATTCTGACAAAGAATCTAATCTAGTTGTTACCTCTGTTCTTCTGTAAGTAGTGTTCCTGTTTGCCTCTAGCTTCTTTAAAAAATGTCTTTTTACCAGTGTTTATTGCAAATTATTTTAATGTACCATAGTGTGATTTCCTTTAATTATTTTCTATATTATTTATTTATTTTATGATACTTTAAGTTCTGGGATACATGTGCAGAATGTGCAGGTTTGTTACATAGGTATACACGTGCCATGGTGGTTTGGTGCACCCATCAACCCATCATCTACATTAGTTGGTGAATCTATTATTTTATACTTTTATTCAAATTTGGAAAATTTTAACCATAATTCATTCAGATAACCTTTGACTGACCCTTCTCTTTCCCCTGTCTCCTTCTCTTCTGGGAATATAATGGCATTTATATTAGATTGCTTGATATTGTTTTAGCAATCATTAGAGCTCTTTTTTTTCAAGGATATTTTTTATCTGTGCTTAATTTTTGCAAAGTTTGTATTGGTATACTTTCAGGTTCACTATCTGTTCTCTATAGTCTAATTTGTTATTATTCTGTTGAATATATATTTTTTATATTGTATTTTTTACCTCTAGCATTTCCATTAGATCTTTTATATATACTCTATTTCTCTCCTCATTATGTTCTACTTTTACTTCATTCTTAACACAGGAAACTTAGTAAGTTGCCTTCTAATTTAATTCTTTTCCTCATTCTTGTATCTGTTTCTATTGATTGGCATTTCTCCTGTTTACGGGTCATAGTTTCACACTTCTTTGCATGCCTAATAATATTATCTGGATGATGAATATGATTGACTTTTTATGTTACCTTTTGGAATTCTTTTTTATGAATGTTCAACATTGTTCTGGCTGCATTTAATGTAGTAGAAATCAGTTTAATATTTGGAGTGCTTGCTTTTATGTTTGGGTCACTCCCAAGGAATAAATAGTGCTAGTTTAACCCCGTTACCAAAGGAACATACTCAAATCTCCATGTATTTTGGAGACTACTTCACATTGACTAATGGGAACACAAAATTTATCAGCATTGTGTGAACTCTGATGATCGTTTGCTTTCCAGTGATTGTTTCTCCACTCTTATGGAGTCACACTCCACACATATGCCCATCAAAATCAGTCCAAGACTTAAAGAAACCACCACGCAGATCTCATGAGCTCTTTCTCTGTGAAACTCCCATCTCTCAGGGATTATGGCCATGTGCTACCAGTTGTCCAGTGTCCACAATAAGTTGTTTTATATATTTTATCCAGTCTTTTTATTGTTTAAGATGCAATGTAAATCCAACTATTGTTCTTCCATCATTAAGAGAAGCAGAAGTCTCTGAGATATACCTTTTCCAATCATTTTAGCCTCTTTAAACTCTGATCTCTTTCTCCTCAATTCAAAGAAACATTTGTGATCTGCTTGGGTTTACTCTCTTTGCACCATAGTCTGGAAAGTTTCTCCATATTTTAAAAAAGGTAAGATAGATAGTAGGGCTTATTTGTTTATCTTCTCTCAGAGATCATAATGCTGCCCTGTCTGTTGCTAAATGTCTGAAAAAGAGGTGTTTCATATTGTTTTCTAGTTTTCTTAGGTATGATGACATTGTAATTTTAGCACTATTCTTGCCATCATGGCTGAATTGATGTCTGATAGCTTCTTATGTGATGCATTATTGTATTTGACTAGCTAATGTTTTATTTAGGATTTTCATATCAGATGTTTTTCTATGAAATGGAACTTTTCTCTACTTGAATTATTCTATTTTGCTTTGATGCTTTTTATTGAAAACTCTAGAAAATATTTTCAGGTGAGTTAAAACATATTTTTAAACTATACCCCATTTATGCTGATATTATTATTAGTCATTCCTTGCCTGTATGAAATATCTCATGTACCCTATAAATATATACACCTATTATGTACCCAAATTATATTTAAAATGTGAAGTTTAAAATAAAAAATATAGTAAAAAATTAAAAGACGTAGATTGGCAAAATTGATTTAAAAAACAAGACAAAACTATATTCTGCCTACAAGAAAATCATCTCACCTGTGAAGGGATGGAAAAATATATTCCACATGTATGAAGATCAAAAGCAAGAAGGAGTAGCTATATTCATATCAGAAAAAACCAACTTCAAGTAAAAAGCTGTAAAAAGAGAAAATGAAGAAAATTATATAATAATAAAGGAATAAATTCAGCAATGGAATATCACAATTGTAAATATATGTGTACCCAACACCAGAGCACCAAAGTATGCCTAGCAAATATTATACCTAAAAGAAAGGCCCTAATAAAATAATAGTTGGAGAATTCAACATCCCACACTCATCATTGGCCAGATCATCTAGTCAGAAAATCAGCAAAGAAACATTGACTTTAAACTGCAGCATAGATCAAATGGACTTGAGACAGTTACAGAACATTTTATCCAACAACCTCAAAACTTACCTCCTTTTTTTTATACTGGAGGAACCAGCCCCCAGTATTTCAACGTAGGTTCTTTCCTATTTTCCTTAAGTGTCAGCCGGCCTGAGAAATAAAGAGAAAGAATACAAAGAGATAAATTTTACATCTGGGTCTACAGGGGTGACATCACATGTTGGCAGGTTCCGTCATGCCCACCTGAGCCACAAAACCAGCAAGTTTTTATTAGGGATTTCAAAAGGGGAGGGAGTGTACAAACAGGGAGTGGGTCACAGAGATCACATGCTTCAAAAGGCTATAAAATATCACAAGGCAAATGGTAGAGCAAGATCACAAGGCCAGGGTGAAATTAGAATTACTAATGAGGTTCCGTGTCCCACTGGGCACACATTGTCATTGATAAACATCTTAAAAGGAAATAAGGTTTGAGAGCAGACAATTGGTCTGACTAGAATTCGCCAGGCTGGAATTTCCTAATCCTAGCAATCCTGAGGGCGCTGCAGGAGACCAGGGCCTATTTCATCCCTTGTCTTCAACCGCAGAAGACAGACACTCCCAGAGCGGCCATTTTAGAGACCTCCCACTGGGTATGCATTCCCTTCCCAGGGTTATTCCTTGCTGGGAAAAGAATTCAGTGATATTTCTCCTATTCACTTTCTGCAAGAAGAGAAATACGACTCTGTTCTGCCCTGCCCCGCAGGCAGTCAGACCTTATGGTTATCTCCCTTGTTCCCCGAGAATCACTGTTATCTTGTTCTTTTTCGAGGTGCCCAGATTTCATATTGTTCAAACACACATGTTTTGCAAACAATTTGTATGGATAACGCAAGCATCACAGGGTCCTGAGGCAACATACATCCTCAGCTTATGAAGATGATGGAATTAAGAGATTAAAGTAAAGGCAGGCATAGGAAATTATAAGAGTATTGATTGGGGAAGTGATAAATGTCCATGAAATCTTCACAATTTATGTTCTTCTGCTGTGGCTTCAGCTAGTCCCTCTGTTCAGGGTCCCTGACTTCCCGCAACACATTAGCACTTGAAACATGCACCAGGACTGACCATACATTAAGCCATTTAACATGAAGAGGGTAGGTAACAAGCAACAAGATTAAATCAGCAATAAAAATCTCCCAACTAAAAGAATTCCAGAGGTAGATGGTTTCACTGCTGAATTCTATCAAATCTTTAAAGAAAAGTTAATATCAATTCTTCTCAAGCCATTGAAAAAAAATTAAAGCAGAGGTAATTCTTCCTAACTCATTTGAGGCCACCATGACCCTGATATCAAAATCAGACAAGGACACAACAAGAACATAAAACTGTAGGCCAATATTCCTGATGAACATAGATGCAAAAATTATCAACAAAATACAAGCAAACAAAATCCAACAACACATCAAAAGATAATACACCATGATCAACAGGGATTTATTTCAGGAATTCCAGTATGATTCAATACACAGAATCCAATAAACATCACACATCATATTAATAGAATGAAGGACAAAAACATATGACTGTTTTAATAGATGCAGAAAAAGCATTTAGTAAAATTCAACACTCCTTTGTGATTAAAAACTCTCAATAAATTAGGTATAGAAAGAAAATATCTCAACCTTATAAAGCCCATATCTAACAAACCCATAGCTAATATCTTATTAAATGAAGAAATGTTTAACGTTTTTCTTCTAAGAACTGAAACTAGCCAGAAATACCCACTCTCACCACTCTTATTCAAAACGTAGTATTGGAAGTTCTGGCCAGAGAATTTAAGCAAGATAAAAAAATAAAGGGCATTCAAATTAAAAAGGAAAGTCAAATTGTTCCTGATTGTGCAGATGACGTTATCTTATGTATAGAAAAACCTAAATATTCTACCAAAAACTTTTGAACTGAAAAACAAATTTAGTAAATTGTTATAATATAAAATCAACATATAATAACCAGTAGCATTTCTATACATGCACAACAAACTAGCTATAAATGAAAGCACAAAGGAAATCCTATTTACAGGAGCTGCAAAAAATGAATACCTAAGAATAAATTTAAATAAGGAGGAGAAAGACCTTTGCAAGAAAAACCATAAATCCTTGATGAAAGAAATTGAAGAAGATACAAATAAATAGAGAGACATCCTATGCTCCTGAATCAGAAGAATCAGTATTGTTAAAATGACCATACTATCCAAAGCAATCTACAGATTCTATGCAGTCCCTGTCAAAACATCAATGACATTCTTCATAGAAATAGAAAAAAAAAAATCTTAAAAATTGTATGGAACCACAAAAGACTCCAAATAGCTAAAGGAATCTTGAGCAAAAAGAACAAAGCTGTAGGTATCACAGTACCAGACTTCAAAATATGCTACAAAAGTGTAGTAACAAAAACAGCATGGTAATGTCATGAAAACAGACATATAGACCAATGGAACAGATTATAAAATCCAGAAATAAATTCATATATTTACAGCCAACTAATTTTTGACAAAAGCACCAGGAACACCCACTGGAGGAAAAAGCAGTCTAATAAATGGTGCTGAGAAAACTGGCTATCTACGTGCAGAAGAATGAAACTAAATCTCCTCCTCTCACCCAATGCAAAAAACCACTCAAAATTAATTGAAGACCTAAATGTAGGGCACCAAACTATAAAACTACTATGAGAAAACATAGAGTACATTTCCCAACATGTGTCTGGGGAAAAAATATTGTGAATAAGACCTCAAATGCAACAAAAACAAAAATAAACAAATGGAATTATATCAAACTAAAAGACTTCTGTACATTAAAGGAAATAACAAGTGAAAAGTCGACCTACAGGATGGAAGAAAATATTTGCAAACTATTAATCTGACAGAGGATTAATATCCAGAATATTTAAAGAACTCAAACATCTCAACAACAAAAAACAATCTGAATATCAAATGCACAAATGATCTGAGCAGATGTTTCTCAAAAGAAGACATAGAAATGGCCACGAAATCTATTAAAAAATGCTCAACATTATGAATCAGGAAAATGCAACTCAAAACCACAATAAGGTATTATCATATCCCAGTTCAAATAGATATTAAAAAAACGTTGGCAAGGATGCAGAGGAAAGAGAATTTGTAGACATTGTTGCTGGGAATATAAACTAGTACAGCTGCTATGGAGAACAGTGTGGAGGTTCCTCAAAAAACTACAAATAGAATCACATATTTTCCAGCAACCCTACTACTGGGCATTTATCTAAAGGAAAAGAAATCAGTATATCAAAGGAACATCTGCACCTTCACGTTTATTGTAGCACTATTCACAATAGCCAAATATGAAAATAACCTAAGTGTTTAACCACGGGTAAGTGGGTAAAGTAAATGTGGTAAATGTACAGAGTGGAATACTATTCAGCCATAAAACATGATGAAATCCTGTCGGTCAATCATGGCAACATGGATGAAACAACTAGAGAACAATACCTTAAATAAAACAGGCCAGGAACAGAAAGTTAAACACTGAATATTCTCACTTATATGTGGAAGCTTTAAAAAGTCAATCTCATAGAAGTAAAAAGTAGAACAAGAGACTAGCAGCTGGAAAGGGTAGGAAGAAGGAGGGATAGGGAAAAATGTGTGAAAGGGTACAAAATTACAGCTAAATAGGAGGAATAAGTTCTTGTGTTCTAAAACACTGTCAGATGACTATAGTTAACAATAATATATAGTCTCACATAGGTAGAAGGATACCGAATGTTCTAAACACAAAGAAATGATAAATGTTCAAGACAATGGTTATGCCAATTATTCTGATCTGAGCACTATACATAATATGTATCAAAACATCATTATGCACCCAATACATATGTATAACTTTTATGTCAATTAAAAAAATAAAGACTTTTCAGATTCCAGAAATTAAAACACATTAGAATAATTGACTCTACTTATGCCCTTCTCTCCTTTTGTGACGTTAATGAGCATGTTAATTTTGTACATCTCAAAATAATACAGGTTATCATTATTGTTATTTTATGTAATCAATATTCACTTGGATTACCAACATATTCACTCTTTCAAATCACCTTTATTTTTCTTCCAGCATCCTCATGCTTTATCTGAAATGATTTCCTTCTGTATAAATAGTTCCCTTTAATGATTCCTTGGTATAGTTCTGCTTGTAGAAAAATGCCCTCTTTTTTGATTGTCTAAAATATCTTAGTTTTTTTGTTTATAAAGGATATTTTCAAACAGTAGTGGATTCTAGATTAGTACTTGTTTTTGTTCATCACTTTTAATGCCATTCGAATGTCTTCCTGCTTCTTTTCCTAAAAATCACATGTCAACTGCATGATTTATCTAGTAAAAGCAATAGTCTTTTTCTCTGGCTGCAATTCAAGATTTTCTCTTTGTTTTGGCTTCCAGCAGTTTTACCTTGTTGTGCCCTGGTATGGTTTACTTTGTGTTTTATGGTATTGAAGGTGGGGAACCAGGGGTTACATCTCTCTATCACTTTTCAAATATTCCTGGCCATATCTCCTCACAGGTTGTTTTTGTTGCATTATTTGTCTAATCTGTTGAATCTTTCTGTGAGATCTTATTTTGAGTTACTGTGTTTTTCAGTCTTAGATTTTTCCATTTACTTTTCTTTCATAGTTTCGCATTTTCTTTATATATTTATGTAGAGCAAAAGTGAGAGAAAGGGTGAGAGAAGAGAGAGAGCAACATTTCCAGTTTTTCTCAGTGGAGGTTTGTCCTCAGTAAGTTTTTTCTGCTGTTACTGGAATCACAATCATTAACTTTCAAATAAAAGAAAAAATCTTCAACCTCATTTTTAATAAAAAGTACAAATTATAAGTACAATATAATACCACTGTTCATATATCGAATAGAGAAATATCAAAGTTTAGTAATACTTGGTGTAGGGGATTGTATAGGGAAACAAGTAATCTCAAACATTCTTTGTGGTAATAAAAATTGATCATTGTAGAGTAGACTTTGATTATATCTATCAAGATTTAAATGTACATACCCCATGACCCAGCAATTCTCCTGTGTAGAAATGTGTCTTCATCTACACTTGTACCTGTGGGTAACAATGTCTATGGTTATAGTATTTATACTAAAAATGACTTGAAATAATCTAAATTCTCCACATGAGGGACTGGTCAAATGATTTTTTAACTAGCAAAAAATAATAATAATTTAAGTGTCATTTATTATGCACTTGTTAAATTGTACAACAAATTTAATACAAAAATGAAATAGTTCTAATTAAAAATAAATATCAATAGTATAAAAAGTGATAACCAAGTGTATTTTATGTAACTTTTAATAAGCTGAATCTCTTCTTCTATGTACTGATTTTGAACTAAGTCTGAGGTATACAGTAAAGTTTAAAAAACAAGACACAGAAGAGAATGTATAGTAAAAATATAATACATTCTATTTTCACACTTCCATAGGCAGAAAAGATACATAAAAAAAATGCTTTTTAACATAGAACAAAATCATTCTATTCCTGTACCAACCTTCACCAGTCTAAATTCTATCTGGCTTCAGTTTTCAAATTCTTCACAAAATATTCTTTGATCTTTCATTCAAAGGTAATCTCACATTCCTCTGAACCTCGAAGCACTTGTTTGTGCTAAAAATATTAATCCATTCTACATTTAAAGGAGGAATGCACGTGGTTGACTAAAACTACTATTAAGTCACAAACTCCTTGATAACAAAGACTTTTTTTTAAATTTTACAAATCTTTAAATCCCTATAGCAACATACTCTGACATTACATATTAGGATAACAAATAATATCAGTTGCATTGAATAGCATTCTTATTAAGTGAATGAAATGAATAAACGAATGATATTTTACTGCATGTGACAGATTTTCTACCTTACAGGCTATGAGAAACAAGCTGAACAGAGAGCATTAAATGAGTTCCAAGCTTATGAACATCATTTATAATAATTGATTGCACCTAAGATTTGAAGAATTCATTGAAGCTTGGGTCTTTATGATAAGAATATTTAGTATAAATTGCAGTTGCTTCATAATATGGAAAGAGCTTCATATCAAGGTTCCCCAAGTCCCTTGTTAATAAAATTAAATACAGGTTTAGATTTTTCTAAAAAACAGTGTAGTATCCTAAATTTAATTCTACTGCTTAATGGAGACTACTTCATCTGATTCTTTGAGGCAGTACAAAGAGGGGAGACAGACAATTTAGGGACATCATTTCCTCAAATTTACAGTCATTCACCCTGAAAACACAATTAGGTGGACTAAGCTACAGAAAAACAGTTCTTTCTTATTAAAATTTAGCTGATAAAATGCATCCTGTGGAAGTCCTGAGTCTTGTCTCTATTTTGAGCCTCTAGGACAGATTCTGAATAAGAGATAAGAGACAGAACTTCAGAATGATCTATCTCACCAGCTAAATTAAAATAAGACAGAGCAGTTTTTCTTTAGTTCAGTGCAGCTAATTTTTTTTTTAGGGTGAATGGCTGAAAAAATAGGACAATCGTTTATAATGCTTTTTAGATTTGAGGCTCCTTCTCACTAAGAAAATGATTAGGCACACACGAAGAGTTCACAAACCAAGTTTTGCATACTTTTCTTCAGAAGAAGTGCAAGTCTATCCTACTGGGCTTGCTTACCTGTGAAGAGGACAAATGTTAGTGTGGATCAGAGTCATTGTCAGGACACTAGGAGGTGGTTCACACTTGTACAGACTAAAACTTTTGTGTGCCAAGAGAGAAGTTTAAGAACTTCTTAAACTCACAAGAAGCTGTGTGTCTACAGTGAGCTTGTCCAACACATGGCCCACAGGCTGCATGCGGCCCAGGATAGCTTTGAAAGTGGGCCCACACAAATTATTAAACTTTCTTAAAACATTGTGAGTTTTTTTTTTCATCAGCCATTGTTAGTATTCTTGTATTTTATGTATAGCCCAAGACAATTCTTTCAATGTGACCCAGGGAAGCCAAAAGATTGAATACCCCTGGTCTAGAGAGTATCTTTTGAGTCTGCTCCTTGTCTGTCTCATGGACCACATGATTTTCTAGTCTGTCTCTATGAAAACCCCTGGAGGATAAACCTGTAAAGAAGACCAGGAGTTGCTCCTGTTTTTGAGGTATTCTTTGTTTTAGGAAAAGTAATGGACCAAAGTGGAGTCCAAGAGAAAGAAATATCACCTTCCTCTGAAACTGACTTCAATCTATCCAATCTGGCCAGAATTTCCAGAAAATCACATTGTTGTTGGATTCATGACTTACTAAGAATAGCAGTTTTGCCTTGCATGATTCACTATTTTTATGCTGTTCATACAGTAACAAGTTACTTAATAGTATGACCAAACACATGTTTAAGGCATTACTTGACACAGGGACACCAAAACAGTAGGCATAATTAGAAATAATACCATGTCCACTTCACAGGACTTCTGCAGGGTTTAAATGAGATAATGCACTGAGAGTAGGATCGGATAAATAACAAAAGCTTCATAAATATTAGCCATTCTTTTTATTCTTTGATGTTTTGTTGTATTTTCATAAGTAGAGTGTAAACTCTTTGCTAGAAAGAAAGATTCAAAAGGCACATCACAGAGACAGTGCTCTGGGAAATAATAAAGGCCCGGTGCCAAGAGGAAGTCAAATTCAGGAGACATTTGGAAGAGATCAAGAAGGATAGTTACCGTATTGAGGAACTGTTCCACTCCTGAGAAGTAGCAAGAAGCGAGATCCAAAGAGGAGGGCAAAAGACAATTGGGATATAAAGAGAATGTGGCATGACCAGGAGAGCTGAGGATAAGAGGAGGATGATAGTTACAAGAGCTGAAGGTTTCTGGTTATTTTGCAGGAAAAAAGGTTAGAATTTCACATAGGCAAGGTGGAAGAACCTTAGCGAAATGTCTCAGAAATGAGAAAAGGTGTTGGGTGTAATGGGTCAGGGCAGAGCATATTTCTAATAGCTGGGTTTAGAAAAAGTAAGAAAAACTATAATAATTGAAACTGAAGTGACCTGAACATCAGGTGGCATTAGAATAAAAAAATCCCCACAAGCCAGAGGGAAAGATGGCGTATGTTGGGTAAAAATTTAAAAAACAGAGGGACTGAAGAGAGTATAAGAAATAACAAGAAGGTAATAAATAAACAATAATTTTAAAAAGTAACATATCTGTCATAAATTTCACATTCACAGAGAACCAGTCTTGCTGCCTAAAATTAATATCTCTTAGGAAATTCAAAAATAAATATAACTTCAAAAGGCAAAGGAAAACACAGAGGGAGCAGCTACCTTCTCCCAGCCTTAATAAGAAAATGAAAACACAAGTAAGAACACAATGGCATTACAATGGTCTTTATTATAAAGTGTCAGTCCTGAGGTCTGCCACTTAAACAGAACAAACAAAACTAAAAAAATTATTCTCTTTACTGCCACTGGGTGAATTATGCACCAAAGAAATTAACAAAAGCAAATGAAACAAATGAAAGCAACTGACAATGTAAGGTTTGCTTACCTGTTGCCTCAGGGTGGTGAGTAATGTAATGATGTCAATTAAGGAAGAATTCTTTATTCTCATTCAAGACTCCTGCCCATAAAATGATTAGACTTTTCCTCAATGCTATCTTTTCAGTGATTACTTGAAGTCATCATGGCATGACAGTTGCCATTAGTCTTTATTTTAAATTCTGCCTGCCACTTACCATCCCAGAACAAAGCAAAACAAAACAAAACAACAGGGTCCTTTTACCCGTCAAATATTGCAACATAATCAGATCCCTGGAAACAGAGGGATTTTCCTTCTTTTTCATGTTTCCTCACTTTGCTCTTCCCTACCATAAGGCCACATTAGCCTTTTCTATTTGACCCCCAGTGCTTCATGAAGTGACACCAAAATATGTATAGTGGCCAAGATTAGTAATATTTCAGTAAAATAGAGGTCATTTACAATCATAGCTATTTATTTTTCACTTAGTGTCAGGTTTCTCATAGTATTCCTTGTTCACACCCCTTGAAGTTCAACCAAAAAAAAAAACGAAGTGAAAAGTACATGCTATATAACTCACTGGAATAAATGTAATATTCTAGAACCTGAGACATACTAACTGGCAAGCATTATCCCCCAGTCAAATAGTGGGCAGTAACGAAAGAGAAGAGTAAGAATATAATGATGGCTCTCAGAATTCTGGAATGGATAATTGGAAGAATGATAGTGCCATCTGTCCAAAAATAAAATTTAAAAGTTTATTCATTCATTGTAAAATATTTATTGGGAAACTATTCCTTGCTAATCCATAGGCTAGAAACTGAGTATATGGTCAATAGATCAGAAAGTTCTCTGCCTTCATGAAGTTTACATTTTAGTTGGGGAAATCGTCACATAAGTAAATAAATGATTAATGCTTTTAAATACTATAAAGAAATGTATTAAAAATAGCTAATAAACTGAGTAGAGGAGGCACTTTCACTCAGGGTGGTCAACAAAGGACTCTTTCAGGAACTATCTTCTGAGCTGAGGTTTGATGAGTGACAATGAGTTGCTTAAGAGACAGCTGTAGTATTCTCTAGGAAGAAGGAATAGGAACTACAAAAAAGGCCCCACAGCAGGACAGAGCTTGGTGTTTGCTTCTGGGATTGATTCCAAAAATAGTAAGTTTAAGAACGTGGAGGGTAATATATGTTTGGCTGTGGAAGCCTTTAATTTAAGATTCCTGGCTGGGCACGGTGACTTACGCTTGTAATCCCAGCACTTTGGGAGGCCGAGGCGGATGGATCACCTGAGGTTGGGAGTTCAAGACCAGCCTGACCAACATGGAGAAACCCCATCTCTACTAAAAATATGAAATTAGCTGGGCATGGTGGCATATGCCTGTAAACCCTGCTACTCGGGAGACTGAGGCAGGAGAATCACTTGAACCTGGGAGGCAGAGGTTGTGGTGAGCCAATATCGTGCTCTTGCACTCCAGCCTGGGCAACTAGTGAAACTCTATCTCAAAAAAAAAAAAAAAGAGAGATTCCCATAAGGTATCCAGGGGGATATATCCAGTTTACAATGCTAGACAAGAGCCTGAAGTCCCTAAGAACAGAGTTAGTGATAAGGACCTTGACTCATCACACCATAGGTGGAAGTTTTAAACATAACAGTTATTGAGATTGTCCTGGATAATTTAAAAAGTA